>NC_143518.1:39161883-39786883 GCF_031878675.1 Megascapheus bottae | reverse complement strand
TTTGTTTTGTATTGGGGGGTTTTGTTTGTTTGGTTTTTTGCCAGTCCTGGGGCTTTAACTCAGGGCCTGAGCACTGTCCTTGGGCTTTTTCCTCAAGGCCCTGCCACTTGAGCCCCAGTACCACATCCAGCTTTTCTATGTATGTGGTACAGAGGTATCATATCCAGGTCTTCATGCATGCTAGGCAAGCATTCTTACCACTATGCCAAACTCCCAGCCCAATATTATTATTTTTTGAGTGATTAAATATAAAAGTCTCACAGGGACCTTTCTGCCCAGTCGGCCTTGGAAATATGATCCTTAGATCTCAGCCTCCTGAGTAGCTAAGTTTACAGTTGTGAACCTGTACAAAAAGCCTAGGCTATATAAGTTTCATAGACTGCAAACCAAATTGTAATGTCCTATTTGATGATCAGAAAGATGGGTAAGGGAGTGCCTGCCCAACATGCACAAAGCTCTGGGAATGTGAGGGAGAAGGGAAAAAGGGATTGGACAGAGGAAGGAAAAAAACTCACATGTTGGCAGAATCTTGAGTATTACCACTAAGTCAGCCACATTGTGTCCTGTAGTCATTGTTCCCTTTTTATATGATCCAACCTGCCGGACTTCTTCTATTTGCTGTTGGAAACAGGGTTTATTTCAAGAAAAGAATTAGAAGAAGAAAAGTTCGTAATTTATCTCAGAACTCTTATCAACACTGCTTTTAACTACTTGTCTTTGGAAGTAGCAACAATGAGACAAATAAGAATCTATTGTAACTACTCAACAGTGAAAAAGATTTTGTTCCTAAGATCAGTGAGTGCTACAAAGGGATTTCAGACTTTCACTGTACTTTTTCCATTTTAGGCTTGGATTCCAATAAAAACTGAAAAATTAACAGGAATGAAGCTTCCACATTACCAAGGATGCCCTTTCTTAGTATTATATCATCAAAAAAACTCACCACTTCAAAAGTCCCTGGAGCTACAATCAGATTGTCAATCACATTGTTTATTTTTGTCACCAGAGAAAGGATAGAGGCCTGAAAAAAATCACAAGGCAAAGATAAAAACTTAGATGCAACTTCTCAAGAGTTTCCCCCCAATCCCTTTTCATACTAATTTAGGACTTTGATAACATGTCAACACTGCTTGTCTTGAATATATCTAAAGAAAACAACTAGACAATACAACTAGATACCCCTCCAAAAATATGAATTCATGAGCCAGGTGCCAGTGGTTCATGCTTATAATCCTACTACTCAGGAGGCTGAGATCAGAGGCTCATGAGTTGAAGCTAGCCTAGGCAGGAAAGTTTGTGAGACTCTTACCTCCAATTAACCACCAAAAAGCCAGAAGAGCTGTAGATCAAGTGATAGAGCACTGAGCTGAGCAAAAACACTCAAAGACAGAACCCAGGCCTTCCAGTTTAAGCCCTAGGACTGGTACGAAATATATTCATATATTCATCTCTATCTCTCTTATCTCCAGCTACAAGAAGAAAACAAGCCAGGGCACTGGTAAATCATGCCTATAATCTAGCTACTCAGGAGGCTGAGATCTGAGGATCTCAGTTCAAAGCCAGCCCATGCGTGAAAGTCTGTGAGACTTATTTCCAATTAATCACCCTGGAGGGGAGGGGGGAGAAAATGCTATGAGTCAGTTGGTAGAGTAATAGGTTTGACCTGAAGAACTCAGGAACAGCACCCAGGCCCAGAGTTTAAGCCTCACAACCAACAAAAAAAAAAAAAAAGAAAAAGAAAAAGAAAACAAATAGCCAGTGGATGGAGTTTAAGATCTGACAACATTCTTGCTAGGGACCAAAGACCAGGACTTCATACATTCTGGACAAGCACTCTACCAGTAAACTGCAACTCTAGTCCAGTTACCATCACTAACCTCAGTTATATTCACACTTTACGGGTTTTTTGTTTTTGTTTTTTTTTTGCCAGTCCTGGGGTCTGAACTCAGGGCCTTGGCACCGTCCTTGAGCTTTCTCAAGGCTAGTGCTCTACCACTTGAACCATAGTACCACTTCTAGCTTTTTCTGTGTATATGGTATGGTGGAATCAAACCTGGTGCTTCATGCATGCTAGGCAAACACTCTACCACTAGGCCATACTCTTGGCCCATATTTTACTTTTTAGTGATCTGGAGGTGTGGCTTATTGACGTAGCACCTGACCAGTAAGCACAAGGGATTGAGGTCAAATCACTACCCCCAAAAGATTTAAAAATTAGCCTGTTGCCAGTGGTTCATGTCTGTATTCCTAGTTACTCAGGAGACTGAAATCTGAGGATCATGGTTGGAAGTTAGCCTGGGCATGAAAGTATGAAACTCTTACCTTATTCCATCAGATAGAAATGGAGCTAACTCAACTGGTAGAGCCTTGAGCAAGAAAGCTCAGGGACAGCATCTAGGCCCTGAGTTCAAGACCCAAGACCAGCATCAAACAACAAAACCAGAAATTTCTTTCCTAGCAGAATCTCAGACAAAAGCCAAAAGAAGATACCTGTTCAGCAGAATTGGGAGCAAGATCCTGATTCCTCTTCAGCAAGGCTTCACTGAAGGAAGTTTCATCAGGTGCTGGTTTCACCCGAGGGAAGGCCATTTCACACTAAATAAAAAATACTATTTACCAAAATAGTATTTACCAAAACTGAAGAAATTTTAAAACAAAAAATACTGGAGTAGTTTGTTTTATACCTTAAGATGTTCAATAAGGATACAAGCTAAAAGAGTCATAATTTAAGCTCGCATTACCTTTACATTAAAAGGTAAGCATAGATACAACTAATTGTCCAGAACAAAGATTACAATCATGTAGTCAAAGGATTACGTCCTCTATCCTACCTACATTATTTTTACATATAAAGCAACACAGTTCATTCACAGTAACTCTATGGGAGGTGAGTGGACATGGTCAGTTTGAATTTGATCAGATATATACATGCATGTGTGCATGTGTGTGTGCGTGTGCATGTGTGTGTGTGTGTGCTCACTGAACCTCAGTGTGGATATGTTAAAGATGAAATTAGAATTAATAGCTGGAAGTGTATCTTTGTGGTAGAGCACTTGATTGGCATGCTCCAGGAACTCCTTTAATCCTCAGCACCAAAACTAGATAACAACAAAAAATTTAAACCCATATTCCGTTCAAAAATTCTTGTTCCAACTCCAACTACCTTTTGACTTGACAAGGATATGCTAGGCTCCATTTCTACATCACTAGATGAACAGTAGCCTGTGAATTCATATACATATTAACCCAAGGTACTCACCAAATAGAAATCAAATGGGATATGTGGCACAAATGGCCTGAACCTAAAACATAGAAACGTCAAAATTATTTACCAGATATTAAGCGAGCTGTATACAGTGCACCAGCAACTTTGGGAAAATGTCTGTCTTCATAATGAATGACAGCACATAAATGTTTCTAAACTATACCCTGCTCCTTACAAAAATCAAGTAACATAGCCCATTCCAAATGCTCTTGAATGACTGAAGCTAACCAGTACAAGATGCAAAAAAGAAAAAGCACTTACCCGCCTCCTGGGCCTCCTCGGGAACCAAAGCGCCCGCCACGACCCCGGCCTCTGTCACCCCTAGAAATGCAAAGATTTTACTCTGACCTGAGGAAAGTAATCGCCACCCTACCGGTCATCACATTTCAAGCTGGCCAACCACCACCGCTCTTAACTTCTCTCCTAAAGGGAGAACGCCAGTGCACAAACTTCCCATTCCAAACGGTGGCCAGATCCTCCCCCAAGACCTCCTATCCCCAGGACGGCGAGCTCACCGGGTAATGACTGGGTCCAGACACAGGCCAGCAAGCAGAAACGCGTCCCCCTGAGACACACCAACCCCACCGCTCCGAGACTAAGGAACTTCCTTCCCAGGCATTCACTAACGCGGTGTAACTTTTAGCAGGCATTCTCTCGCCAGCACTCGCACTGGAAGAATGCGCCACGTTCCGGCCTTCTCCGTCTACACGGGTTCTCCTCAGGAGGCCCCCCCATCCCAACTCTGCAGACCCAGGAGTCGAACCCGCCCCGCCTCCTCACGGCTGGGCCCCAACCCGTCCCAAGCCGGTTCCCCGCCAGCACCGGCCTCCCCAACTACAGGCCAGAAGTTGCCAGGTTTTGAGCCAACCGCCAGATAGTCAGTCGTCGGTCTTACGATTCCTTTCCATTTTTGGAGACGCCTCCGGCGCACCTCAGTCCCCTTACCTCATGGCGCCCTCACTCCTGAACAATGGAGACCGTACCAACCGCCTCTTTCTTAGCAGGACCAGACTACTGGAGAGGCGGCTTGCCGGCGTGTCTCAACAAAACGCGGCGCGATTGGCTCCCGCCTTCAGCCAATAAAAACGCCTACTGTGTCAGCCACTGACCAATAGCAGCAAAGCAGCGGCTTTAACCGTAATGACGTCAATTGTTCGACCACATACTAGATGGCGCTGGATTAGGAAGTCAGAACCGCAAACGTGCTGGAAACCTTCTATGTGCATCATAAGTAAGCTGCCCAGCAGCCAGCAGAGTGGCGCAGCGGGAGCGTGCTGGGCCCATAACCCAGAGGTCGATGGATCGAAACCATCCTCTGCTAGCGTGGAGTTTTTCTCTTTCCTGTCTTCAATTGTAGATAATATACAGTTCTCCAGTGAATGTTTTCTTTTTTCCAACCCCTCCAAACTGCAGCCTTGGTCTATACATATTCACAAATCATACATTCATATGTACATAGAATACGATTCTAACTAGGGGATTGTTTAGAGAGATGAGAGGGAGGAGAAAAAAAGAGGGGAGGGGAAAAAAAAAAAGAGGATGGATGGGGAATAATTCCGAAATACCTGAAGCCACAGCATTTCAATGAAAACTGTTGATAAATAGAAAGTTGGAGGCAGGTAAACAGAAAGCCATAGTTTTCCGATTAAAATGTAATATAAGTATATCTGAAATGCCATGGTGAACCCCCTTGGTGTAATTCATACATATTAAAAAATGAATTACAGGAAAGTATTTCGGGCACTATTGATGGTGCCGGGAGTGGGTCGAGTGAGTATGAATGTAGTAGAAGAGGGGAACGAGTTCAGGAAGGCTGAAGGGAGGGAATTTGAAGTCGATATACTGCATACATGTGAGGAATGTCCCATGAAACTCCCCCTTGTACAACTAATTAAGCACTCTTGGGATGGCTGGCTCCAGCGGTTGAGCACCGGCCTAGGAAATTCCTAGCTTCGAGCTCGAACCCTAATACCGAAAAGAAAAAAGAAAAAAAAAATCACTTTGAAGCAGCTTTTGTCATCTACAAAAAGTGGAGGAGGAAAGAAAAGCCTTCCACTCACGCTACAGGTATTGGAGCCCCCAGGGCTGACAAGCTGGGAAGACACAAAAACACTGAGAGGTGAGAAACTAGTAGGCAAATTGAGGACTCAAAAACCTGAGCAAAAGCAGGTGCCCCTGGCTCCAACCTGTAATTCCCATTTACTCAGGAAACCGAGATCTTTGGGTTAAAGATTGAAGCCAACCCAGGCAGACAAATCCATGAGACTCCATCTCTAACCAACAAAAAAGCCAGACTGGAGGTAAGGTTAGAACACCAGCCTGGAAGGGAAAAAGCTGAACTGGCACCAAAATGGGGTAAGGGAAGAGAGGGAGAGGGAGAGTGGAAAGGAGAGAGAAAACCAGCCCAAGAGAAGTCACAGAGAAGCAGGCACTAGCGGCTCATGCTTGTAATCTTAGCTATTTAGGAGGCTGAGATCTCAGGATCACTGTTTAAGCCTGGGCTGGAAAGTCTGTGACACTCTTATCTTCAATTAAATCACAGAAAGGGGCAGAGTGAGAGAAACAGAGACAGAGAAATAGAGACGGACAGACAAGAGAGTTCATGAGGAAAGATGGCTCTTCTTTCCTCTGGCTGTGTCACATTATCCCCATACCTTCAATAGCCAAATGTGATCAAATAATAAACAAGGATAGTCTATCTGCACTTATTTTATTATTACTTTGTTATATTATTATCGTTATTGTTGATGTGATGATTGTGATTATGATTATTAGCAGCAGCAGCTGTGGAGCTTGCACTCAGGGCCTGGACACTGTCCTTGAGCTCTTTCACTCTAAGTTAGTGCTCTACCACTTTGAGCCGCAGTGCCACTTCCAGTTTTCTGGTGGTTAGAGATGAGTCTCACAAACTGCCCAGGCTGGCTTTGAACCAGGGTCCTCAGATTTCTGCCTTCTGAGTAGCCAGCATTACAGGTGCCATCCACTTGTAATCCTAGTTCGAATCTAACCTAATCTAATCCTAATCCTAATTCTCCTGGTACCCTGGCTTGTAGCTGCATTTAAATGCATCATATTACTTTCTGGGTTTTGTTTGTTTTTGTCCATTCTGGGGCTTGAACTCAGGGCCTGGGCACTGTCCTTGGACAGATTTTGCTCAAAGCTAGTGCTCTGCCACTTGAGCCACAGCACCAATTCCAACTTTTTCTGTGTATGTGGTACCAAGAAATCAAACCCCAAGCCTTTATGCATGCTATGCAAGTATGTTACCACTAGACATGCTCCTGGCCCCTACTTTCTGTTTTATTTGTCTTTCCTATAATCCTTTTCCTCCCCCTTCTTGTCCTCTTTTGCACTAATTAACATTTATTATCCCACTCTATTTCTGTTAACTGAAACTCACTGTACTCTTTCTATTCTTGTAGTGGTTACTCTAAAAACTACAAATAAAAATTACAACACACATCCCTCACTTAATAATTTTGTTATTTGAAATAAGATCTCACTATAGAATCATGCTTTCTAATCCTAGGATTATGTAAATGACATGCCATGCCTCCTTGTGAAAAATACAGGAATAATTTAGTTCCATTTACTGATATCCCTCCCTCTTCAAAATTACACTGTATTGCTGTTGGATACTTACATTTTGTTGATGTATAACTTGCTAATGAAGATAAGATCTTAAGTGTAAATGTATTTACACATAATCACTACCCAGGTTAAAATTGAAGCAATGCTGCTAGTAAAATAAATTTTAAAAAAATATTTGTTACCACAAAAACTTGGCTCATGCCTGGCATGAGCCAACCTGTAATTCTAGCTACTCAAGAGGCTGAGATGTATCCTAACTACTCAAGAGACTGAGGTCTGAAGATTGCAGTTCAAAGCCAGCCCAGGCAGGAAAATCTGTGAGACTCTTTATCTCCAATAAACAAGTCTGAAAAGGCCAAAATTGGTGCTATGGCTCAAGCAGTAGAGTACTATCTTTAAGCAAAAGAAGCTCAGGAACCACACCCAGGCCCAGAGTTCAAGCCCCAGGACTGGCAAGGTTTTCTGGTAGCTAATTGTAGTTAAGAATCTCATGAGCCAGGCACTATGGCTCACACTTGTAACCCTAACTACTCAGGAGGCTGAGATCTGAGGATCGGAGTTCAAAGCCAGCCCAGGCACTAAAGTCCATTAGACTCTTATCTCCAATTAACCACTAGAAAACCAGAAGTGGCACTGAGGCTGCAGGGGTATGGTGGTAGCCTTGAGCTGAAGAGCTCAGGACAGCACCCAGGCTCAGAGTTCAAGCCCCATGACCCACAGGAAAAAAGAAAAAAGAAAAAAAAAGTCTCAGCCAGGCATGGTCGCTCACACCTGTAATCCTAGCTTCTCAACTCAGGAAGCTGAGATCTGAGGATCGCAGTCCGAAGCCCGCCCAGGTACAAAAGAACCAGAGACTCTTCTCCCCAATTAACCTCTAGAAAATGGGAAGTGGGGCTGGAATCAAGGGTAGGGTGGTAGCCTTGAGCTGAAGAGCTCAGAGACAGTGCCCAGGCTGAGTTCAAGCCCCATGACCCCCACAAAAAAAAAAAAGTCTCATGGACTTTTGTGCCCGGCCTGGTTTTGAACTGCAATCCTCAGATCTCAGCCTCCTGAGTAGCTAGGGTTGTAGATAAGTCATCAGCACCTGGCTCACCTGATAGTGCTGAGCTTCATACAGATTCATATGGGATAGTCTCTCTGTCTGTCTTATCCTGGAGCTGAACTCAGAACTCAGGGTCTGATCACTCCTGAGCTTTTCTGCTCAAGGCTAGCTCTCTACCACTTGAGCTAAAGCTCCTCTTCTGGCTTTTTGGTGGTAAATTGGAGTCTCATAGACTTTCCCTGAGTGGGCTGGCTTTGAATAACCTCATATGTCAGCCTCCTGAGTAGCTAGGATTACAGGTGTGAGCCACCAGCACCCAGCTGGATATTCTCATTTTTGTCTATTTTGAGATTCTCCCTTGTTTTAGCACTCATCAACAATCTGTTCTTTTTTATGATGGACTTCCATTCTATAAATACATTACTTTGTTTATTCATTTTCCTGTTGATGAATTTAGAACATACAACTTGCTAAAGCATGGGCATTTTTTTTTGCCAGTCTTGGGGCTTGAACTCAGGGCCTGAGCACTGTCCTTGGGCTTCCTCAAGGCTAGAGTTCTACCACTTGAACCAAGGAATAGAATCTGAGTCTTTGTGCATGCTAGGCAAGCACTCTACCACTAGGCCAAACTCGCAGCCATGGGACACTTTTAAATAAAGCTACTTTGAACATTTTTGTAGTTTCCTGTTACCAGATGCACTCAGTTCTCTTAGGTAGGCAAAAGTATATATGTGTGTAGAATTTATCTACATATTTTTCTTGTAGAATTTTTTTGTCTTTTCTTGTGGATACTGGGGATTGAACCCAGGTCATTGCACTTGCTAAGCAAGCATTTTGCCACTGAACTACACCCCAGCCCTCCAGGCCTCTTTTAGAATTTTTATTAGTATACATTAGTTGTATAAGGGGAGGTTTAATGATATTTTCCTAAATGCATACAATGTATTTTGATCAAACTCAGCCCTTCTATTGTTCTCTACATTTAAAAAAATTCCACAGAATACTAATGTTCATTAGTCATATAGATTACTCCTTTTATTTTTTTTTTGCCAGTCTTGGGCTTGGGCTCAGGGCCTGAGCACTGTCTGACTTTCTCAAGGCCAGAGCTCTACCACTTGAGCCTCAGCACCACTTCCAGCTTTTTTCCATATATATGGTACCGAGGAATCGAACCCGGGTCTTCGTGCATGCTAGGCAAGCACTCAACCACTAGGCAAAACTCCCGGCCCCTTTTATTATTTTAATATTCTTCTATCGTATATTTCTAACATTTCATATGGAATTATGCTACTTCTACTTGATAATTTAGTACTCCTATTCTTAGAGTTTATTTTTCTGAATAGGGCATTCTTTTATTTAATTTGGTTGGTTGATTCACTCTGTGTGTGTGTGTGTGTGTGTGTGTGCGCGCGCGCGTACAGGTCCTGGGGTTTGAACTCAGGGCTTGGGTACTATCCCTGAGTTTTATTGCTCAAGGCTGACACTCTAACATTTGAATCACACCTTCACTTCCAGCTTTTTGGTGGTTAATTGTAGCTAAGAGTCTCATGGGCTTTCCTGCCAGGGCTGGCTTTGAATCATGATCTCAACCTTCTGAGTATCAAGGATTACAGTTACAAGTCACTGACACCTGGCTTGTTACCTTTGTTTTTGAAAGATCTTTTTTCTTTATGAAATTCTAGGTTAGCAGTTACTTTCTTTTAGCATTTGTACAATGTTATCCTATAGTTTCCTTTTTTTTTAAGTGTCAGTAAAGTTGTTACCATGTAAAATGAGGATACTGTTTAGGAGTAAGAGCCAGTGGGATAGTCAAAGGAGAGGGTGAAAATGATCCAAGTATTCCAAACTCATGTGTGAAAACACAATTATGAAACCCAATAAAATTATTTTGAAAAGGGGAGGGGAATGGGGTAAGAGAAACAGAAGGAAAATAATAAATAAAAATAAAAGAGTAACAGAGGAAGCCAGGTGTCAGTGGCTTGCGCCTGTAATCCTAGCTACTCAGGAGGCTGAGATCTGAGGATCATGGTTCAAAGCCAGCATGGGGAAGGAAAATCCATGAGACTCCTCTGATTTCCGATTAACCACCAAAAAAAGCCAGAAGTGACACTGTGGCTCAGAGGGTAGAGCACTAGCCTTGAGCAAAAGCTGTTCAGGGACAGCATTTCAGGCCCAGAATTCAAGCCCCAAGAGTAGGAGGGAAAAAAAAAATCTCCACACTATCTCAATGATTCAAGTTATGGAGACTCCATTGATCTTGGGGCTAACCACCAGTCCATTCACTCTGATGCTTACTAAGATAACTTGTCTGTGTGATCTAATTGAGAGCTGAAGCCAAGTGTTTAGACCCAGACCTGTGGTAACTCCCTTTTGTACCTGACTAGTTCCCCATTTCTCCAGTCCCTTTGTCCCTAACTCCCAGGATTTGACGAGCACACCTGTGTCTTAAGTGCTTGGTCTTTTCAGTTTCAATCTATTCAGGAAGTTGTCATATCATCCCATTTTTCAGGGTAGGAAACTGAGGTTTGAATTGATCCTGTAACTTGTCCAAGTAGTAAGGAGCAAAGCCTGGATTTCTGCCTGTATCCGTGAATCCAGGCTGAAGGAATTGACGACTATACTGTGTGTGCCGCCTTCCCAGGCATCTCTCAGAGCCAGTGTCGGATGACCAGATGAGGCCCGATGCTGAGTGGGAGGTGATGCGCCTTTGCTGGTTGCCTGACTCCTTGGGTCTGCCGTTTGCCAGCTGTATATGCTTTGGCTTCTTCGAATTTTAATTTTCCTTCTCTGAAACTATACATGCTAATCTTTCCTGTTTTAAAAAAAAAAGGTACATTATATTCATGTGTGGAGTTATCAAATTAAACCTCTTTATACAATTAATATAAGTTAATAGATGCTCATTTTTGCCACTCCTGGGGTTTGAACTCAGGCCTGAGCACTGTCCTTGGGCTTTCTCAAGGCTAGTGCTCTACTACTTGAGCCATAAACACTGCCCCAGCTTTTTCTATGTATGTGGTACAGAGGAACCAAACCCGTCTTCATGCGTACTAGGCGAGCACTCTACCACTTAGGCCACGCTCCCAATCCCCCTTTCCCCCAAACAGTCCTGGGACTTGAATTCAGGACTGAGCCTCTTTGCACTTAAGGCTAGAACTCTACCACTTGAGCCACAGTGCCACTTCCAGCTTTTTTTGGAGTAGTTTATTGGAGATAAGAGTCTACTGGGCTTTTCTACCCAGGCTGGCTTGAACAATGATCCTCAGATCTCAGCCTCCTGAGTAACTAGGATTACAGGTATGAGCAACTGGTGCTCAGCAGTTGTTAGTGGTGTTTTTTTGTTGGTCATAGGCTTGAACTCTAGGCGTAGGCACTATCCTGAGCTCTTCAGCTCAAGGCTAGCACTCTATCACTTTGAGCCACAGCGCCACTTCAGGTTTTCTGGAGATAAGAGTCTCACGGACTTCCATATCTGGGCTGACTTTTAACCCTGATCCTCAGATATCAGCCTCCTAAGTAGCTAGGATTACAGGCCTGAGCCACTAGTGCCCGGTCATTTGGTTTTTGGTTTGGTTTGGTTTGGTTTTAAACATGTTTCATCTATCTGAGATTGTAACTCTGTGATAGAGCATGATCAAAAAAAATTCAGTCAACACTTTTAGTCATTTATAACTCCAAATTTTATCCACTATTACTGAGAGGAGCTTAATTACTTAGTTTTTTTTTTTTTTTTTTTTTTTTTTTTTTTTTTTGCCAGTCCTGGGCTTTTGCTCAGGGCCTTAGCCCTGTCCTTGGACTTTCTCAAGGTTAGAGCTCTACCACTTGAGCCTCAGCACCACTTCCGGCTTTTGTCTATGTATGTGGTACCAAAGAATCGAACCCAGGTCTTCGTGCATGCTAGGCAAGCACTTTAACCACTAGGCCAAACTCCCGGCCCCTTAGTTTCTTTACTTTTTTTTTTTTTTTTTTTTTTTTTTGTGGGTCATGGGGCTTGAACTCTGGATCTGGGTGCTGTCCCTGAGCTCTTCAGCTCAAAGCTACTGCCACAGCCTCACTTACCCTTTTCTAGTGATTAATTTGAGATAAGAGTCTCATAGCCTTTAGTGCCCCAGCTGGCTTTAAACTGCAATCCTCAGATCTCAGCCTCCAGAGTAGCTAGGATTACAGGTGTGAGCCACCATGTCCTGCTTTTCTTTCTTTCTTTCTTTCTTTCTTTCTTTCTTTCTTTCTTTCTTCCTTCCTTCCTTCCTTCCTTCCTTCCTTCCTTCCTTTCTTCCTTTCTTTTCTTTTTGCCAATCCTGGGGCTTGAACTCAGGGCCTGAGCACTGTCCTTGGGCTTTCTCAAGCCTAGAGTTCTGCCACTTGAACCACAACACCACTTCCAGCTTTTTCTATGTATGTGGTACCGAGGAATCAGACCATGGTCTTCATGCATGCTAGGCAAGCACTCTACCACTAGGCCAAACTCCGGACCTTCAATTACCTAGTTTCCATTTCTAGTCCTATTATTTCTTCTAAGCCCCAGTGCCAGTAAGCCTATTGGATACTTCTACCTGGCTATCTATAGGACCTCTATTGCAATAAACTATCATCCTCCCTTAAACTTCCATCAGCCGCTCTATTAATGGAGTAAATGCCACTTAGAACTTTCCAAAGTCCAACTGATTGACTTACAAAACATGCCCTTGTCTTATAAAGCAAAATGCTTACCTCAAAAAAGGTTTCATGATCTTCACTGCCCCCCACCCCCAAACTACTTTTCCTGCCTTTCTTCTCCTCTCCTGTGTCACCTGAAAGAAGCAGGTTCGGTAGGAACCATGACAAGTGAGATTTGGTTCATCATGGAGGTCATGGATACTTGTTCCAGTTGATGGTTTACAGGGTTGAAGATGGAGCTCCAACCCTGGGAGAGCACTTGTGTGCCTAGCATATAACAGCATGTGGAAGCCCTAGGTTCAAGTACCAGAACCAGGAAAAAAATAAAACACAGGGGGAAAAACCCCCACTATGGTGTATATTCAGGAAAGAATGCAGGACATATAGGGCTTAGACACAGAAAGTCTTGGCTCTCTCATTTGGCTTTTTCTTTTTTTTTTCTTTCTTTCTTTTTTTTTTTTTTTTTTTTTGCCAGTCCTGGGCTTGAGCTCAGGGCCTGAGCACTGTCCTTGGACTTTCTCAAGGCTAGAGCTCTACCACTTGAGCATCAGCACCACTTCTGGCTTTTTTCTATGTATGTGGTACCAGGGAATCGAACCCGGGTCTTCATGCATGCTAGGCAAGCACTTTAACCACTAGGCCAAACTCCCGGCCCATCATTTGGCTTTTTCAATAAAGGTGAGACAGCCACTAACACTTGAGGCAAAGCTTCACAGCCAGCACTTTTTTGGGGGGTGGGGGTAGGGGAGTAGTTAATTAGAGAACAGGAGCATAGCCTAGTGGTAGAGTGCTCGACTAGCATGCATGCAGCCCTGGGTTTGATTCCTCTGTACCACATACTCAGAAAAAGCCAAGTGGCAGAGCACTAGCCTTGAGCAAAAAGTGTCCAAGGACACTCTCTTTACAAACAATATCTTTCTCATCCTTCTACCCTGTTTGAATTATTTCTCTTTGGAGAGCTTCCTAGCCCCAAGTCAGACAGAATTGGGACTCTTTTTTTTTTTTTTTTTTTGCCAGTCTTGGGCTTAAGCTCAGGGCCTGAGGACTGTCCTTGGATTTTTCTCAAGGCTAGAACTCTATCACTTGAGCCTCAGCACCACTTCTGGCTTTTTCTAAGTATGTGGTACCAAGGAATCAAACCTGGGTCTTCGTGCATGCTAGGCAAGCACTCTACCACTAGGCCAAACTCCCGGCCCAGAATTGGGACTCTTACTACCTGACCCACGGCTTTCTAGTAGTACTTAATGCAGATTGCATTAGGACAATTTGTCCTCAACGGCACAAACTACATATATTCATCCTTATGCCCTTGGCATGTGGCAGACACCTGACAGACTGAAGTTTCTCTGGAAATATTTGTTTTTTTTTTTTTTTTTTTTGCCAGTCCTGGGCTTGGGCTCAGGGCTTGAGCACTGTCCTTGGACTTTCTCAAGGCTAGCACTCTACCACTGAGCCTCAGCACCACTTCTGGCTTTTTGCTATGTATGTGGGGTACCGAGGAATCGAACCCTGGTCTTTGTGCATGCTAGGCAAGCACTCTACCACTAGGCCAAACTCCCGGCCCCTCTCTGGAAATATTTGTTTTGTTTTGTTTCTTTTGAAAAGCCATGAAAACTCCAGCAGCCCACTTGCTGATCTACCAAACAATTCAAGTTATCTCAAGGTCACAAGTGGGTTAACAAGAAGAGAACTGCACATCCAAGTTGAGAAAGGAAACTCTAGACTGTGAGAGTCACTACTATGTATGACAGAACTACCCACCATTCTAGAATAAGAGGCAAGTAGATCTATGCTGTACTATGACACCGTAACTCAGTTATCAGAGATTATGTATACCACTTCCTGACAGTCAGACTAATTCAAAATTTATTTTACATCCTTTGTGAAGTCTAATGTGAAAGCATAGCAACCTGGGTGTGAATAGCTGGAAGCCTGCTCTGACCGCTTCCTAGAGAAGATCTAAATGCAGTAACTGATGCTGAAAAGTTTCGTTATGAAAGATTACATGCTTTCACAGAAATTTGTGGCATTTCACTCAACAAGTTTGATCAACCTAGCCTAAAAAAAAATGGGGGCTGGGGCCGGGAGTTTGGCCTAGTGGTTAAAGTGCTTGCCTAGCATGCATGAAGACCCGGGTTCGATTCCTCGGTACCACATACACAGAAAAAGCCATAAGTGGTGCTGAGGCTCAAGTGGTAGAGCTCTAGCCTTGAGAAAGTCCAAGGACAGTGCTCAGCCCCTGAGCTCAAGCCCAGGATTGGCAAAAAAAAAAAAAAATGGGGGTCCGGGTGTGTAGCCTAGTGGTAGAGTGCTCTTCTACCATGCACAAAGCTGGGGTTCTATTCCTTGGTACCACATACACAGGAAAAACTTGTAAGTGGTGCTGTGGCTCAAGTGGTAGAGTCCTATCCTTGAGAAAGCCCAAGGACAATGCCCAGACCCTGAGTTCAAGGCCCAGAACTAGCAAAAAAAAAAAAAAAAATGCCTGGAAGCAAATGGAAAACAATTTTGATCCGCCTAGCCTTAAAAGAAAAACAAATTGCCTAGAAGCAAATGGAAAACACCAGAGGCCTCTAAAAGCCACTAGGTGCAAGGGAAGGAAGAGGACAGAGGGCAGAAAGGGCAGGCCTGGAAATGAGTCACAAGGCTCCTCCCGGAGTCCACTCGTTTCCCACCCTGCGCGCACAAGTTTGCAGAGGTTGGGGCCAGCTTTGCGCGGGAGCCAGGAGCGCACCAGCAACGCCTGCTGACCGCTAGAGGGCAGTCAGGTTCCACGGCGCTGGAGACCAGGGCCGGGGCGGGGGCGGGGGGGGGGTCTCCTGCCCCTAAACCCTCGGAGGATCGTCGACGCCCGCGGAGATCACTCCCAGCACCACCTCCCACTGCCATCCCCGACGCCAGGTCAGCGGCCCGCCTCCAGCAAGCACCCCGACGCGCGTCGACCCCTCTTCCCACCCACCTGGCAGCCTGCCGCCCTCCCCGCCCTCCTCCCACAACCTTTCAGAACTAGAGTTCCCTGAGCCCCTTTCCCACCCACACCTGCTGTCTTGCCCGCCTCGGAGAAGCTGGAAAAGGGAAGGGAAGGAAGTGGTTGGAGGGACCGGGGACCTAGGACCCTGGCTCGCCTGCATTTCCCCGCGTGTTTCTGGAAACCCGCCATCCCTCCCTCCCATCCCCCAGACACTCGCGTTCGTGCACCTTTTCCTGCCACATCTCCAACCAGCATCTCCCGGCCTCTTCCCCGCGGGGAACCGGGTGAGAAGTGGGGCGTCAGCCGTCTGCTCGGTCCCTCCCCCGGCCTCCTTCGAGCAGCTTCCACACTCCTCGGGGGGGCTGGTGTTCAGCCCTCCCCACCCCGACTCTCCCCAGGCGCCCATCCCGGGGTAGGCGCCCTGCGGGCGGGCAGCGGAGTGGCGCGGGGCCCGGGCAGCTGGGAGAGCGCGCGCGCGGGCGGGCGCGGAGGCGAGCCCCACACACCCGGTTCGGCGAGGAAGGAGTTAAAGATCCAGGACGGGCGCTCCGGGCTCCGCGGTCCGGGAGGCTGGGAGGGGAAGCCGCTGGGAGGGAGGGAGGGTTCGGAGCTTGGCGGCGGTCCCCGTCGCCCCTCCACCCCCCCCCCCCGCAGGCCCGGACTCCGGCCGGCCGGACGCCCCCTCTGGCACACTCTCCCGGCCAGGCGCTCACGCGCGCCGACGCGCACCAACTCCCCTTCCCTCCCGCGCCCCTCTGCTCCCACCCTTCCTCTCCGCCGAGCGCGTCTCACTCCCCGGCTCCCGCTCGCCCCCTCGCTCACGCCAGGGTCTCCCCCGCTGCCAGGCGCTCTCCCTGTCTTTCTCGCTCCCACCTGCTGGGCGACGCCCTCCGCGCGCCCCCACGCCGCGCGCTCCGCAGCTCGCGCTTCTCCACCCGGGGACCGTCGCGGCGGCCGGGAGGAAAAAGCGCGCCCTCGATCCGCTCCGCTCCGGTTCCTCCCCGCACCCGGAGCTCCAGGTGCCCGGGATGGGCCGCTGAGCCCGACGACGCCGGCGGTGGAGACCATGGTGGCCGCGCTCGCCCGCCACGCTGCCCTCTGAGGCCATGCCGGGCCCCCGGCGCCCTGCCTGCGCCCGCGCGCGCTGCCCGGTGCCCCCGCGGCCCCTGCCGCTGCTGCTGCTGCCGCTGCTGCTGCTCCCCGGCAGCCTCGCAGGCACCCTGACGGTGGCCGTGGTGCTGCCCCTGGCCAACACCTCGTACCCGTGGTCCTGGGCGCGCGTGGGGCCGGCGGTGCAGCTGGCACTCGCCCGGGTGAAGGCGCGCCCGGACCTGCTGCCCGGCTGGACGGTCCGCACCGTGCTGGGGAGCAGCGAGAACGCGCTGGGCGCCTGCTCGGACACCGCCGCCCCGCTGGCCGCCGTGGACCTGGAGTGGGAGCACCACCCGGCCGTGTTCCTGGGCCCGGGCTGCGTGTACGCCGCCGCTCCGGTGGGACGCTTCACGGCGCACTGGCGGGTGCCGCTGCTCACGGCCGGAGCCCCCGCAGTGGGCTTCGGGGTCAAGGAAGAGTTCGCCCTGACCACCCGCGCGGGGCCCAGCCACGCCAAGCTGGGCGACTTCGTGGCGGCGCTGCACCGACGGCTGGGCTGGGAGCGCCAGGCGCTGGTGCTCTACGCCTACCGGCCCGGCGACGACCAGCCCTGCTTCTTCGTGGTGGAGGGGCTGTACATGCGCGTCCAGGACCGCCTCAACATCACCGTCGACCACCTGGAGTTCGCCGAGGGCGACCGCGACCACTACACCATGCTGCTGCGGACCGTGCGGCGCAAAGGCCGAGGTGAGCGGCGGCCGGCCGGGCCCCGGACCCCGGGCCCCGGCGCTCCTCTCCTCCCTTCTCGAGGCCGGTCTGCCCCAGCTTTTCCCATCCTTCTCCCCCGACTTAATAGTTCCTTCACTCTGTCCTTCCCCCCCCTCACCACCAACGCCCCCATGTGTGTTCCTTCCTTCTCTCCCACCCCGGCCTCCCCTTCCCCTCCTCCCCACGCAGTTCCCTGGAAGGCAGAGAAAGCCTGGACTGAGGACTGAGCACTCCTGGTGTGTTCCCGTCTGCTTTATTTTTTTTTTCTTTCTCTTTTTTTCTTTTTCTTTTCTTTTTCTCGGCTGCTTTCTCTTCCCCACGCGGCCTTCTCCTCTTCTCCTTCCTCTCTCTCCCCACCCCGCTGGCCCACACCTTCTGCCCATCCTCTCTCCAGCCGACCCTTCTCACCCTTCTCTCCCTAGGCTCCTAGCCACACAGGTGTCCTCCCTGCCTTTCCCTCTCCCCTCGGTTTCTTTCCCCTGCCCTTCCACCCTCCACACCCTCCTGCCTGCGCCTACCACTGGGCCTGGAGTTGCCATTTAACTGTCACCAGCTGAGAACCTCCCCACACACACACTCCCACTGCCCCGGCAAGCTGCCCCTCTCGCTCTCTGACTCTCTTCCCCTCCAGTTATCTACATCTGCAGCCCCCCGGACACCTTCAGGACCCTGATGCTGCTGGCACTGGATATTGGCCTCACTGGAGAGGACTATGTTTTCTTCCACCTCGATATCTTTGGGCAAAGCCTGCAAGGGGGGCAGGGCCCTGCTCCACGCAGGCCCTGGGAGAGAGGAGATGGGCAGGATGCCAGTGCCCGCCAGGCCTTCCAGGTGAGGACCCGGATACGGAAATCTAAGCTGTGGATCTCTGAGCTGGGGCACGATATCCTGGACACTGTGCTCTTACTTAAGGAGTCTGTTTATGTCATCGGTTGGTTTCTTCTTTTAGACAGGATACCTAAGCCTAATAGAAGTTGTTTGTTTGTTTGTTTTGCCAGTCCTGAGGCTTGAACTTAGGGCCTGGCCACCGATCTTGAGCTTCTTTTGCTCAAGGCTAGCACTCTACTGCTTGAGCCACAGCTCACTCCTGCCTTTATCTGTTTAGGGTACTGAGGAATCGAACCCAGGGCTTCATGCATTTGAGGCAAGCACTCTACCCCAGCCCTAGAACTTTTCTTTTCTTCATGTGCCACTTGTTAGGACTTGAACTCAGGCCCCGGGTGCTATCTGTCCTTTTGCTTTTTTCTCCTCAAGGCTGATACTCTACCACTTGAACCGCAACTTCACTTCCAGCTTTTGGGTGGTTTCCTAGAGATAAAAGTCTCAATGAAGCCAGGTACCTGTGGCTCCTGCTACACAGGAGGCTGAGATATGAGGATCACAGTTCAAAGACAGTCAGAGCAGAGCCATGAGACTCTTATTCCCATTAACCATCCGAAAACCAGAAGTGGCACTGCAGCTCAAAGTGGTAGAGTGCTAGCCTTGAGTGAAAGGACTCAGGGATGGTGCTCAGGCCCTGAGTTCAAGCTCCATAACCAACAAAAGAGGAAAGAAAAAAGAGTCTCAGGCAGGCTTTGAACCAGGATCCTCAAATCTCAGCCTCCTGAGTACCTAGCATTACAAACAAGAGCCACCCACTCCCAGCTTTGATAGAACCCAGATATCCTCCTGAGTGCTGAGATTACAGATGTGCTCCATCTATGCCTAGCTAGGAAAGAGGTTCTTGACATTCACAGAGGCAATGAAATGTGTGGGAATTCAGAGCCAGAAAACTAAATAGAATAAGAAAACAAGCTTGAAATGAGATGACTGGACAGGACTTGAATCCCTGGCTCATGCAGGACAGAGTCCAGTTTGACCTTGACCTAAGCATGGAAGCAGGTCTACGTGGTAGATAATCTCACAGACAACTGCGGCCCTGGGGTGTTGGGAAGACTGAAGTCAGCTCCTAGCTCTCCTTTCTCCATTTACCTCTTCCTTAGGCTGCCAAAATCATCACTTATAAAGAGCCAGATAATCCTGAGTACTTGGAATTTCTGATGCAGCTAAAGCTCTTGGCCCAGGAACAGTTCAACTTCACCATGGAGGATGGTCTGGTAGGAGGGGATACTGGGGCCCTCCAATATGGACCTCTGGCTTCTACTTGGTGGTGCTCTGGAAATCCCCATCCTGGTTCTCAACCTTCCCAGGAGTTCCTGGCCTCCCTTCTCTCTCCTTTCCTGTTGTTTCTGAATCTCACCTGTTGTTGGAGAGGGAAGGTCCTCATCTGAAACAGAAAGATGACATGTCTTGCCCCACCTGTCTAGCATGATTCAGAGAAGAGTGGTCTATGTAAAGGCATCTCCCTTCCTTCCTTCCTTCCTTCCTTCCTTTCTCCTCCCCTCTTTCTCTCTCTCCCTCTCTCTCTCTCCCTCTCTTTTCCTTTTGTTCTTCTTGTCAGTCATGGAGCTTGAAACTCAGGGCCTGGGTGCTGTCCCTGAGCTCCACTTCCCGTTTTCTGGTGGTTAATTGAAGATAAGAATCTCACTGACTCCTGCTTGGGCTGGCTTCAAACCATGATCCTCAGATCTCAGCCTCCTGAATATGTAGTAGTGCAGGTGTGAGCCGCCAGTGTGATGGCATCTTCTAAGTAGTCATAGCTCTCTGTAATGTGGTTGTTGTCTTGTGCACCTCCTTCCAAGCTGCCAGTGCATCCCATTCCTGCCTGCTGCCACTGCCGTAGCACCACCCTCTGTGCCCTTCATCTGTGTCACCCTGACTAAACTCTGCCCCCAGGAGAACATCATCCCAGCATCCTTCCACGATGGGCTCCTGCTCTATATCCAGGCAGTCACCGAGACTCTGGCACAAGGGGGAACTGTCACTGATGGGGAGGACATCACTCAGCGGATGTGGAACCGAAGTTTTCAAGGTCAGGGCCTGGAGGTGGCTGGCCTTGGGGGGTCATGGGGGGGAGCAGGTGCCCCAGCAGGAGGCCACAAGAAGTCTATAGATCCTTCACACAAGTTGACAGTTGCTTCTACTAGTCTTTTTTTTTTTTAATTTTCTCCTATAAGAAACTTAGACACCTTCCTTGTCTCCAAGTTTCATCAAGTCTTTGTGCCCATTCTCAGAGCTTTCTGCTGCTAAACAACAGTCCCTTTCATTGTTATTTTCTGTGTGTGTGTGTGTGTGTGTGTGTGTGTGCGCGCGCGTGCACGTGTGCACGCACTAAAGACCAGAGAACAATGTGCTGGGAATGTGGCTTAGCTGTAGAGTGTTTGCCTAGCACTTACAATGCCCTGGATTCCATTCCTCAGTACCATACACACAGAAAACAACAACAACAACAACAAAAAAAACGGAAGTGGTGCTCTGGCTCAAGTGCTACAGTGATAGCGTTGAGCAAAAGAAGCTCAAGAACAGTGCCCAGACCCTGAGTTCAAGCGCCAAGACTGGCAAAAAAAAAAAAAATCAGTCAATCAGAGAATGAGAGATGGAGCAGGATCTCTCTCACTTTCCATTCTTTCAAAGTAGCCATCTTCCCCCGTGTAAACAGGTGTAACAGGATACCTCAAAATTGACAACCGTGGAGACAGGGAGACAGACTTCTCCCTCTGGGATATGGATCCCGAGACTGGTGCCTTCAGAGTAAGTTTGTACACCCAGAAAAGAGTGTCATCTTGTCCTCCTACATCCCCCTGTATCCCTGTCAGGGCACCAGTCTACTCTGTGTTCCCAGACACCTCCAGGAGCCCTGGATAAGACAGACCAACTCCAGGCTGGGGGAGCAACCCGAATGACCAGGGACTCAGTCCTTGCCCTGAGGAGCTGTGTTTGAGGAGCCAGCACAGTCTTCTCTTTTAGGGACTTTGTAAGTTAGGCAGGACCTCCACCTAGTGGAGACAGGGACTCTGGGTCAAGAAGTAGGCATAGATAAGCCAGGTGCGGTGGCTCACGCCTGTAATCAATCCTAGCTACTCAGGAGACTGAGATCCGAGGATCACGGTTCAAAGCCAGCTGGGGCACTAAAGAATATGAGACTCTTCTCTCCAATTAATCACTAGAAAACTGGAAGTGGGGCTGTGGCTCAGGAGTAGGGCAGTTGCCTTGAGTTGAAGAGCTCAGGGACAGTGCCCAGGTCCAGAGTTCAAGCCCCATGACCCACAAAACAAAAAAGGAGTATGCATATGAGCAGCTCTGTAAGTCAGTGGACCCAGCTCATCCAGGGAAGGCTTCTGGGAGAGGGAGACATAGCAGAGATCTGGGAATGGGATGAGAGGCTGTTTCTGTGCTTTAAGCCAAATCATAAACACTGTGAATGTAAGGGTAGGGCTCTGAATGGAGATTTCCTATGAAGCTCCTTTATTTATTTATGCATTTATGTATTTATTTTTGTGGTAATTGGAGAGAAGAGTCTCATGGATTTTTCTGCCTGGACTGGCTTCAGACCTCAATCTTCAAATCTCAGCCTCCTGAGTAAGCTAGGATTACAAGCCTGGGCTACTGGCACCTGGGACCTTCAATAGTTTTCAAGTCTCTCTCCCCCTTTTTTGTGGCTGGCACTGGGGCTTGAAATTAGGTAGAGCATGACCCTCTTGCTTGGTAAGATTATGGGTCTGAGGTCTCCATACAGGGCCACAGCAGCAGGGCTCCATGAAGAGTTTTGCAGTCCAAACTCTGGCCCTGGAAACAGATGGGAGGCTAGACTCTGCCCCAGGAAGCCATGTGCCAGGGCCTTGCCACCCACCACAGCCATTCTTTCGTAGGTTGTGCTGAACTACAATGGGACTTCCCAAGAGCTGGTGGCTGTGTCAGGGCGCCAACTCTACTGGCCCCTGGGATATCCTCCTCCTGACATCCCTAAATGTGGCTTTGACAATGAGGACCCAGCCTGCAACCAAGGTGACTGGCCTTGGCTTTCCAGCCTCTATTCTAGAAATGTTGCTTCCCCCCCCTCCCCAGAGGCTTTTGTGGGGACAGGCCATCTTCTTGGCTTTTCTTCTTTTCATCTATCATCTCCATTCATGGACTATTTGAAGGTTCTTCTTCCTGCCGTCTAACCCAAATCTCTCTTGCTTGAATTTGGACTCTCATGCAGACCACTTCTCCACCCTGGAGGTGCTAGCCTTGGTGGGCAGCCTCTCCTTGCTCAGCATCCTGACTGTCTCCTTCTTCATCTACAGGTGAGCTGTGGCAGGGGGTGCTGAGTGGGGCTAGGGAGGTGGGAGGATCCCAGAGGGAAGGAAGAAGGGGTGAACGGAGGGCAGCATAAGGTAGGAGGGAGGTGGGATGGAGAGAGGTGCAAAAGAGGGGAAAGGGCTGGCATGATCTTGGAGGGTTGAGGTGTGAGAAGGAGCAGAGCAGCTGAGATTTGTCGCCACAGCACTGTGGATTCTGGTTTTCCTTGCTATTCTGAGGCCTGATGGAAAGCAGTGATTCCAGACTTCTGGGAACTGGACCCTTTTTAGTTGAGCTGAGATGCCATGCTGGGTACCAGGTGCCAAACCTGGGGTGGAGATGAGGGATGAATGAGCCCCCTTCCTGCCTTCCAGTGGAGGCGGAAATGAAAGCCCTGGGGAAGTTAATTGAGCAGGAAAGAAGAGGAAGATAATCAATGGTGATTAAGCATGTATTATGTGTTAGGCTTCGCTTCTCATACATACGATTAAAGTTGAAGTAAATGTGAAGGCTCACTCAATTTCCAAAGGAGGGCATGGAGATTGAGCACCCCAGCGTCCCCAGTGAGGCAGAATTTCATCCATTCCTCCTGACCCAGAGGA
This sequence comes from Megascapheus bottae, assembly GCF_031878675.1. Taxonomy (NCBI): domain Eukaryota; kingdom Metazoa; phylum Chordata; class Mammalia; order Rodentia; family Geomyidae; genus Megascapheus; species Megascapheus bottae. The sequence goes on along the minus strand of NC_143518.1, from coordinate 39,763,736 downwards.
GAGAGGGCCCCACCCATTTCTTAGAACATGGAGAAAGGGTAGGTCTCTGAGCACCCAAGGTCAGCAGCTCAGGTCATGCACACCCCAGGAAAATGCAGCTGGAGAAGGAGCTGGCCTCAGAGCTGTGGCGGGTACGCTGGGAGGACCTGCAGCCCAGCAGCCTTGAGCGGCATCTCCGGAGCGCGGGCAGCCGACTGACCCTGAGTGGGGTGAGAACACTGGCCTTGGGGCCTGGGGAGAACACTAGTGTCTGTGGGGGAACTGGACACTGAAAGCAATGCCTGATGGGTAAAGTAGAAAACAAGGTTCTACACTGAAGCTCTGTCTTTCCTTGCCATGTGACCTTGAGGAAGTCACATTCCAGCTGTGTCTCAGACAAGATTACAGGGAAAGAGTCACGAAAGTCAAAAGAGATAGTGTGTAAACACACAAATATAAATAAGTTAGCTAAATGCTGGTGGCTCAAGCCTGCAATCCTAGCAACTCAGGAAGCTGAGATTCAGAGGATCAAAGTTCAGAACCAGCCTGGGTAGAAAAAATCCAAAATTTTATCTACAAAATAACTAGCAATAAAGTGTAGTGCCAGTGGTTCACTCCTTTAATCCTGACTCAGGAGCCTGAGATGTGAGGATCAAGTTTCAAAGCCAGGGCAGGAAAGTCCTTGAGGATTTTTTTCCCATATATTTTTTATTGTAACTAATAGAAGGGTTACATTATATTCACCAGATAGAAGGTGCATTACTTCACATACATTGATACCCTTTCTCATGTCTTGGTTCCCATTTCCCTCCCCTGACCCCTGTCCTTGAGGCTTTTATCTCTAACCACCAAAAAGCTAAAACGGGAGCTCTGGCTCAAATGAAAAGTTAAGGGTGGACTGGGAATGTGGTTTAGTGGTGGAGTGTTTACCTAGCACATATGAAGCCCTGGGTTCAATTCCTCAAAACCATATAAACAGAAAAAGCCAGAAGTGGTACTGTGGCTCAAGTGATAGAGAGCTACCCTTGAGCAAAAAGAAGCTCAGGGAAAGTGCCCAGCCCCTGAGTCTAAGCCCCAGGACTGGAAAAAAAAAAAAAGAAAAGAAAAGAAAAAGAGAGAGAGAGGAAGAGAGAGAGAGAGAGAGAGAGAGAGAGAGAGAGAGAGAGAGAAAGAAAGAAAGAAAAGAGAAAAAAAGAAAAAAGCTAAGGGACTCTTCTCAGGTTCCGGAGTTCAAGCTCAAGCTCCAGTACTGGTACACTGGAAAGGAAAGCAGGAGAGGAGACAGGAGCAAAGGGAGGGGAGAAGTAGAAAGAAAGAAAGGGGGTGACAAGAAGGAAGGAGGGAAGGAAAGGAAAGGGAAAGGGAAAAAAGGAAAGGAAAGGGAAAGGGAAAAAAGGAAAGGAAGACTGATCCAGTAGGCTGGAGGTATGGTTCAAATGGTAAAAACCAGCCAAGCAAGTAAGGGGCTTGTGTGTGTGTGTGTGTGTGTGTGTGTGTGTGTGTGTGTGTGTGTGTGTGTGTGTGTCTGTGTATGTCAGTGTCTGTGTCTGTGTCTGTGTCTGTCTGTCTGTATATACAAATTAATCCTCATGATGAGGTACATAAGAAAGGGTAACACAAAGCTTAAGGCAGGATACCCAGAATGCAGACTGCCTCTGAGCTGACCACCCCTCCTGCTCTCTACTCCTACAGAGAGGCTCCAATTATGGCTCCTTGCTAACCACAGAGGGCCAGTTCCAAGTCTTTGCCAAGACAGCATACTATAAGGTATGCCTGGGGTGGGGGTTGCTCTGAGGACGGGCTGGTGGGGGGGGTCCTAAGGTGGGCTCTCAGGGGAACAGGTGGGAGCCATGGGGGCAGATGTGGGTTGTGGGAAGCAGGTAAGAGTTCCCAGGACCCCAGGCCATGCACATCAGCAGTCTCCATTCCTCACCCAGGGTAACCTTGTGGCTGTGAAGCACGTGAACCGTAAACGCATTGAGCTGACACGGAAAGTCCTGTTTGAACTGAAGCATGTAATGTGGGGGACAGGGGTGAACCAGTGGCCTGGGGAGAATCCTGTGGGGACACAAGGGGGTGGACCAGCAGAACTGGTTATGGAGGGACCTCAGTGTCCTAGCAAAGTTAGAGACTGTCATCTGAGATGAGGGTCTCACAGGACAGTCATGAGAGATCACTGGATGCTGAGAAAGTCCTTGAGGGGTCACACATAGTGGCCTTGGACTTGGAGGACATGGGTGCAGAGGGATCAGGAGGCAGATTCTGGGGAAAGACGAGCTAACTAACAAGGGTGGTATCATGGGAAGGTCTTAGCCATGTCTGCAGCAAATGACTGGATAGGAAGAGTGAGGTCCCTGGGGGCTGCAGGAAACTTGGTGAGGAATGAGGGATGTGCCAGGCCCCTGATGCTGCTCCTCCCCTACAGATGCGAGATGTGCAGAATGAACACCTAACCAGGTTTGTGGGTGCCTGCACAGACCCCCCCAACATCTGCATCCTCACAGAGTACTGTCCCCGTGGGAGCCTACAGGTGAGAACAAGGGGGATGGTCAGGAAGCCTGAGTTCTGACCCTTGCTCTGTCCTCTCTCTTTCTCTTTCTCTCTCTTTTTCTGTGTGTACCAGTACTGGGGCTTGAACTCAAGGCCTCACCCTCTTAGCTTTCCTGCTCAAGGCTAGCACTCAACCACTTGGGCCACAGCTCCATTTCCAACCTTTTTCTGGTTTACTGGAGTCTCACTGATCTTCCTTTCCTAGGTTGACTTTGAACTGCAAGCCTTAGATCTCAGCCTCTTGAGTAGTTAGAATTACAGGCATGAGCCACCAACATCCAGCTCTTCTAATTTTGACCTTGACTGGTCATATGACCCCAGGCAGGCTTCTGTTCTCCTGGCTTCTCTTGGCCTCATGTACTACATGGATTCAGGGGGAGGGTGGTGTCATTAGAGTAAATGCAAAGGCTTGTCTTGTTCTAACCAGCTTAAGTCGGTAGGACCCTCGCACCCTCCCCTGCTCCCAGGAGGTCTGCAGGGCACAGACCTGACTCTCACTATCCCAGTAGGACATCCTGGAGAATGAGAGCATCACCCTGGACTGGATGTTCCGGTACTCGCTCACGAATGACATTGTCAAAGTAAGCCCAGAAGAGCCCATCAGATGGAGTCAGTGGAGAGAAGACATGCTTCTCCTCTTGGCCAGGCCCATAACTTCTGCCTCCCCCACTTCCCTAGGGAATGCTGTTTCTCCACAATGGAGCCATTTGCTCCCATGGGAACCTCAAGTCATCCAACTGTGTGGTAGATGGTCGCTTTGTGCTGAAGATCACTGACTATGGGCTAGAGAGCTTCAGAGACCCAGAGCCAGAACAAGGACACATCCTGTTCGCCAGTGAGCCTAAGCCTTGACCCCTAGCGTCCACTGCTGGCATAGCCCAGTGGGGACACAGGCCTGGCCTCTGTTGAATTTGAGTGTGTCTCTCATGCCTTTGAACCCAATTCTCATCAATAAAAAGGAGGAGGTGGGCTGGCTGGAGTGGTAGTAGTAGAGTGCTTGCCTAGCCTGTAGGGGCCCTGGATTTGATCCCCAGTATCATAAAAATAACTAAATAAGGGCCAGGAGTTTGGCCTAGTGGTATAGTGCTTGCCTAGCATGCACGAAGATGAGGGTTTGATTCCTTGGTACCACAAAGGCCAGAAGTGGTGCAATGGCTCTGCTCTAGCCTTGAGAAAGCCCAAGAACAGTGCCTAGGCCCCAGACTCAAGCCCAGGAATGGAAAAAAAAAAAAAAAAAGTAGCTAAAACCACAAAAGAGGCCAGTCAGACTAAGTTGTGTTAGGCATCTTCTAGCCCTCAACATCTGCAGTATATCCAGACCAGTCCCTGACCACAGCCTGGTTCTGCTTCAAAGCATTTTTTCCCCCTTTGGTGGTACTAAAGTTTGAACTCTGGGCCTCACACTTGCCAGGCAGGCACCCTGTCACTTGGAAGAGTTTGCCCCTTCCCCCAGCCTTGTTTAGTTTATTTTTTCAGATAGGGCCTCACAAAGTGACCTCCAGCCACAATCCTCCTGAGTAGTTGGGATTCCAGGCATGCACTACAGAGACCAACTCAAAGCTTTACTTAATCCCCCACCCCATCGGAAGCTCCTTCCCCAGCATTACCACACTCTTCTGTTTTACTTTTATCCTTGCATTGTTTCCCCCTATTCATTTGCTAGTGTTTCTTTTCCCACTGGAATGTAAAGTCCCTTATCTTTTAGCTTTGGGGCTCCCTTGCCCTGTGACTCCTGACTTCTGACCCACAGAAAAGTTATGGACCGCCCCGGAGCTCCTGCGAATGGCTTCACCCCCTGCCCGTGGTTCCCAGGCTGGTGACGTGTACAGCTTTGGGATCATCCTTCAGGAGATTGCCCTTAGGAGTGGGGTCTTCCACGTAGAAGGTCTGGACCTCAGCCCCAAAGGTAAGAGGAACATGCTGCCCCTTATCTCCGCCAGTCTCAGCTAGTCCCACCCTCAGGGATAAGGACCTCTGGAAAGACGCCAACCCATTCCTTGTGGAGTCAGTTCCAGCCACCACACTTTTCCCCAGTGCCCAGTCCCCTGCCAGTTCCCCTGCCCCACACCCTGGTCCTGGGTATCCCCAACCTACTCTAGCTGCCCCATCTCTGACTGGCTCATCCCTTGGCTCATCCCTACCCCTCAGCTCCTGTCTTCCCAATATAGAGATCATCGAACGTGTGACTCGGGGCGAGAAGCCCCCCTTCCGGCCCTCCTTAACCCTGCAGAGCCACCTGGAAGAGATAGGACATCTGATGCAGAGGTGCTGGGCTGAGGACCCACAAGAGCGGCCACCCTTCCAGCAGATCCGCCTGACGCTGCGCAAGTTTAACAGGTCACTAATATCAGTGTTGGCTCCCCATATAGCCACAGCACCAGCCCTCGTGAACCTCACACATACGCCTGTCCCCACAGCCTCAGAGGGAACCCAACCCTCTGCAAGTGCTGACTTAGCTGTCCCCAAAGCCTCCCAGGATTCATACTCTTTTCCTCCACCGCCATCCACCCACATCCTTTCCTGCCCATTCTCCACACTGGCCACAGACTTTCCAGTGGTGTGGTGAGTAAACAGGCCATACACTCCTGACTTCCTACCTCCTCCCCACAGCCTTGCCCTCCTCTCCTCAAAGTTCCAGCCCCAGCCCTTCATTTTCTCTTTCTAGGGGACCCAGGGGGGCCCACTTCTCCCAGACACACCCATCTACTGCTTTTGTCCTCAGCCAGTCTCACTTGTGTTCAACAAAGATGGCTTACACCTGTAGTCCTAGCTACTCAGAAAGCTGAGATCTGAAGATTGTGCAAATCAGCACAGGTAGACAACTCAGAGAAACACTTAACTCCAGTAAACCGACAAGTAGCCAGGAATGGTGGTGTGGCTCACTTTGAGAGGAAAACTAAGGGAGAACTCTAGGCACTGAGTTCAAGTCCCAATTAAAAAAAGGGGAGGGGCTCAGAAGTTTGGCCTAGTGGTTGAGTGCTTGCCTAGCATGCACGAAGACCCAGGTTCCATTCCTTGGTACCACATGCTAGAAAAAAAGCTAGAAATGGTGCTGTTGCTCAAGTGGTAGAGCTCTAGCCTTGAGAAAAGCCCAAGGACAGTGCTCAGGCCCTGAGTTCAAGCCCCAGGACTAGCAAAAAAAAAAAAAAAAAGCTGGGTACTGTGGCTCACGTCTATAATCCTAGGCTGAGAGCTGGTCATTGTAGTTCAAAGCCTGCCCAGGCAAGAAAGTCTGTGAGACTCTCCAATTAAGCACCAAAAAGCCAGAAGTGGAGCTATGGCTCAAGTGGCAGTGTTAGTGCTAGCCTTAGGCACAAAAGTTGAGGAACAGTACCAAGGCTTTTGGAGGTCAAGCCCCAGGACTAGCACACACACACACACACACACACACACACACACACAGTCCAAGACAGAGACAGAGACAGTGACAGACAACAGATATGGATGTTTAAAGCTTCATCAAAGATGACTTGCTTGCCCTTCCCTCCCCTTTGTGTCCCAAGCACAGACCCTTTCAAGGGACCCACAGCTGGGGTAGGCTGACATTCAAACCTGGGTAGAGCTGATGTCTGCCTGCGGAGTGGGCACTCCAGGACAGGACTAGCGCGGCGTCTCTCTCACCAGCCCCTTCTCCACCCTGTGGTCCTCAGAGAGAACAGCAGCAACATCCTGGACAACCTGCTCTCCCGCATGGAGCAGTATGCCAACAACCTGGAGGAGCTGGTGGAGGAGCGGACACAGGCCTACCTGGAGGAGAAGCGCAAGGCGGAGGCCCTGCTCTACCAGATTCTGCCTCAGTGAGTGCCGATGTCTGATTCCCCACCCCATCCCACACACAGCGCAGCCTTTCCCCTCACCAAACCTCACCCTCTGGTGTGCACCTGCCCTGTCCCCCCAGCTCTGTGGCTGAGCAGCTGAAGCGTGGGGAGACAGTTCAGGCAGAGGCCTTTGACAGTGTAACCATCTACTTCAGCGACATTGTGGGGTTCACAGCCCTGTCAGCAGCAAGCACACCCATGCAGGTAAGACAGGGTTCAATCACAGGTAGCAGACCAGGTGAGTCTGTTTGGCATCCATTGTCCACCCTTTTCTCTCTCTAGTTTTGTCCAGCCGGTCCCAGATGGGGGGACCTTACTCCCTATTCCTTAATTTCTTTCCTTTTTTTGGGGGGTGGGGGGAGGGTCTGAAGTCTGGGCCTGGGCATTGTCCCTGAGCTCTTCAGCTCAAAGCTAGCACTCTACCATTTGAGCCACAGCACCACTTCCAGTTTTCTGGGGGTTAATTGGAATCTCACTGACTTTAGTGCCTGTGCTGGCTTTGAACTGCAATCCTTAGATCTCAGCCTCCTGAGTAGCTAGGATTACAGGCATGAGCCACTATGCCCGGCTCTCCCCATTCCTTTTGGCTTCTTGTACCTTCCAGGTGGTGACCCTGCTCAATGACTTGTACACTTGCTTTGATGCTGTCATTGACAACTTTGATGTGTACAAGGTGAGGATATGCTAGGGATGGGAAGGGCAGACAGAGACCCCAGGCTGGAAAATAGTCCAGAGGAGTAGTCAAAAAGGGAGAGGAGACCAAGGGACCTGAGCAGAAAATGACACGGGGACACTCGGTAACAGCTAACCCTCTGGATGAAGGAAGAGCACAGGCAGCAGCTGGCTGGTGGGCAGGCAACAGAAAGACAGTGCACGTGGGGTGGCAGGCTGGTGACCCAGAGAAGAGCGTTCCTGTCCTGTGTTCCTTCTCCCCCCTCCCCACACACACTCACACACAGGTGGAGACGATCGGAGATGCCTACATGGTGGTGTCTGGGCTCCCAGTGCGTAACGGGCATCTGCATGCCCGCGAGGTGGCCCGCATGGCGCTGGCCCTGCTGGACGCCGTGCGCTCCTTCCGCATCCGACACCGGCCCCAGGAACAGTTGCGCTTGCGCATTGGCATCCACACAGGTGAGGCTGCCAGTGACATGGGGGAAGGGAGGGGCTGGGAAGGGGGGTCTGGGCCCAGTCCTGCACTCCACCCCCTTAGAACACATATAACAGCGCGCGCGCGCGCACACACACACACACACACACACACACACACACACACACACACAACTGGGACCTCATAGCTATGTCCTACCTGGATCCTCTTCCCTTTCTTAGCACAATACTATTGACCAGCTCTGTTCCTTCCTTACCTCTCGTAGGCCCCGTATGTGCTGGTGTAGTAGGGTTGAAGATGCCCCGTTACTGCCTCTTTGGGGACACAGTCAACACAGCTTCAAGAATGGAGTCTAATGGAGAAGGTACAGTGTCCCTCTGAGAAGGGATGAGCAGGGAGAGGTCACCAAGGGCCACCCTGAGGCAGTTCCTACATCCCCTTACAAATTGTTCTCCTAATACAGATGCTCCTCCACTTAAGATGGGTTTACAGTGGTTAAGAGTGCAAGTTATTTGCCTGCACTGTCGACTGGGAGATTTGGCTCGCTTGCTGCTGCTAGTGCCCAGAATCAGAGGGTGCTATTGTCCTATACATCACTAGTCCTCCAAAAAGGATTAAAATCCAAAGAACAGCTGTCTTGGTTTTTTCTTGCTGTTCTTGGGCTAGAGGCCCTGGAGATGCATGAGCACTGTCCCTGAACTTTGTGCTCAAGGCTAGCATTTTACCACTTGAACCACAACTCCACTCTGGCTTTTGGTGGTAAGAGTATCAAGCAGCTGGGTGCTGGTGTCTCATACCTATAATCCTAGCTACTCAGGAAACTGAGGTACAAGGTTTATGGTTCAAAGCCAATGAGAGTAGGAAAGTCCATGAGACTCTTATCTGCACTTTAACCATGTGAAAACCAAGAAGTGGTGCTGTGGCTCAAAGTGGTAGAGCATTAGCCTTGAGCAGAAGAGCTCAGGGACAGTGCCCAAGCCCTGATCAAAAAAAAAAAAAGTATCATGGACTTTTCTGCCCAGATTGGCTTTGAACCATAATCCCAGGATTTCAGCCTCCTGAGTAGCTAGGATTACAGATGTGAGCCACTGGCACCTGAGTTCAAGCCCCAGAAGCAGACATGACATGGAGGGTGGGGAACTTCTCAAAATTAAGATATTTCCAGGGCCAAAGGATGGTGGGAAAGCCACTGTCTACACCACTCGTTCCTGATGTGTCGGTCTTCCCCTTCCTGCTCCAGTTCCTTGAACCCATTATGTTCTTTCTCCCCATCCTACCCAGCCCTGAAGATTCACTTGTCTTCTGAGACCAAGGCTGCCCTGGAGGAGTTTGATGGTTTTGAATTGGAGCTTAGAGGAGATGTGGAAATGAAGGTAAAGAATGCAGAAACCTCCGTGTTTACCACTCCTTGGGTCCTAAAGGGTCTCCAGGCTCCCATCCCTAATCCTATCCTCTGATTTGGGCAGATGAGTGTGTCACTTCTCACCCCAGCTTCCTCTTCTTATTCCCTCCAGGGCAAAGGCAAGGTTCGAACATACTGGCTTCTAGGAGAGCGTGGGAGTAGCACTCGAGGCTGACCTGTCTCCTCTACTGTCCTGCACCTCCCTTCCCTGGCCAGAGGACCTTCTCATGTGCACAGCAGCCCTACCATTGTGGGAAGATCAAGGACTGGAGAATCGTTCTGCACAGTGCAGGTGTGCAGACCTAAGCTGTCTCCCAGTGGAGACCTAAGATGTGACGTCTGAGAGTGGACTTTTGTGAGGAGCCTCAGAGCTCACAGGAGTCACTGAAGCAAATAGTCACACGGAGTGGTGCACATGTATGAACACACATATACACAAACACACACACACACACACACACTACCCACTGGATTGGATTTCTGAACCCTCTACTTTGCTGCACTGTGACTTTTACTGGGAGAGAAAGAGACTCTAATAAATGGAGTCCAGAACTTGGCCTAGTCCACAAGAGCCAACTATCACCCCCTAGCTAATAGTAGACGTAGTGCCAGGGGAACAAGAAAGGATTCCGGCTTGTATGCCTTGGTCCTCCTCCTGTGAGTGGAAAACATTAAAATCATTCTTCCAGTGACAGTGTCTCTTCTTGAGAGAGGATTATTAGAAAACACAGCTTCTGCTTCAAAAATACTCACTTCTCACGCTGGGAATGTGGAGTCTGAACAGTCTGCAGCCACCTTCAACTTTGAGGAGATCATGGATAGCTGATGACTTTCTTAGTAGTACTGAAATTTTATACACAGCCAATAAAAGCTCATGTTTACATGGGTTATATCTATCACTGTTGGCCACATTAGAAATTAAAACAACAAAAAATAACTTAGATCCTTATTTATTAAGATAATAAATCCTTTATATGTTAATACTTTTTTTTTTACTTTATCAAAGACATTTTCAAGAGAAACTAGCCTTTACATTGCGTGGTACTGAAGAACATGACTAGTTTGGTGCTATTTCTCTAAATTATTCCCATCCTAAGGCATGAGTGAGTTTATTTCCATTGCTTTTGCACGTCTGATGCCAATCTCAACGCAGTGAAAAAGGCAAATGCCTGTTGCAGTGGTTCAAGCTTATGATCCCTGGAACAGACTGCAGGCATGGGATCACAGGTAGGAAAATTATAGTCTAACATCGCCCCAGATAAAGATACAAACCTAAGTTGGGCACAGGTCCTTCAAGCATATAATCCTAACGACTCTGAAGGTTGAAATTTGAGGCTTGTGGTTCAAAGCCAGCATGAACAGAAAAGTCCATGAAACTCTTATCTCCAATTACCAGTGAAAAGCTAGATATAGAGATGTGGCTCCGGTGGTAAAGTGCCAGCCTTGAGTGAGAAAGCTAATTGAGAGTATGAGGCCCTTAAGTCAAGCCCCAGTGATGCCATGCGAAGGAGGTAGAAGAGAGAGAAGGAGGAGGAGGAGGAGAAGGAAAGTGGTGGCAGCAGGAACCATCTAGTGGCTTATACCTGTGATCCTAGCTACTCAGGAGGCTGAGATCTGAGGATTAAGTACCAAAATCCCTAAGTGGAGCTATGGCTCAAATGGTAGAGCACAATCAAAAAGCTTAGGGAGAGGGCCCATGCCCTGAGTGCAAGCCTCAGGACCAACACACAGATACACACATGTGCACACGCACACATGCGCGCACACACACACACAAATTATTTTTATGCCAGTCCTAGACAGGGCCTGGGCATTATCTTTTAGTGTTTTTACTGAAGGCTAGTGCTGTACCATTTGAACCATATCTCCACTTTGTGCTTTTTGGTGCTTAACTTGAGATAGAGTCTCATGGACTTTCCTGCCCAGGCTGGTTTCAAACCTTGATCCTCATATCTCAGTCTCCTGAGTAGTTAAGATTACAGGCAGGAGCCACCAGTGCCTGGCTAATACCTTTTTTTAATTAAAAAAAAAAAACTAGTAAAATAACTAAAGCAATAACAGGGTGAGAACTTGACTCAAGTGGCAGTCTGCTTGTCTAGCAAACATAGGCTCTGAATTAAAACCTTAGTACCACCTCAAACATGGTAAATGATTTCCATATATGGAATGCATTTGACACTATGTATCTCTTGAAAGCCTTAGGACTTTCAGACCTGCTGTATTGTCCAATGGTTGCTTACAGGAGGAATAATATAATTGGTTTGGACTGAAGAGACCCAGGAGTTAGGAAGTGTGGAGTTAGGAAGTGTGATATGGAGATTGTCTACCCAAATGTCTCTCAGCTAGACTAAGGACCCTCCTTGTCCTGCTCCAGCCGCCCCGCCCCCTTCCTAGGCAGGCGGGCAGGAATGCAGGGGAGAAGTAGCTGCAGCTTCACCTCCCCCACAGGGAAGGAGAGTGCCAGACATTTCTTCAGTACCCATCCATCAAAAGCCGACAGAGGCCTCCCTTGACCTCCCCAGGCCTCTTCCTGGAGAGAGAGCCAAGTGGGACTTGGAGGTATGGGTGGGCTCACAGGAGCTTGGAGATCTGGCTACAAAGCAGTGTTCCCTGATAACACGGGAGGTGACTCGGGATGAGGATAATTTGTTCTTCCTCTGGTCCACTCTTCTGGATGTTCTGTGCTTTCTACCCACTCTTTCCCCCCCCCCCCCCCCCAGTCAGCCTTGATTTATTGAGAGGGAACTTGCGTGGTCAAGTCCTCCTCACCGCCCAAGTTTTGGATGAAAAACACTGGGAAGGCCTAAGGAAAGATGGTTGCCCTGGTAACCACAGCATATTCAACTTCCCCTGGGCCCTGGTGGCCATGTTGACTCCGGTGCTCCAAGGACTCCTTCCAGGAGTCACAGACAGCCTCAGCAGAGCCCAGCCCTGACCAGGAGAACCGTGGACAGGGGCAGGGGGGCTGGGACACCTACCCGGACTTGAGCTTTGGAGAAGGAGATGAGGTGGGGAGGGGGTGGGGAGCTGGAAGACTGAGGAGCCCCAGCTAGACAATTCTAGGAAATTGCCGGTCAGATCCTTCCGGGGCAGCCAGGCTCCACGTCGGGCATTAGGAGGGGAGGGGGCTGGGAGGTGGGCCCGAGGAGAAGCCTTTGGAGTCATTTCAGTAGTTCCAGAACTTTCACTGGAACTGAGATTTCCTTCCGGATTTAGGCCCCTGAAGCCAGGAAGAACTGGGAAAGTCATTACTCAGGAGGGGAGGGAAACACTCCCCCAAGATGGGGAGGCCCACCCGTGCCAGGAGCTCCCACCCATGTGGGAGGAGCAGTCGGGCCTAATAGATTAGGGGGGGTAGAGTTGGGGGGGAAGAACAACAAGGGTTTCCCCTAGAGTATGATAAAAGTAATAACCACAGTAATAACTGGCATTCAATTGTGCCTTGCAGTTGACAAAGGCTTTCATATACGTTATCTCAACAGCCCATGTTACACCCCTTGAAAAGCCAGACCGACTGAATCAGCTGTCCAGTAATGGGTAGGAGGTTCCCAGCGAAGACCCAGCTGTGGTGGGTCGGAGGGTCCAGGGGGGACCGTGCAAGGAAGGAACCCCAGCCCAACTCGCCGCCCATGCAAAGCAGGACCTGGAACAAAATAGAGCTGATGGAAGCAGACAAACATCCTTCTCCCCCCAACTCCTGTTTTCTGCGCGTCAAAGGACTTGGGTAATTTATCACAGCAGAACCTTTAGTAATCTGTTTTTTTTTAAAAGTGATTTATACATTTCAGGATAGATTCATGGAATCTAATTAGCAGCAGAGGCCAGTTTTACAGCCTGAAAGTCATCTTTTAATTAAATTACAGGAGCTATAAAATATGCTTAAAATTAACTTAAAAAATAACGCTGTTACAGAGAGGTTTAACCTCATTGGGATGAAATGCAAATGAAGAGTCCAGGGGGAGTGTTTACTAGTGAGATGAAGGGCTGGGGTGTTGATAAACTTGGTGTTATGCAAAGCAGAGGACCAAGATGCTCTCGAAGCCACACCTGTGCCTGTCCCAGACCCATATCCACAAGGAAAAGCAGAGATGGAAGGCAGAAACCCATGGGACAGTGGCTCACGTCCAAAGTGAAGAGGAGAGAGTCCACATAGGAAAAGAAACCCACCACCTACTTCCATACCACACACATTAGCTCCAGTGACCAAATAGTTGGGCTGGGTGCCCTTTAAGAATATTTGCAAAGCAGAGATTCCATAATCAAATACATCTGTTAATCACTACAGGGCCCCCTTCCCCCCTTCACTTGATGTAACTATCCCAGTTACCTACTGCCTTTGGCTTCCAAATATGGACAGCATATGTTATAGCTTGATTGTTGTATGTTTTATGACCAAATTAGCTTGTTCATTCTCAGCCTAACGCCAGCAGACAAAAACTAGGTCAAAGCACCATGTAGATCTTGGTGTTCAGAAATGGAGTAATTAGGGATTGTGGCGTGGATCAAGTGAAAGAGTGCCTGCCTACCAAGAGTGAGGCCCTGAGTTCAAATTCCAGAGGTAAAACAGCACAACCACATACACCTAACAGGTGCCAACAGTATGTTAATTAAGGAGATGAACTCTGGAGACAGTTTTCCTGGGTTCAAATTCCCACCCTGCCATTTATGATCCATATATGTATAAACCTGGGCAAACTACTCACACTTTCTGTGCTTTCAATTTTCTCTTCTAAAACAAGGGAATAATCATAATAGGACCTGTCAAAGGTCTGGGAGTTTGGCCTAGTGGTAGAGTGCTTTCCTAGCACCAAGACCCAGGTTCAATTCCTTAATACCACATATGTAGAAAAAGCCAGAAGTGGTACTGTGGCTCAAGAGGTAGCCTTGAGAAAGCCCAAGGACAGTGCTTAGCCCCTGAGTTCAAGCTCCAGAACTGGAGGAAAAATTAAAGAGAAAAGAAAAACCTGTCAAAGATGTTTGCTTGGAGGAGAGTATGAGTTAATTCTTCCTATTATGTGCTTATACTCCTATTACATACTCATATTACTTACGCTCTATTATGTACTTATACTCCATTATATACATCTTGTTAAGTAATGTATATGTAAGTAATATAGCATATAAATTATATATATTATATACTTATACTCCATTATATGACTTCCTTTTATATACTTATACTCTCTACTGGCAAGTAGTAAGAAGTAGACAAGTCAACAAGCATCAGTGGCTTATGCTTGCAATCCTAGTCACTCAACAGGCTGAGATGTAAAGACCACAGTTTGAAGCCAATTGGACAGGAAAGTCCCTGAGACTCTTATCTCCAATTAGCCATTGAAAATAAATAAACCAGATGGGATGGCTCACACCTGTAATCATAGCTACTCAGGAGGCTAAGATCTAAGGATGATGGTTCAAAGCCAGTCTGGGCACTAAAGTCGATGAGACTCCAATTCACCACTAGAAACCACTAGAAGGACCACTTCTGGGGGTCTTTCAGCACCACCAGAAGTGTGCTGTGGCTCAAGGGACAGGGTGATAGCCTTGAGCTGAAGAGCTCAGGGACAGTGCCCAAACAGACCAGGAGTGTGGCCTACGAGTAGAGTGCTCGCCTAGCATGCACAAAGCCCTGGATTCAATTCCTTGGTACCACATACACAGAAAAAGCCCGAAGTGGTGTTGTGGCTCAAGTGGCAAAGTGCTAGCCTTGAGCAAAAAAGCTAAGGGACAGTACTCAAACCTCAGTACCAATACATAGGTACACACACACACACACACACACACACACACACACACATACACACACACACAGAATTAGACAAACATTAATTTGCATTAATAAAGAGTCTACATTATGAAAATGATAATGTTGAATGGTTAAATGCAATGAGTTCTGATATCCAGAGAAAATTTACATGTGAACCACAGCATATGATTGGACCCTCTAATTAGATAGAGTTCCATTAGGAAGACCTAAAAATCTTAGAGTTAGGGGAAAAATAGATATATACAGTATTTTACACTCAGGACTGAAGCCCTTTCTAAAATAGCCATGATCTTTAATGTTCTATTGGAAAATTTTCAGGGACTTGGCACTAAGACCATGCTATTTATAAACTGATGTAATTAGAATATTCTTCCTGATGTAAGAAGATAGCGATATTTCAGTTATCACAATTCCTTTTGAGAGATTCCTCTTGTTTATTGAAAACATGTGTCCTTTTGAATGGCAGAGTCCTTTGGTTTGTTAAATTTGGAAATAAATGTTATTTTTTGTTTGTTTTTGGTGGTGCTAGGGCTTGAACATCAGGTCTTGTGCATGCTAGACAGATGCAGGATCATCTGAGCCCTGTCTGCAGCCCCTCTGAGATGAACTTTTATATATTTCTTGCAAGGCTAGTGCTCTTGAGCCACACCTCAACTTTTGGCTTTTTGCTGGGTAACTGGAGATGAGTCTCAAAGACTTTCCTTCCTGGGTTGGCTTCAAACCAAGCTCTTTATATGTCAACTTCCTGAGTAGCTAGAATTACAGACATAAACCACTGATGCCTGGCAATGGTATTTTGGCATATTAGCTTTCTTTTTTTTTTTTGTCCTGGGCTTGAGCTCAGGGCCTGAGCACTGTCCTTGGACTTTCTCAAGGCTAGAGCTCTACCACTTAAACCACAGCACCACTTCTGGCTTTTTTCTATGTATGTGGTACCAAGGAATCAAATCCAGGTCTTTGTGTATGCTAGGCAAGCACTCTACCACTAGGCCAAACTGCTGGCCAGCATGTTGGTCTTCTATAAGAATGGAAATGTGAGCTATCTAGCCAGCTAGATATACACATACACATATGCATATATGTATATAAATATATGAGATATATGTATACATATGTAATATATGTATATAAAAGCAGTACTGGGATTTGAATTAGGTCTTGCACTTTCTAGGCAAGTGCTCTACCATTTTAGCCACACTTTGACCCCAAACAACAATAGGAACCAGTGGCTTATGCCTGTAATCCTAGCTACTCAGCAGGCTGAGAGCTGAGAATCCAGGTTCAAAGCCAGCTTTGCAGAAAAGTTCATGAGAATCTGTCTCAACCACCATGAAAGCTAGACTTAGGGGCCGGGAGTTTGGCCTAGTGGTAGAGTGCTTGCCTAGCATGCATGAAGACCCAGGTTCAATTCCTCCATACCACATACATGGAAAAAAGCCGGAAGTAGTGCTGAAGCTCAAATGGTAGAGCTCTGACCTTGAGAAAGTCTAAGAACAGTGGTCAGGCCCCGAGCTCAGGACTGGCAAAAAAAAAAAAAAAGCTAGACTTAGGCCAAGAGTTTGGCAGAGTGGTAAGAGTGCTTGCCTAGCATGAAAACCTGGGTTCAATTCCCTGATACCCCATACACAGAAAAAGCCAGAAGTGGTGCTGTGGCTCAAGTAGTAGGCCTCTAGCCCTGAGAAAGCCTAACGACAGTGCTCAGGCCCTGAATTCAAGCTCTGGGACTGGCAAAAAAAGCTAGACTTGGTGGTGTGGCTCAAGTGGTAGAGCACCAGTGATGAACAAAAAAGCCCTAGGTTCAAGTGCCAGTACCAACACAAATAAAAAAGGGAGGGAGGAGAAAGGAAGGAAGGAAAAGCAAGAAAGAAACTGGGCACCAGAGGTCTATGTCTATAATCTTAGTTATTCAGGAGGCTGAGATTTGAGGCTTGTAGTTCAAAGCCAGCCTATGCAGGAAAATCCATAAGATTGTTACCTCCAATTAATGAGCAAAAAGCCAGAACTGGAGGTATGGCTGATGTGGGAGAGCAGCAATGTGAGCAAGTGAGAGCACAATGCTCTGAGTTCAAACTCCAGTTCTGAAGATAGATAATTTTAAAGAAAGGAAACATTGGAGCCATGGGCACAATAGGAAATTCAAGGAAATCCAGGTAATTGAAGCTTTTAAGTCCTACAGAAATAAAGTTTGGATTCCTAGTATGAGGTGGCCACATTATGGGAATATGACGGTTGGAAAGTCATGGAACAAAGGTTGCATTGAAAGGTTATAGATTAAGTCTCCCAGGTGACTGTCATGAGAAGACTGCCTGTGGTAATCTGTCTGGTCAGGGGTCAGACCCAAATCTCCTCTTTCTGTTGAAAGATATTTTCTAAACAGAGAAAGGGAGGATCTCAGAGAAAGAGGGCTTGCCTTGCTATTTATTCTACTAACTATGTAAATAGTCTCCACAAAAGGACAACTTTTTAAAGCTCTCCTGGGTCAGCAGTCCTTCTGAATAACCATCTCGAAATACACTAAAGAAGTGTATTTTGGGTTGGTCTAATTTGATTTCCTTCATGTTGCTGGGAGCTAATACTGACACTGACATAGATAAATTTAATTGTGAGGACAGTGTAGTTTCCAGAGCTTTTCTATTAATGAATCAGTGAATCAACCATCCAAAAATGCCTATTCATTTTAATACATAATTTATTTAGATTATTTAAGGTTTCCTGTGTGTTTCAGGAATAGGTTCTTTGAGTTAGAGAAAGACGTTATTAGCTTTTTGGTGCTTATTACAGTGAAACTGCTGTGTGTGTGTGTGTGTGTGTGGTACTGGAACTTTGAACTCAGGGCCTTATTCTTGCTAGGCAAGTGCTCTACCACTTGAACCACCTTATTAGCTACTGTACTCTGGTTATCTATTTATTTTTAGGTCATGGGGCTTAAACTCTGGTCCTGGGTGCTGTTCCTGAGCTCTTCAGCTCAAGGCTACTGCCCTATCCTTGAGCCACAGCCCCACTTCGCATTGTCTTTTTTTTTTTTTTTTAGTAATCAACTGGAGATAGAGTCTCATGGTCTTTAGTGTGCCGGCTGGCTTTGAACCATGATCCTCAGCTCTCAGCCTCCTAAGTAGCTAGGATTGCAGGTGTGAGCCACCCTCACCTAGCTCTTCCTCTCTTTTGGTTATTGCTGTTGCTCTTTCTTTTTCCTTCTAATTTTGAGATGGGATCTCAATACCTACCCAAGGCTAGAGCTAGCTTTGAGCTACTGAGCCTCAGTCTCCCAAGTGCTGAAAGTACAGGAGTGAACAATCACCTTTTTTTTTAAGGTAAAAATAAAGGATTTAATATTATACATTAGTATCTGTTATCTCAATGATCACCCTGTTTTCTGTTTCATCCTAATTTTTTGATGTTCTCCAAAGGCAGAGACTCTTTCAATGGCCTACGGATTTCTATGCTATAAGTGATGTTTAGTACCAGGATTTACTTTCTAGCTTGCTTTATCATATATATTTTTGCCAGTCCTGGGGCTTGAACTTAGGGCTTGGGCACTGTCCCTGAGCTTCTTTTTCTCAAGACTAGTACTCTACCACTTGAGCCTCAGCACCACTTCTGGCTTTTTCTGTTTAGGTAGAACTGAGGAATTGAACCCAGGGCTTCATGCATCCTAGGCAAGCACTCTACCACTAAGCCATAAACATATTTTGTTGGAGGTAACAACCACCTTTTAAAATGCCAACAAAGGAAGCAGAAGCGTTGCTCAGGAGGTACAGTAGGAAAAAAACTCTTGAGCCAAAAAGGCTACCGGACAGTACCCAGTTCAAGCACCAGGCCAACAAAATGTATATAAGAAATTATCCAAATCACTACTCCATTTTATTTTGAATTCTTTTTGTTTTTCTTTCATTTTCTACTTTTTGTTAACAAGAAGGAAGAATGATGCTGGGACAAAATGTACAGGTTTGTGGGCTAGACTTCTGGGGTTCCGGGCCTAGCTCTGACATCCCTAAGCTACAAGATTTGGGCAAGGGGCTGGGAGTTTGGCCTAGTGGTAGAGTGCTTGCCTAGCATGCACGGAGGCCCGGGTTCGATTCCTCGGTACCACATCCATAGAAAAAAGGCTCAAGCTGTAGAGTTCTAGCCTTGAGAAAATCCAAGAACAGTGCTCAGGCCCTGAGCTCAAGCCCAGGACTGACAAAAAAAAAAAAAAAAAGATTTGGGCAAGTCATTGAATTTCTTTGTCTCAATTTTATCATCTGTAAAGTGGGGAAGATAATAATACATCACCCAAAGTATAACTAAATTAAAACATGCTGGGAGCTGCAAGCTCATACCTGTAATCATAGCTACTCATGCCTGTAATCATAGCTACATTTTTGGTGGAATTGAATATAGAGAGATTTACAGATTCTGGACAAGTACTCCATCTCTGCCAGTAAATGGTACTCATTTTCTAAAAAGTATCAGCAAAGCATATACAGTAAAATGTAAATATCCATCATAGCCTATATCCCAGGTATTCAATGCCCACAGACAAAAAATAAAAAGTATATAGATATAGATATATAAAATCACAGGGGTTTGGGATATGCTTCCAGAAAAAGTCTATGTAGTCTCATGTATATAATTCCCTAGCTCCCACTTTTAAAAACACACAGCCTAGGCATGATAGCATATACATTTAATCCTGACATTAAGGAGCACAAGTTTCAGGTCAGTTTATGCAATTTAGTGAGGTTGTTTCTAAATAAATAAGTAAAAAGGAAAACTTATGGCTTAGCCATAGAAGAGTATTGCTTGGCATTTGTGAAGTTCTGAATTCTATATTCAGCATGACAAAATCAAAACAACCCCTTACAAAGGGAACCATAATATCCAGTGGTCTACATCTGTAGCGTGTGTGTACATGAGTATTAGGGATTTAATTCAGAGTCTGGGTACTGTCCTTTAGTTTTGTGGGGTTTTTTGCTGGAGGCTGGCGCTCTAACACAGCTCCACTTCAGGCTTTTTTGGGGGGTAGTTAATTGAAGAGTCTCATAGACTTTTCTGCACAGGCTGGATTTGAACCACAAGCCTCAGATCTCAGCCCCCTTGACTAGGAAGTATTATAGGTGTGAGTCATTAATGCTTTTGTTTTTACCTATACAGGGTAATGTTATTGTTTTCATCAGTAGTTATAACACTGTTCACTAAGGTATATTTGGTACAACTGCAAACTAAATGCTAGAATGATTATTCATAGATCAGTGTGTCCAGATCTTACTATAAGAACAATTAACATATGGTAATTCAAAATGACTTGTCAAGCTGGGTGCTGGTGGCTCACTCCTGAAATCCTAGCTACTCAGGAGTCAGACATCTGAGAATCGCAGTTTGGAACTGCCAAGGGATGGAAAGTTGGTGGGGGGGGGGGCGGGGATCGGTCTTGGGACTTGAACTCTAGACCTGGACTCTGTCCCTGAGCTCTTCAGCTCAAGGCTACCACCTTACCCCTTGAGCCACAGCACCACTTCTGTTTTTCTGGGGTTAATTGGAGATAAAGTCTCAGAGACTTTCATGCCTGGGCTGGCTTTGAACTGTGATCTGAGCCGCCTGAGTAGCTAGGATTACAAGTGTGAGCCACCATGCCTGGCTCTTGGTGAGACTCTTATCTCCAATTAACCACTAGAAAATCGGAAATGGCTCTGTGGTTCAAAGAGGTAGAGCCCAAGCCTTAAGCTGAAGAGCTCAGGGATAGTGCCCAGGCCCAGAGCAAAAGCCCAACAGAAAAGAAAAAGACTCGTTAAGCAAAAGAGTGGCCATTATATTTGGAATCCTTTAAGGAACTCACCTGCCCAACAACCAGGTCTGAAAAATGAATGATACTGGTGAGGGAAAATAAAACACCAACTTGATGTCTTTGGATTTGTGGGTGCTAATCCTTTTTTTTGCCAGTCCTGGGCTTGAGCTCAGGGCACTGTCCTTGGACTTTCTCAAGGCTAGAGCTCTACCACTTGAGCCTCAGCACCACTTCTGGCTTTTTTCAATGTATGTGGTACCGAGGAATCAAACCCGGGTCTTCATGCATGCTAGGCAAGCACTTTAACCACTAGGCCAAACTCCCAGCCAATGCTAATCCTTTTGTACTCCTAAACATGGGTAATGCTGAGAAACGCAAATGGGGAAATCAGAAATAAAAGTGGAGCCTAGCGTCGGTAGCTCATGCCTGTAACTCTTACCTACCCAGGAGGAAGAGATCTAAAGAAGGAGGCTCAAAGTAGGCTCGGTAATAAAGCTCATGAGACTTTCATTTCCAATTAACCACCGAGGCACAAGTGGCTCAAGTGGCAGAGTGCTAGACTTCACTGAAAATATTATGGACGGTGCCCAGGCCCTAGGTCCGACTCACATATAACCAGGCTAACATTCCCAACAGACAGGAGGCTCCTCATTGGGTTGTGGGTAACAACCTCAGTGAGATTCAAAGGGAAGAAAACAGCCAGGCGGTGGCTCACACCTGTAACCCTAGCTACTCAGGAGGCTGAGATCTGAGGATCGAGGTTCTAAGCCAGCCAGGGAACAAAAGGACCTGAGACTCTTATCTCCCATTAACCTCTAGAAAAGAGAAGTAGGGCATGGCTCAAGGGTAGGGTGGTAGCTTTGAGCTGAAGAGCTCAGGGACAAAGCCCAGACGGGGTTCAAGCCGCTCGACCCACAAAAAAAAAGGCAGAATGGCTTATCATTTAATAAGTTGCTGTTAGAGCTATTGCTCCCACGATCCTCATGATTGGCCTGGGCGCGTGGGTCAATGCACGTGGGCGCGCGTGCCAGCTCGGATACCTACACTTGCCTAGACGTGATGCACTCAATCCACAAGTCGTCAGATGGAGTTCTCGGCTCCCTACCCTGCACTGCTACTTTGTGACTAAGTTTCGGATCTCCAGAGGCTATCCTGAGACAGTGCCCCATTTCTGCACCCACCCAAGCTCTAGGCGGAAAAAAAGAGACACTGCGCAGGCGCGCCGGCGCGCGCAGGCGCAGCCTCCCTTCTTCCTGGTAGCCTTAAACCCCACCCCCGATGTACGACGCAGACTGTCCCGCCCCCTGAGAGCAGACGGGAGATGCAATTGGGTCAGCTGATCGCCCATCAACCGGAGCTCGCTTTTCTTCCATGCAATTGGCAGCCCGGGAAAAGTCTTATTCCGCCGTGGTCGGCTTATTCCTCGTCCAGCCGGCGCCACCGCGGAAGCTGCTATTGGCTGAGGCCCCGGACTGCGCTTGCTCGCTTCCGGCGCGAGCCTCAACGATTCCTCCCCCCCCACCTCGGTCGGCCTCAGCCTTCCCGCCCCCACCCCCGCTCTTCTACCATGGCCGCCTCTGTGTGGTGTGGGGAGAAGCTGTTCCTCGGTGTCCTGCTGTAGCGCTACTGCTTCACCTTCACCCCCCCGCCCCGTAGGGCCTGGATTCCCCGGAGTCCCCAGCCGGGAAGGTTTCCTCCCCCGGCCTCGGGCGGGATCCCTCCCCACCTCCAGAGGCAGAAACTTAGGGCTCTCTCCCTCCTTCTCGTAGGGTCCATCAGAGAGAGGGCCCCTCGCGCTTCCGCCGGGCGGCAGCCTCTCCTGCGTCCCCCTCAGGGGCAGAGACAGGCCTGTCGCCGTCCTGAGAGCCAACGGCTCTCCCGCGGGCCGGCGCCCCCTGGACCGATCGCCCGCGCCCCTCGGCAGGCGCGGCCTTGGGTTGGAGGGAGGAGTGCGGAGGCCCGGGGCCCCGGCCCGCGCCTTCCCCTCCTCCGCGCCTTTCCTCTTTTCCTCGTCCCTGGCCAGCCGGAGTTTCCCATTTCTAGGACTGTTTTATCCATCCACTCCCCGACCCTTTCCCGTCTCCTGGCTGCAGCCATGGACTTACAGAAGGGAAAGGGGGCAGCAGCAGCTGCTGCTTCAGGAGCAGCGGGAGGTGGAGGAGGAGGAGCGGGAGCAGGAGCCCCAGGAGGGGGGA
Source organism: Megascapheus bottae (assembly GCF_031878675.1). Taxonomy (NCBI): domain Eukaryota; kingdom Metazoa; phylum Chordata; class Mammalia; order Rodentia; family Geomyidae; genus Megascapheus; species Megascapheus bottae. The sequence continues at coordinate 39,741,150 of NC_143518.1, read as the reverse complement.
GGCTGCTACTTTCAACCAGTTTGGATGCCAAGGATGAGTTAGAGGAGGTAGGTGTGGGGGGTGGGCAAGGGAGTTAAGGAATTGGGCTGAGGAGGGAGACCGGAGCGGAGACGGGGTGGGGGGTGGGGAGAAGAGGCCTTGCAAGTTTGTTTGTGCTTTTTTTTTTTTTTCTCCTAAGGCAACACAAAACACTCTTTAGCTTCCTGCTCCCGAAGGAAGAAGTGTGGGTCCATTTCCTGGATAGGTTGTCATAGTAACAGCAGCCGCTAGTATGAAAATGGATGGGGAGGGGCGGTGTTGGTTTCCTAAGGGACAGATAGCATCTGGATTTGCCGAATATGATTTTTTATTTCTTTACACACACACACACACCACAGGTATCTCCTCCCCCCCCCCTTTTTTTTTGTCAGTCATTGGCCTTGAACTCTGCCAGGGCACAGCCCCTAAGCTCCTTTTACTTAAGGCTAGCACTCCACCACTAGAGCCATAGTGTACCACTTCTGGCTCTTTCTGTGTATGTGGTTCTAAGGAATTGAACCCAGGGCTTTTGTGCATGCTAGGCAAGCGCTCTACCACTAAGCCACATTCCCAGCCCTACTTTCATACTTCACTTAGCTAATGTAATTAGTTGAGAAGTCATGTATAGTATATGAGTGTGTTGGTATGGGGGACTGACATCTGGCAGTAGATACTTTGGCCCCTCCTGTTAGATGGCATCTTTAATATTGCCAGTGATTTTTTTTTTTTTATGACCCTGGTGCTTGAACTCACCCTTGGCGCACTGTCCCCATCCTCTTTGTACTCAAGGCTAGTGCTCCACATCTGTTCTTAACCCAGACCTCCTAGAGTTAATCTTGTATCCCTTGCCAGGGCTTACATTGAAGAAGACTTACTTAGGAATTTGAGTCCTAGAAATGAGGCATGGTTAAGAAACTATTGAGAAAGCTGAGTTAGAGGTGTGGCTCAGGTGCTAAAGTGTCAGCCAGTGAGTGAAATTGTCAGAGACAGAGTTTGAATCCTGATCTCGAACTAAAAGAAAAAGTAAAGAGAAAGCCACTCAACTCTGATTCACCAGTTCAGGATGGGCAGGCCATAGCCCTTCTCTCCCTCTTTGACATAACCCCTGTATCTATGTATGTATGTCCACATGCGCACTCACACATAAACATTGAAGCAGAGGTGACTGTATAACAACGTTGTGGGTTATCCACCAGCGAATGTCAGCTCTAATATGTGGCTTCACATTCTATTATGTTTTCTATTATTCCCTATTTAAAAGTTGGTGTGTGTGTGTGTCCGTCCGCCCGTCCGTGTGTATCCTTTGTCTTTCCCTTTCCCCCCAGTACTGGGATTTGTGTTCACAACCTGGCACTTCCTAGGCGGGTGCCCTGCCACTTGAACCATGCCTCCAGCTCATTTTGCTTTTTCATGAATTTTTTTTAGAGCAAATCTTCCCTTGGCTAAGATGATATGTGTAGGTAAATTTTTTTTTTCAGTCGTGGACTTGAATGCTGGGTCTGGGTGTTGCCCCTGAACTCTTCAGTTCAAGGCCACCGCCCTATCCCTTGAGTCACAGCACCACTTCTGGTTTTCTAGTGGTTAATTGGAGATAAGAGTCTCACAGACTTTAGTACCCTGGCTGGGCTTTGAACCGGATCTGAGCCTCCTGAGTAGCTAGGATTGTAGGCATGAGCCACCAATTTATCTAGATAAATCTTTCCCAAGCTGGCTGTCTTTTGAACTGCTGGCCTCCTAATTTCTGCCTCCTGAGGAACTGGGATTACAAGTGTGAGCCTCTGCACTTGGCATTTTGTTTTCTGTTTTATTACCTAACTCAGATACCATGAGGAATGTAAGCAAGACTAAAAACAATTTGTTAAGTATGTTGACCCATGTTTGTAATCCCAGTACTCAGACTGAGGCAAGAAATCTGGATTTTGAAGCCAGACAGGGTCATATGCCCAGGGTAGTAACTTTTTTTTTTTTTTTTTTTTTTTTGCCAGTCTTGGGGCTTGAACTCCGCCTGGACACTGTCCTTGAACTTTCTCAAGGCTAGCACTCTACCACTTGAGCCACAGCACCACTTCTGGCTTTTTCTATGTATGTGGTACAAAGGAATGGAACCCCAGGGCTTTGTGCATGCGAGGCAAGTACTCTACCACTCACACTTCTGGCCCCTTAACTTTTTTTTTTTTTGCCAGTCTTGATTTCAGTGCCTGGGCACTGCCCCTGAGCTCTTTTTTTTTTTGCCAGTCCTGGACTTGAGCACAGGGCCTGAGCACTGTCCTTGGACTTTCTCAAGGCTAGAGCTCTACCACTTGAGCCTCAGCACCACTTCCGGCTTTTTCTATGTATGTGGTACCGAGGAATCGAACCCGGGTCTTCATACATGCTAGGCAAGCACTTTAACCACTAGGCCAAACTCCCGCCCCCCCCTGAGCTCTTTTTGCTCAAGCCTAGCACACTACTACTTTGAGCCACAGTGCTACTTCTGGTTTTCTGGTAGTTAATTGGAGATGAGTCTCACAGACTTTCATGCCCTTGCTGGCTTTGAATTGTGATCCTCAGATCTCAGCGTCCTGAGTAGCTAGGATTCAGGCATGAGCTGTAGGGTTCTAGAACATCAGTAGTATATGTGGTACTGAGGAATTGAACCCAGGGCTTCATGCATGCTAGGCAAGCACTCTACCATTAGCCAGGCTCCTAGCCCAAAAAACTTTTTTAGACTGTTTGAAAATGAACTTAGAACTATTTTCAGAAGGAAGAAGGATCTTGGGATCTGTCTCACTCTCTTTCCTGATCTTCATGGTGTAAATATTTCCCAGCTTCCCTGCCCCCACCTTCCTTCTTTGCCCTTTGTCCCTTCCATTTCAGTTTTCCTACAAACCTCATCATGCTATTTTTTTTCCCTTAAAGGTGTTCTGTTATCCCCATTAGTCCAGGATGTCTCTTAAGAGCAAGACTTGGTGGCTTTTTCCTTTGAGCCTCCTTGCAGATCTCTACCCAAGTTAATCAAACCCTTTTATTGACTGACTGACTTCTGCTTATTCTGGCCTGGTAATTTTCCATTACAAGCCTACCTTTGGCAGAGGTAACAGAAGTAGTTTTCTGACTATATACACTTGCTGTGTGTTGAGTGATAGGAAAATAGGATGGGGCAGATCCGAGGTGTGCCTTCTAGAGCTTATCATCTGAAGTCTTACGTTGACACACCCACTAGGAGGCTTAAAAAAAGCTGGGCTGCTATGCAAAGAGGCTGCGATTATTCTAGTTGGGTGTAATCAGGAAAGGTCTTTAGAGGCCTGTAATATAAAATGCTCATTGGTCAAGAGCCTTGCCTGCAGGAGCTGTGACTCTTAAGCCCTAGGGAGTGTACATTGTATCCTTTCTTCTCTTTGGCCCCTTTCTTTGAAGGCAGAAGTCTTCTTGCCCATCCTTATCCAGTTTGGAGAGAGAATGATATAAAAATAGGGCCAGAGATTGGAGGAGTTTAGAACATGTAGTTTCTAATCTTGTGAGCTCCCAGTTATTCCTTTGCCAAGAAGGGACCTGTCACCACTTTGAAGTCATGCAAAAGGAGCGGTTAGTTACTACTCCAAAGAAGTCAAATTTTTGTGGTACCAAGATTTGATCTCAGGGCCTCATGCTGACACTCTGCCTTTTCCACGTATGGCTGGCCATGCTTTTTTGATGATTAACTGGAGATTCTTTTTTTCCCACTCATCACCTGAGCCAGGCCTCTAATCCAGCATTTTTGTTGATTAGTTGAAGGTAAGAGTCTCAGGGCCAGGCATTACTATAATCCTAGCTCCTCAGGGGCCTCAGATCTGGGGGTCATGGTTCAGAGCCAGCCCTGTCAGGCAAATCTATGAGACTCTTATCTCCAGTTAACCACCAGAAGACCAGAAGTGACACTGTGGCTCAAGTGCTAGCCTTGAACAAAAAGAGCTCGGGACAGTGCCCCAGGTAGGCCCTTAGTTCAATACCCATGACCAGAAAGAACAAAAGATTCTCATGGACTTTTTGCCCAGACTGGCTTTGAACTTGGATCCTTAGATCTCAGTCCCCTGAGTAGCTAGGATTACAGTCATGAGCTGCCTGGGCCTAGCTGAAGTAGAACTTAAATCCATGGATGGACTCAGAATATTAATGTCTTAGTGCTATTTCCCTGCCAGCTTTTTCCTCAAGGAATAATTGTTTTCTCTGTGGATCCCAAGGAATGGACTTTGAGTCATTTCTTTCTTCTCCCCCCACTTTAAATCATTATTTCACATGTGACTCTTAGTTGTGGAACATAGGTCATCCCTCAGAATCTTCAGGGGCTCCAGGTCCGCTAGAGGACACCAGAATCTCTGATGCTTAAGTTCCTTAAGTCAGCTCTCCATACAGAATAGAAAGGTTGGTTGGTATACTTAGAATCCAACATGTTCAATAGTTCCTTTATGATATGAGTTCTTGGGGATTGTACAGTTTGGACTATATCTTCCTGTTCAGAAAATGATAGAGTTTAGTTCAAGGCCACTCCTCATTCACCTGGCTGAGGAGTTGTAATGGAAAGGGAGAAATCCTTCTGAGTCTCCAGTTAACTTCAGGCATGTACTGGCATATAGAAAAGTTTCCTCCTTGCTGTCTGCTGCTGTTGTGATAGGTAGTTTTAGCAAAGTTAGTTCAGGAGCTCCTAGAGATGATAAATATTTACTCAGCCCTCTGAGGTGCTGTCAGAGAAGGCTCATTCCAAACAGCTGTTCTGCCAGCAGTTGTTGGCAGCTGCATGTGTGACTTCATTTTTATTAAGGGCCTCCAGAGGAAGGAATTGGGAAGAGGGGTTCTGTTGCTGAGTTGCAGGGATCTAGCTTTTTCATGACCCTCTTTGAGGGCACATAGTTCTTTTGTAGCCCTGAATGATTTTTAATTAATGTTCCCATCTTGTTTGGACAAGTAATTTCTTTTCCTTTTTTTTTTTTGTTGGGTCATGGAGTTTGAACTCAGCCTGGGAGCAGTCCCTGAGCTCTTCAGCTCAAGGCTACTGCCCTACCCTGGAGCCAGGTCCCACTTCCCATTTTCTAGAGGTTAAATGGAGATAAGAGTCTCAGGTCCTTTTGTGTTGGGGCTGGCTTTGAACCTTGATCCTCAGATCTCAGCCTACTGAGTAGCTAGGATTACAGGCGTGAACCACCACACCAGATGGCAAGTGATTTCTATAGGAAGAGTAGTATCTTTTTAACTTGTTGCCTGTAATGAACTATCACATTTTTTTCCTCATTGAGTTTATCTGCTCATCTAAATTCTGGACTCTTTAATTTCTACAATATCCTTAGCAGGGCCTCCCAGTTTCAAGACTGGGCAGTGAGTGATACAATTGACTCAGTTCTCTGAACAGAGCTTCAAATATCGGGGAGGAGCCTAGAGAAGCTTAGTTCAACCCAAGGTCTCGTGAGTGTTAAATCACATCCAGACACTGCCAGCTCATAGAGCTGTGTAGCCAGCTTGGCCAGGATCTCAATATAGGGTCATCTGTCAGGCCTCTTTCCTTTCCCCTCCCTTTTCCTCATCTCTTAGAAGGCAAAGGTTTACAGAGGGTCAGCAGGAGAGGAAGCTTTTCAGCCTGGTTAGGCACTTATCCATGTCCTGTGGTTGGGGGTTAGTTTTCAGGAATCTTTTTTTTTTTTTTTTGCGGGTCATGGGTCTTGTACTCGATGCTGTCCCTGAGCCCTTCAGCTCAAAGCTACCGCCCTACGCCAGGGCCTGGATGTTGTCCCTGAGCTCTTCAGCTCAAGGCTACCACCCTACCCTGGAGGCAAGCCCCACTTCCCACTTTCTAGAGGTTAATTGGAGATGAGTCTCTGGTCCTTTTGTGCCTGGGCTGGCTTTGAACCTTGGTGGTCAGATCTCAGCCTCTTGAGTAGCTCGGATTACAGGCATGAGCCACTGTGCCTGGCTTAGTTTTCAGGAATCTTTTTTTTTTTTTTTTTTTTTTTTTGCCAGTCCTGGGCTTGAGCTCAGGGCCTGAGCACTGTCCTTGGACTTTCTCAAGGCTAGAGCTCTACCACTTGAGCCTTAGCACCACTTCCGGCTTTTTTCTATGTATGTAGTACTGAGGAATTGAACCCGGGTCTTTGTGCATGCTAGGCAAGCACTCTACCACTAGGCCAAACTCCCGGCCCAGTTTTCAGGAATCTTAAAGGACATGTTGAAGTAGTGGCTGGGGGCTAGTGAATCTGTGTACAGTTGCTGAACTTCCATACCAATTAATAGATTCTGATGATCAGCAGGCTGGATGCTATATGCTTTCACAGGTTATTAATCTCTCAGAATAATCTTGCAGTAGGCATTATCTCTAAGTAACTCAGACAAGATGAACCTAAAACTAGGTTTTGGTGGGGGTTTTTTGGTTTGTTTGCTTGTTTTGCCAGTCCTGGGACTTGATCTCAGGGCCTGAGTGCTGTCCTTGACTCAAGGCCAGAGCTCTACCACTTGAGCCACAGCACCATTTTCAGCTTTTTCTAGACATATGTGGTGCTGAAGAATAGAACCTGGATCTTCGCACATGCTAGGCAAGCACTCTACCACTAGGCCAAACTCCTAGCCCCTTGGTCTTTTTTTTTTTTTTTAATTTTTATTTTTTTTGCCAGTCCTGGGCCTTGAACACAGGGCCTGAGCACTGTCCTTGGACTTTCTCAAGGCTAGAGCTCTACCACTTGAGCCACAGTACCACTTCCAGCTTTTTTCTATGTATGTGGTACCAAGGAATTGCACCCGGGTCTTCATGCATGCTAGGCAAGCACTCTACCACTAGGCCAAACTCCTGGCCCCCTGGTCTTCTTTTTGATTCCATGCTTTCTGTTGGCTTGCACTGGTTAGGTGATGCTTGATTTCTTTTAACTTTCTCTGTTGATTTCATAGAGAATTTTTTCTCTGATAGGAAGCAGTATCTAGAATCCCCCCCCCCCCCCCCCCGTTGCTCATTTACCATATCCCTGTGTTTTGAAACTGCTGGGTATAGGAGTCTTAGCAAGAAAGTCTGAACCAAGCAACTGGATTAACTGACCCTGTAGTCTGTAATAACTGCCTTGATTGGAAGGAATGAGATTTCAAAAAAGAGGAAACCCAGCCTGGGGTGTTTCCCCCTCCCCTTCTCATGGGAGGTTGGACTTGGTAATGAGAGGTCTCAGAGCTCCTGGTAGTGAGAGTCACAGCTCAGTTTTCATGTGATCTCACAGCTTCTTCTCACAAGTACGAGGTGCTATTTATTAAGGCTGAGCCTGCTGATCTGACCTAATTTGGGATATAGAACTGATGTTAGTGTAAACTTGTAATATCTATAAACCTGACCTTAATTTAGGCTGAAGTTTTATAGCCATCAGAACATTTTGTCTTAAGACAATTGTCTGCTACCTGATGTTCGTACACAGTAGAGACATTGACAATCTCATGGTAATGATCCAAGGAGAAACATGGTTATCTTTCAAGCTAAGACTGCTTTCCCATTACCCTTACTTGTCTGCTTCTCAAAACACTGCTAAAGAAGCACCATGAGGGGCCAGGAGTTTGGCCTAGTGGTAGAGTGCTTACCTAGCATGCAGAAAGACCCAGGTTTGATTCCTCGGTGCCACATGTATTGAAAAAAGCCAGAATTGGTGCTGAGGCTCAAGTGGTAGAGCTCTAGCCTTGAGGAAGTCCAAGGACAGTGCTCAAGTCCTGAGTTCAAGCCCAGGACTGGCAAAAAAAAAAAAAAAACAACCAAAAAAACACCCTAAGCATGTCTCGACAGGTTTGTTTTGTTTTTGTATGACCAGGTATTGAGCCTGGGATCTTTTGGTTAGGCATATGTTCTGCTCAGCTACATTACTAACCCCTTTCTTCTTCTTCTTCTTCTTCTTCTTCTTCTGCTTCTGCTTCTGCTTCTGCTTCTGCTTCTTCCTCCTCCTCCTCCTCCTCCTCCTCCTCCTCCTCCTCCTCCTCCTCCTCCTCCTCCCCTCCTCCTCCTCCTCTCCTCCTCTTCTTCTTCTTCTTCTTCTTCTTCTTCTTCTTCTTCTTCTTCTTCTTCTTCTTCTTCTTCTTCCCTCTTCTTCTTCTTCCCTCTTCTTCTTCCTCTCTTTCTCCTCTTTCTCCTCTTCCTCCTCCTCCTCCTCTTCCTCCTCTTCTTTTTGTGGGGTCATGGGGCTTGAACTTGGCCTGGGTGCTGTCCCTGAGCTCTTCAGCTCAAGGCTACCTCCCTACCCTTGAGCCAAGCCTCACTTCTTGTTTTCTAGAGTTAATTGGAGATAAGAGTCTCAGGTTCTACTCAGGCTAGATGAATCACGCCTGTAATCCTAGCTAGTCTTGGGGCTTGAATTCAAGGGCCTTAGTGCTGTCCCTGCGCTACTTTTGCTTAAGGCTAGCACTCTACCCTTGAACCACTGTGCCACTTCCAACTTTTTTTGCTCATGTGGTACTGATGAGTTGAACCTAGGGCTTCATGCATGGTAGGCAAGCACTCTATCACTAAGCTAAGCCACATTCTCAGTCACAAATCTTGAGGGGGGGGGGTTATTACATTGTGGGGCTTGGACTTGGCCTGGCCTCTGTCCTTAAGCTCTTCAGCTCAAGGCTACATCCCTACCTCTGGGCCTGGGTGTTAGCCCTGAGCATCTCAGATCAAGGCTACCACCCTACCCCTTGAACCACAGTACCACTTCCAGTTTTCTAGTGGTTAGTTGAAAATAAGACAAGACTTCAGTGCTAGGCTGGCTTTGACCCAGGATCCTCAGATTTCAGCCTCCTGAGTAGCTAAGATTACAGGCGACTGTGCCAGGTTACAAGTCTATTTTTATCCTTGTTTTGTCAACATTGTAATCATAAAGCCTCAGGAAATAGTTTAGGTATTGACAACAGATGGGTTCTCTGGCTAGATATGAAGAATATTTTTTCAATATTTTATCAATATGTAGTCCTCTTCAGTAGTATAAATGCTTTAGAATAGGCCCCAGTGTCTAAATTTCCATAGAATATTAGGCAGCTACCTAATAAGTGACCCTTGTGTGATTGACTTTAATGCAGCTTTGTTTAACTGGAGAAGTTGGCAGGTTTTAGTTTAGCCTTTTTTTTTTCCTGTCACTCCTTTCCTCCTATTTTTATTGTTTTTACCAGTTTGGTAGAGATGGGTCTGGAGGTAGCATTTCAACTGAAAAAGTAGACTATTATTTCCATGTAGCTTCATCTTTTTGTTTCCATAATCAGCAGTACATGGTAAATGGCAATCTTGCTTCTCTTTGCTCCAGCTCCTAGATTATTTTGAGTCAAGTCTAAGATATAGTTCATTTCACCTTTAAATACTTCATATTTTACAGCTTTTTTTTTTTTTTTGGATAGTCTGAGTACTACACTCACATCTACAAACATTAATAATAGTCTCCTTCAAGTTATCTCATGGCCTCACCTCTATCCCCTGTTGGGCTTTCTAGAAGCCCAGGTTCTCATAGTTGTCTTTCTTTTTCCCTCTTTTATCTGTTTCCTAACTGTTCCTTTTTCTTTACCATATCATGCAAAAATGTAAAATAATTCTTTGATATCATCAATATTAGGTCATTATTGAGGCTGTTCTTTTTGTTGGTGGTGGTCATGGCACTTGAACTCAGGGCTTGGGCACTATCCCTGAGCTCCTTTTGCTCAAGGCTAGCATCCTACCACTTTAAGCCACAGTGCAACTTCTAGTTTTCTGGTTTAATTGGAGATGAGTGTCTTACACATTGAGATGAGATCCTTGTGTCTCAGCTTTCTGAGTAGCCAGACTTACAGGGGTAAGCAACAGTTACCCAGCTCAGATCTCAGATTGTTCGTGTGTGTCTGTCTCAGTGGGTCATGAGACTTGAACTCTGGGCCTTGTCCCTGAACTCTTCAGCTTAAGGCTACCACCCTATCCCTTGGGATACAAGGTCACTTCCCGTTTTCTTGTAGTTCATTGGAGATAAGAGTCTCACAAACTTTTGTGCCCAGGCTGGCTTTGAGCCATGAACCTCAGATCTCAGCCTCCTGAGTCGCTAGGCTTACAGGTATGAGGCACCGCACCTGGCTTTGTCTTCTGAATTCTTTTTTTTTTTTTCTTTTTGTGGGTCATGGAGCTTGAACTGGGCCTGGGTGTTGTCCCTGAGCTCTTCAGCTCAAGGCAACCACCCTACCCTTGAGCCAAGCCCACTTCCCATTTTCTAGAGGTTAATTGGAGATAAGAGTCTCAGGTCCTATTGTGCCCAGACTGGCTTGATCCTCAGATCTCAACCTACTGAGTAGCTAGGATTACAGGTGTGAGCCACTGCACCTGTCTGATTCTTTAATTTGTAATAGCTATTTTAAAATAATTTCAAATGTAAAGAAAAATTATAGAGTCTCACTGTGTAGCCCAGATGGCCTTGAATTTGAGATCTTTCTGTCTCTTGAGTGTTGGGATTACAGATGTATGCCACCAACCTTGGCTATTTTATTTATTTTGAGATGGAGATCATACTACATTGTCCAGGTTGTGGTCACACTCTGGGTTCAAGTGGTCTTTCCACCTTAACCTACTGAGCATCTGGTGCTATGGGTACACAACCATATCTGGCTCTCTTCCGTGCATCTTAGAGGCATGTGGTGTCAGTTTGTGTCACTACTGGTGATATTTGGATTACTTGGTTAAGGAGGTGTCTAGGTTTTTTCTGTATTATTTTCATTTTGAAATTAATAGGTATTTTAAGCTTATGTAAATATATTATTATTATTATTGAAAATTCCACCTACTAGTTTGTTGTTGTTGTTCTGTTTGTATTTTTTTGTGGGTTATGGGGTTTGAACTCTAGGATTACAGGTGTGAGCCACTTCACCCAGCTTACCTACTAGTTTTAACACACATGATAGTATTTGCCAGAACCACATTTTTTAGTTGTCATTCTATTATAAAGGAAGAGCTTTTCTTTTGTGTATGTGGGCATGCACACATGCATGGATGCCCATTTTGGAGCTTGAATTCAGGGCTTCATGATCTTGTTTGTTTTTTTTTTTTTTTACCAGTCCTGGGCTTGAGCTCAGGGCCTAAGCACTGTCCTTGGACTTTCTCAAGGCTAGAGCTCTATCACTTGAGCCTCAGCACCACTTCCAGTTTTTTCTGAGTATGTGGTCCTGAGGAATTTGAACCCACAGTCTTTGTGCATGTTAGGCAAGCACTCTACTACTATGCCAAATTCCCAGTCCTCTTGTTATTTATTTATTTATTTATTTATTTATTTATTTATTTATTTATTTATTTATGTCAGTCCTGGGCCTTGAGCTCAGAGCCTGAGCACTGTCCTTGGGTTTTCTCAAGGCTAGAGCTCCACCACTTGAGCCACAGCACCACTTTCGGCTTTTTTCTATGTATGTGGTACCAAGAAATCAAACCCAGGTCTTAGTGCATGCTAAGCAGGCACTCCACCACTAAAACTCCTGGCCCTTCTTTTTTTGACTCAAGGCTGATGTTCTGTTGCTTCCCCAACAACTACTTCCGGGTTTTTGTTGGTTAATTGCCTTGGCTGGCTTTTTAGTGCACTCCTGAGATCTTAGCCTCCTGAATAGAGAGGATTATAGGATTGAGCTACTAATAATATCTGGCTGCTCCTCTTCTTCTTCTTGTTGTTGTTGTTGTTGTTGTTGTTGTTCTTCTTCTTCTTCTTTTTTCTGTCTAAGCTAGAAAGTTTGAAGTTTTTCTTCTTTTCTTCCCCCTACTTTTTTATTGCATCAATTAGTTGTACTAAGGGGTTGCATTTTTTTTTTTTTGGCAGTCCTGGGCCTTGAACTTAGGTCCTGAGCACTGTCCTTGGGCATTCTCAAGGCTAGCGCTCTTCCACTGGAGCCACAGTACCATTTCCAGCTTTTTTCTATATATGTGGTACCAAAGAATCAAACCCGGGTCTTCATGCATGCTAGGTAATCACTCTTACCATTAGGCCAAACTCCAGGCCCAGGGGTTATATTTTGAATGTCTATATATGCATATAATGTACCTTCTTGACCAGTTTCACCCCCTCTGTCACTTTCCCTCATCCTCTAGGTTAGATTTTTTGTTTTTGTTTTTGCCAGTCCTGGCTTAAACCTGAGCACTGTCCTTGGGCTTTCTCAAGGCTAGAGCTCTACCACTTGAGCCACAGCCCCACTTCCAGCCTTTTTTATGTATGTGGTACCAAGGAATCAAACCCAGGTCTTTGTGCATGCTAGGCGAGGACTCTACCACTAGGCCAAACTCACAGCCCTTTAGGTTAGAATTTTTTTTTTTTTTTTTTTTTTGCCAGTCCTGGGCCATGAACTCAGGGCCTGACCACTGTCTTTGGACTTTCTCAAGGCTAGAGCATTACCACTTGAGCTTGAGCCTCAGCACCACTTCTGGCTTTTTTCTATGTATGTAGTACCAAGGAATTGAACCTGGGTCCTCGTGCATGCTAGGCAAGCACTCTACCACTAGGCTAAACTCTAGGCCCTAGGTTAGAATTTTTAAAAAAAATTGTTTGAAGCTGAGTTCTGTGGCTCACGCCTGTAATCCTAGCTACTCAAGAGGCTAAGATCTGAGGATCACAGTTCAAAAGCCAGCCCAGAAGCCAGCCCAGGCACTAATGTTCCTGAGACTCTTATCTAGGGTAAGGTGGTAGCCTTGAGCTGAAGAGCTCAGGGACAGTGTCCAGGCCCAGTGTCTGACAAAAGAAAAAAATTGTTTTGGGTCCAGAAGTACCACACACTTAATTTCTTGTCACCCCTCCACAGAGGTTGGAAAGGTGTATGAGCATTGTGACGTCAATGACTACTGGTGTCTCCGAGAGAGAAGCCAACGATGCCCTCAATGCCTATGTAAGTACCTGTTCCCCTCATACCCACTTCTACTTCTGGGAGAGCATGGAGACCTAACCATGGGGCTGAAGTTCATGTTAGGGGTCCCATCTTCATTTCCAAACTATTTTCTCTTACTCTAGATATTTTGCTCTCAGATTGTTTTGCATGTGTAAGTCACAGCTTCGTTTGTTTGCTTTAGTTGCTATTGCTGTCTCTCCCCCACCCCCTCTCTCTCTGTTAGTTCTGGGGCTTGAACTCAGGGCCTGGGCTCTATCCTTGAGCCTCTCTGTGATGTGTTCAAGACTAACATGAGTTGAAGTGCCACTTCCAGCTTTTTCTGTTTCTGTGATACTGAGGAATGGAGCCCAGGGATTCGTGTGTATTAGTCAAGCACTATACCACTAAGCCATATTCCCAGCCCCAAATGATTTTTTTTTTTTATTGCTTAGATGAATTTCTGAGCTTTAAGCTCAATGGCACAGGAACATCTCTTTATACCTTAGATATGCTGGTGATTAAATGACTAAATAGCACAATCTGGTCAAATATAAAAGATTTCCCTATGAACTAAGAAAAATAAATAAAAACACATTTCCTTCTGGGCTAGAGCTATAACTCAGTGGTAAGGTATACACTTACTATATGCAAAGGACCTGGGTTCAGTCCCCAGCACACAAACCAAAACCTCTAATCCTGTGATCCCGAGAGAGACAAGCATGGTGCTGTCATGTAGCCAGCAGCCTTTGAGGTCTCACGATGTATTTCTCTGGTCAGCTCTGCTTGGGCCGTCCAGGTCTGGTCTTTATAAATACCAAACGTGGTTTAAGCCAAGAGGATAAGCAAGGCTATACAGGCCAACATCACCAACTATTGGACAGTCTAGTAAGGCCTTAGGTGTTGTACAAGATTTTATTAGATGTCTGTAGAGCAGCATCCAGGCTCCCGATACAGCTGCCAAGGAGATCCTGTTTATGCTGTCGGGACTGGCTATGGCATGGCAGGCAGTTCTGGCTTCCCACCCTTCTGTTCTGAGATGGCAGGATCTCATCTTTAAGCTCCACAATGCTCACCTGATCAAGCAGGGGCTTCTTAGGGCCAATCTTACCGCTTGGGTCCCAGGGCAGCATGATCTTTACTTTGATTCCCAGCACACCCTGTTGGAGTAGCACATGGCGCACAGCAATATCGACTTAGTAGTTCACAGGGTCCTCATTGTGGATCTTCAGGCCATCCACAAACTTCATGGACTTAGCCCTCTGTCCTCGGAGTTTCCCAGACACCACGACCTCACAGCCCTTGGCTCCACTCTCCATGATGAACTGCAGCACACCATAGTAAGCCCTCCCAGGAGTTTGTAGCACAGAGACTCTGCCTGTGCAATGGCACACAGTCCTCTTGTGGCCACCTTTTCTGCATAAAGCTCTACACTGCCCTCAGGGAAGCCAAACCTCTTCAGAACTACTGCAGTCAATTCCCGAATGTGTCGACCCTTCTCACCAAGAACATTCTGTGTTCTGGTAGCTAAGATGATTTCTATCCTGGTAGGCGTAACTGGGACCTCAGCTCCAGAGTAGCCATCTTTAGCCAGCTCTCAAGTAAGAAATTCATTCAGTTCAGCTTTGAAGATGCCATTAGCAACAAACTTCCTCTTCTTGGAAATTTGCACTGCCGTCTTTGCCACTGTGGGATGCAGAGAGGGAAAGACCCAAAATGATTTTAAATCGCACATAAATCTAAGAGTAATCTTGATTACATTGTAAATATTCTCCAAGTATTGCCTGTATGTTGTTATAGATTATTCCTTGAGGCTTGAAGTTAAGCCCCACACTCTGCACTTTCACTTCTGGTTTTTTGCTGATTCATTGAAGATAAGAGTCTCCGGGACTTTTCTGCCTGTGCTGGCTTCTAACTACCATGCTCAGATTTTTTTATCTCATAGGTTGCTAGGATTCAGGCATGAGCCACTGGCATGCAGCTCTGTTCTTACTGTGTTTTCACTCTAGAAATCATAGAAATTTCTATGATTTGCCCAAATCATGGCTTGGGGAAAGTTTGCATGTTATTCCATGACGGGATTTTCATAACTCCTTCTCTATCAAAGACTGGTTAAAGCCACAGTCTGATAAAGATTGTAAAAGAGAATTCCAGTTCCATTGGTTAGTAAAAGCAAAAAGAGTATATCCCGGGGCTGTGAGGTAGCTCAGTGGCAAAGCGCTTGCCTAGCAAGTGCAGTATCCTGGGTTCAATCCCTAGTACCAAAAGGAAAAGATTTAAAAAAAAAAAAAAAGAGTGTATCCCTTCCATCTACCTCACTTGTAAAATGTACCTCATCTGTTTTAATAAAAGAAATTTACCAGATTTAAGAGGTGATCATTATCATTGTATGTTATCTAAAAGTTACAGATATTCTGGAAGAAACTGCTCAAATTTATACTTATGAATAACAGGTGTTTTTTCTTTTTTTTCTTTTGCTTATTTTATAGGTATGCAAAGGGCCTCCTCAACATGAGGAGATCTGCCTGGGCCTGTTTACTCTTGTCCTTACTGAACCTGCCCAAGCTCAGAAGGTAAGATACCTGGTCTGGACCTTTTAAAGATATAATCTGGGAATATAGTGTTGCTTACTGTCTAACTGGGATTGTAGTAGACCTTTTGACTAAAGGTGAACAGCTTGTGTTCCAACTGCAATTTCTTTATTGCAATTAAAAAAATTTTTTTATTTTTTACTGTTTTGTGTGTATGTGTGTGTTAGAGCTTAAACTCAGCTTCATGATCTCACTTAACTTTTTCACTCAGTGTTCTACTATTTGAGCTACTTCTCTACTTTTGGCTTTTGGATGAGTAGTGGACTTTACCACTTAGGCTGGCTTTGACTTTTGATCCTCAGGTGTTAGCTTCCTGATTAGCTTGGAAGTAGAGGCCTGAGCCACTTTTTCTTTTTTTTCTGGTCGGTCATGAGACTTCAAGTCTGGGCCTGGGCACTATCCCTGAGCTCTTCAGCTCAAGGCTACTGTCCTACCGCTTGAGCCAGTTTTCTGGTGGTTACTGGAGATAAGTGTCTCACTGACTTTAGTACCCTGGCTGGCTTTGAATCGTGATCCTCACATCTCAGCATGAGCCACTGTGCCTGGCTTCTTTTGTTTGTTTATTTAATAAGCATCTCCTGAATTGTGGGAGATGTTTTTTTTTTTTTTCTCTCTCACTTCGTGCTTTCAAACCATCATTTCTCTAATCTCTACTTCCTAGGTAGCTGAATTTAGACTGTTTTATTTTTAATCTTATCATTAAGATTAAGGCTTTATTTTCTCTTATATGATTTTTTTTTTTTTTTGCCAGTCCTGTGGCTTGAATTCTGGAGCCTGGGTATTGTCCCTGAGCTTCTTTTATTCAAGGCTAGCTCTCTACCACTTAGCCACAGCATCACTTCAGCTTTTTTTTTGTATGTGTGGGTCATGGGTCTTGAACTTGGCCCTGGGCGCTGTTCCTGAGCTCTTCAGCTCAAGGCTATCGCCCTACCCCTGGGCCTGGGTGCTTTCCCAGAGCTCTTCAGCTCAAGGCTACTACCCTACCCTCAAGCCAAGATACAAAGTCTCAGGTCCTTTTGTGCCCGGGCTGGGTTTGAACCTTGATCCTCAGATCTCAGACTTCTGAATAGCTAGGATTACAGGCGTGTGCACCACTCCTAGCTTTCACATAAATTTTTATAATTTAAAATCTGATTTAAGGGTTAGGAATGTACTTCGGTGGTAGAGTGCTTAAGCAGCCTTAGGCCCTGGCCCTGAGGTTCAGTCCTCAGTACCACAAATAGAGCAAACAAAATAGCAGAATCTTATTTAGCCATCTCAGTGCAAATTAATCTTGCCTGCTGAAAAGGCATATTTACTTGTTTAATGTGAGAAATGAACAGCCATAGTTAGTAAAGGCGGAGGTGTATGTAGTATTTCTTGCTCTTTTGCCTGGCTTAGCAGTGGAAGGCCACAAGGCTCTGCGTTATAAATGCTGTGTCATGAGTTTGACCATCTTAATCTAGCAAGGGCCAGGGTACTCTGCTTCCTTTTGCACTTTGACAGTCCTATGAAGGAAGGCCATACTGTGAGGAGGATGATTGAGAGATTTAAAAGGGAACAAACACTGGAAATGGAATAAGAGATTCCAGCAAACTACTACCAGTGTGCTGGTAGTTGTATCTGAAGCCTTCCCTGGTTTGTCACTGAATGGTTACAGAAGATGAGGGAAGTTGAGGTAAAAGAAAAATCTGTGTCAAGCCAGATACAGAGACATTGCTAACCACAGAGGAACCTTGTCTATTTAAATGAAAACAGAAATTCTGGGAATGTGGCATAGACCCAGGGCTGGGAAAGAGGACAAAACTCTCTGAAGACAATAGGGTTGAACTAAGAGAAGAAAGTGGCACTGTGGTTCAAGTGGTGGAATGCTAGCCTTGAGCTGAAGATCTCAGGGACAGCTCCGAGGCCCAGAGTTCAAGTCCCAAGACCGACCAAAGGAAAAGGAAAAGAAAAGAAAAGCACATTTTGGGGGCCTAGAGTTTGGCCTAGTACTTGCCTAGCATGCACGAAGACCTGGGTTTGATTCCTTGGTACCACATATATAGAAAAAAGCTGGAAATGGCACTGTGGTTCAAGGGTTCAAGCTCTAGCCTTGAGAAAGTCCAAGGACAGTGCTCAAGCCCTGAGTTCAAGCCGCAGGACTGGCAAAAAAAAGGGGGGGGGGGACAGAAACAGAGAGACAGAGACAGACAGTGAGACAGAGAGAGGATACCCTCTAATTCCATGCCCTGCCAGGAAGCTTAACAATAACTGTTGGTAACATATTGTAGCTGGGTACCAAGAGTATTATATCTCTGATACTGCCAGCTGTTTTACCCATCTGTAACAGTTGCTTACCAGCAAGGAGAACAATGGAAGGAAAAACCTTAGCTGGCTTCAAAGAGGGAAGATATAACTCAAAAAGAGCAGAGAGTTGGGCACTGGAAGTTCATGCTGATAATTCTAACTCCTCAGGAGGGTAAGAGCGATTTGAAGCCTGCCCAGGCAACAAAGTACATGAAACTCTCATCTCTAGTAAATCACTACAAAAGGAGGTGTGGCTCAAGTGGTAGAATTCCAACTTTGAGTACAAAGAGCTAAGGTGGTTACTTATTTTATCTGACTTTGTTTTTTTTTTGGGGGGGGGGACAGTCAAGGGGCTTGAACTAGATTTGAGCATTGCCCTTGAGCTCTTCAGCTCAAGGCTACTACCGTACCCTTGAGCCAAGCCCCACTTCCCATTTTCTAGAGGTTAATTGGAGATAAGAGTCTCAGGTCCTTTTGTGCCCAGGCTGGATTTGAACCTTGATCCTCAGATCAAGCCTCAGCCTCAGATGTCAGCCTCCTGAGTAGTTAAGATTACAGGGTGAACCACGACATTCTTATCTTGTTTTGACCCAAGATCTTGATAGGTATCTCTGTAGTCTTGAACTTATATCACTATATAGCCTATGCTGTTTCAGCTTTTGAAGCGCTGGAATGACAGGCCTACACTTCCTTTCTTTTTTAATACTTAGTGAAAGTAAAGGGTATCCCAGAGAAAAAGACATTCAGAATTATTGATGTAGCAAGATCAGTGGTAGAGCAATTTCTTGCCACACACAGATCATGGCTCATGTGATAGAACACCACAAAAAAAAAGAATGACGTTTAATTTTTTACTTTTTTTTTGTCAGTCATGGGGCTTGACCTCAGGTCTCTGAGCTTTTGCACTCAAACTAGCACACTACCATTGTGAACAATGGCTCCATTTCTGGTTTTCTGATAGTTAATTGGAGATGAGAGTGGGTATCTGTGGCCTACGCCTATTATCTGCCTATTAGCCTTGCTACTCAGGAGATTGAGATCTGAGGATTGCAATTGAAGCCATCCAGGGAAGAATAGTCTGTGAGCTTCTTATTTCTAATAAACTACTCAGAAAAAGCCTGAAGTGGCACTGTGGTTCAAGTGGTAGAGCACTAGCCTTGAGCACAAAGAGGCTCAGGGACAGTACCCAGGCCCTGAGTTCAAGCCTCAGGATTAGCCAAAAAAAAAAAAAAGTCTCATGAACTTGCCTTAGGTGGCTTTGAACCTCAATTCTCAGTTCTCAGCCTCCTGTGTAGCTAGGATTACAGGCTTAAAATATTACTGTAAGCCCAGACTAGCTAATTCTTCTGATTCCCTCTTAAATACGATGGTTATAGGCATCCGCCACCACACCTAGCTAAGAAAGCTCAGTTTGGGTTCTTCCTTTCTCTCCAGGGCCCTGATCTCTTAAACCCCCCTTCCTGCATCTGGTTGGGTCACAGCAGGTCTAAACCCCTCTGGGTTCCTTTTTGACTTGTTCAACTAAACCCATTCTGCAGTGACCTTTTACTGGGAGATGAAAAGCAGATGGCCTCCACCTGGTTTTGCTCAGCTGGTGGCATCAAACAGTATGACATTTTCTCAGAAGGGAGGTAGGGGGACAAGGATAGGACTAAGAGCTTTGCCCAGCAGGCTTTCCTTCCTTATTAGTGAATAGTGCAGTCTTTTTTTTTTCTACCCAGTAAGACAAAGCATAGATTTGTAATGGAGGTGACCTGTGGAGGGAAATTATCCAGGATGGGAAGTATTTTTGTTTCCCATTTTGCTATTTAGTATCTCATTGGTAGTGTTTAAGTTTAAAAGACAAGAGGAGCCAGGGTGGGTGGCTCATGCCTGTAATCCTAGCTACACAGGAGGCTGAGATCTGAGGAGCAAGGTTCAAACCCAGCCAGGGCACAAAAGGTCTTGAGACTCTTATCTCCAATTAGCCTCTAGGAGGTGGGGCCTTGGCTCAAGGGTTGGGTGGTAGCCTTTAGCTGTAGAGCTCAGGGACAATGCCCAGGCCGAGTTCAAGCTCTACGACCCACCAAAAAAAAAAAAAAAAGAAAAGAAAAGAAAAGACCAGGGAATAGTGGTTGACCTTGGGTTGAGTCAATAAACCTTAGTTTATTGGCTGCCCACAAACTTGCTTCTTACAGTGTTACCGAGACTTGGCTCTGGTGAGTCGTGATGGCATGAATATTGTCCTGAATAAAATCAACCAGATACTTATGGAGAAGTACCTGAAGTTGCAGGATACTTGCCGTACTCAGGTAAGGCCAGAAGAGGATTCTGGGAGTGGGAATTAGCTCATCAATAGTGTGTGCTCTGCATATACAAAGCCCTGGGTTCAATCTCCAGTTCCAAAAGAGGGTGGGGGTGGTATATTCAGTTCAAAACCAGAATTGTGATTATGGATTTTCCTACAGTGAAGGAATGGAAGTGTCATTAAATTGTAGCATGACTAAATTAGCACCTTTTTCAAACTCATAGGCCCTACCTTTCATTTCTCTTTTTCTTTCTAGTTGGTATGGTTGGTAAGAGAATTAGTGAAGAGTGGAGTTTTGGGAGCTGATGGTGTTTGCATGACATTTATGAAACAGATTGCAGGTAAGTTTGATGATGGGTCTAAAGAAGAAGAGAGGAGCCTAGAGACCAAATCTAGGCAGTAGGAAATGATTAAGCTCCTAAGGATCATGATTCCTGGATTACCTAGACTCAGTCTGATGCAGACATGTGACCATATATGTTATAGGAAGAAACTGATTGGAAAAAGCCATAGAGGTCCTTTGAAGTAGTAAGTCTTACCTCATTTTCTTTCCTGTCAAATGCAGACCTGGGCTTTAGTGGTGTTCTGGATCTGGAAGGGATGAGGAGAGAAGTGAAGGAAAATAATTTGTTCCCATGTCATTATGCTTTTAGAAACCTAGACATCCTCCCTGGCTCCAGCTCTTATGTTTTGTATATTTGCTTCCCCATAATTATGACATCTGATTGGAGCCAGTCTGAGGGACAAACGATATCACAGAACAGACCCTGACATTTAGGTTTTATTATCTTCGTGTCTGTGACATCTGTCTTAGCAACTGAATATGAAAGAGATCTGTTCTAACTACCTATTTTATTCTTGAGATTACGTGTGTTTGTTTAAAAATGACCATGCTAAAAACAAAAAAATACATGAAATTAAATAAAATGTAAATAGTCTTGCTGCTTTATCTCACCATTTGCCCATTGGTGCTTTGCCTCCACCCTTCCCTCCCCCAAGACCAATGCTCCTGTTTTGGTACATATGACTACTAAGCCTCGTGCCATGTGGCTTACGTGAACACTGACTTTTTTTAGTTGGACTTGGGGCAAAGCATAGCATTGTTGTGCTGAATATTTTTGTCTTCTCTCCTTGCACATTTTTCCCCACGAATCCCAACACTTTGGCCTGTGACCACCGCATGTTAATTCTATCCCAAGAAATTTTGTAGCAAAAACTGAAGACTGAGTCAGGCTCAGGGGCTCACGGCTATAATCCTAGCTACTCAGGAGGCTGAGATCTGAGGATCGCGGTTCAAAGCCAGTCTGGGCACTAAAAAGTCTGTGAGAGCCGGGAGTTTGGCCTAGTAGTGGAGTGCTTGCCTAGCATGCACGAAGACCCAGGTTCAGTTCCTCAGTACCACATACATAGAAAAAAAGTCAGAAGTGGTGCTGAGGCTCAAGTAGTAGAGCGCTAGCCCAGGATTGGCAAAAAAAAAAAAAAAAAAAGAGCCAGAAATGGTGCTAAGACTCAGGCTCAAGTGGTAAAGGGCTCTAGCCTTGAGAAAGTCCAAGGAGGACAGTGCTCAGGCCCTGAGCTCAAGCCCAGGACTGGCAAAAAAAAAAAAAAGTCCGTGAGACTCATCTCAAATTAATCATCAGAAAACTGGAAGTGGCACCATGGCTCAAGTGGTAGGGTGCTGCCTTGAGCTGAAGAGCTCAGGGACAATGCCCAGGCCCAGAGTTCAAGTCTCATGACTGCCACAAAAAAAAAAAGAAAGAAAGAAATCTGAAGACTGGTGTCTAGAAACAAGAAACTGGCTTGATGTGAGCTTGAGCACAGGACTCAGAACATTCAGATGGTAGGCTATAGCTACTGCCAGCCCTGTTTAAGATGCTATCCTTGCTTTCTATTTGTGGGCTTCTCATATCTCATTATTGTAAACTTGCCTCTTTTTTGTTTGTTTGTTTTGGGGGGGTTGTTTGTTTTGCTGGGCCTGGGCCTTGAACTTAGGGGCTGGGTGCTGTCCCTGAGCTCCTTTTACTCAAGGTTACACTCTACCACTTGAGCCATAATATTGGCTTTTTCTGTGATTAATTGGAGGTAAGAGTCTTATGGACTTTCCTATCCCAGCTGGCTTCCAACCACGATCTTTAGATCTCAGCCTTCTAAGTACTAGGTGTGAGCCACCAGTACTCAGCTTGTAAATTTGCCTTTTCAGGAGCCAGAGTGTTCCTATTCCAATGCCTAGAGTATAGGAAAATAATCCAGAAAATTCTCTTCTTTTGTCCAGAGGCAGAGAGGAAAGCTTCAAAGTCTGACAGAAGAAAAGATAACTTATCCTAGCATTCCTAGCAGCAGAAACAGGACCAGCAAAAAGAATGAAAAGATGTATTGGATTTAGCTGAGCTGCAAATCAAAGCTACTATATTCTGATTCTATCCTCTCCCCTCCTTTGAAATCAGGTGGAGATGTCACAGCCAAAAATATCTGGTTGGCAGAAAGTGTTCTGGATATCCTGACGGAGCAGAGGTAGAGTCCATTGTGAAGGGTGGGGCAAGGGCCAGATAAGACATGAGGTATGAGTGTGGGAAATAGGGAAGAACGGACCATGTAGCCCAAGAACGCCTTCAGTTACAGAGGGGGAGGACGAGGCAAATATGTTAGTGGCAAATGAAGTAATGCCATAGTGTGCCCCAAGAAACAAAGTAGTGGGAGACAGGGTCCTTGCTAAAATATCTCCGAACCCAGGAAAAACTGGTTTCATCTGATAAGGGTTTATTTTTGAGCTAGACCTCCTTGGAATGTTTATCTTTGGGGGGAGGTGGGAGGAGAATGAGCTCAGCAGAGTGGGGCCAGCCAACCACATAGGCCTGGCAGGTACCCCTTCTTCCCTCTAAGCA
Organism: Megascapheus bottae; assembly: GCF_031878675.1. Taxonomy (NCBI): domain Eukaryota; kingdom Metazoa; phylum Chordata; class Mammalia; order Rodentia; family Geomyidae; genus Megascapheus; species Megascapheus bottae. The sequence goes on along the minus strand of NC_143518.1, from coordinate 39,718,321 downwards.
TCTCAGTCCAACACATGCTCTTTTTTGGAGTGGCACAGCGATGGTGGGAGCAAGGAGGTGATAGAGCAGATCCTGCTTAGAATCTACATATAAGGCTTGGAGGTTCCAGTAGTAGGAAGCACATAATGGGTATATGGGACTTACTAGCTGGTTCTTTTCCGTTTCCCTCAAAGGACTAGATATGGTATGAGTTTGCTCCATATATGAATTTGGGGAGAGAGTCTTCCCCTTCGTCCTCTAGCCCATATCTTTGTATTGATTAATTTTAATATTTTTCTAGATGAGGAAATGTAATCAAATTATCTAGAGGGCAAATAGTGTCTGTATTATCTTCAGTTTAGAAGAGTGGACCTACTGCCATAATTCACACTTGTAAAATGCCTGCTATGTGTGTGCCGTGTTCTGTTCTGAGAACCATGCAGGCCTGCTGTGCAGTGCCACCTAGTGCTCTGGCTGCATTCGTGCAGTTGCACTGGGCCTAGTTCCATCACACCATCACACCATCACATGAGTGATTCTGCCAGTTTTTCCCAGGTCCCTCCTTTTCTTTGGTCTCTGTATCTTTCTACTACCCTAGATATTTCAGGATATTGCTCCGTCTCTCTTCATTATGACATTGCAGAGTTCAGATATGTTTTATCACTTCTGCTAGCTAGCAATCTTCTTAAAAAGTGATTTTTTTTCTTATTTTGTTCTTGCTGCCAGATAGTTCCTGTCCCTATATCCTAAGGCTGAATTTTTCCATACAAGAGTCAGCCGGCTAGCTTCCTCACGCATTCCCTTCACTCCAACCTCAAATTCATCTCTTTGGGTGAAAGTGAGAACACTGAAGTTTTAAGTGTTAAGTGTGTCCTCCTCTTTACACCTTCCTTTTAACGCCCCCCCCCCCGCCTTCCATGTGTTTTGGGGGCTGTGGCAATAAAAAACATAGCAAGTGGGGGAGGGGGATCTGTCCAGTGTCCTTGGCTAGTGTTTTCCTTTTGTGAAAGGGAAAGGCCAGAGTCTTAATTAGGTGGCTTGTGCTGTTTTCCGGAATCAGGATGTTGCCTGGTTGGATTAATTAAACTTGTCTTCTCCCAGTTCCCTGCTTTCCAGCAGGAGGGCCAAAGCCATTAGAAGATACTTACTTGAGTGAGACTGCTCCTCAATTTTGGCACTTGGAGATAGCATCAGAATTTTAGGAATCTCTGTACTATGTAAAGACACCCCCTTTAAGCAACTGGGAACAGATAATTCTGTTACACTGTTTTCCCTTGGGAAATTCTAAAACTCCTAGGGAAATGGGCTTTGCCATCCAAAATCAAGTTTTTGGTTTTTTGTTTTTTTTTTCAGGTTGTGATTTAGGGCAGGTGACTCATTGTCTGAGGGTGGGGTCCGTGGTTAGAAAGAGCACCAGGGAAAGGTTTATAGCAGGGTAGGCTGCTATTGGCCAGCCTGAGAGAAGCACAGTGTGTTCCAAGAACTCCAGGTCCTGAAAGGGTCTTAGGAAACCTCAGAGGTCCTTTCACTATCCTTTAGAGCTACTGACTTACAGTACCTTTCCCATAGCAGACCTGGAGAGAAGCAGTAGTTTATCTCTGTCCCTGGTACCTCAATATTGCTTGGCATATTATGGGCACCCTGTAAATAATTGAGAGAATGGATCAACAAATAGTCACTGGAATCTATGTAAGTAATTAAGAGCACCTATAACCCTAACTAGTGTGGAGGCTGAGATCTGTGGATCATGGTTGGAAGTCAACCTGGGCAGGAAAGTACTGAGACATTTTTTTGGTTTTGTTTTTGTTGATAGTGGGGCTCGAAGTCAGGGCTCCGTTGCTGTCCCTGAGCTCTTTTGCTCAAGGCTAGTGCTTTGTTACTTTGAGCCACAGCCCCACTTCTATTTCTTATTTTTTTGGTTTTTGAATAGTTAGAGATAACAGTCTCTTGGGGATTTGTCTGACTCAGCTTACTTATAATGGTGATCCTCAGATCTCAGCCTCCGGAGTAGCTATGATTATAGGTGTGAGTCACCAGCACCCAGCTAGTACTGAGGCTCTCATCTCCAATCAACCATCAAAGAAAAGTAGAGATGTGGCTGAATTGCTAGACTTGATTGAAAAAGAAGAAGTAGTAGTAGTAGTAGTAGTAGTTCAGGGATAGCCCCCAACCCCCCAGGCCCAAGTGCAAGCCCCAGAAAAAAAAAAAAGAAGAAGAGATTGCGTTCATTGAATACTCTCTTTCCTACAAGGTACTAGGGATTAAATCCAAGACCTTGCATGTGCTAGATTAATATAAGTGCTCTACCACTTAAGGCATGCCTCTAACTCCTCCCAGTGTCTGATCATCAAACATTTCTGAGCCGTGGGATCCAAGTCCCCATAGGGGAGAGTGAATGGGTCTAGCCAAGGTGTAGTACAAGTGTCTTCCCTCCCTGCAGAGAGTGGGTACTGAAGAGCAGCATCCTCATTGCCATGGCTGTTTACACGTACCTCCGACTCATCGTTGACCACCATGGGACTGCCCAGCTCCAGGCCCTGCGGCAGAAAGAAGTGGACTTCTGCATCTCACTGCTTCGAGAACGGGTAAGGGAGGAGAAGGAAGTCCCTGGAGAAATGAGATCTGTTAGAAGGAGTTTAGGGGTAAGCTGTCTAGGGCTTGATGTGAGAGTCTGACTCTTTCAGATTTTTTTATCTCCTTTGAATTGGTTGAAACGGTTTTAGATGATGAGGGGAATAAATTAATGTGAAAGCCAGCAGGGCTTTAGCACTTCCCTCTCCTCAGTAGCAGTCCTCACCTCCACCTCTTCATCTTGAGCAGTTAGAAGCATGTCCTTTGATTCCAACACTTTCCTTCCCCCATAGAACAAGTCGTTCCTTTGTCCTCTCTCCAGAAAGTAAACAATCCATGTTTTCGTTCTCTCCCTGCCCCTTCTATCATGCGCCCACCACCATCCCATCCAGTTTATGGAATGTTTGATGATTGGCCGGGACCTGGTAAGACTACTTCAGAATGTTGCCAGAATACCAGAATTTGAACTGCTTTGGAAAGATATCATCCATAACCCTCAGGCCTTGAGTCCTCAGTTCACAGGTAAGTGCAAGAACGTCCTATCCTTGAGAGGTGGCAGGGTGTATGTCCTATATGAATTGAGAGGGCAGAGATTAGAAAGAGAAACTTGGTGCAAGCAGGCTCTGCCAGCTTTAGCTGGATATAGGAATGACAGAGCCACAGAACAATTCGTGTGCTTTCTAGAATGTTCCACTAGCCTGTCTCTAGCTCTTCTAAGGGGGGAAAAAGGCAATAAACTGTCATCTTCTTCCCTTCCTGTCATTTTCTTGGCTTAAAAAATGAGCCAAATGACCAATTTCAAGTTCACTGAGCCTATCAGTGACTCAATGGTCAACTCATGAAACAGAGTCAGGAGAAGAAGTACCCCTGAGCTGTGGATATAATTCACTGGTAGAGTGCTCATTTAGCTTGCCCAGGGCCCTAAATTTACTCCCAACCTAGAGAGGTAAAGAAAAAAAAAGATAATCTTTCTCTGTAAACAATCTGGCCTTTATTTCAAGGATCCAGCTTGATCAAAATCCTCTTTAGGGAAAGGAAAGAATCTCAGTGTTTTCACTCTCTGCCTCTCCCAGGGTTCTGCTGTGGCCTAAAAAATAATTCTATAAGCCAGGCACCAAGTGGCTCATGCCTGTAATCCTACTCAGGAGACTAAGATTTAAGGATCGTGGTTTGAAGCCAGCCCTGGCAAGAAAGTCTATGAGACTCTCATCTCCAACTAAACACAGAAAAGCTGGAAGTGGCACTATGGTACAAATGGTAGAGTGCTAGCTTTAAGCAAAAGAACTCAGGGACAGTGCCCAGACACTGAGTTCAAACTTCAAGACTGGCAAAAAATAAATAAATAAAATAAAAATCTCCAGCTTTGTTCTCTACCTCATCCCAACACACACACACACACACACACACACACACGCACGCACGCACGCACGCACACACACACGCACACGCGCATACGCACATACAGTCATACGCATACTTATCCAGGAACTGGAAGTAAGGAAAGAAGAGAGGAAAGTGCTTGTACCTACTACCTGATACTATACTGTTACCTTAATCTTGCACCAAGTTGTTTTGTGTACCACCTTCTGTTAGGCACACCTGTTAGTGACTCATTTAATAACCCTTAAAGATTTGTTTTGCTGGGTGCAGTGGCTCATACCTATAATCCTGGCTACTCAGGAGGCTGAGATCTGAGGATCTTGGTTCAAAGCCAGCCTGGGCACTAAAAAGTCTGTGAGACTCTTATCTCCAGTTAATCACCAGAAAACTGTAAGTGATGCCATGGCTCAAGGGATAGGACACTGGCCTTCAGCTGAAGAGCTCAGAGATACCGCCTAGGCCTAGAGTTCAAGTCCCACACCAACAAAAAAAAAAAGGTTGTTTTTACTTACTCACGGATGAAGAAATTAAAATTCAGCGGCTGCAGTGGCTCACGCCTGTAATCCTAGCTACTTAGGAGGCTGAGATCTGAGGATCAAGGTTCAAAGCCAGCCCTTAAAATTCAAAGAGAAGGGGGCCGGGAGTCTGGCCTAGTAGTAGAGTGCTTGCCTAGCATGCACGAAGACCCGGGTTTGATTCCTCGGTACCCCACATACATAGCAAAACATCGGAAGTGGTGCTGAGGCTCAAGTGGTAGAGTACTAGCCTTGAGAAAGTCCAAGGACAGTGCTCAAGCCCTGAGCCCAAGCCCAGGACTGGCAAAAAAAACAAACAAACAAAAAAATAAAACCTCAAAGAGAATAAGTAATTTATTCAAGGCTGTGCAGCTAGTAAGTGGCAGAGGCAAGTTTGGATCTAGTTCTTTCTGACTCTTGAACTGTGGTGATGCCACAAAATATTGATCTCAGAATCCATCAGTCATACCATCAGAAATAGGCAGTCTAGGGTTTCTCATGTTTTCCCACCCATTGCAACTGCAGTTTTGTGAATACGGGGCTCTGAAAGGCCAGCAGGCAGGATCCGTGTAGCTCGAATGTGGTTGGAATTTCCGCGTATACCTATGCTTGACCTCCCTTGATCTTGTCTTGGAATTGGCCCTTGAACAAAACCACTGGCCATCAGTACCTAGCTCAGGTTCCTCACCTGCCTTTTGCACCTGTCTGATCCTCAAGCTTCTCTCTTTTCTTTTCCCTTTCATATTTGGTTTAGGTATCCTACAGCTTCTTCAGTCAAGAACATCCAGAAAATTCCTAGCATGTCGCCTAACTCCTGACATGGAGACTAAGCTGCTCTTCATGACTTCCCGGGTGAGCTGACCTATTAGAGCAGTATGAGGAGCTGCAAGCCCTCCTTGACCTTCTTGTCTGTTGGCAGATCTGTTACCATTGAGTCTTGGTGTCACCATTGGCTGAACAGATGCTCTTTTTCTTCTTCCTTTCTTCTTCCTTTCTCCTTCCTCTTTCCTCCTCCTCCTTAGAAGGCAGCTAAGCTCACCACTATACCACTAATGCCCTCCCCCTCCTTTCTTGTTCTTCTCCCTTCTTTCCTCTTCTCTTTCTTCTTGTTCTTGGCTTGTACTAGAGATGAGTCTCCCAGGTTGGTCTGCCTGGGCCAGCTTCATACTGAGATTCTCAGATCTCACAGATCTTAACCATCTGAGTAGCTAGGGTTATAGGCATGATCCTTTGGCACCCATCTGTTTTCTTCTGCTCGGGAATTCCATTGACCTTTCCAAATATCTTTTTCAATATTTTCCTCCTCTAGGTACGGTTTGGTCAACAAAAACGATACCAAGATTGGTTCCAGCGCCAGTATCTATCAACCCCAGACAGTCAGTCTCTGCGCTGTGACCTCATTCGCTACATCTGTGGGGTAGTCCACCCTTCTAATGAAGTACTAAGTTCAGATATCTTGCCCCGATGGGCCATCATTGGTTGGCTCCTCACAACATGCACGGTAAGCAGCAGGGTATGGGGTAGAGGGCATTGAGTAGCCAAGGATGTCTCTCTCATACTGTTCCTACTGACTCTCCAGGCACAGCAGAACTCTAAGGGCCCTTCCTTGTGGTCCCCTCAATAACTTCTTTTGTGTCTCTAGAACTTTAATCCTATTTTTCATCTTGGTTTAGGATTGAATAGGTTCGTCTACCATTTTACTGCCAATTCTTGGGAGTTTAAATTTCTGAACCACCTCCTTTCTTTTCCCTTTTAGCTTCTAGAAACCACAATTAGTTATTCCTCTAAACTGTTTCTTATTTGGAGTTTATATTGTTTTGTTTTGAGACAGTCATGCCATGGAATCCGAGCTGGCCTCAAACTTGTAGTCTTCTGCTGCAACCGCCCTGGGTTGGGATAGTGCTGGGATTTAGACCTCACCTCCTTACCTTTGGCAAGAATAGTGAATCCAAAAAGAATCCATTTCCTTCCCTGTGTTTGTTTTCCTCTCTTTACCTGGTAGGAGACTATCCATCTTCTGACATCTAGCTGCTCCCTGGACTCTTCTGAGACCGTCTCCTTTATCTGCCTGGGTCCTTGGAGTGTGCCAATGAAATATGAGAACAGGCTGTTCCTGGGGTCTCCTTTTCAGGGATGTACCCAGGAAGATCAGCCCTCTGTGACAGCCTCATCTAGTCTTAAGTCAGAATAGTTGCGTGTTGCCTCAGCTCAGGATGACCAATGGACTCCTGAGTGTTCTCTGTAGGAGAATTGAAGATGTGTACTAGAGATGTGTGCAAAATGCAAGCCAATCCCCATCCAATCCCCATCTGCTGGGTTGATAAAACAGCTATGTAAACACATAAAGATAAGGTTCCTTACCTAAGGAGGAAGTAGACAAGTGGGCCCTGGAATCTGTCCTGGGCATCTGAAAAGGGGAGCTGCTTGATGAAATAACTCACTCTCCCTCTCTCTCTCCCTCCCTCTCTCTCTCTCTCTCTGTCTCTGTCTCTCTCTCTCTCTCTCTCTCTCTCTCTCTCTCTCTCTGTCTCTGTCTCTCTATCTCTCTTCCTCTGTCTTTCTCTCTTTTTAAATAACCTCCTTTTTACCTTTTTTTTTTTTTTTCCCAGTCAAATGTTGCTGCCTCAAATGCCAAGCTGGCTTTGTTTTACGATTGGCTGTTCTTTAGCCCAGACAAGGATAGCATTATGAACATAGGTATGTGCTTGAGATCAGACAGCATCCCTCTTTCCCATGCCCTAGGCCCTGGTCCTAGAGACAACAGTCAAATCTCAGACAGTGTGCAGTGGAGGTGACTTATCTGGGAGCAATTGCGTTGTTCTCTTCAGTTCTCCTTTGACCTACAAGGAAAGTGGCTTTGATAGGGCCAAACAGTCATTCCACCCTCTTCCCACATCTTCAGGGTTGGGCTCCTGGTGGGGAGGGTTTAGGCAGAGGAAAAGTAGGCCACTTCTGCTCGTCCTGTATTCCTGCCATGCGTCTCCAAGCTTAATGCTGGGGACATAAAGGCAAAAGAGATAAAGAGCAGTTTGGGGGTTGATTTTCTTGGGTCTTTTCCATGTGAATGAGAGGAACAGACGCATGCCTTCCCTAGAGTCACTCCTGGGTACTGTCATCCATTTTTGGACATGAAAACGGTTTCTAATGTGGCAGGCCCTTTACTTCCAGAGCCAGCCATCCTGGTCATGCATCACTCCATGAAGCCCCACCCAGCCATCACTGCCACACTCCTGGACTTCATGTGCCGTGTAAGTTGTATAGCCCTCTCTCCTTTTCATTGTTGGATGAGAGAAGTTAGATGTGTCTCCCCTGGTCATCTAGCAGTTGGGTCTTCTCAGTGGTCATTGATTGTGAGAGCAGAAGCAGTCATGAATTCTAACCCCAGGTTAACAAATGTGTTCCTTCCCCATGTTCTGAAGCTGGATTGGGCCTTGTTTCCATGGGTATTTCCAGAGGCAGGATGATAACTCAAGGTAGAATTGAGTCTCCTTGAGGAGCAACTGGGTCTAATAAGTGTCCTGTCTAGTCCTTTGTAACCTAGAGTGGTTCAGAATGCAACGAGTCTCTCTGTGGCTGTAGATCTCAGTGCTACCTGACCAAAACCAAGGCAGCTTTTTAGATGAAACTCAAAAAACTATGACTAGAGGGGCTTATGCTTATTCTATTTCTTTCCATTGCAGATCATTCCCAACTTCTATCCACCATTGGAGGGCCATGTGAGACAGGGTGTCTTTTCCTCTCTCAACCACATTGTGGAGAAACGGGTTTTGGCGTAAGAAATGTCTGTGTGGGGACTGGGGCTGGGAGAGGTGGTTCTCTCTCTCTCTCCTTTTTTTTTTTTTTTGCCAGTCCTGGGCCTTGAACTCAGGGCCTGAGCACTGTCCTTGGGCTTTCTCAAGGCTAGAGCTCTATAACTTGAGCCACAGCACCCTTCCAGCTTTTTTTCGTTTTTGTTTGTCTACGTATGTGGTACCAAGGAATTGAACCCGGGTCTTCATGCATGCGAGGCAAGCTCTCTACTACTAGGCCAAACTCCAGGCCCCGTGGTTCTCTATAGCCCCCTCTAGGCCATGTATATCTAGGTCATGCTATACCACTGCTGAGCCTCCTCCCTGACAAGTGTAAAAGCATAGCTTTACCTTCTACTGCCAGGATTGTGTCCTCTTGACTTGTAGAGGAATTTCTCTTTGCCATCATATTTGAAGTGCTTGCCTGTCCCACAGGCACCCCTGTGAAGGATCGGAGGGTGGTCCAGTAATACTGATTATCCCCATGTTGAATGAGAAACAAGGAGCTCTGTTACTAACCTCATTTGTGTTTCCCATTAGACATTTGGCCCCCCTGTTTGACAACCCCAAATTGGATAAAGAGCTGCGAGCTATGCTTCGAGAGAAGTTTCCTGAGTTCTGCAGCTCTCCCTCCCCACCTGTGGAAGGTATGGAAGTTCTCCCACTCTTTCACCTATATCAGAAGAGAGATGGAGCCCAGGTATCAGTGGCTCAGGCCTATAATGCACTGGAGGCCCATAATACCCTAGAAGATTCCAATTCAAAGCCAGCCTAGGCAGAATAGTCTGTGTGACTCCATCTCTAGTTAACCAGCAAAACACTGGATTGAATGGAGATATGACTTAAATGGTACAGCATCATCTTTGAGCAAGAAAACTGAGCAAAAGTGTAAGGTCCTGAGTTCAAGCCTCAAAACTAACAAAACTCAGGGTGGGGGAGGTGAGGGGGTGGAGAGATGAGGGAGGGGGAGAAAGAGAGAGAGAAAACAAAGGGCCAGTGGCTCATGCTTGTAATCCTAGTTACTCAGGTAGCCGAGATCTGAGGATCATGGTTGAAGCCAGCCATTTCAGGCAGGGAAACCCATGATACTTTTTTTTTTTTTATTTCATTTTATTTATTTATTTATTGCCAGTTCTGGGGACTGAATTTAGGGTCTGAGCACTGTCCTTGGGCTTTCTCAAGGCTAGAGCCCTACCACTTGAGCCACATCACCGCTTCCAGCTTTTTCTAAATATATGGTGCCTAGAAATCAAACCCAGGTCTTTGTGCATGTTAGGCAAGCACTCTACCACTAGGCCAAACTCCCGGCCCCCATGACACTCTTAACTGCCAAAAAGCTAGAAATGGAGCTGTGGGTCAAGTGGTAGAGTGGTAGCCTTGAGCAAAAAAGCTCAGGAACAGTACCCAGGCCCTGAGTTCAAGGTAGGACAAGCACAAAAAGAAAGAGGGAGGAAGGAAAGAAGCTGGAGACATCTAAAAATGTATAGTGAAGCTCTGTTTAGGATATTGTCCCTTCTGTAACTCCATGTGTCTGTTCATCTCAGTTTTTCCTTCTCCAGCGTCCTTTTTGTTATTATTTTCTCTCTCTTAGTAGAAAACATGTAATCCTATTGGGTATTCTATTCATGATTTTTGTTCTCATAATTCTTTTTCTCTTGTTAACCTTTTCTCAGTAAGAAGAATGCTTTCATGGATACTTAGCTCCCTTGAACATGATCTCTTCTGTCTTCCTCACCCTAAGCTAGGACTCTGATTCCCAACTACCACCCCCTACTCTCCCTCCCAAAGCCAAGCATTATCCCAACTTGGCTCTCAGTTGAAGGAGCACTAAGACTATACCAGCCTTATTCTACTCGCTGAGCACAGGTTCATTGCCTGTGCTATTCCTCTTTCTAGAACTATCACCCTGCAGATCATGACAGGTTTTGAGAACAAGAGGTTTGTCCTTCCGTGACTAGTATTGCATTTAGGTTACAAGCTCCACGTTCTCCCATAGCCCTCTGGTCTTCCCCTCTCAGAAGCATGGGCATACTGGAGGGCCCAGGGACCCATGGAGGTCTTTTTCTTTACTCAAAGTCAAAATTGAAGAGCCAGTTTCCATGGAAATGGACAACCATATGTCGGATAAGGATGAGAGTTGCTATGACAATGCAGAGGCAGCGTTCAGTGATGATGAGGAAGAGCTCAATAGCAAAGGTAAGACTGGTAACGGGGTAAAGTTTGATTGTAGCAGCCCTATGAGAGACTAGTCTATGGGAGCAAGTGTCTGGTATCATTCCACCATTGTCCCTTTGGGTTAATTTTATTATTAACAAGGTTCCTGGGTGCCAGAGCCCTGCACTTATCACTCAGATAAAAACCACAGATCCTGAACATTCTGGAGTAGGAACTGGGACATGTGCAGTCAGGCATTCCCAGCATTGAATGAACAGCTACACACTAAGGATTCTGGGAAAAGGGCAAATGGTATCTCTGGCACTGATGTCTGGGAAGATGGACTTTCCTCTATCACTCCCTCAGGGAAGAAGAGAGAGTTTCGCTTCCACCCTATCAAGGAAACAGTTGTGGAGGAGCCAGTCGATATTACCCCTTACCTTGACCAGCTGGATGAGTCTCTAAGAGACAAAGTGCTTCAGCTACAGAAGGGAAGGTGGGTGTGGGTTCTGTTCCTCTCAGAAGGTCCAGAACAGATTCTCCCAGCTACCATGCCAGCGCAGCAGGAAGTTGGGGCTCAGAGGGAAATGGGGTGAGGTATTTGGAGAGATAATTAGAACTTCATGGGAAATGTCTTCAGCACATAAGTTGGCGAGCATAGCTGGGAATGAGCAGCCATGTTCCCCAACACCCCAAGTTGAGGCTTCTAAGACTGGATAAGAGCCTCTGAGGACTGAAGCAGGGTGGGTGGGGATTTCCCTCTGTGTTGGGCCCCTGCCCAGAAAGCAGCAGATTCTGCCCCAAAGTCTCTTTACACAGAGGTCCTTTGTTTTGTCTCTGTGTCTGTGCGTGTGCTTGTGTGCACTGTTGTGGATGTATGTCCTGCCCTCTGCTCTCATTTGTATCCCTGGGATTTCCTCTCCCTTCTGTACCACAGTGATACGGAGGCTCAGTGTGAGGTCATGCAGGAAATCGTGGACCAGGTCCTGGAGGTGAGGAGAACCCAGTCCCTTAGGGAGGAAGCAGCCCAGCCTGTCCAACTTAGAGCTCCCCGTACGAATGAGCAGTTTCATTCCCTTCCCTCGCTGGATGGCTTCTCTGATGGGGGTTGGGAGCTTACTAATTGAAGAGGTGGCACAAGATGAACTCAGAGCCTCTGGGGGAGGGACAGGAAGGCTGTAAGCTTCTGGTCTAGGTCTTAATATCCCTTCCCATCCTTGTCTCACTACCAGGAAGACTTTGACTCGGAGCAGCTGTCTGTCCTTGCTTCCTGTCTACAGGAGCTCTTCAAGGCCCACTTCCGAGGGGAGGTGCTTCCTGAAGAGGTCACTGAGGAGTAAGGCTCATCTTCCCTGACCCCCAGAGCCTCAGGAGTCAGAAGAGTGCTCTAATAGCCCAAGTCCAAGAGGCACCTTGCTGTTGACTTGAATTCATCTGTTGATAGTCTGATTCCTGCATTGTAATGAGGGTTTATTTTTGCCTGTTGCCTTCAAAGTAAACTGTTAGGAGGATTCTGTGTTTCTAGCCCTGCTGCTAGTTCTATAGTCCTAATCTTTGCTACTTCAAATGGGATTAGACCTTGGTCTGGACTCTCTGAATAGTGAGAGTCTAAGTTTCATGAAGGTGATAACCTCAGATTGTGATTCCATGTTAGGAGATGCTTGTCTCTGTTACCAAGCAAGTTTGCCTTTTGGGTAAGAAAAGAGCAGACTAGATGTCTGCTCTTGCCACCCTTCCCTCACAGGAATGTTCACATATAACCTCACTTTCTTTCAGGTCCTTGGAGGAGTCTGTGGGGAAGCCTCTCTACCTAATATTTAGGTAAGCACCCAGCTAAAAAAGTCTGCTCTGCCCTCCATCCTCCTTAAAGGCATACCTATGACCCTGTCCTGTCTCATGGGGCTCCCCTTACAGGGAAGAGAACAAGGGATGCAATGGAAAGACAGCCATTGCTGCCCTGGAAATTCCTTAGGAGACCTGGTGTTGAGTGATGCCTCTCCTCCCACTTGCCTGCAGGAACCTGTGCCAGATGCAGGAAGACAATAGCAGCTTTTCTTTGCTTCTGGACCTTCTCTCTGAGCTATATCAGAAGCAGCCCAAAATCGGCTATCACTTGCTCTACTACTTACGGGCCAGGTGAGTGTAGTCTATGTGTTTGACAAGGTGTCAGGGAGAGCTAGCTTTTCTCCAGTACCTCATCCCCATCCTTGGCTGTCCGTGCCAGCCCCATCTGTATATCGTTTGTTTAGTATTTTGTTTGTTTTGATGTTGGGATTGAAAGCTGTCTTAGTTTTTCCATTGCTCTACCAAATACTTGAGAAGAACAACTTAATGAAGGGAAAGTTTATTTATTTATTTTTTGCCAGTCCTGGGGCTTGAACTCAGGGCCTGGACACTGTCCTTGGACATTTTTTGCTCAAGGCTAGCCCTCAGGGAATCTTTATTGAGATAGAATATCACCTGCCACGAAATTGACCCTTTTAAAGTATACAGGTTAGTGGGGTTTCGTATATACATAAAGTCATACAGTACCACTTCTCACTTCGGTCTGCTTTACTTTTTTTTTTTTTTTTTTTGGTTGGTGTTGTTGTGTTGTCGTCCGTTGGTCATAAGACTTTAACTCTGGGCCTGGGGGTTGTCCCTGAGCTCTTCAAGGCTACCACCCTATCCCTTGAGCCACAGTGCCACTTCCAGTTTTCTGGTGGTTAATTGGAGATAAGAGTCTCAAAGACCTTCTTGCCCTGGCTAGCTTTGAACTGCGATTCTCAGATCTCAGCCCCCTAAGTAGCTAGGATTACAGGCATGAGCAACCGCACCCAGCTTGCTTTACTAACTTATTTACTTATTTATTTATTTTTACCAGTCCTGGGACTTATCTCCAATTAACCACTAGAAATCCAGAAGTGTCACTGTGACTCAAAGTGGTAGAGTGCTAGTCTTGAGCTGAATCAGCTCAGGGACAGTGCCCAGGCTCAGAGTTCAAGTTCCAGGACTGACAGAAAAGCAAAAACAAAGTCCTTTCATAGGGCTAAGTGTGGCTTATATAGTAGAGCATCTAACCTAGCAAGAAGGAGGTCCTGAGTTCAAACCCCCATTACTACAAAACGAAAATATGAAAGTGTTAAATTTTCATGAAGTCAAATTGATTTTTCTTTTTGTCACTTGTACTTTTGATGTCATGAACATGCTCCTTTTCTTCTGAGCTAGATGGTTTTATGTGTTTGTTCTTATATTTAAGGAACTAAGCCAGTTTAAGGCTTAACTATGAGGTGCTTCTACTCTCATGGCCTGAACCCAGATAGTAAGCAAAAAAGCCTTTCTCAAGCTATGCTTTGCAGTCAGGGGTCAGTAGCTTCCTTGATGGTGGTTGGAGTCCTGAGGAGGCATGGGGAAAAGAAAGAGTGCCTCCTGGTTCTCAGTTTTCAAGCCCCTGGGTTGGCAGGAGAGATAGGAGACAGGTGAGCACAGGGCCTGCAGAGCAGGTAGGTGGTCCAGAATAGGAGTCTGCTTCTAGAAATTTCAGGTTCTAGTGCTGGGGTCATAAACTTGGCTTACATCCAGCTGATCTTGCAGCAAAGCAGCCGCAGGGAAGATGAACCTCTATGAGTCCTTTGCCCAGGCCACTCAGCTAGGTGATCTACACACTTGCCTAATGATGGACATGAAGGCCTGCCAGGAGGATGACGTGCGGCTACTGTGCCATCTCACACCCTCCATCTACACAGAGGTCAGTGCTCTCATCTGTGTCTGTGCTAAGGGAAGGGTGGCAGCAGTTCAGGGGGTTCACAGGCAACATATCCCCAGACAGGACCTCAGTGCATTGCTTCCTTCACCACAGCAGCTATGTGGGGTTTTTTTGGGGGGGTAGGGGGGAGTGGAGTGAGAGTTTTAAGCTCAGAGTTTGGGCACTGTCCCTGAGCTCTTTTGCTCAGGGACAGTGGTAAAGAGCTACTTTACCACCTTGAGACAGCGCTGTGTTTCTGGTTTTCTGGTGGTTGATTGAAGTTAAGTTTCATAGACTTTCCTGCCCTGGCTGGCATCAAATTAAGATCTGCAGATCTCAGTCCCCTGAGTAGCTGGGATTATAGGCGTGAGCCACCAGCACTGGGCTCGTGCTCACCTTTTCTTCTCACAATTGACTGTCTGCCACTTGAACCATACATTGACTTCTGGCTTTTTGCTAGTTCATTAGTCATAAGAGTCTCAGGTTCCGGGGCCGGGAGTTTGGCCTAGTGGTAGAATGCTTGCCTAGCATGCACGAAGACCCGGGTTCGATTCCTCGGTACCCCACATACATAGCAAAAAGCCAGAAGTGGTGCTGAGGTTCAAGTGGTAGAGTGCTAGCCTTGAGAAAGTCCAAGGACAGTGCTCTGGCCCTGAGCCCAAGCCCAGGACTGGCAAAAAAAAAAAAAAAAGAGTCTCAGGTTTGTCTGCCCAGATTGGCTTCTAAGAGCGTCCTTGTATCTCAGCATTGTAAGTACTAGGATTGGAGGTCTGACACCAATGCCCAGCTCCACCTTTGTTTGAAAATTTTGTGAAGCTCACAGAAGTCTTACCCTTCAGTTAAAGTTTAACTCAAAGTTTAAACTTTAGCTGAACGTCTTGGGTTTGGCCTCATCATCTGGACCCAGGAAAGTTCCCTCAAACCAGCTCCTTGTTTATTTCTCCCAAGCTCCCCTGAATTTTTTAAGTGGCTCACGCATAGGTTCTCCCATAGTTCCGGGATGCCTGTAGGGGCCGGTTCTCTCAGAACTGGGATAAGGAAGAGGTATCAGCTCTTCCTCCTCTTGATAAAAATTCCCAAGAAGAGGGAAATGAGGACCCAAGGCGTGGTGAACATGACAGGAGGAAGTGTGATCTCAGCCTAGCCAGGAGGAGGAAGGGTAAAGGGCTGCCACAGGGTGCTTCCCTCCCTGCTTGCTCCCCTACACTCACATCTGTCAGGCGCTCTCACCTACCTGCTTATTGCCTGAGAGCCTAGGTAGACTGGATCCAGTTCCTGTTAGCTCAGTCCCGCATTCCTCCCTTACATATGCCTCCTTCATGGTGTGCACACACAGGTAACAAAACTTGGAGCCTTAGCAGGTTAGAATCGCTGCTTCATAACTGTTGGGTCTCTGTTTAGGTATTTGGGTAAGGATTCATATCTGACTGCCCCAGCCAGACCCCTAGCCTGCTAAGAAGGAAGGTGGGTGGGTTAAGATAGGTCCACCTTGCCAGAAGAGGTGGCTCATGCCTGTAATCCTAGCTACTTAGGAGGCTGAGATCTGAGGATCAAGGTTCAAAGCCAGCCTAGACACTAAAGTCCCTGAAACTCTTATCAGAAAACCAGAAGTAGGGCTGTGGTTCAAGGAATAGGGCAGTAGCCTTGAGCTGAAGGGCTCAGGGACAGTGCCCAGACCCAGAGTTCAAGTCCCACAACTGACCAAAAAAAAAAAAAAAAGATAGGTCCACCTTGAGTCCCTGCCCTAGTTCACTCTTTTTTTTTCTAGTTTCCAGATGAAACCTTGCGGAGTGGAGAGCTGCTGAACATGATCGTAGCTGTTATCGACTCTGCACAGGTGAATATTGGAGCCTGCAGACAAGAACCTACATTATGCAGGCACTCTTCCTTCTGGTCAACTGAGTACACTGTAGGCTATGCAGGCTGAGTGAAGTGTTGAGTCCAAGGGAGGCAGGCTGGCATGAGGCCTCTGTTGCCTGAGGTTTCCCGTATGCCATATTCTTTGGAACCTCCTGTATCCACAGGAAAAGCTTTGGGGTAGGGAAGTTTTGATTTTGTTTTTTGTTTTTGATTTTTTTTTTTTTTTTTTTTTTTTTTTTTGCCAGTCCTGGGCTTGGGCTCAGGGCCTGAGCACTGACCCTGGATTTTCTCAAGGCTAGAGCTCTACCACTTAAGCCACAGCACCACTTCTGGCTTTTTGCCTACGTATGTGGTACCGAGGAATCAAACCCCGGTCTTCGTGCCTACTAGGCAAGCACTCTACCACTAGGCCAAACTCCCAGCCCTGTTTTTGATTTTTAACTGGCTTTTTTTCTTGACTTAGAATAAAAAACAGCTGAGCCATTTCTATTTGACCTTCCCACCCTGCAGGGGACCCTGAGAGATTGTAGCATTGCTTAGATCTGTTTTGGGCCTGGTCTTGTCCACTCAGTTCCCATTCACAAAATAGAAACTTATCACTAAGAGTCCTCCTTCTTCGACCTTTCTGTGCCTCCATCTAAGTCCAGAGCTCTGTTTCCCAGCATCCTTATCTTCTCTTTAGGCTTAGGCTATAAGGACAAATGGAGAAGTTCTTTTTTCTCCCACTAACATCAGAGTGTGCATTGTAATTTTTGACCCAAATAGGCTTGTGGTTCCCACTCAGGCCTGTTGCTATTTTACCAGTCCCTTGCATGTCTTAGTGACTAAACTTACTGTTTCCTATGCATTATGTTGCCTCCAGCCTCTGCTAGAGCTAATGGATCTACCTTTTCCTTCCTCATAGCTCCAGGAGCTCGTCTGCCACGTGATGATGGGAAACTTGGTCATGTTTCGAAAAGACTCAGTACTCAACATACTCAGTAAGGGACCAATTTTTCTAGAAACCTATGATAGGGCACAGGCCTTGTATTATTTTTTCGAATAATAGGGAATTGGTTCTGGGACTGAAAAGTTAAGGGGTAGAATGGCATCCTGGCCTGCTTTGTGTTCTTGGGCTGGGTCTGCTTCAAGTTCCACAACCAACAAGAAGAAAGAAAGAAAAGAAAGTTAGTTGAAGGGAAAGGATCTAGGTTTAGAATCACTACTCCTGTACCGTCCCCACTTGGGGTGTTGTTAACCAATGGAGTAGCCATGTGCATGTCTATATAATTGTGTGTGAGAGAGAGACAGAAGTCTCTTGTCTGTGTCTTCTAGTCCAGAGCCTGGACTGGGAAACCTTTGAACAGTATTGTGCCTGGCAGCTCTTCCTGGCCCACAATATCCCCCTGGAGACCATAATCCCCATCCTGCAGCATCTCAAATACAAGGGTGAGTAGGGCTGAGGGCTGAGAGCGTGGGAGAGCTGGGAAGGTCCCAATACCTGGTATACAGAATAGACTCTGTCAGTCCCTTTGCTGTCTGGAGAGCCCTGAAGGCCCGTTGTGTGCTGGGGGGTCAGGTGAATTATTGCCCACTCTTGATCAGAATATACTTGCTGTTCCACCGACTGCTGGTTAAGGGATGGAAGGGATGCCTGAATTCCTTTCTGGAATAATATACTCTCCTGAACAGCCTGTCCTCTTTCCCCACAGAGCATCCAGAAGCCCTGTCCTGCCTACTGCTTCAGCTCCGAAGAGAGAAGTAAGTTCCACCTCAGTGCTCTTTAGCCTCTATCCCAGCATTCCAAGAGATACTTTCGTGCAAAGGGCTCCTGTTCTGCTCTTTTTCCCTATTTTTTCCTATCATTGACATCTGCTATTTGCTCCAGCATGCCTTACAAATAAGTAGGTCCCCCGGGATCTGGGCTTCCTCTGACTTTATCCCCTGCCCACCAGGAGCTGCCCTCAGAGGTGGAGAGGTGGGGACCGGACATCCCTGTTTCCTGCTGCCACAGCAGTTCTAATCCTGGTGCTCCTGCTCCCCCCTTCCCCCCACCCCCGCTCCTCACACCACCACAGGCTCATCCAAAGGGAGAGGGGGTCAGAGTAAAGGGGTCACACCTGTCCTCCCCCTTCATCTGCACAGAGAAGAGGCTGCTGGGTCCACTGCACCACCCTGCCAGGAGGAGAGGGCAGAGGCGCCGCTTCCATCAGACATAGCAGCAACATGGTGCAGCAGCTCCATGTTGTTATTTTCCTACCTTGTCTTTCTTCCGCCTTTTCTTTTGTCTGAGACACTAGAACCCATAGAGTGCCCTAGAGGAAATGGAAAGTTTTGAGGGCCATAAGAGAACTATAGTTTCTAGTTGGTTCTCCTTCCCCTCCCTCAACAAGATACCAGGCTGGCCCACAGCTCCAGAGGGCCGGGGTGGGGCCCATCTACACACCACATGTCCTCTGGCCACCAGGCCCTTTTCCTGGTGGCTCCTGGGGAAGTTGGAAGATTTGATGTGGGCTTCCTTCTCAGCACACATATGCACAACTAGCTACCTCCACAGAATGGGAGACTCTCACTTCCCATCTCCTGGTTTCTGCAAGGATGAAACCAGGCATTCTTTGGCCCCCAAAGAACCAGGAGAGGGATGTGAGAGAAGGAAGCCACAGTGGGACTAGGTGGGGCTGGGCAGAGAGGCAGAGATTTGGGGAAAAAGTAGGAGCCATGCAGCAGTTCCTGAGGCCAGCTGTTTGCAGAGCACTGAGCACCTTTCTCACCCACAGGCCTAGTGAAGAGATGGTGAAGATGGTGCTGAGCCGGCCCTGCCATCCTGACGACCAGTTCACCACCAGCATCCTGCGGCACTGGTGCATGAGGCACGACGAGCTGCTGGCTGAGCACATCAAGTCCCTGCTCATCAAGAACAACAGTCTCCCTCGCAAGAGGCAGAGGTGTGATGGTCTTCCCTGCAGTCTGCAGTGGCCACTGCCCCGCTCCCCTTGGAGAGCCTGTGCTGTCCTAGCTTGGTTTGGGGGTGACATCTAGTGGTGTGAAGAAATGTGGCATGCAGGACCACCGTGGTCCCTGCTCCATCTCCCTAGTGCCACACCAATGCAAACCTCCCTCATCCCACCCAAGCCTTCTGCCCTAAGGAGTGGTGCCTGGTGTGGGAGGGCACTTGACCTCCCAGAGGCCTCCCCGGCTCACACACTGTCATGGCCCTCCTGACAGCCTGAGGAGCTCCAGCAGCAAGCTGGCCCAGCTGACCCTGGAACAAATCCTGGAGCACTTGGACAACCTGCGGCTCAATCTGACCAACACCAAGCAAAACTGTATGCTCCTCCTCGGTCTATCCTGTGTGCTGCCTGGCTCAGATCCCCTGAAGCCAGGCAGGGGAGAGGGGCAGGGCACCTAGACCAGACCGTTCTAAACCTCTGAGAAAAAACGACTCTCCATGCCATCTAATTGTTGTTCCTATTCTTCCTCCTCTGTCTAGTTTTCAGCCAGACCCCAATCCTCCAGGCGCTGCAGCATGTCCAGGCCAGCTGTGATGAAGCCCACAAAATGAAGTGAGGCTTCTTCCATTCTCAGCCCTGGGAAGGGGCCAGGGGACTTGGGGGAGAAGAGAAGCAGCTTGCTGGGGACAGTAAGCTTAATGGCCAGCGAGACCCTGGGATTGAAGGGAAACAGAAGGTGACCTGAGAGGAAACAGCACAGGAAGTGGCCTGGCTCTCAGTGCCCCACTCAGTGCTCGCTGTTTCCCCCATAGGTTCAGCGATCTCTTCTCCCTGGCAGAGGAGTATGAGGACTCTTCTACTAAGCCACCCAAGAGCCGGCGAAAGGCAGCCCTGTCCAGCCCTCGGAGTCGAAAGAATGCCACTCAGCCCCCCAATGCTGAGGAAGAGTCAGGCTCCAGCAGTGCCTCGGTGAGCCCTGCTGCACCAGGGAAGGAGGGCCGGGGCAGGGAAGGGGGACTACGGCTGTCCGGCACTACTAATTGCCCTGCCCGTGTCTTCTTCCAGGAGGAAGAAGACACAAAACCAAAGCCCACCAAGCGGAAACGAAAAGGATCTTCTGCAGTGGGCTCTGACAGTGACTGAGACCCTGTTCCTGTCCTGCCTCAGCTGGACTCTTTTCTACCTGGTGAACCCCAGGGTTACAAGGCTGGAGAGATACAGGGAGAAATCCCAGTTCTCCTCACCAGGGGAAAGACAGACTGCTATGATCCAGCTTGAAAGCTGCCATACAACTCCCGCCCAGCCTCTCCTAGCCTGGGCCCAGGCCCCACACTGCTGCTCCCACCAATACTTGGGCTCTTGGGAAAGCCATGGGCTGTGCAAAACCAGACCACAGTGGACGTCTTCAGCTCTTTGCTCTTTCCTTGGCCCCTTCCCTAGTCTCCAAAGAGAAGGGAAATAACCAAGTGGCTACTGGGCCAGAGAAGCTGGATGCCAGCAGATGCACAGCTCGGCACGTGCTCAGCACATGGCTGTCCTTTCTGCTCATTCCTGTGTTAGGTAGTCACCATCCACACCAGTGTGGATTGGGTGTCTCACTTGATGTGGTCAGTGCCCATCTGTGCAGATGGCAGAAGTCTGGCTGACAGATATCCCAAGTCCATGTGCCGTGCCCCTGAGACTATTGGGTTGTCCCAAGTCCAGGAGAGTCTCAGAGGCAAGTTCCTCAGAACTGTCAAATGGTCCCCTTTCCTTGGTTTTGGTTTTGCTTTTTTTTTTTTTCTTTTTCCCTGTTGGCAGAGATAATTGGATTTTAAACGTTGTTTTTAAATGATAGTAAAACAAGCCAGAAGGTCTTTTGTGCAAGAGTTTCTGTTCAGTCTTTGTGTCCAAATGGTGTGCTTTAACTGGTAGGTCTGCGTGTGGCCTCACAACTCCCCACCTTTCGTGTGGAGCTGGAGGGACTTGGCTTTCTCCTCCAGGAATCCTTCCTTCTACCACTGGAGGTGTAAGCCAGTCACTCCTGGCGCCCTCTCCATGCAGGCTGTGATCTCATTGGCACATTGCTCCTCAAAAAGGCCGTCCTCCGAAGAGAGTCCTGCTCACTCCAGTTCACGAAATCTGCACAGGGGATGCTTCTCGGAGAACACAGTGTGGCAGGGGGAGAGTTCAGACTTTAGGAATGGGAGACCCTTTTTCAGTCTATTTGCTGATCTTCAGGTACCAGCAGAGAAGAGTTCCTTGGCTGTGCTTTATTCCTCTCCTACCCAGAGGATTGGAGGCTGGCTGAGCATGAACAGACAGCTCTCCCAATTCATCCTGTCCAGTGCCTCTACAGAGTTAGGTTCTCTTCCTTCTCTGCTATTCCTTTTTGAAAATAAACCACCAAAGGCCTGTCCTTCTTTCTCTCCTTCCCGTCTTAGTCTGCTCCAATTAAAATCTGGGTGGAAAGCATTTGCTGGCTGGCCCCAGTACTGTACCCTGACCCAAAAGGGTGGGGCGCCCTCCATTGGCCCTCCTAAAATCTGGTAGTCCGTGCCTCTGCTAGTTGGAGTTGCTGTTGCTGTTGGCAACCAGAGGGAACATTCGGGTCTAGCAATCTTGCCGGGACTTGCAAAACCGAATGGGTTAGGAGCCAAGCTCTTCAGTCTTTTGGGAGAGGACAATGTTACCTTCTGACCCATAAGTGGCAGAGGACTACTGAGGGAAAGGTGGACTGCGGCCTAAAGGCTCTAGCTTCCAGACTCAGACTCCACAGACGGTCCCGCCAGAGGAGGCCCTCTAAGGGAGAAAACAAGACCCAGGGTGCACAAACCTGGGTGAGGAAAGGCGCGAACACCGCCCTAGTCCTGACTGTGCCGAGGAGGAGCGCACCTAGGGCGGGGCACAGGCGATGGGGAGGGCCTGGAGGCCCGGGCCCACTCTCCCCTCCTCCCCTGCTGCTTATTCCTGGAGCCCGGCTGGGTGGGAAGGGGCGTGTGCCAGCGCACGCGCGCTCCAGGCGAGGAGCGGCCTCACCGCGAGAGAGAGCGGGCGCAGTGTTTCAGGAGAGCTACCAGGGTGCTTGTGCGAGGCCAGGGCGGAGGAAGAGGGTGCCATGGCCGCCCTCCTGCTGCCCCTGTTGCTGCTGCTGCCGCTGGTGTTCCTGAAGCTGCACCTCTGGCCCCAGCTGCGCTGGCTCGCGGCAGACCTGGCCTTCACGCTGCGCGCGCTGCACTGCAAAAGGCGTCTCCGAGCCCGAGCTCTGGCCGCGGCCGCCGCCAACCCCGCGAGCCCGGAGGCCGGCTGCAGCCTGGCGTGGCGTCTGGCGCAACTGGCCCGCCAGCGTCCCGCGCACATCTTTCTCATCCACGGCGCGCGGCGCTTCAGCTACGCGGAGGTGGAGCGCGAGAGTAACCGAGCGGCGCGCGCCTTCCTGCGAGCGCGGGGCTGGGACGCGGGACCTGGCGACCACGGGGGCGCGGGGAGAGCGGGGACAAAAAGCCTCGCGGCGCTCGGCGAGGGGGACGCGGCAGCCAAAGGTGGAGGAGCCGCGGCCCCTCTAGCCACCGGGGCGACCGTGGCGCTGCTCCTCCCCTCCAGCCCCGAATTCCTGTGGCTCTGGTTCGGGCTGGCCAAGGCCGGCCTCCGCACGGCCTTTGTGCCCACCGCCCTGCGCCGCGAGCCGCTGTTGCACTGCCTCCGCAGCTGCGGCGCGCGCGCCCTGGTGCTGGCGCCAGGTAAGGCGCCGGAGGCCGGAGCTCAGAACGGGGCGGGGCGGGGCGGGGCCCGGGACCCCTGGGGGGCGGGGGAGTCCCCAGGGGTCCAGCTGTCCTCTCAAGGTGCAGATGTGAGTCCTTGGGTTTGAGGCTGGATCAGGCTCCCAAGGAGAGCAACTTGGGCCCCGGACCCTGGATGGGGCACCACGTCCTCCACCTCTCCTGAGAGCTGTGCACAGGGATGCTGAGAACTGGATTAGGAGCGAGGAGGGGGCTTCTTGGTGGCAGCGGAGCGTCCGAGTTGTGCTTGCCCTCCCTCCTAGAGTTTCTGGAGTCCCTGGAGCCCGACCTGCCGGCCCTGAGAGCTTTGGGGCTCCACCTGTGGACTGCAGGCCCTGGGACCCGTCATGCCCAAATCAGCAACTTGTTGGCCGAGGCAGCAGCGCAAGCGGATGGGCCGGTGCCGGGATACCTCTCTGCCCCCAAGAGCATGACGGACACGTGCCTGTACATCTTCACCTCTGGCACTACGGGTGAGAATCTGGTTTACCAAAACCCAAGGAAGAGAAGAGCCAGAGCTAGGAACGGGAACTTCCTTTCAAGTCTGCAAGAGAGGTTCCCCTCCCGCCAGCTACCACCTCTCTCCACCCCTCCAAGTCCCTCGTCACTTCCCACCTTCCCCCAAACTGCCCACAGCCCTAACACAGCCAGCCCAGCAGGGGATAAACAGAGCTAGGACTTGGAACTCACTCGCCCTCTTCCTCATCACCTCCCTCCTGCCACCTCACAGGCCTCCCCAAAGCTGCTCGGATCAGTCATCTGAAGATCTTGCAGTGCCAAGGGTTCTACCAGCTGTGCGGGGTCCGCCAGGAGGATGTGATCTACCTTGCCCTCCCACTCTACCACATGTCCGGCTCCCTTTTGGGCATCGTGGGCTGCCTGGGCATTGGTCAGTCTCCCTCACCCACTCCCACTCGTTCATCCACCTGCTGGGGTGTGTCCTAAGTTCTTCAGGGTAGAGAGGAGACAGTCCTTCTGAGGAATGGTAGGCAGGCCCCAGATACAGTAGGGAACCTTACTTGATCAGACAGAGCAACTAGGGAGATGGTGAAATCCTCAGGACTCCAGACACAGGGAAGGAGCAAGGGAAAGAAGCAAATAAAGAAGGTGGGGGGTCGAGAGCTTGGCACAAAGACCCAGGTTCGATTTCTCATTACCACATACATAGAAAAACCGGAAGTGGTGCTGTGGCTCAAGTGGTAGGGCCTTGAGGAAAGCCCAAGGACAGTGCTCAGGCCCTGAGTTCAGTTCCCAGGATTGGCAAAAAAAAAAAAAAAGAAGAAGAAGAAGAAGGTGTGGTTTGGGGACCAGAGTATCCTGGCAGGATGGCATAGCTTGGGTTGGAAGGCAAGGGAGGGCACAGGTGAAAAAGGAGGCTGGGCTGGGGAAGGTGAGTCTCAGACGCTCCAGGGAACAGCGTGCAGAGCAGACTGGTGTCTGGGAAGGAAAGTTGAGGTCTTGGCCTCATTGCCCCCTCTTTCTGCTTCTGACAGGGGCCACAGTGGTGCTGAAGTCCAAGTTCTCAGCTGGCCAATTCTGGGAGGACTGCCAGCGGCACGGGGTGACAGTGTTTCAGTACATCGGGGAGTTGTGCCGCTACCTTGTCAACCAGCCTCCGGTGCGTGGGCAGCGCCCCACACAGGCACGGTCACAGTCAGACACTGAGTCTATTGTCTGGAAACTGCAGGGAGAGGGGCAAGGAGAAGAAAAATATGGCAAGGAGCCTGAGGTGGCATAAGCTGTCTGATGCTTGGGTTATCTACAGGAGATCACAGTGGCATGGGAGGTCCTGGGAATAAGGAATAGGACTTCATTTGGGGAGCAGATCTTGGTGTCGAATCCTCGACCTGTCTCCCACTCGCCTTAGAACAAAGCAGAACGTGGTCACAAGGTCCGGCTCGCAGTGGGCAGTGGGCTGCGCCCAGACACCTGGGAGCGATTCGTGCGGCGTTTTGGGCCCCTGCGGGTACTGGAGACGTATGGCCTCACAGAGGGCAATGTGGCCACTTTCAACTACACAGGACAGCAGGGAGCTGTGGGACGTGCTTCCTGGCTTTACAAGGTGAGGTGCAGAGAGAGCCCATGGAGCTGGGGTGCAGGTGAGAATGGCAGCCCATTTCTGCAGGTGGAGTGACCCCTGCTGATCTCCCTCCCCAGCGCCTCTTCCCCTTCTCTTTGATCTGCTATGATGTCGCCACAGGGGAGCCAGTCCGGGATACCCAGGGGCGCTGTGTGGCCACATCTCCAGGTTTGTGCTCAGTGAGTTGGAGTGGGGTGCAGAGGCTCTGGGTGAGGGTAGCAGCACTCTCAACTGCACTGACTCTGCCAGGTGAGCCAGGGCTGTTGGTTGCCCCCGTGAGCCAGCAGTCCCCATTCCTGGGCTATGCCGGGGGGCCCGAGCTGGCCCAGGGAAAGCTGCTGAAGGATGTCTTCCGGCCTGGAGACGTTTACTTCAACACCGGGGACCTGTTGGTCTGTGATCACCAAGGCTTTCTTCGCTTCCATGATAGGACTGGAGACACTTTCAGGTAATTCTCTATACTGTTCTGATGATGATGATGATGATGATGATGATGATGATGATGATGATGATTATCATTGTTGGTCATGGGGCTTGAACTCAGGGCCTGAGCGCTGTCCTGAGCTTTTTTTGTGTGTGCTCAAGGCTAGCACTCTACCCCTTTGAGCCATAATACCACTTCTAGTTTTCTGGTGGTTGACTGGAGATAGGAGTCGTACAGACTTTCCCGCTCAGGCTGGCTTCTAACGCTGATCCTCAGATCTCAGCCTCCTGAGTGGCTAGGATTACAGGCGTGAGCCATGCGCCCAGTCATCTTTCTGGCTATCCTAAATAGAGGTTTTGAGGCTTGGGTCAAATCTCCCACCCCAAGCCAGGTTCAGATCCCATCTCATTCTTAGGCCTCATACACAATGGCCTCTGGGACAGGCTGACATGCTGCCCTCTGCCCTCTGGCCCCTGGACTCCAGACTGCCCATTTCAGATCTCTGCTTTCTGGTAGGTGGAAAGGGGAGAATGTGGCCACCACGGAGGTAGCCAAGGTCTTCGAGGCCCTGGACTTTCTTCAGGAAGTGAGCATCTATGGAGTCACTGTGCCAGGTGCCTAAGCATGGAAGGTGGGGGAGGCATCCAGCCCGCCCCCCAGTGCTTGGGTGTGGAGGAGAAGGAAGTCTTCCCAGGGGCCAGTCATGGAGTGGCTCACAAGCTCCCCGCACCCCACGCCAGGGCATGAAGGTAGGGCTGGAATGGCCGCCTTGGTGCTGCGTCCCCCGCAGGCTTTGGACCTTGCGCAGCTCCACGCCCACATCACCGAGAACCTGCCGCCATACGCCCAGCCTCGATTCCTGAGGCTCCAGGTAACTAGCCTGCTTGTCCCCGCCCCTCACCCCACGCATGCACAAAGGGAGCCCCACAACAGACGCTGTGAAGAGAATGGATTTGTCCTTCCCAGCCACATGATCGGGCTCCCTTTCCTCACCCTCCTCCTCCTCCAGGCCTGCTCTCCCTTCCTGCCACCTCCTCCCTGACCTCCCTACAGACCTCTTTCCCCAGACTTAACCCCTTAACAAAATGCTTAGGCAACTCATCTGAAGCCCTACCCTCCCCCTGCGCCTCCCCTCCCCTCCCCAGGAGTCTTTGGCCACCACCGAGACCTTCAAACAGCAGAAGGTCCGGATGGCTAATGAGGGCTTTGACCCAAGTACACTGCCTGACCCCCTCTACATTCTGGACCAGACCGTGGGTGCCTACCTGCCCCTCACACCTGCCCGGTACAGTGCCCTCCTGGCTGGGAACCTTCGAATCTGAGATTTTTCACATCCAGGGCACCTGAGGGGAGGGACTTGGGGGGTAGAGGCCATTGTGGGGATCTTTTATATATCACCGCATTGTCAGGGTTTTGTAATAAATGGACTGGAGCTGGTCTGATCCTGACTTTCTGATCTGCATTGACCTCCTCCTGAATCTGTGTGAAGCTCCCCTTCCCTGAAAACCATGCGCTGCCCACCTGACGTGGGCCCAAGCCCCGTGTCTGGACCTTGATGTTGCTCCTCTCAGGAGGCCACATCTGATCCAGGTCCTGGGAGGACCCTTGACAGGTGGTGTGAATCCCACCATAGCTCTACTCCCTGAGGGCAGGGTCCCTTCTGCTGTCTGGGGAGCTGGAGGTCTTAAGGGGTTGGCTCAAATGGCAGAGTTGAACAGAGACACCCACAAACACTGCCTGCTGTGGCCAGTCTACCCTGCTCCACAGCATGGGGTCACTCGTGGTCAGGGCCTGGGGCCATTCATCTCAACCAAGCAAAACCAACCTTAGATTGGATGCTGGGTGCTGGTGGTACACACTTGGTAATCCTAGCTACTCAGGAGGCAGAGATCCGATTATCAGAGTTTAAAGCCAGCTCAAGCAGGCAAGTTGGTGATACAACCAAGTGAGGACACAAAGAGTATCACCAACTTGCCTGCTAGGATTACCAAGTGTGCACCACCAACGCCCAGCCTCCAATGTAAGGTTGGTTTTGCTTGGTTGAGATGAATGGCCCCAGGCCCTGACCACGAGTGACCCCATGCTGTGGAGCAGCTGCTTGGCTTTTTGTCTCAAGACCAGTGCCTCTACCATTTAAACTACACTTCCACTTCTGGTAGTTAATTGGAGGAAAGGGTTTTATGGACTTTCCTGTCTTGGTTGGCTTTGAACCCTGATCCTTAGGTCTCAGCCTCCTGAGTAGCTAGGATTACAAGTGTGAGCCACCAGGACCTTGTCTAAAAACAAGGAAAAAAAACTAGACTGCTGACATACTGATATATTATTTTGGATATACTGAGTTAAATAAAATATTAACATTGATTTCTCAGTTGGGCATCAGTGGTTTTTACCTGTAGTCCTAGCTACTCAGGAGGTTGAGATCTAAGGATTATGGTTCTAAGCTAGCCTAAGCAAGGTTTGTGAGACTCTTATTTCCAACCCACCACCAAAAAGCCAGAAATAGACCTATGACTCAAGAGGAAGAACACTATAAGCACAAAAGTTCGGGGACAGCACCCAAGCCCTGAGTTCAAGCCCCAGGATAGGCATCTAAAAACAAAACTTAAGGGATCAGGAGTTTGGCCTAGTGGTAGCGTGCTTGCCTAGCATGCACGAAGACCCGAGTTCAACTCCTTGGTACCACATACATAGAGAAAAGATGGAAGTGGTGCTGTGGCTCAAGTGGTAGACCTCTAGCCTTGAGAAAGTCCAAGGACAGTGCTCAAGCCCTGAGTTCAAGCCCCAGGACTTCCAAAAAATAAAATAAATAAAATAGATTTCTTATTAGCATACATTAGGATTGTAAGAGGGGAGTTACATTATGACATATCCATATATCAACCTTAACCCTTCTATCACATTTCCTTATCACCTCTCTCCCTTTCTTTTTTTTTTTTTTTTTTGCCAGTCCTGGGCTTGAGCTCAGGGCCTGAGCACTGTCCTTGGATTTTTCTCAAGGCTAGAGCTCTACCACTTGAGCCTCAGCACCACTTCCAGCTTTTTTCTATGTATGTGGTACCAAGGAACCAAACCTGGGTCTTTGTGCATGCTAGGCAAGCACTTTAACCACTAGGCCAAACTCCCGGCCCCTCTCTCCCTTTCTTAAAACAATTTCAACCAGTTCCACTGTTCTCTTTTCATCATGCATGTAAAGTATGTCCACCATATTCACTTCTCCACACATGCGCGCGCAGGCGCGCACACACACACAGACACACACACACACACAGACACACAGACACACCTGCAGAACTAAGTATGACTAGTAGAACACTTGGCCTTACATACATGACTCACTATCCCCACAGAATGGTGCTGGTCTACCTCAACACTAACCCACGGTGACTGCACCGTGGCTGCTCTGGTAGCTGCTCTGGTGGTCGCCCTGGGTGAAGGAGCCTATCACAGTCAGCTGATCCAGGGCCTGAGATTAGCATTTGACTCCTCCAGTCCTGTGTTCAGCTGTGACTCAACTCTGTAGCCCTGATGGAAGAAAATAAAAAGTTTGAGGACAGGCTACAGCTTGACTCTGGGTCTCTCATTGCAGTCTTGTTCTCCTTTTTTTTTCCCTTACAGCTGGAGCTCTACCACTTGAGCCAGGCCTCCAGTTCCAGCTTTTTGCTGGTTAATTGGAGATAAGAGTTTCTTAGATTTTTTTTTTTTTTTTTGGCCTGGGCTGCCTTTCAACCTTGGCCCTTACATCTCAGCTTGCTTAATAGCTAGAATTACAGGCATGAACCATTCACAACTAGCTCGCGTGTATGCGTGTGTGCTAGGGTTTGAGGGCCTAGGCACTGTCCCGTGGTACCACTTGAGCTCTACAGTTTGGGATTTGAGTCTCAAGGCCTTTACTGTTCAGACTAGCTTCAAACTGTAATCCTCAAATTTCAGCCTCCTGAGTAGCTAGGATTACAGGTGTGGGTCACAGATGCCTGACAGGGTTTTACTCTCAAACATCAGGTGACCCAATTCAAAGGGATTAGGTTTTTCCTTTATAATCACACCTAAAAATAAACTTGAAGAGAATTGTTTTCATACTCGCCCCCCCTCCCAAAAAGAAGTCAATTGAAAAGGAATTAAATAGGATTCTGGGAACATTGCAAAGAAGACTGGGCTGGGCTTCAGTTGGGGTGAGTTCCCTTTCTCTGGAGGTCAGACAATCGCTTTGGGACACTGCAGTGGAAAACCTGGAAGCCGTGGACGTGCACCGGTCTCCTAGGTCTTCAGATCGTTCTTAGCCAGGAGGCTGAGAAAGGGTTTTTTTTTTGTATTTTTAGGTGGTTGAGAAAAACACAAAAGATTCCATGGTGGGAAAATGCCAGGCCCTCAGTGTCCATCCGCGAAGCTTTACTGGAACACCTTCATTCCTTTGTAACCTTGGCTGCTTTCATGGACACAGCGAGGCGGGGGGGTGGGGGGGGCGGGGGGAGAGGGGGAGGAGTCCGGCCGAGACCTCCCACCACGGGGCGATCTCTCCCCGCGGCGGCGGAGGCGGAGAGGGGGGGACTGGGCGCCACCGGGGACGAACCGGCAGAGAAAGTCCGAAGTCGCGGGCAGCCCCGACCGCCCAGACAGGACTAGCAGGACCCACCCAGTGGCTTCACGGGGCAGGGCCGAGCTTCACTGCGCAAGCGCAGCCCGGCCGCCGCGCGACGGAGGAGGGGCAAGCAGAAGTGGGCGGGGCATCGCTGTGTGGGCGGGGCGAGCTGCACCTCGCTGGCGCCCGGTGGGACACCCGGGAGAGGGGCGCGTCCGGAGGACCCACCGTTCCCGTCCCGTACACTTCAGGCGGCAAACAACGTTTCCCTCCCCCTGGGTCAGGTGAGATTTGAGGATTCCAGTTTGAAGCTGAGAGGAGGATCCTTGATCTCAGGCATTGGAGGAGGCCATCTTAGACAACAGCAAGACTCCCCTCCTCAAAACAAAGGAACAAATTAATTTTACTTAAATAGTAAACTTCAGTGTTTTTAGCATATTCCCAGAGTTGCCACCACCACTGCACAACTTTCACCTAGAACATTTTCACCAGGCCGGCAAGAAATCTTAACTCATTAAAAGTGAGCAAGCCATGCCTCCTGTAGGCTTACTTACCCAGGGTAATCATTTATCTTTTGTGCCTCCGTGGATTTCCCTATTCTAGACAAACAATGTGTTGTCTCCTTTTCTCTTAGTGTATTTTCGAAGTTGAACAGTGATGGAGAATGTATTGGTACTGCGTTCCATTTTATGATGATACACTTAACAGTCCAGTATACCCATATACCAGAGTTTAGGCTATGTAAATAATACTGTCATCAACATACACACATAACATTTTTTTGTTTCATTATATAGCCCTGGAAGGCCTGGGACTCTCAGCCTCCCCTTGCTGGGATTAGAAGTCTTCCCTACCACCCACAGCCCAAGAACTTGCTTTGTCACTGTAAAATCATTGAATTCTTAGAGGGTTTTTTTGTTTATTTGCTTGTTTTGTGCTTGTCCTGGGGCTTAAACTTAGGACCCGGATGCTGTCCCTTGGTTGCTCAAGGCTAGTGCTCTACCACTTGAGCTGCAGTTCCATTTCCTTTTTTTTTTTTTTTGGTGATTAATGGGACATAAGAGTCTTATGTACCATTTTTGCCCTGGCTGGCTTTGAACTGTGATCTTCATATCTCAGCTTCCTGAGTAGCTAGGATTACAGATGTGAGCCAGTGTCCAACCAACGGGAAGGGGTGACATTGTTCAAAAACATGTACTTTCTTTTTTTCTTTTTTTCTTTTTTTTGTTGTTCATGGGGCTTGAACTCTGGGCCTGGGCACTGTCCCTGAGCTCTTCAGCTCAAGGCTACCGCCCTAGCCCTGGAGCCTCAGCCTACTTTCTAGTGATTAATTGAAGATAAGAGTCTCAGGGACTTGAGCTGGCTTTGAACCAAGATCCTCAGATCTCAGCTTCCTGAGTAGCTAGGGTTACAGGTGTGAGCCACCTCGCCCAGCTAGCTAAACATCTTGATTGGGAGTCAGCCCAAACAGGAAAAGTCTGTGAGATTCTTATCTTCAATTAACCTACCAGAAAACTAGAAGTAGAGCTGCAGCTCCAAGTAGTAAAGTGCTAGTGTTGACAACAAAGGTCAGGCGCAGTGCCCAGGCCCTGAGTTCAAGCCCCAGAACCAAAAAAAAAAAAAAAAAAAAAATCTTATCTAGCATGGCCCTACCACAGCCTGGGACTGGGAGGGGTACAGCCTAGAAACAATCAGAGAGTTAAGACAACTCCCGGATCCTTGAAAGAAGGGCTGATTCTAGGTCAAGGTCAGGAAATACTCATATTGGCTTGTGACATAGAGTACCAGAAAGCAAAGATACCAAATAATGAATAATAGCAAAAGGACACAGAGCTTCTATCAGCCTCGCATAGGGCAATCTGAACCTCAGCAAGATTAATGAAGGCATTGAGACATTGACTGCTAAAAATGCATCAGGTCAGAATGGTACTAAAGAAAGGAGACACTGTGGGGACACACTGGCTCACGCCTGTAATCTTAGCTACTCAGGAAGCAGAAATCTGAGGATTGACATTGAAAGCCAAATCGAGGCAAGAAAGTCCATGGAACACTTTTTTTTTTTTTTTCCTTTTGGTCAGTTGTGAGGTTTGAACTCAGCCTGGGTGATCAGAAGCCCTAAGCCAAGGTTCACGCAGTAGAGCATTTACCTAGCAAGCAGGAAGTCAGTCCCCAGAGCCTGGGACATCTCCCTCCCCACAGGACTGAGAAATACAGGGCTGGGGGAGGAAGGCAGGGGGAGGGGGGAGGAAGGCGGTTGCAGGTGGGAGTGGGGGAGAGGCTGCATTTCTCCCTGTGTCAGGCCCCAGGGTGGTGGGTCTGGGAGGAGGCTGGGTATGATCTGGACCTGGTGGGGTGGGAGGAGCCAAGGTGTGAAGGGAGTGGAGGAAGGAGAGGCGGGACCCAGCCCCACAGAAGAAAGGTGAACCAGCTTCAAGGGTCCAACTGGGGTCCTTGTTCCATCTACCCAGACCCTAGCTCTCATGGATACCCTCTATCTTTTCAGGAGCCTGTCTCATCCTTCTGGGAGATCTGCTTTGGGGGAGAGGCGGGAGGCCTGCAGAAATAGCCAAAGTCAATGCTCCTGAAGCCCATGCTCATTGGATAAAAGGAAGTCCCGAGTTAGGGGTTATCATTCTGGCAAGCAGAGGTCTGGTCTTCTTTCTTTTCTTTAGGGTGGGGTGTCTGGAGGCTGCCTCCCCAACACCTTCCACCAGCTGGCAACTTCCAGACCCCTGCTGGCCCCAATCCATCGGCCCACAAAAAAATAGAAGACTTTTGCCAAGTGTCACCAAGAGTGGGAGCTGCAGGCTGTGACTGAGTTCATCCCCGGGCACAGCGACTGTGCTAGGAAACTGGGTGCTCTGTATCCTCTAAGCTACCCCTGTCAAAGCCCTGGGTCCCCAGAGATGAGTGGCAGAGGCAGATGCCCGCTCCCTCTAGAACTTCACTCTGAGTAGACAGCCAGAGCAGGGCTGGGCCTATGATCTGGAAAGGGTTCTGGAGACTGGAAATGGGTGTATCTGATCCCCCAAATTGGCCCTGACTTCAGTAGCCCCTTGCCCCTTTCCCCAGCCCTGATTGTCTCCATGTCTGAGTCCTGGCCCTGGGAGGAGGGGACAGGGAGATAAGGGTAGGGTGTGGGCTTAGGCTCAAAGCAGAGAGCTCCAGCTCCAGGAAGACAGAGGGAAGGATAGCTGCCTCCAGCCCTGATCCCAGGACTCAGCCTCCCTAGATCCTGGGCTCCCCAAAGCAAGGCCAGAGCCTCTACTCCATTCCATTGTACCCCCAAGTGTAGGGTGAAGAATGTCTCCAGCCCAAGGCCCCCAGGCTGAAGGCAGAAGAGTTTGGGGAGTGGCCCAGGGCTGAGGGGGCCGGCCTGCAGGACATGGGGCTGGGATTGCTGCTGCTGCTGCTGGGGGAGTTGTGTACAAGATGAGGAGGAGGTAGCAGAGGACAGAGAATAGGGTTGGAGGGGAGCAGCCCTGAAGGACTGCTGGGGGGGGCAGTAAAGCAGAGGCCTCCTGGGGCCTCCACACTGTGCAGCCCTGGTCTAGCCATGTGAAGCAGAAGGGGGTGTTACATCCCCCACCCCCGGGGGCAGTTAAGACACAACACGACCAGCAGCCAGCCCTGGAGAGGCAGAACTGTTCCTGTGGAGGTTCTGGCTGAGCCTTGACCTGCAGGTCCCTTGGAGACCACTGACTGCCCACACACTCGTCCTCCAGGGCTGTGGGCGGGGGAGCTGGGAAGGGGTTCTGTGTATGTGGGTTCACAACTCTTCAATGCTTTTCTGGGCCCATATAGGAGTGAGTGTATAAGGACAGTCTCCTGAGACTTGTGTCTGTGGCCTCTGGGGAGAGGTATGTGTACATCCTCTAGGACTGGCAAGATCCGGTTGTGATTTCTAGTCCCCCGTGTGTGTCAATGAGTGTGTGAGCCGAAATGTGTCCCTTCCCTATGGGGAGTTCTGGGAAGCTGGCCTCAGGGGCAGACAGGCAGATGGGCTGCGGAGAAGGGAGGAAGCACCCCCACTGTCCTCAGGGGCACACAATGCCCACATCCCAGCCCCCTGCCCCCGCCCCCTCCTCATTGCCAGGGCCTGGGGTTATTTGATGCCATCAATCATGCCTCCCTGCAAGCAGCTGGACAGAAGCTGGCCTGGATAGTCAGCCAAGCTCCTCCCTCCCAGCTCCTCCCTTGCTACCCTAAGCCCCCCCAAATCAAGTCTTGTTGCTTGATCACCACCATCTCTTGCCCAGGCATGAGGGAAGGCAGGGCAGAGGTTGGGCCTCAGGAGGCTGCAGGTCCAGACTGTTTGCTTGCCCTACAGGCCATACTGCGGGGTCTGAACTGGCCTTCGTGCATGAGCCAGGGGACACGGTGGCAGTGTGGGGGTCACCCATTGCTGCTGCCCTGCCAGATAGAGGGAGCACAGCCTGTAGCCATCTCCTGGCAGCAGGATGGGCTGGCCTTGGTTAATGACAGTGGTGCCACCCTGAGGTGGGCACCTACTGCCTTATGGCAAGAAATGTAGTTGGTACCTGCCACAGTCAGGATGCCCAGCTGACCCTAAGCAGTAAGCAAGGACCAGGGTGGGCACTGGGCAGAGGGAGGGTATGGCTGCTGTGCTTGTTCATGGTAATTTTGAATACTTTGTAAGATGTGTGTGTGTATACGGCTTCTGGGTTTTGAACTCAGGGCCTGGGTGCTGTCTCTGAGCTTTTTAGTTCAAAACTAACTCTTTACCCTTTGAGCAGTTCCTTTTTTTTTCTTTTCTTTTTTTTTTAAATATTCCTCCTGGGGAACCACGATCCTTAGATCTCAGCCTCCTGAACAGCTAGGATTACAGTGTGAGCCACTGGCACCTGGCTGCACTTTGTAATTTTTCAGTGCCTGCTTTGTGTTAGGTGCTGTGCTGGGTGCTGGTGCAGCAGTAAGGGGCAGGGAGGCCCTTTATTATGGACTTTTTGGAGCTCACCACCTGGAAGAGGGGTATAGTAGGAACCTGGGTCTGGGCTTGGGCAAGGGATGGCCGAAAGGAACTTCTGAATTAAGTATGCCAAGCACCAAGCTGGGTGCTGAAAGGTAAGCAGAGACTAAGTCAGACTCCTGCCTGAACCTGAGATTCTGCCAGTCCGCGAAGGGAGTCATGCTTCATTTAGCCACTAGGGGACTCCAGGGTATAAATAATAAAGTGCAGGTAGTGGGAAAACAATGGTTCAGGAGCCAGGTCAGACTTGCAAAAACTTCTGGCAAAATCCCACCTAAGGATACACAATTTTTTTTGCCAGTCCTGGGCTTGAGCTCAGGGCCTGAGCACTGTCCTTGGACTTTCTCAAGGCTAGAGCTCTACTACTTGAGCCTCAGCACCACTTCTGGCTTTTTTTTTTTTTAAATGTATATGGTACCAAGGAATTGAACTCAGGTTGTTGTGCATGCTAGGCAAGCACTCTACCACTAGGCCAAATTCCTGGCCCTGATAAAGCATTGTTCATGCGCAAAAAAAAAGCACAGGGACATCACCCAGGCCCTGAGTTCCAGCCCAGAATTCACACACACACACACACACACACACACACACACACACACACACACACACACACACACACACACACACACACAAACAAACAACATGTGCGCGCCAAAAGGGAGGAGGGGATGAATCAGTAGCTCCTAGGTCCAGCATCAAGGTCTGAACATGTATGGGGGTGTGTAGAAAGGGGTTTTGCTTGTTATGGAGAATGGGAGAATCCTTTTCTATTTCATTTACCTGTTCATTTCCACTGAGTAGTAGTAGCCCCACGGCTGCTGTTGGGGCCAGAGATCCTGTCTGGGCCTCAGAATCTGACACTAACAGTGCACCAGACAGCTGTGTTGAAGTACATAGCCAGGGGCCAGCCACAGCCATTCCTGCAGCTGGCTGGGTGTGCAGCCTTCCCCCCTGCCCTGCCCCTCAGTCTCCCCCAGACCTGCCTCACTTTCCTTTCCCAGATGGCAGCTCCATCTGTGTGGAGGGTATCAAGTCCTCGGCACTGGAAATCTCATGATCTCTGACCTGTCCATCCAGCATTCTGTTGTCTCCGTCTGTGCTGCCAACAGACCAGGGACCCAGATCCGGCACACGGCCCAGGGTGTCCTGCTTGGGCAGAGTAAGTCCCCTAGGGCTGGGCAGGGAGGCTCCTGAGGAGCCCAAGCTCTGGACTAGGAGAGAGCCTGGGTGGGAGGGGGGCCAGAGCTGGATCTCAGGGTCCCCTCCTCCTGACCTTACCTGCCTAGCTCCCCTTAAGTTTGTCCAGTGGCCACAGTCCTTGTCCAACCCCCTGGGCAGCCGTGGCCCAGACTGGTGTGGTTGAAGAACAGGAAGGTGGAGTCCTGCGAATGACGCTCTAAAGCGCACACCCACTCCAGGTGGGGCCACGGAGCCACGTGGGGCTCGCTGTGTTTGTCTGTCTCTAGCATGCTGATGCTGGTGGGGATCCCCATGGAGGATGAAGTCATCTACCAATGTGTGGCAGAGAACAGTGCAGGTTCCAATCAGGCCAGTGCCCAGGGGGCCTAGAATTACCCCAGTCCCCAGGGCCTGGACACCACTGCTCTCTCTACTT
This sequence comes from Megascapheus bottae, assembly GCF_031878675.1. Classification (NCBI taxonomy): domain Eukaryota; kingdom Metazoa; phylum Chordata; class Mammalia; order Rodentia; family Geomyidae; genus Megascapheus; species Megascapheus bottae. The sequence goes on along the minus strand of NC_143518.1, from coordinate 39,681,977 downwards.
CGGCCATTCCCTCCAGCAGAGATGTCATTGGCTACGTGCTGCGCCTCCGGCCCGTGGGAGGTGAGTGTGGGTGGGCAGAGCTTGGACTAAGTGCTCCCTGGCTTGGCCTACCTGGGTGGGGTACCCTGGGAAAGCCCTCATCCACTGAGCTCCAGCCTCATTGCTAACTTCTAGAACCTTCTGGACTCATTCTAAGTCCCTAGGTCTGTTGTATGGGATGGCTGCTGCTGTCCTCAAGTCCCTTGGGTTTCCTTGCTGCTCCTCAGTCTTGATGTGGAGTCCCCTTTCCCTGCCTGGCTCCAGTTCCTGACCCCATCCCTGCTTTCCTTGGAACCCTGGCTAGCCAGGCAAGGCACCTGAAGGAGCTTCCCCTCATTTTCTGGAGCTGGGAAAACGTGACTAGTGACAAGGTGCCAACTTGCTAAGGTGCTGTGCAGCTCAGAGCCAGCTGGCCTGGAGCTCCAAGAGCCTGTGAGCCAAGGTACCTTGAACACGTCTTCTCTGGCCTGAAGCCTGCCGCAGCGGCCACCGTCTACTTGCAAGCCTACTCCGCAGAGGAGCCAGTCAAGACTGTCCCCACCTTCACCTCCACCATGAGCAGCAGTGACAGCCACTCTGGTCCTGTAGTGTCTGTGGCCTCAGTTGGGCAGGAGCTACTGACCAGAACATTCATTCTCCTCTACAGCTCCGCTGCCCTGGGCAGCCAGGTGCTCAATGCCACCTCATGCAAGCTTCCTGGGAGCTGCCACCCAGCTGGAGCCCATCCATGGCCTCAAATTCTTCCACCAGAAGCTGCCAGCCACTCATTTTGAGGGGCCCCTTCTGGCCAGCAGTCAGTTCCTTCCTTTAGACCTAGGCGAGGCCCTGAAGCTTTATAGCTTTTTTTTTTTTTCTTTCTTTCTTTCCCAGTCCTGAGCTTTGAACTCGGGGCCTGGGCAGTCCTTGGGTTTTCTCAAGGCTAGAGCTCTACCACTCGAGCCTCAGCACCACTTTCTTTTTTCTATGTATGTGGTACTGAGGAATTGAACCGGGGTCCTGCCCCCTCCCTTTTTTTTTTTGGAGACAAGGTTCATATTTCCCAGGCTGCTCTTGAATTCCTTCCTGCCTCAAATTTTTTTTTTTTTGGCGGGGGTAGGGGCAATCCTGGGGCTCAAATTCAGGACCTGGATACTTAATGTCACTTAGCTTTTTCCACTCAATGTTGGTATTCTACCACCTGAGACAGCTCCACTTCCAGCTTTTTGGTGGTTAATGGGAGATAAGAGTCTTATGGACTTTTCTGCTCAGGCTGGCTTTGAACCACACTCCTCATATTTTGGTCCTTTGAGTGGATTAAAGGTGTGAGTCACAGGCCACCTGGCCTCTACCTTGACCACGGCCCTACTACATTTCTAATGAACTCCACTTGGGCCAGGGGTACATCACGCAGAGACTCAGTGGACAGTGCTGCTCTTACCCCATTGCAATTGAGCACCTGAAGCTTGATCTGAGTGCAGCCCACTCTGCAGGGAGCAAGACGGTGAGGAGGGAACAGGAAGGAAGCTCCGTGTGTGGGTTCTGACATGGTGGAACCAGATGGTATCCCCCAGCAGTGGGATAAAAAGATGTAAAGGCCAGGCTGGGCGCAGTGCCTCACACCCCTTAATCCCAGCTATTCAGGAGGCTGAGACCTGAGGATCACAGTTCAAAGCCAGCCCGGCACAAAAGGACCTGAGACTCATCTCCAATTAACCTCCAGAAAACCAGAAGTGACACTATGGCTCCAGGGGTAGGGCAGGAGCCCTGCTTCATAACCCCTTAATCCAAATATGAGCCTACCCAAAGATTTGAAGCCTTAAAGGTCCCTCCTCCAAAAGTGGGGAGGCAAGGCAAGGGCTCTGCTCCAGCTCCATGTCACAGTGTCTAAAGTCCCAGTGTGTCTTCTCATGCCCAGGTTGAGGCCTGACCTAGAGATGGCACAGGGAGGACTGAGTTCTTTGCTCATCTCTTACAACTTGAGTCCTGAGCACTGAGCAACCAAATTCACAGATCCAAAGTCTTGGTCCCACTGGGGATGGCATCCTCCAGTCTGATTACCATTAAGGTCATTTGGGATTGAGGCAGTCTTGAATTCCCCCCCCCTTTTTTTTTAAATTTTTGAGGGTCATGAGGCTTGAACTCTGCCTGGGCGCTGTCCCTGAGCTCTTCAGCTCAAGGCTACCACCCTACCCTTGAGCCAAGCCCCACTTCTCCCAGTTTTCTAGAGGTTAATTGGAAATGAGTCTCAGGTCCTTTTGTGCCTGGGTTGGCTTTGAACCTTGATCCTCATATCTCAGCCTCCTGAGTAACTAATTGAGTCCCTTTTGAATGAGCACAGACCATGGGATACCCAACTTATCCATCCCATACATACTATGCCAAAGAGTGGGAGGATCCTAGAGGACCCCACAAACTGCCTCCTCTGTGCTCACAGAAAGTAATGCTAGCACGGATGTTAAGATTCCAGTAAGGGTGGGTTCTGCTCCCCTGCACAGTGCAGAAGCTATTAACTGTACTTTAGTAGGGGAGGAAGGAGCTAGCAACACCCCAAATTCACATCTTCAAGGGGATGACATTGTCTCCCACTTGTTGTAAATGGCCTAAATGCTTTGATGGAAATAAAATATATTAAAAAATGACTTGGTTAATACTGTGCATTGTAGCTTCTAATAACTCGAGGTTGCTGAGAAGTGGGAGTCCCTACTTGCTATAATCCACTGCCAGTCAATCTGGAGAAAAGTCATAAACTATTACATTACTAGAAACTAGTGCTACATGAGCAGAGTCAAGGCCAGCCAGGGAAGCACCTCTCTAGGAGAGAATGGAGAACCCAGTCTTTTTTTTTTTTTTGCCAGTCTGGGCTTGAGCTCAGGGCCTGAGACTGTCCTTGGATTTTCTCAAGGCTAGAGCTCTACCATTTGAGCCTCAGCACCATTTCCAGCTTTTTTTCTATGTATGTGGTACCAAGGAATTGAACCCAGGACTTTGTGCATGCTAGGCAAGCACTCTACCACTAGGTCAAACTTCCGGCCACAGAACCCGGTTTTTTACCTCTAATACCTTTGGTGAATGGCTTCCAGAATGCTCACAGTGGGGAACAAAAACATGTAAGTGGATAAAACAATCTTCATAATTGCAGGATATGAATCTGAGGTACCTATGGATTGTACACAAACCACAGTTCATCTACCATTTACCCCTAAAATTCCCCCACCAAACTGGTTCCCACTCCCATATGACTAAAGCACAAGCCACAGGAAAGTTTAGAAACCATTCCTTTCTTTATTAAACATAGCTTGCAAGTGATAAATATTACAAAGTTTTTTTTCTTTTAATCCTTTCTCCAAAAATTAGCTTATTATTTGAATCTGTCACTGCTGAAATGCTCAGCAGCATCTGAAACAGATGGGAGTATATTTGCCTTTTTGAAAACCAGTTTCTCTTGGTCTTAGTTTTTTTACTTTATTTCCCAAACACAATGCAGAAAATTAGAATGAATCAAAACAAAAAAAAAAAGAAAAAAAAGAAAAAAAAAGGAAACTTAAAGAGAGTTGTGCAAAAGGGTCTTGTTCCCCTCCCACCCACCTCATTCAGGGAAGGCCATTCCCCTCCCCCTCCCTGCACCCCACCCCACCCCAATCTATCCTCCCACCTTTACCAAGGCCTCACCCATCACCTGTCCTCTCCAGACTTTACCAGCCAAGAACCTAGAGAGTGGAATAGCCCAGGCTGTCGGGTAATAAACTGGGCCCTTAAAGAGGATAGACTGTGAGACAGCTGCCTGTAGGGGGTGCAGACCAAATCTGAGGGAAGGAAAGATGTGGCCTACATCTGAGCTCTTGTGTCACTAAGGTGATAAGGGAAGTTCCAAGTCCTACAACTCACCGAAGCAGCAAATAACTAGACCACCAACCTGGGATGCCCAACCACCCTTGCGGGCTCTGTGGTTGTTTGTTAGGTGGGGCGTGGGGCCTGGTCCTTACCCTCAGATGGCAGAGAGGTCATTGAGCTGACATCCCAGACTGAGATTAAAGCAGGGGATGGGCAGCTCTCCAAAGGCACCCTCACAGAACAAACCACTTGAACACTGGTCACTTTCATTTCCTCCCTGTTTTCAACCGAACACTTCCCTCACTTCATGTTGTTTCTTTGTTTTTTGGTAGATAGGAAGGAAGCTCAGAATTTTAAACTTAGTGGCCAAATGACCCCCACCAACACTTCACTGATTTAAAAACAAAACAAAACAAAAAACAGTAACAAAACAAAACCAACAAAACTGAGACCCAGAAAATGAACAATGATCACATAGCAAGTCATAGGAAAACCCAGGTCTCTAGACGGCCTCCCTTTTTATGGTGGTTCTCTTTATCCTCCACAATCCTGGACCTGAAGCCCTGGTCTTCAGAGAAGCCCAGCCTCACCTCAACTCACACAGCCTTGCACTGAGCAGGTGGATGTGGTTTCTCCAAGTGAAACCTCCTTAGGACGAGTTACTACAATCCTATCTACTGTCACTTCACAATCCACCCTCAATGGTCCATGAGATCAGGCTCGATTTTTTAGGGGGGGTGGGTAAATCTCTTGCATAAGAAAGGTTGACACTGAATTTTGTTATACAGGTATATTGTATATATGCTGATGCAATCAGAGGAAAAAAAACAGTGCAAATACAATTACAATTCATAATAATACTTGGTTTCAATGCCCCCGGGAACTGCCCATTCCTCAGCTACCTCCCAATCCCCAGCACTTCCCCACAGAATCAACCAAATGCTGGGGGGTAGGGAGAGTGGGCAGGTTAGGGTAGGGAGTGGGCTCTGCCAAGGCAGTGCTGGTGACCCGGAGGGACTACTCCAGGGTGGGGAGGCAAGGCACAAATTAGGGGTGGGTGGTGGGGGAGGTGGCATCTCTAAGGAGGATGGGGTTGGAGCAGTGCCAGTCAGTTTTCTGGGCCTGGCCCACTCCCCTATCCACCCTCCACAGCCCTGCCTCCCTACCCCTCCCCTTCCCCAGAAACCCTTTTGCACGGATCATACACAAACGGGCACATTACAAAATGACATAACACAGTTTCACAATATCCATGGCTAGGGCTTTTTTTTTTTTTTCTCTTTTTCAGGTTTTTTTTTTTCTACACAATGTACAATTCCTTTTAAATGGATCAAGAAATAGCTTATTTACATGAATGAGTCCTTGTTATAACATCTCGGCAGCAAATATCATAAGCTAATGAAGATCTTGATGGAAAAGGAGGGAGCCTAGGACTGGGTGGGGAAAGGGGGTATGGAAAGAAGGTTATGCCTTCTGGGGGAATAGGGAGAAAAGGGAACGGGTGAGGAAAAGGAACAAAAGTAAAATATCAAGAAGCATCTTTACAAAGCAGTTCTATAGCTAATTCCTTTTAAAAGGGAAAGGAAAGGGTAACCAAAGCAAGAAAACATTTATCTGTGTCTTTAAGAAGAAAAAAAAAATTGTCTACCATACATGTATCCAAAAATGTGGGGAAAATACTTATTCCAGCGATGGAGGGAGTCTTGATGCTGTGGTCAAGTGACAAAAGAAAACTAACAAATAAGGACCTCTGTCCCCTAGTTTTACCAAGCCTTATCACTAACTCACCCATTTCGTTTCTAGGGAGTTTAAGACACCATCACGAATGACTGCTTTCAGGGGTCTGGAGGAAGCCAGGCAGAACTCTGTCCTCAACTGTTTTAGTATCCCAAGATTCAGAGCTCCATGAGAAAAGGACAATCTGAACCTAGGGTCTTGCCCCCTATCCTTGGGGCATGAGGATTAGTGTCTACAGGGCTCAAGGCCTGAGGATGACAGTAATGATGGACTTGGAGGGACATGAGGCAATCAGTGATGAAAAAGTTGAGACTTGAAGAAGACAAGGAACTGGGAGAGGGAGAGAAGGGAGGAGGTGGAAGGCTAATACTTTATCATGATTAAGGAGACCTTACCACCTCCCCCCAATCACTAATCCCTGGGAAGGGTATGAAAATAGGTGAAGATAGGTAAGAATTCAAACCTCAGCAATTGAGCAAAGGGTCACAGAGCTATATTAGTCAACAAGCAGCTTCTATGTAATTGACCCTGAAGGGATAAAACCAGGGAAGAGTCCACCCTTTCCCTATGGCCAAATCACCTAAGCAGGCAATGGACTATGGGGTTTCCTTCCCCACCATTCCTTATTTTTATACATCAAACATCCATACCCCACTAGAGGTGGCCTGGTTTCCAGGGAAGGATCTTTGCTCATGGCAGGGACAGCCCCCAGCCAGACGGTATTGCACATTCTCTGTTCCTTTTAATCTCAACTGACAAAATTGGGCACCTTGTACCTCTGAGCACCTCTGAGCTGGGGGTCAGGGAGACAACAGAAATGGCACTTCATCATGGAGTGGGGAGAGGCTAGACAGACATGCCACAAGGCAAGATGACCTGTAGAAAAAACATTAAAAAAAAAAAAAAAAGCTTCCAATTTTGTGGAAGAGAGAAAAGCAAAACCAGTGCTTTCGAAGCACAAAGGGCAAAGAAAAGATGTAAGAATATATCTTTTTATATATATATATTTATATATATATAATTTTAAAATAACCCTAGACCCAGTTCCATTAACCCCCCTCCCTCTCCCATCACTTACAGTCAGGGGTACCACATTCCCCAGAAAAATACTTGAAATGACCTGATCACACTACTTTTTACTAGCATCTAGCTTCCAGGTCATTTCACCACTTGGGGGAGCCCAGACACTGGCTGCATCTCTGCTCCTTATTAAGTGCTCAATGAATTTGGGGGAAGGGAGGAAAGAAAAGCCAGGAAGGCCCGTAGGGCCAGTATAATCACCCACAGTGCACTGGGGTGTGGGGGAATAAAAGGCCAGAGTGGGGAAACTGAGCCTGATTTCAGCTCCTTCTCCCACCCCACCCCAAATCTTATGAGGAAGATGTGCAGTTTGTGTATGTAATTTTAAAAGTGCCTTCTTACTTAAAAAATTAATTTTTAATAATAAAAATGAGGGACTTCCTCAGATGACAAACTATTACACAACTCCGTATACCTCTGTGTGAAGAGTCTCCCAGTACATCCGGGCAGCATCTAGAGCATATATACAAGGAGAGAACCCTACCTTTTCAGGGGCTTCTCTTACCTCAGAAACAGCCCAGTCCCCTCCTTCTTCCCCAACCAAGTGGACAAATGGGATGCTAATCTCCCTAATCCCCAGAACAGCAACATTGCACAATTCAATTCATTCTCTACATTAGTAGCGCTGAAGAATAAAAAACAAAAAAGCAAAATTAAAACATTCTGGGGGCACAGAGAAGACAACACTTGGATAGCAGAGGTCCAAAGCTGGTTTTACATAGCAGTTTGGCTTGGAGCAATTGGTTCTGCAGGCAATGTGGCAGGGCAGGGCAGGGCAGGACTCCAGCCTGGTCAGAGACCCTCACCATCTCAGCATTCACAGGGCAAAGGGGGAGACCAATGTAAGAATCAAGTGTTGGGAGATAAATCTCTTTCTCCTGTTTTCTCCTCTCCCTTTGTCATCCGACTCATGCCCATTCCAACTTGTGGGACATCCAGCAAACTTCAGCCTGGGAACAGCTGTTCCTCTCTATTGTGGATGGGGTTGGGAGAAGATTATGGTTTATAACAAGGGAATACAAGTGGGGTAGGGAACAATTTTACAGAGAAAACAGATCTAGACTAGTTGGCCTGGAATACTTTCATGCCCCCACTGGAGACTAGTCTTAATCCCCCAGCATCCAGAAGGCCATGGCCTGCTCTGTCCTCCTTGGCTTACCATTATGTTCATTATCACACCTCCCTGCCCCCCTCATGGGTAAACTCCAGAGTATTTTCAAGCTGCTCTTTCTAGGCTTTTCCCCCCTCATCCTTAGAACTGAACTTCAATATTAAACACTGCCTCCCAAGCAATCCAGCCCCCAAACACCCACCCACTGGATATGATTCCTCCTACTTGATGTCATCCATCCCACAACTCAGGTTAAGTGCATTCAAAACCTCTGCCCCTAACTCTCAATCACGTCCTACCTGGCAGTGGAGGACCTACTGCAACCTGCAATGTCCTATCATCGAACTGAACATCATTTATGTTTACAAAAAAAATCAGGAAAGAAGGGAGAAAGGGAGGGAGGAAGAGAAGGAGGGGAGAGTATGAGAGAAGAGGGAAGGGACAAAAAGAAAACAGAAAAAGGTTGTGTGAGGGGGAGATATAACCGTCCACTGAACAAAGGGAGGACACACAATATAATTAAAAATGGTAATAATTATAGCACAAAACAACCTTTAGAAACACATAACAGAGGGCTTAAATTCTCCCCAGGACCTCATTCTGACCTCTATCAGAGGCAAAGATCCACCTCATTGTAAAAGAATTGAAGAGAGAAGACTGAGTGGCAGGATAACAGATCGCAGCAGTGTGAAACAAAGGGGAGGTAGTGGGGCAGGGCGTGTATTTTCTTGTTGATTTCTATTTTTTGTCTTCTGTTTTTTCAGTTTTGCTTTCCGTGTATGGTAGGCACCAGTACAGGCACTGCATGCGACGGAAGTTGGGAGCAACAGGAGAGGAAAGGGGTAAAAGGGTTCAAGGTTAGGCAGTACAAGTGGAACAGGCGTTATTTCTGTCCACTAATGGACTGCGATATAGACCGGGGAGGGATCATGTCTAAAAGGTATTCTCGCTGTCGGTCTGCCAAACTTGGGGCTTTGTGTCCTCCGATGCCAGTGTTCAAGTATGCAATGTTGACACCTAGACCCAGGAGACAAAAGTGGAGGGCAAGCATTAAGAGAGGAAAGGATATTGCCTTCTGCAAGGATAGAGATGGATAGGAAATACTGCAATTTGCCTGTACCTATTCAGATTTTGCTAGGTATATTTCGCTATCAGATACCCTCTTATAAGCTTTAAGAAATGAGTTAAAAACAAATGAACAAACTACACACATACACACACACACACACACAATCCTAGCTACTCAGGAGGCCAAGAGATCTGAGGAACGAATCCAGTTCAAAGCCAGTCTGGGCATGAAAATCCATGAGACTCTATCTTCAACTAAACATGGAAAACAGGAAGTGGCACTGTGGCTCAAGTGATAGAGCGCTAGCCTTCAACAGAAGAGCTTAGGGAAGTGCCTAGGCCCAGAGTTCAAGTCCCATTACCAACAACCAAAAAAAAAAAACAAAACAAAAAAAAAAACCATAAAAACAAAAACAAAAGAAGCTGGCTCTGTGGCTCACTCCTGTAATCCTAGCTACTCAGGAGGCTGAGATCTGAGGCTAAAGGTTCAAAGCCATCCTGGGCACAAAAGGACCTGAGACTCTTCTCTCCAATTAATCTCTAGAAAACTAGGCTCTGAGCTCAAGTCCAGGACTGGCAAAAAAAAAAAAAAATCAGGTATGTAGGAGATAGGTGATTCCAGGCACATAGGTGACACAGGCTCCAGGTAAAAAGTGCAGAGGGCATGATGGTTTAAATGGTAATATAGCCACCAAACAAGCATGAAGTTCTCAGTTCAAACCTTGGTACCGCCAGGTACTAAGTGGCTCCTACCTGTAAATCCCAATTATTAAGAAAGAGGTTGAGATATGAGGATCATGGTTCAAAGCCAGCCTCAGCAGAAAAGCCTAGTTTCTCATCAATTAAGCAGCAAAAGAGCCAGAAGTGGAGCTGTGGCTGAACTGTTAGAGAGCTAGCCTTGAGCAAGAAAGCTGAAGGACCCTTAGCAAGCCCTAGGAACACACCAAAACAATAACAACAAACCCCGCACAAATAGAAAAACAGAGCCAGGTATGGTGGCTCATGCCTGTAAATCCTAGCTACTCAGGAGACTGAGATCTGAGGATCAAGGTTCAAAGCCAGCCCAAGCACTAAAGAGCACTAAAGTTCACTCAAGTCCGTGAAACTCTTATCTCCAATTAACCTCTAAAAAACTAGAAGTGGTGCTATGACTCAAGGGAAGAGCTCAGGGACAGCCCTCAGGCCCAGATTTCAAGCCCCCTGACCTACAAAAAAAGAAAAACAGTACCACCAGAGAGAAGGGGTATGGGAGGGGGGAATTGTGAACTAACCAGTTGACTGCTGAGGAAAGTTTTTCAGTAGTAATCCATCTTACCTGGCATACCAAGGAGGCCACCTGGCACAGACAACTGGGGTGCCTGTGCAAAGTTTGACAGCATGGAGCGGGCAGATGTGGGTATACCACGCTGGAGACTGCTCTGGGGCTGTGGAGCCTGTAATAATAAAGACACATTTGATAGAACTTTACCATGATAAAAAAAAATTAAGAAGAGGAGGCTGAGATCTGAGTATCACAGTTCAAAGCTAGCCCAGGCATGAAAGTCTGTGAGACTTATATTCAATTAACTACCAGACAACCAGAAGTAGTGCTTTGGCTCAATGTGGTAGAACACTAGAGCTGAAGAGCTCAGAGACAGCACCCAGATCCACAGTTCAAGCCCCATGACTGATTAAAAAAAAAAAAAAAAAGAAAGTTAAGAAGGCCAGGTGCCAGTGGTTTCTGTCTATAAACCTAGCTACTTAGGAGGCTGAGATCTGAAGATTATAGTTCAAACCCAGCCCAGGCAGGAAAATCTGTGAGACTCTTTACCTTCAACATCTACCAGAAAAACCAGAAGTGGCTGTGGCTCAAAGCGGCAGAGCCCCAAGTAAAGCAGCTCAAGTACAGAATTTAGACCTTCAGTTCAACCACCATGACAAAAAAAAAAAAAAAAAAAAAGCAGGAGAAAAAGATGCAGTCATATAGAAGAGTGGTATGATATTCCATAGAAGGATAAATAAATAAGGTTGATAAGCACTCAAGAGAAATCAGGATAGGGTCAGGGAAAAGTTGCTTACCTGCCGAAGTGTATGGTGTCTCATGATGGTGTCTTGTTTGCTGACACTGGACACAGTTGCAGCCGTAGTAGGAGAAAGGGCTGCCTGTTGCTGTAATCGCTGCTCAATTTCCTGTTAGGAATCATCAGATCAGGTTGGGCAGACCACCACTCAGTTTTGAAACTGGAATATTTACAGATGTTTTTGGCCAGCCTGGGGATTAAACTCAGGGCCTAGGCACTATTCTTGGGCTTTCTCAAGGCTAGCACTCTACCCTTGATCCATAGCACCATTTCCAGCTTTTTCTGTGTATGTGGTATCAAGGAATTGAACCCAGGACTTTGTGCATGCTAGATAAGCACTCTACCACTACTAGGCCACACTACCCTATTTACGGATCCTATCTCTAATGATACCAGCTACTTAGAGAAATATGAAAAAGGCAAAAGAGTTTAGTGGGTAATTATACTGAGATCTCTGGGTATAAGCAGCTAACATGCTACATTTCTACAGAAAAGGTTCTAAGACGGTTAGATGGTTTGGAGCTGGCTACTGGTGGCTTACACGTGCAATCCTAACTATTCAGGAGGCTGAGATCTGAAGACTACAGGACTCATCTCCAATTAACTACCCCCACACACACAAATCAGGGCCAGCAGCTATGCCCTGAGTTCAAGATCCAGTTCCAGAAGATGGAAAAAGATTGTTGAAAGCTGGGTGCTAGGAATCATCTCAGTAATCCTGCTACTCAGAAGACTTTGAAATCTGAGAATCTTGGCTCAGAGCTAGTCCATGAAGACAAACCCAAGACTTATCTCCAACTAGCAAAAAGCTAGAACTGGAGGTCTGGCTCCCCTCCCCCCCATTCAAATAGCAAAATTCCAGCATTGAGTGAAAAAGCAATCAAAGCCAGAGGTGGCTCACGCCTGTAATCCTAGCTGCTCAGGAGGCTGACATTTGAGGACCACAGTTCAAAGCCAGCCTGGGCACTAAAGAACGTTGAGACTCATCTCCAATTAATCTCTAGAAAGGGGGAAGGGTAGGGTGGTATCCTTGAGCTGAAGAGCTCAAGGACAGCTCCCAGGCCCAGTTCAAGCCCCTTGACCTACCAAAAAAAAAAAAAAAAAAAAAAAAAAAAGGCTAGTCAAGGGTTTGAGACTCCAGAGTTCAAGCCCCAGAAGCAGTTGCACACACACACAAGCTATTTGGAGAAAGCTGAATTATGGGTGATTTTACTGACTTTCCAAAAGGTCCTTTTCACAGCTGGTGGAGGAAAAACTGGATAGAAAAAACGAATTGGAGGCTAGGTGCAGTGATGCACACTTGAATTCCAGCTATATAGGAGACAGAGAAGGAAGATTGCCAGCTCAAGGCAAAGGAAGCAAGATTCTAGCTCAAAAAATAAAAAGTACTGAGGACAAACAAAAGGTTGAGGGCACAGCGCAAGTGGTGGTAGAGCACTTGCCTAGAATTCATGAGGACACTAAATTCAATTCCCAGTTCTACAAAAGAGGACCTGAAAATCCTGTTTACTTTCCTATTTGTCATCCTGTCAAGAGTGAATTTGAGATAATTTTTTATCTCAACACCAATGGCTCACAACTGTAATTTGAGTTACTTACAACAATTGTGGGAAATTCTTACCTCCAATTAACTAGCAAAAACCCTGAAGAGTGGATGTGGCTCAAGAGGTAGAGCACTGAGCAAAAAAGCTGAGTGAGACCTTAGGGGCAGTAGTTCAAGTTCCCTCAACCTCTCTCCGAAAAAAATCCATTTGAGGAGAACATGAAGTTGACGAAAGAATTTCTTTTATTTTGGTAGTAGGGTCTCTCACTGTTAACAGGGTCTCTCACTAGGGTGCAGTTCTACCACTTGGGACACACTTCTAGCCCTGTTTGTTGCTGGCTATTTTGGAGATGGAATCTAGCAAACTTTTCTGCCTGTGCTGGCACTGACCTGTATCCTCTAGATCTCACATTCCTGAATAGTTAGAATTACAGTGTGAGCCCCAAGTTTTCTTTTCTTCTTTCTTGGTTGATTGTACAGCTTGAACTCAGGACCTGCGGGCCATCCTTAAGCTTTTCTACGTTAAGACTCTACTTGAGACACAGCTCCACTTCCCCACAATTTCTTTATGAGGTGGAAGGGCCAAGAGTTTCAGGCCTTGTTTGGATCCCTTCTCCTTTGACCTCAGACATATATTGTTCTTTGTTCATATATTGTTTTTGACTCAAGGTTGGTACTCTACCACTTGAGCCACAGTTCTACTATGTTACCTTTTTTTTTGGCTACTCCTGGGCCTTGATCTCAGGGTCTGGGCACTGTCCCTAAGCTTCTCTTTGATCAAGGCAAGCACTCTACCACTTGTGCCAGAGTGCCACTTCTAGCCTTTTCTGTTTATATGGTACTAAGGAATCCAATACAGGGCTTCACACATGCGAGGCAAGCACTCTATCACTAAGCTACATTGCTAGCCCTCTATAGTGTTAGTATATTCTCTGTCCCCTCCCCCAACCAACACCAGCCCAAGCTTTTTTGCACAAGGCTAGCACTCTACCACAGTTCTAATTCTGGAGTTTAGATGACTAAATAGAAGTGATTTTCCTGCACCGGGGCTGGCTTTTAATTGTGATCCTCAGATCTCAGCCTCCAAAGTATCAAGGACCACAGGCCTGAGCCATCAGTGCCCTGCTATTAGTATATTCTTAATTACACAGTCAAATGAGGGGGTGGAGTGTGGCCTAGTGGTAGAGTGCTTGCCTAGCATGCACAAAGTCCTGGGTTGATTTCTCAGTACCACATACACAGAAAAGGCCAGAAGGGGTGTTTTGGCTCAAGAGGTAGAAGAGCAAAAGAAGCTCAGGGGCAGTGACCAAGGCCTCAGTTTAAGCCCCAGGACTGGCCACCGTACGTACGTATGTAGGTACATATATACGTACGTACGTACATACATACATACATACATACATACATACATACATACATACATACATACATAAATGGTTCTGGGTTGGGTAAGGCCTAGGTTGATTTGGCCTAGTGGTAGAGTGCTTGCCTAGAATGTATGAAGACCCAGGTTCGATTCCTTGATGCCACACACATAGAAAAGCTGGAAGTGGTGCTGTTGCTCAAGTGGTAGAGCTCAATCCTTGAGGAATGCCCGAGGTCAGTGCTCAGGCCCTGAGTTCAAGACCCAGGGCTGGGGGAGAGGAGGGAGGAAATGGTTCCAGGTTTGTCTTTGGGAATTAAGGGATAAGCCTTCCAAACTAGAAATAACCTTTTAAGACAACCAAGCCAGTAAAAGCTGTTGAAAAGTCAAAATTCTTACCTGTTCCTGTTGTAGGGCTTTAACAAAAGCATTTTTCAGCCGGTTGGTGTGTTCAGCTTTTAGAGCCTTCTTCTGGTTGGATGTCATACACTGTTCACACAGAATCTTACCATTCTTTTCTTGCTTCCAGTGAGGTGTGAAATCTGTGCGGCACTGGGCACATACAAAGGGTTCAACCCGCAGAAGTGATGCACAGCTTTTGCCTAAATGCCAATAAAAATAGTAGTCAGTACATTTCCCACTCTATTTCTCTTCACCAAGTAAGCTTACTCTGCTGAATTAAGACACTCTATGAAAAGAATATAATATAAAAGTGGGGTTTTTTTTGTTTGTCTCGGTTTTTTTTGTTTTGCCAGTCCTGGGGCATGAACTCAGGGCCTGAGCACTGTCCTTGGGCTTTCTCAGGGCTAGAGCTCTACCTCTTGAGCCACAGCACTCCTTCTGGCCTTTTCTGTGTATGTGGTACTAAGGAATTGAACACTGGGCTTCGAGCATGCAAGGCAAGCACTCTACCACTAGGCCATGCTCTCAGTCCCATTATAAAAGTATTTATAAAATGCCTTTTTTTTTCTTTTTTTTTTTTTTTTTTGTGGGTCACAGGGCTTGAACCTGGCCTAGGCATTGTCCCTGAGCTCTTCAAGCTCAAGGCTACCACCTCAACCCTGGGCTTGTGCATTGTCCCTGAGCTGCCAGCTCAAGACTACCATTTTCCCACTTCCCATTTTTCTAGAGGTTAACTGTAAGTAAGAGTCTCAGGTCCTTTTGTGCCTGGGCTGGCTTTGAACCTTGATCCTCAGATCTCAGCCTGAGTAGCTAGTATTAAAGGCATGAGCCACCACGCCCAGCTTAAAATACTTTTATTAAGGAATTAGATAGTAGTAGAAAAGTACATTTTTTTTTTTTGAAACAGAGTCTTTGCCATGTAGGCTAAGCTTGCCTTGAGCTGCTGATTCTCCTGCCTCAACTTCTGACACAACCATGTCCACTGTGAAACAAAGATCCTTTAACTGATTAAATGGTTCAAGAATCTATAGTTTCAGATTTCCTACTGCATTTTATTAAGAAAATACTTTGTCAATTCAGAATCAAAGAACTATATTTAACCAATATTTTTGCTTCTTAGAATCTTACTTCACATTTAACAATTTAGTCATCAGTCTGAATTAAGTCATTCTGAGATCTTTTTATAATTAATATTGAATCCTCTAGGCACTTCCCTCTAAGGTGTTAGTTGGAGACTATATGATATAATAATCTGGTTCAGTACTGGTTTACTGCTTTAATGTGGTTATCTTTATCAATATGTAGAGTTCCTTAATTGTAAGCACTACAAGGGTGGTGACTAATACAGTAATACAGCATAAAGTAATACAAACAAGTTCTATTCATCAAATTATACATGTATCAGGCTTGGTGCCCTCACCTTTCCTCTCTTTTATGCTGTTACTGGGGCTTGAATTCAGGGTCTAAGTCTCAGTGCTGCGGTTTCTTACCTTTTTCACTCTGGTTAGAGCTCTACCACTTGAGCTATAGCTCTACTTCCAACTTTTTGGTGGACAGAGATTCAATTTGGTGGTTATTTGCAATACAAATCTTAGACTGGCTTTGAAACATGATCCTCAGATCTTAGCCTCCTGAGTATCTAAGATTACAGGTGTGAACCACAGTTGCCTAGCTGTCTTTGTCTGTCTCCCCTTCCTTCTCCCTTTCTTCACTGTCCCTGAGCTTTATTGCTCAAGGCTATCAGTCTACTACTTGAATCACAGTGCCATTTCCAGCTCTTTCTGAGTAGTTTATTGGAGATAAGAGTCAAAGTTTCGCAGACTTTTCTGCCCAAGCTGGCTTCCTCAGATTTCAGCCTCCTGAGTAGCTATGATTACAGGTTTGAGCCACCAGTGCCCTGTTTTTTCTTTTGGTCAACCATGGGGTTTCAACTCAGAGCCTGGCAACTGTCCCTGAGCTCTTTTGCTCAAGACTAGCTAGCAGTCTACCACTTTTGAGTCACAGTACCACTTTCTGTTTCCTGGTAGTTAATTGCAGTTTTAAGTGCCTCTTGGACTTTCTTGTCCTGGCTGGCTTCGAACCATAATTTTCAGATCTCAGCCTTTGTGAATAGCTAGGTATAAGCACCAATCCCCAGCCATCTTTCTTTTTTGATGTGGTATTGGAGATCAAATCCTGGGTGGTGTGTATACTAAGCAAGTGTTCTTTCTTTTTTTTTTTTTTTTTTTTACTTTTTTTGTGTGTCAGTCCTGGGGCTTAAACTCAGAGTCACTGCTCTACGCCTGGCACTTAACTGGACATAAAAGTCTTGTGAACTTTCTTGCCTAAGCTGGCTTTGAATTGCAATCTTCAGATTCAGATCTCAGTTTCCTGAGTACCTAGGGTTATAGGGGTGAGCCACTGGAAGCTGGTTTAAAGCAAGTGTTCTCAACACTGGGTTATATACCATGCTATGCTCAGAATATACTGAGAAAATATACAAGGTCACACATACCCCTCTTCCTACATGATATTGCCAAACCACATGGATAAAAGTGAAGGCAGGCAGGTCATTTAGCAATAATAAGGAGCTGTTATTTAACATCACAGAGTATCCTGTGATATTCTGCATAGACCAACAAGGTTTGGCAACTTCTTGCTCAAGAAGAATAAAGTCTTACCTTGGCTGTCAATGACACTCTGTACGACTTCTTCCAAGCCTACCATGTAGATGAACTCACTATTGGCTGCGCTAGGCAGGAAATGAAGCAAAGGAGCAGGAGGTTTTGGAGGTGGAATCTCCAGGAGTGTCTTTTCTAGCTGTTTTCGAAGCGCCAATTTGGCTGCAGCCTGTGAGTTGGCAGCATCAGTCATAGCACTAGGGCTAGGAAGTGGCGAGGATACTCTGTTCACAGTCCCTGGCTGGATATGGGAGGCAAGGTTCATATAGATGGCAGAGGATGTCGTACGCTGACAAGGAACGGAAGAACTTGACTGCTGAAAGAGATGAGGAATAGTTAACAGTTATGGCTGATATATGGAAGAAGATCAATTCTTGCTTTTCTAGCAAACAATACTATCTGATCCTTCTGGGGGCAATTTAGTTTCTTTATAATAAGAATCCAACTTATTAATTGAAAGGGAACTAGCTGGACATGGTGGTTCATGCCTGTAATCCTAGCTATTGAGGAGGCTGAGATCTGAAGACTGAGGTTCAAAGCCAGTCTGGGCACTGAAGTCCATAAGACTCTTATCTACAATTAACCACTAGAAAACCAGAAGTGGCACTGTGGCTCAAAGAGTAGGGCAGTAGCCTTGAGCTGAGACCTCAGGAACAACACCCAGGCCCAGAATTCAAGTCCTACAACTGACCAAAAAGAAAAGGGGGAGGTATGGGAGGAACTAACTAGGACATATAGGAAAAAACAAATGACAACATCCATGAAGAGCTGGAACTGTGAAGGGGCAAAAAAAAAAAAAAAAAAAAAGAAAGACTGGGATGCTGTCATATATACTTATGCTTATTACAGACATGCCTCTCTTTCATTTCAGGTAGATTTTAGCTTAACTGCAGCTCTGCTGTATAGCTTTTCTCTTCTCCACTACCATTTTCATATAATTCCTCAAACCTCTGGGACTGCTCTTTATTCAAAACTCCATCCAAATCACCCTCATTGTCCTAAGTTTCTATACATACAAAGACTTAAAACCTTTTAGCCTTTTTCAGTAAGAAAAGCAAAGAAAAGATTTCCCTGCTCCACATTATAGCTCTCTCTCTTACTGGTTGATAACTGATGGCGGGATTCATGTTGGGTGTTGTGGTGCGTACAATGCCAGGCTTAGGTGGGCCCCGTTGGCCCTGTAGTTGGGCTGGATTTGGTGCAATAACACGTTGGGACATCAACATGTGTGGAAGGGTGGTATTGGTTGCGGAACGGATGACACTGTGACCCTGAAGGGGAAGATGAGGAAAAGAACATTACAGGTGGTATAGTGCCCAATAAAATGTAAAAGGAAAAAAAAAAAAAAACCACAAACATAATAAACATCTCAACAGACCCACAGAAATATAGTCAAACTTGTTAAATTTGTCTAATGATATATGGGATAAGTCTACTGTAACTGTAAATGCTAATTAGTGAGTAGGGAGCTTATACCTTTTGGTATAAACTAATCTTATACATTTATATAAGACAGAAAATTATCTTATTCTTCTCTAAAGAAGCTAGAGACCTGCTATAGAGAAGAAAAACTATAAAGATTATTATTTGTTGCAGACTAAACCATGCTATTTCATCAAGTACCAACAGAACTATATGGAGTAATAGCAACCGTTTCTATAATCTCCACACTAGCCCCTTGAGATGATAGCTATGGCCTTCTAACACTATGATTCCATTATGAATCACATACCTGTAATGTTCTCAAATTTTGGGCTTCAACTCCTTGGGCCCCAGGCCGGGAAGGAAGTTTGGATAAACCTTGCTGTCCCACATGGGCAGGAGATGGTTGAACAATAGATGCTGCATTCTGTACAACTGGAGTCTGGAAGACAGAAAAGAAGAAAAAGTCAATGAATTATAGGTGGACTTAGTATATTTTTAGAACTTAAACTTCCTTGTTAGCTAGAATAAACCATCCATCCATCCATCCATCCATCCATCCATCCATCCATCCCCCCAGTCCTGGGCTTGGACTCAGGGCTTGAGCACTGTCCTTGGGTTCTTTTTCTCAAGCTTAGAGCTCCACCACTTGAGCCTCAGCACCATTTCTGGCTTTTTTCTATGTATGTGTTACCAGAGAATCGAACCTTAGTCTTCGTGCATGCTAGGCAAGCACCCTACCACTAGGCCAAAGTCCCGGCCCCCCAATTTTTTTTTTCTTTTTTTTCAGTCCTGGGGACTGAACTCAGGGCCTGAGCACTGTCCTTGGGCTTTTTTTCCCTCAGGGCTAATGCTCTAACACTTGAGCTACACCACTACTTCCACCTTTTCTATGTATGTGGTACCGAAGAATAGAACCCGGGTTTTGTGCATGCTAGGCAAGCATTCTAACCACTAGGCAAAACTTCCAGCCCCCGCAAAGATTAAAAAAAAAATGCTGGGCATGATGGTGTACTGGAAATGCTCCTTATTCAAAACTCCAATGAAATCACTCTCATTGCCCTAGCTACTGTACAACAAAGGCTTAAAACCTGGGATAGAGGGCCGGGAGTTTGGCCTAGTGGTAGAGTGCTTGCCTAGCATGCATGAAGACCCAGGTTTGATTACTTGGTACCACATACATAGATAAAATCCAGAAATGGTGCTGTAGCTCAAATGGTAGAGCTCCTGCCTTGAGAAAGCCTAAGGACAGTGTCTAGGCCCTGAGTTCAAGGCCTAGGACTGGCAAAAAAAAAACAAGCAAACAAACAAACAAAAAAATCCTGGGATAGAGTGCCTGCCTAGCATGCACAAAGCCCAGGGTTCAATTCCTCAGAACCACATAAACAAAAAAAAAAATCTGGAAATGGTGCTATGGCTCAAATGGTAGCCTATTAGCCTTGAGCAAAAAGAAGTTCAAGGACAGTGCTCAGGCCCTGAGTTCAAGCCCCAGGACTGAGGGATGTCGAGGGGGGAGGAGACATAAAGCCACAATCCCACCTATTAGGGAGAAGCTGAATTAGCCCAACTTTGAGGGTTAAGATAGCTGCAAAATTCTTTCTCAAAAATAAAAGAAAAACAGGGCCTGGAGATTGGCCCAGTGGTAGAATGCCTGCCTGGCATGCACGAAGACCCAGGGCTGATTCCTCAGTACCACATGCTAGAAAAAAGCCAGAAGTGGTACTGAGGCTCAAGTGGTAGAGTTCTAGCCTTGAGAAAGCCCAAGGACAGTGCTTAGGCCCTGGACTCAAGCCCAGAAATTGCAAAAAACAAAAACAAAAACAAAAAGAGACTGAGCTCAAGAGATACAGGGCTTGCTTAGATAACATGTACAAATCCTTGGACTAAATCTTCTAATAGTACAAGGGGTAAAAAAAATTCTATTCCTAATGATTAAAAGAAACCATGGGGGCTGGTGCTGGTGGCTCATGCCTATAATCCTAGCTACCCAGGAGGCTGAGATTTGAGGATATCAATTCAAAGCCAGCCCCGCACAGTAGTCACATAGTCCCTAACAGTTCCAAGATAGTCTGATGGCTCATCTCCAATTAACCACCAGAAAACTGGAAGTGGAACTGTGGCTCAAGGGGTAGAGCGACAGTCTTGAGCTGAAGAACTCAGAGTCAGTACCCAAACCCAGAGTTCAAGCCCCATGACTGACCAAAATAAAGAAAAAGAAAAACTATGAAACCAGAGAAGAATGAACCACAGAGATGACTCTATCACTCTGAAACCAATTCTTTTATTTTCTCTGGCACTTTGGGTTCTAGGCACATTACCTTTTGGACCACGTTCTCTTTCTGTAGTTGACTCTGTCTCAGTTTCTTTAACAGCACCAATCGAGCTTCTTCCAGTCGCAGCTCATCCCTCAGCTGCTTGATGAGCTGTTGCCGTTCCTCAATGCCTTTTCCCTAAGGAAACATGGAGATTATCAGCTAAGTAGCAATTATCCAGAATCCCTTCATGCAAGAGATGATGCATTTCTTAGGTCTAAAACCTTCATCTTCTATAAGAAGGGATGAGACTGTTATCTTTGTATCCCTGGGGTGGAGCATAGTCTGTAACATTCAGAAGTTACTCCAAAAAATGTTTATAGAAGCAGAGACCACATGTAAACACTAATGAGTTAGAAGCCTGGCAAAACAGGAGAATTTTTAAATGTTTTAAGTTTTCTTTTCGCCAGTTCTGGGGCTTGAACTCAGAGCCTGAGCACTGTTCTTGGGCTTTCTCAAGGCTAGTGTTCTACCACTTGGAGCCACAGCCCCACTTCCAGCTTTTTCTATAAATGTGGTACCAAGGAATCAAACCCCGGTCTTTGTGCATGCTAGGCAAGCACTCATACCACTAGGCCAACTCTCAGCCTTTTATTTTTTTTTTAGTCTGTGTGGGGCTTGAACTCTGGGCCTGGGCGCTGTCCCGGAGCTCTTCAACTCAAGGCTACCACCCTACCCCTGGAGCCAGGGCACACTTCTGATTTTCTAGAGGTTAATTGGAGATAAGAGTCTCATGGGACTTTAATGCCTGGACTGACTTTGAACCTCTATCCTTAGATAGAGTAGCTAGATTACAGGTGTGAGCCACTTGAACTCTGCCTGTGCTCTTCAGCTCAAGGCTATACTACCCTACCCTCAGGCCTGGGCACTGTCCCAGAGCTCTTCAGTTCAAGGCTACCACCCTACCTTGAGCCAAGCCCCACTTCCCTTTTCTAGAGGTTAAATGGAGATAAGAATCTCAGGTCCTTTTGTGCCCAGGCTGGCTTTGAACCTTGATCCTCAGATCTCAGCCTACAGAGTAGCTAGGATTACAGGTGTGAGCCATTGTGTCTGGCTTATGACAAGGTTATGTTAAAGCCACATTTTTTATACAAAATATACAAATTGAATTGTGAATTTTTTTGTTTTCCAAACATAAATTGAATATAATTACTTATATACATGCTATTTTTACTCCTTTTGTCCCATCCCTTTTTTTTTTTTTTTGCCAGTTCTGGGCTTGTGCTCAGGGCCTGAGCACTGTCCTTGGACTTTCTCAAGGCTAGAGCTCTACCACTTGAGTCTCAGCACCACTTCCGACTTTTTTGTATGTATGTGGTACCAAGGAATCGAACCCGGGCCTTTGTGCATGCTAGGCAAGCACTCTACCACTAGGCCAAACTCCTGGCCCCTAGTCCCATCCCTTTTTGCTGTACTAGGGATTTGAACTCAAGGCCTATGCTTGCTAGGCTGGCTCATTCTACCACTTCAGCCACACCTTCAGGCTTACATACATTTTCTCAAACTATATTTTCTGCTTCTCTGCTTCTAGTGGTCCATTTTAAAAGGTCCTACCCTTGCAGTTAAGAATTACCAAAAAGTGGGGCCGGGAGTTTGGCCTAGTGGTTAAAGTGCTTGTCCAGCATGCATGAAGACCCGGGTTCGATTCCTCGGTACCACATACATAGAAAAAAGCCGGAAATGGTGCTGAGGCTCAAGTGGTAGAGCTCTAGCCTTGAGAAAATTCCAAGGACAGTGCTCAGGCCCTGAGCTCAAGCCCAGGACTGGCAAAAAAAAAAAGAATTACCAAAAAGTTTTCACCAATTAAAATTCTCACCAACAGATGAGTACAGAACCAAAAAAAAAAAAAACAAAAAACCAAAAACAGAACTAGGACTCTTATGGAATAAAAGAGAACAGGGACATAAGGAAAAATAAATCTCTTTACCTTAAACATCTCTAGATTGGCTGCTTTGAGTCTTTCTTCCATTCGGGAGCTGGAACGAGGACTGGAAGCCTCATTGTCAGACAAAACAATGATGTCTGGAGAGGGAGTTAGCCTTCCTCGGTCTGGCTCACTAGACAAGAAAATGAATAATTATAGTATTTCTAATGGTGAGAGTTGATTAAGAAGTTAAGAAAATTTCTTTTCTACACTGAAGAAATAAATCCAAGGAAACTTAAGAGGTCTTGATTCACTCAGGAAAAGGAAGACAATTAACTCATAGGATAAAGAAAACCAGACCTAAAAGAAATCAAAACCTCACCAAAATACCTTCCATGTTTCAAAACAAAGATACAAAGTAATAAGTAGCTACAGGAATGTCTGAGGAGCTGGTGGCTCACATCTGTAATCCTAGCTACTCAGGAAGCTAAGACCTGAAGATCATGGTTCAAAGCCACTGATTGTCTATTCTTGATTGAAGAAATGGAAAAATGTCCATTGTCTATCTGCCTCAAGGACCCACCAAAGAAGAAGAAGAGAGAAGAGGAGGAGAAAGAGGAGGAGGAGGAAAAGAAGGAGGAAGAGGAAGAGGAGGAAAAGAAGGAGGAAGAGGAAGAGGAGGAGGGGGGGAGGGGGACGACGACAACGACTAAGGAAATCTATAGCCTTTGGAGAAGGACTTAACTTCTACAACTATAAAGTTTAAAAGTCACACTGACTTGTCCGTTTTATCTAGTACATTCCCTCAGTAAAGTTGTCCAGAAAGAATACTCTGACATCTAGTCTTTCACACTAGATCTTTTTGTTTCCAGTCCTATTTATTAGACAATCTTTGTTTTAGTATTTCTGGGGCTAGCTTTGTTTCTGTTAAAGTAATGAATAATGGCACTCACTGTGTGAGACCTAGATAATAAGAATATTAGAAACTATAATTGCTTTAGATTCCCAATTCCCTCTCGTCTGATTTCAAAGATATCTTTCTAGACTCTATTGTTTGTTTAGTTTTGTTTTTTTATTGTTGTTGTTTGGGTTTTTTTTTGGGGGGGGTACAGTATTGGGCCTTGTGCTTGCTAGATCCCAACCCCAGATCTACACTACTTTTGAGATAGAATAGCTGGGAGTATTTATGTTCAGAACAAAATGCTCTC
This sequence comes from Megascapheus bottae, assembly GCF_031878675.1. NCBI lineage: Eukaryota > Metazoa > Chordata > Mammalia > Rodentia > Geomyidae > Megascapheus > Megascapheus bottae. The sequence continues at coordinate 39,658,298 of NC_143518.1, read as the reverse complement.
AGATCTTAAGTAAATGTGTAACTTAATGCTCTCAGTCATTCAGTAATCATGAGAGCTTATCCATCATTCTCTTAAGATTTTTCTGTTTCAACTGCCTCTTTTTTTTTTTTTTTTTTTTGCCAGTCCTGGGGCTTGGACTCAGGGCCTGAGCACTGTCCTTGGGCTTTCCTCAAGGCTAGAGCTCTACCACTTGAGCACAGCACCACTTCTAGCTTTTCTGGGTACTAAGGACTTGAACCTGGGTCTTTGTTCATGCTAAGCAAGCACTCTACCACTAGGCCAAACTCCCAGCCGGTTTCAGCTGTTTTTGAGACATGTGTTTTTGAGACATGGACACTTTTTAAAAATTTATTTTTTGGTGCTGGTGCTTAAATTTAGGATTTACACATGGCATTAGAAAGGTGTTCTACCATTGAGCTATATATATACAACCTCAACCCAAAGAACCATACCCCCCCTCCCCGCAGTTGACTTTTTTTTGGTGGTGCCGGTATTAGGCTTGAACATTGTCCCTGAACTTTTTCTATTTTTGTTTTTGTCAGTCATGGGACTTGAACTCTGGGCCTGGGTGCTGTCTCTGAGCTCTTCAGCTCAAGGCTACCACCCTATCCCTGTCCTTGAGTGTTTTCTTTTCTGTTCTGTTCTTTTTTTTTTTCTTTCGGTTGTGGGGCTTGAACTCTGGACATTGTCCCTCATCTTTTCAGCTTAAGGCCAGCACTCTATCACATTGCCACTTCCTGAGCTTTTTCAGTCAAGACTACCACTATACCATTTGTACCACAGTTCCATTCCAGCTTTTTCTGGTGCTTAATTGGAGATAAGTCTTGTAGACTTTCCTACCCGGGTTGGATTCAAACCTAAATCCTCAGATCTCAGCCTCCTGAGTAGCTAGGGTTACAGGCATGAGCCATAAATAAATACCTGGCTCCAAAGAAATAAGGCATTCTTCATGATTGTGAAAGAAATTTAGATTTTCAACAAGGTAAAAACCTGAGTTATAGGGCTAGGAATGTGGCTTACAGGTAGAGTGCTTGCCTAGCATGCATGAAGCCCTGGGTTCGATTCCTCAGTACCACATAAACAGAAAAGGCTGGAAGTGGCATTGTGGCTCAAGTGGTAGAGTGCTGGCCTTGAGCAAGAGAAGCTCAAGGTCAGTGCCAAGGCTCTGAGTTAAAGTCCTAAGACTGAGCACAGTCCTTGGGTTTTCTCAAGGCTAGTGCTCTACCACTTGAGCCACAGCATCACTTCTGGCTTTTTCTGTATATGTGGTACTGGATAATAGAATAATCTAGGGCTTTTTGTGTGCTAGACAAGCACTCTACCACCAGGCCACTCTCCTAGCCCAATTTTAAAATTCTCGGGCTCTACTAGCTATTCAGGAGACTGAGATCTGAGGATTATGGTTCAAAGCCAGCCTGGGCACTAAAGATTGTTGAGACTCTTATCTCCAACAACTCTTCTAGTTAATTAGAGGTAAATTCTATGGACTTTCCTACCAGGGCTGGCTTCAATCTCAGAGTTCAGCTTCCTGAGTAGCTAGGATTACAGGCATGAGCTACCAGCACTGAGTTGATTATGAGACTGCACCTGGCTTATTTTCTTCCTTTTATCCTTACTACTCTCTTTCTGGGAAACTGTCAACATTCTTTTATTTTTTAGGCTAGACCTGACACTTGAACTCAGGGCCTGGGCACTGTCCTTGGTCGTTCTCAAGGCTAGCACTCTACAACTTGAGTCACAGCACCACTTCCGGCTTTTTTCTGTGTATGTGGTATGGAGGAACTGAACCAAGGGCTTCGTGTATGCTAGGCAGGCACTCTTACCACTAGGCCATGCTCTTGGCTCCCATTATTTTATTCTTATACAATGTATCTGCCATTTTCTCTCTTCCTCCTCCAAATGAAATAGGTTCCTTCACCCATTCCAGAAAGGAAAAGAATGATTAAGGGGCAAATGGGCTGTGCAAGAGCATGATATTATTTATTCAATTAATTTCCTTCTGAAGGTTCTAAGGATTAATCTACTTTAAAAATTACAATATTCCTCTGACTCTACCTAAAATTCTAAAGACTTTTCTTCTAGATCTATTATAGGATTGATCTGAAATTCACTAAAGTTGTTTTGTTTTTTGCTGGTCCTAGAGTTTAATCTCAAGGTCTGGATATTGTCTCTGAGCTTTTTTGTTCAAGATTAGTGGTCCACCATTCAACCACAGCTCCAATTTTGGCTTTTTTGGTGGCTAAGTTCCATGGACTTTCCTGCTCAGGCTGGCTTCAAACCATGATCCTCAGCCTCTTGAGTAACTAGGATTAGAGACATGAGCTACCAGTGCCTGCCTTGGAGATTTTGTAGTTGTTGTTTGACTGTTTTTTATTACTAGTCCTTGGGCTTGAACTCAGGGCTGGGGCACTATCCCTGAGCTTCTTTTGTTCAACACTAATACTCTATCACTTGAGTTACAACTCCACCTCTAGCCTTTTGGTAGTTTTACTAATGGTAAGAGTTTCATGAACTTTTCTGCCTAGGCTGGCTTAGAACTGCGATCCTCAGATCTTAGCCTCTAGAATGGCGAGGATTATAAGCATAAGCCACTAGTACTTGGCAAGACTTTTTAATACTATTATCAAAAATAATTTTCCTGCCAGGCACCAGAGGCTCATAGCTCTAATCCTAGCCACTCAGGCTGGCTAAGATGTGAGGATTGTGATTTGAAGCCAGCCTGGGAAGGAAATTCCTTGAGATTCTTATCTCCAATTAATCCCCAGAAAACCAGAAGTAGCTCTGTGGTTCTTAAATAGTAGAGTGAATGCCTCCAGCAAAAGAGCTCAGGAGCAGTGCCTAGGCCTTCTGTTTAAGCCCTATGACTGGAAAAAAAAAAAAAATTCCCTCATTCATGAAGTATGGTTTAAAAAAACTGCAGAGACAAAACTAGTAGACATTAAAAAAATAATAAAAGGTATAGAAGAAATGCATGTAAACAAAAGTGCAGCTCAAGTACCTGCTAAACAAGCTGAGCCAAGCGTGAGGCTCTAAGTTCAAACCCCAGTACTGGCAAGAAGGCAGAGGAAAGGAGGGGAAAAAGAAGGAAGGAGTAAGAGACAGAGTCAAAGAGATGACAGACAGACACATATGAAGTTGAGATCCAGTGGCTCATACCTATAATCTTAGGTACACAGAAGGTTGAGCTCTAGAGGAATACAGTTCAAAGCCAGCCTGGGCAAGAAAGGCCATAAGACTCTTATCTTCAACACCAGAAAACCAGCAATGTGGCATTGTGGCTCAAGAGGTAGAACGATAGCCTTGAGCTGAAGAGCTCAGGGACAGTGCCCAGGCCCAGAGTTCAAGCCCCATGACAGATCAAAAAAAAAGAGAGACAAAGATTAGAATTGTCTTCACTTCACAGGCTGACTCACACCTTTGCCAGTTTCAAGTATCTTTCCTTCGTGCACACTCCACAGTTTGAAGTCTTCAACTTCCAAAAACACAAGGATAATGGCCTGTGAAAATGTATGTGCATGAAAGAAATAGATGAGAGAGAGAGAGAGAGAGAGAGAGAGAGAGAGAGAGAGAGAGAGAGAGAGAGAGAGAGAGAGATACAGCACAGAAAAACAGTGATTGCTAGGGACTCAAAGCTTCCTAGTAAGTATAAAGCCCCGAATTCAAATCCCAGTACAAGGAGAAAAAAGACTGAATGAGCATATGTTTAGAAATAAATATATAGGACCGGGAATTTGGCCTAGTGGTACAGTGCTTGCCTAGCATGCACAAAGATCTAGGTTCAATTCCTCAGTACCACATATATATAAAAAAAAGCCGAAAGTGGTGCTGAGGCTCAAGTGGTAGAACTCTAGCCTTGAGAAAGTCCAAGGACAGGGCTCAGGCCCTGAACTCAAGCCCAGGACTGCCCCCCCCACACCAAAAAAAAAGAGCAGAAGGAAGTGGCACAAATTAAACAAGACTATAGAGATTTAGCACATGAAGATTATTTCCTTCTAACACAAAAAAGACCCATGCTTTTCAATGAAATAAAAATGAGATGTTATAATAAACAGAACCTAAAAGACTGTTTTTACTCTTTCTAAGGCTATCAGTTCTCTAATGCCAACTTTATCTAGAAACAACCATTTTACCAGGGTAAGAATTATTCCTCTCAGTCTGCTAAACTACAATTTCAGGCACCTAACTTCATTTGGAAATGACAGTAACTCACAGTCCTGCTTAAGACATTTTAAGATGAAAAACACCTTCCTCTGAATGAAATTAATTTCATTTTCACAGGCTTAGTTTTAAGAACAACCTATCCCTGTAGGTAGATAAAACAATCATACCTCCGTCTAGCACTCATATCCACAGGCTCATCATTGATGTTTTCTTTGCCTGGTCTTCCAGCAGTCCTGCTATCTCCATGAGGCCTGAGATTCCCATTGAGTTTCTCTTCATAGCCCTTGACACCACTGCCATCTTGTTTGGTTGGTAACTCATGTGGCACTTCAAGATTCGCCAAATCCTTCCTTTTAAGCAATGCCAACATTTTCAAACGTTCCATGGCCTCATGTCCTTCCATTTTGAGTCGTTTTGCCAGGACGTCATCTCGCTCATCTGCTGGATCCAAACTGCGCTTCAACAGATTCAGGCGAAGAGCATCTTCTGTCATTCTATCCATCCTATACAGAGAAGGACACAAATAAGATCAGAATAAAGTAGCTTCAACAATCAAAAAGAAAGAGAGGAAGTATTTAAAATTATTATTAAAGTTATTAAGAATCATTTATAGGCAAGGAGTATGACCTAGTGGTAGAGTGCACAAACCCTGGGCTCAATTCATTGGTCCCAAATACACAGAAAAAGCCTGAAGTGGTGCTGTGGCTCAAGTGGGAAGAGTGTGAGCCTTAAGAAAGCTCAAGGACAGTGCCCAGGACCTGAGTTCAAGACCCAGAACCGGCAAAAAAAAAAAAAAAATCAGGGCCACAGTATAGCCTAGTTGTAGAGTACTCTTCTGGCATGCATGAAGCCCTGAGTTCAATTCCTTAGCACCACATACTCAGAAAAGGCCAAACGTGGTGCTGTGGCTTAAGTGGCAGAACACTAGCCTTGAGCAAAAAGTGTCCAAGGGCAGTGCCCAGGTCCTGAGTTCAAGCCACAGGACTGGTTAAAAAAAAACACACACACACATATGTATGTTACATTATGTATTATTAATATGTTGCAATATGTGTCAACAAAGTTAATTTCCTATGGAATATTATTTTAGAACATCTATATTAAAGAAATTCTCCATTTAAGGAAGAAGACATGGGTCAAGTAATAGAGAAGCAGCTTGGCAAGCAAGCCAAATGAAGCAAGGCCCTGATTTAAGAATCTCATTGACTTTCATGTCTGGGCTGGCTTCAAATCACAATCCTCAGATTTGGGCCTCCTGAATACCTAGAATTATAGTCATGAGCCACTGGCGCCTAGCTCTTGCTTAGCTTAATTTTCTGCTCATGGCTAGCACTCTTATCATATGAACTGTTACTCCAGTCCAGCTTTTTTGTTGACTAACTAGAAATGGAGTCTCATGGACTTTTCTGTCTGAGCTGGCATCAAGCCTAGAACATCAAATTTCGCCTCCTGCAAAACTAAGATTGCAAGCATGAGCCACAGACATCCAGCAAGTGAAAATCTAAATTAATATTTGAATTTTCTTTAAGACTTCAAACCAAGGCTGTCTTCCTGGTAGAAAATAGCAATGACTACCTAGAAAGTTTCTCAGTAACAGAAACTTAGGTTCAAATGGTTACATATTTTTAAGTTAGGTCAAATATATACTTCACAGATTCAAATCTTAAATTCAGCTGAGCACCAGTGCCCCACACTTGTAATCCTAGCTGCTCAGGAGGTTGAGATCTGAAGATCAGAATTCAAAGCCAGCCCAGGCACAAAAATACTTGAGACTTTTTTTTTTTTTTTTGGGTGGGTCATGGGGCTTTCAACTCTGGGCCTGGGTGTGGTCCTGAGCTTTACAGCTCAAGGCTACTGCCCTACCCCTGAGCCACAGCGCCACATCCCGTTTTCTAGTGATTAACTGGAGATAAGAGTCTCATGTTTTTTAGTGCCTGGGCTGGCTTTGAACTTTGATCCTCAGATCTCAGCATCCTGAGTAGGTAGGATTAAAGGTGTGAACCACCTTTATAAGTGAACCACCTGGTATAAGTACAGGAAACTCTTAATCTCCAATTAACCAGAAGAAAATCAGAAATGGTGTTGTGGTTCAAGTGGTAGAGCAGTAGCCTTGAGCTTAAGAGCTCAGGGACAGAACCCAGGCCCAGAGTTTAAGACCCATGATCAACAAAACAAAACTAAACAAAACTCAAGTTCATCCGTAAAAATGGTATTCTTGGAAGATATCCAATTAAAATATAATTTCTACAGTCTAGGGGCATGAGTTCCATCCCTAATAATTGAAATTCAAGCAAAAGGGAGAAAACACTGTCAACATTAACTGGTTCTGTTGCAAATAAACTTGGATGTGCTTGCGGCATCTTTCTTCCTGTGTAGGACTTTAAAAAATAAGGGTTATTTGGTTTTTCTTCTGGTTATATTCAAGACAAAGATTACAGAGAACAAAAAGAAAACACATCTTTTAGAGGCTACAGAAAATATTAAGACAGAACTATTTAGGTGTTGGTGGCTTGTTCCTGTAATCCTAGCTACTTAGGAAGCTAAGATCTGAGGATCACAGTTCAAACTAGTCCCATCACAAACAGTCCTTGCAATCCTCATTTCCAATTAACTATTAAAAGCCTGAAGTAGCTGGGACAGGAGTGTGGCCGAGTGGTAGAGTGCTTGCCTAGCATGCACGAAGACCCGGGTTCTATTCCTCGGTACCATATATATAGAAAAAAGCTGGAAGTGGTGCTGTGGTTCAAGTGGTAGAGCTCTAGCCTTGAGAAAAAAAAAAGTCCAAGGACAGTGCTCAGGCCCTGAGCTCAAGCCCCAGGACTGGCAAAGGAAAAAAAAAGCCTGAAGTAGAGCTATGGTTCTAGTGCTACAGTGCTAGCCTTGAGTGAAAAAAGCTAAGGGACAGTGCCCAGGACCTGAGCACTATCCTTGAGCTTTCTCAAGGCTAGAGCTCTACCACTTGAGCCACAGCACCACTTAAGGCTTTTTCTATGTATGTGGTACCAAGGGATCAAACCCAGGCTTCATACATGCTAGGCAAGCACTCTACTACTAGGCCTAACTCCTGGCACCAGCACCTTTATTCAGAGGCACATGCAGGCACATCCGCGTGTACACACACACACACACTCTCGCTCTCTCTCTCTCTCTCTCTCTCTCTCTCTCTCTCTCTCTCTCTCACTCTCTCTCTCACTCTCTCTCTCTCTCTCGCCAATTCTCCACCCCACTTCTCTCCTCTCACCAAGTAAATATTCTACATATTTTGCTTATATGTTCATCAACTGATAGGTATACTTTAAAAAATTACCAATTTGGGCTTGAAGTATGCGCTAAGTACTAGAGCACCTGCCTAGAAACCATGAGGCCCTCAGTTCAAATATCAACCCCCCTCCCTGCATACATAAACATAAAAAGAACACAAGATATACACTTAAATTACACTTTAATAAAAATGTAAGAAATTTACTGAAAATTTGTCCCATAATAATTTTTCTCCTAGCTGGGTGCTGATGGCTCACACCTGTAATCCTGATTACTCAGGAGGCTGAGATCTGAGGATCATGGTTCCAAGCTAGCTAGGGCAGGAAAATCCATGAACTCTTATCTCCAATAAACCACTCAGAAAAAGCTGGAAGTAGCATGGTGGCTCAGAGGCAGAGCGTTAGCCTTGAGCACAGAGAGGCTGAGGGACAAAACCCAGGTCCTGAGTTCAAGCTCTAAGACTGGCCTCCCCGACCCCCCAAAAAATCCTTTCCAAGCTGAGCACTGCTGACTCAGAAGAGTGTGGCTCAAGTGGTAGAGCACTAGCCTTGAGTATAAAAAAGCTGCAGGACAACACGCAGGCCCTGAGTTCAAGCCCCTCCACGACCAGTGCACATGTGCGCACGCGCGTACACACACACACGCACATGCACAGATTCTGGAATGTGAAATAGAAGGGAGATGAACAAGACACTGAGTTTTCTGGCCACTATTCTCTGCTGCCCATATCCGAACAGGACAGTTTAAGCATGTGGTTGGGACGGGAATCCTGTTTCTTACTAATGTTTATATCCTAGGATGGCAGTTGACACTACTGTCTAGGACATAATATTGTCACAGTTTGGGTTGCTACTATTCATAGGCCTTTAACTACAAAGAAAATTTCTTATTTCTCACAAACCTTAGATCATCTCTGGGTTCCAATGAGTATTTGAAAACTGTCTATCACTGGACTCTCAAGGAATTGAGGACTACAGAAATGTGTTGAGGCCACAAGGGATTTAGCCATTGCCAAGAATAACATCTGAATTGATTTTAAACATGGCTCAATGCTTCTAAAGGAAGAGTCCTTCAGCAGGAAAAACACTGCTATTCATCAGTGGCAGAGCTTGACCAAGACCAGGGGAGCTGGCAACTGGCAATACGAAATTTAAGTTCAAATTCCTGTGGCAACAATTAACAGTTGTTTTCTGGGTGTTGAGGATAAGACACAGAGCTTTCTACATCTTTGCAAGACTACTAAGATACATCACCAATCCCTAAGCATCATTAAGATGCTTCTACCTCCCTACTACCAGAATTACATAAACATACTTAGCCTTTCAGGTACCCTTTGTTTTCCTCAACCATAACATCTTTCAAAACTGTATCACATCAGGTGCTGGTGGCTCACTTCTGTAATCCTAGATACTTAGAAGGATGAACTCTGAGGACTGTGATTAGAAGCTAGCCTGGGGTAGTTCTGTTTCCCAAAAGCTAGAAGTTGAGTTGTGGCTTAAATTGGTACAGAGCCAGCCTTGATAAAAAAAAAAAAAAAAAAAGCCAAAGGACAATGCTTAAGCACTGAGTTCGAGTCCCAGTGTGGGCAAAAAAAAAAAAAAAAAAACAAGCAAGCAAGCAAAACTAAAGTATTGACACTGATACAATGTAACTTTTACTTATTGTCATCTGAATTTAATTTTTTCTTTTTTTGGTCAGGACTGGTATGTGAACTCAGGACTTTTTAGGAAGGATTCTCTATCACTTTAGTCATATCTTCAGCGCTGTATTTAGTTCGAAACAATTTCATTACTTTGGTCAAAGTGGATCACTAGGTGTGGTGGCTCACACCTGTAATCCTAGCTGCTCAGGAGGTTGAGATCTGAGGATTGCTATTCAAAGCCCGGGTACTAAAGACCATGAAACTCTTTGTTTTTGGGTTTTTTGTTGTTGTTTTGTTGTTGTTGTTGTTTGTTTTGCCAGTCCTGGGCCTTGCATTGTCCTTGGGCTTTCTCAAGGTTAGAGCTCTACTACTTGAGCCACAGGATCATTTCCAGCTTTTTCTATATATGTGGCACCAAGGATCGCACCCAGGTATTTGTGCATGCTGGGCAAGCACTCTTACCACTAGGCAAAACTGCTGGCTCATGTCCATGAGACTCTTATCTCCAGTTAACCACTAGAAAACTGAAAGTGGGGCAGTGGCTCAAGGGGTAAGGTGGTAGCCTTGAGCTGAAGAGCTCAGGGACAATGCCCAGGCCCACAGTTCAAGCCCCAAGGGGGAAAAAATGTATCAAAGACTTCTATATCAGACCAAAACTCTGAAACTACTGCAAGAGAGTAGGAGAAAGATTTGAATTGATAGGTGTAAGTAGATACTTCTTGAGGAGAGTTCCATGGGCACAACAGACAAAAGAAAGGCTTAACAAGTGGACTTACATCAAAATAAAAGTTTCTACACAACTAAGGGCATAATTATTAAGCTAGAAATACAAATTGGGAAAGAATATTTACCAGCAATGTATCAAAGGCCTAATATCACACAGACACAGACACAGACACAGACACAGACACAGACACAGACACACACACACACACACACACACACACACACACACACACACGGAGCTCAAGAAACTAATCCCTCCTAAACTAATAAACCAATCACTAAATGGGCAAGGAAACTAAGAGAGACTCAAAAGAGGTAAGAACAGCAAAGAAACATAGGAGGAATGTTCATCATTCCTGGTCATTAAAGGAAATGTGAATCAAAACAACTCTTGAGATTCCATCACACCCCAGTAAGACTGGCTTACATTGTGAATTCAAAGGACAACAAATGCTGGCAGGGATGTTGGGGAAAAAGAAACCCTACTATACTGCTGCTAGGTATGTAAAGTGTATTCTGGACAGCAGTCTGGAGGTTCCTCAAAAAACTAAACTTAGCTGGGTGCTGGTGGCTCACGTCTGTAATCCTAGCTACTAGAAAGGCTGACATCTGAGGATCATGATTCAAAATCAGCCCAGGCATGAAAGTCTAAGAGAATTGAACTCAGCCTGGACGCTGTCCCTGAGCTCTTCAGCTCAAGGCTACCGCCCTACCCTTAAGCCAAACCCCACTTCCCATTTTCTAGAGGTTAACTGGAGATAAGAGTCTCAGGACCTTTAGTGCCTGAGCTGGCTTTGAACCTTGATCCTCAGATCTCAGCCTCCTGAGTAGCTAGGATTACAGGTGTGAGCTACCAGGCACTCCAAATAAACTGCCAGAAAACTGGAAGTGGCACTGTGGCTCAAGTGGTAGTGTGATAGCCTTGAGCTGAAGAACTTAGGAACAGTACTCAAGCACAGAGTTCAAGCCCCACAACCAACAAAACAACAAAAAACCCTAAATCTTCCCAACAATGCATACCACTCTTGGACATCTACCGTGAATATCTGAGTCAGGGTATGATAAGAACACCTGCACATCCATGTTCACTGCTGTACTATTCACAATAGCCAAGATATGAGACTTGCCCAGATGCACCACCATGATGAGTGGATACAAAAAATTGTGGTACCTGGGGCCAGGAATTTTGCCTAGTGTTAGAGTGCTTGCCTAGCATGCACAAAGACCAGGGTTCGATTCCTCAGTACCATATACATAGAAAAAAGCTGGAAGTGGTGCTAAGGCTCAAGTGGTAGAGCTCTAGCCTTGAGAAAGTCCAAGGACAGTACTCCAGCCCTCAGCTCAAGCCCAGGACAAAAAAAAAAAAAAAAAAAAAGTGGTACCTATACACAATGGAATTTTACACAGCCATTGGAAAGAATAAAATGTCATTTGCAGGGAAATGGATAGAACTAGAACAAATCCTGCTAAGTGAAGTAAGCTCTAAGAAACAAATGTCACATGTACTCTCTGACAGGCGCAAATGAGATCTAAAATGCACTGGGATATGATAAATTATACAAGATCCTAGATACTCATACACGGTGAGCTCAGAGACAGTGCCCAGGCCCTGAATTCCAGTCCCAGAACTGGCAAAAGCAAAAACAAACAACCAACCAAAGAGATAGAATGCTAACCTTGAGCACAAAAACTCAGAGACAGTGCCTAGACCTTGAGTTTAAGGTCTTAAGTTCAAGCTTTGAGTTCAAGCTTTGAGGACTAGTGCATGTACACACATACACACACACCACACCACACACACACACACACACACACACACACACACACTCACACATACACACAAAGCTTTAAAAAATTATTTTTCTGGGGCTGGGAATGTGGCCTAGTGGTAGAGTGCTTGCCTAGCATGCACGAAGTCCTGGGTTCATTTCCTCAGTACCACATCACAGAAAAGTTCAAGTGGTAAAGCACCCAAGGACAGTGCCCAGCCCTGAGTTCAAGCCCTAGGACTGGGGTGTGTGTGTGTCTTTTTTTTTTTTGTAGTCCTAGGGCTTGAACTCAGGGCCTGAGCACTGTCCTTGGGCTTTCTCAAGGTGCTGCTCTACCGTTTGAGCCACAGCCCCACTTTCAGACCTTTTTCGTATGTGATACCCAGGAATCAAACCCGTGCATGCTAGGCAAGCACTCTACCACTAGGCCAAACTCCTGGCTCCATGTATGTATTTCTAATATGCTATTTTGGCTATAAATCCAAAGCAAAATTGCTTGGCAGTGTGTGTGGGGGGGTACGTGAATATCCTTGTTTATTTACTTAATATTATAAATATAAATGGTCATTATTTGTTTTAATGCTGTTAATATGTTAAACAAAGCTCTCAGTGACTGAGCTAAATATGTAGACTGAGGACTTCTTTTTTTTTGGGGGGGGGGGTGCAGTTCCTAGGGCCCAGAGCTTTCTTGCACAAGGATAGTGTTCTATCACTTTGAGCCACAGCTCCAATTTGATTTTGGGGTAGTTAACTGGAAATGAGTCTCACAGGCACAAAGGCCTTTCCTGCCTGAGCTGGCTTTGAACCACAATCCTCACTTCTCAGCCACAGTAGACACCAGCTCCTGGCTGTTTTTTTTTTTGGGGGGGGGGTTGGGCCTGGGCGCTGTCCCTGAGTTCTTTAGCTCAAGGCTACCACCCTACCCCTTGAGCCACAATCCCCACTTCCCATTTTCTAGTGATTAATTGGAGATAAGAGCCTCATATTCTTCAGTGCCAGGGCTGGCTTTGAATCTTGATCTCAGGCTCCTGAGTAGCTAGGATCACAGGTGTGAGCAGCCACCATGCCTGGCTTGTTTTTAATCCATCTTAAGACATGAACTCAGGGGCTGGGCACTAACTCTGAGCTTTGGTAATCAAGGTTAACATTCTACCACTTGAGCCACAGATTCATTTCTGGCTTTTTCGTGGTTAATTGTATATAAGAATTAGGGCTAGGCACAGTGGCTCACACTCCCTACTCAGGAGACTGAGATCAGAGGACTGTGGTTCAAAGCCAGCCAGGCACTAAAGACAGTGAGACTTTTATCTCCAATTAACCACTAGAAGAGCTCAGGGACACCGCCCAGGCCAGAGTTCAAGCCCCAAGACTGACCGAAAAAAAAAGAAAAAGGCTTTTCTGCCCAGGCTGGGTTCAAATGGTGATCCTCAAATCTTAGTCTCCAGGGCAGCTAGTATAATAGGTATGAGCCACACGCATCCTTCTATGGGGGACCTGATTTTTTCTTTTTCTTTTTTTTTTTTGCCAGTCCTGGGCTTGAGCTCAGAGCCTGAGCATTGTCCTTGGACTTTCTCAAGGGTAGAGTACCACTTGAGCCTCAGCATCACTTTCAGCTTTTTTCTACGTACATGGTACTAAGGAATTGAACCTGGGTCTTCGTGCATGCTAGGCAAGCACTCTACCACTAGGCCAAACTCCCAGCCCAGAGGGACCTGATTTTTAAGTGTCCTTTTGAAGAGATCCTGAGACAAAAACTCTAAAAACCATAAATTATGCCTAATAGCTCCAACAAATAATGAAAAAATACAATGGCTCAAATAAGACAGAATATTTCTGTCATGAAATTACCCAATGTGAATATTTTCTGTTCCTTATAGAAATTCAGAGATACCAGTTACTTTACCCCATTCCCCCCCCCCCCATCCCCTATAGCCATGGTTCTCACCCTTCAGTGCTTATCAGAACTACTTGGAGGGGCCAGGAATTTGACTTAGTGGTAGAGTGCTTGCCTAGCATGCATGAACACCTGGATTCAGCTCCTCAGTACATACACAGAAATAGCCAGAAGTGGTGCTGTGGCTTAAGTGGTAGAGCACTAGCCTTCTGAAACCCCAAGAACAATACTGAGGCACTAAGTTTAAGCCCCAGGACTGCCCCCCCCAAAAAAAAATTACTTGGAGAAGGGGGGTTTATTTAAGCATATTCCTAATTGTCCTCAGAATTTCTTTTTCAGTGTGTCTGGAATTCTGGAATTAAGAATTTGTATGTCCAACAGGTTCCTAGAAAAAGCTGATACCACCAGTAGGAGGATCTCATTCTAGGGCACTGTCTGATATGTCAAGGCTAGGTTGTAGCCAAATGATAAGGGGACCACTTGTTTTAGTTTTGAGCCAAGAAGTTCCACAAACTACTTTCTATTTATTCCATTGTCAAAAATTTAGTGTTAGGCTAGGAAATGCAATGTAACTGAAAAGCACTGTGGTCAAAACTTTTATTGATACTTTTTACGATAGCTGAAAGGAGGCTAATTTTGATGACAATAAGTGGTAATATCAAGACACTGAAAAGTAACTTTGTGAGAGGATTGATTAGGGAACAAGTTTTATCAGATGAAGGATCTAGGATTACAGGCGTGAGCCACTATGTGCGCTTCACCAGTTTTCTTACTAATGTTTTCTTTTAGATCCAAGTTGTAATCTATCATCTCATAGTTCATTGAGCTGTTCTGTTTCCTTGGTCTCCTTTAATCCATGAGAGTTTCTTAGTCTTTATTTCCTGAACAGTTTTGAAGAGTGTTGCCTGTCCTCCTGTAAAATACTCCTTAATCTGGGTTTATCTAAAATGTCCTCATAATTAGTTTATTTTTTGCAAAATATTACAAAATTAATGCGCTCTTCTCAGTGTTATTTTATCAGAAAATATATAAAGTAAAAAAAAAAGAAAAAGCCCCATGTAATGTGGGTTACATTTACCATTTAACTTTGTAACTATTTAATCCTCAAATCTCAGCCTCTTGAGTAGCTAGGATTACAAGCATGAGCCAACACTCTGGTTGCTGATTTAAACTTCATTCACTTGAAGCAGGATGTGATAGCTCATACCTGTAATCCTAGCTACTCAGGAGGCTGAGATCTGAGGATCACGGTTCAAAGCCAGCCCAGGCACTAAAGTCCATGAGACTCTTATCTCCTATTAACCACCAGAAAACAGGAAGTGGCACTGTGGCTCAAGGGATAGGGCAATATCCTTGAGCTGAAGAGCTCAGGGATAGCACCCAGGCCCAGAGTTCCGGCCCACCCCAAGGGGGGGAAAAATTAGGGGCTAGGAGTTTGGCCTAGTGGTAGAGTGCTTGCCTAGCATGCACAAAGACCTGGGTTCAATTCCTCGGTACCACATGCATAGAAAAAAGCTGGAAGTGGTGCTGTGGCTCAAGTGGCAGAGCTCTAGCCTTGAGAAAAGCCCAAGGACAGTGCTTAGGCCCTGACTTCAAGGCCCAGGACTGGCAAGAAACAAAATAAAAAAACTTTAATCACTTGGTTAAGATAATGTCTACTGAGTTTTTTCCACTGAATAACAGTATTGTGGAGATGTTTAGAAGCTAGGTATGCAAATTCCCTATCTCTCATCAAATCTCTATTCACTAAATCTAGCATCTTGGAAGTGGCCCTGTGCCTCAAAGAGGTAGACTGCTAGCCTTGAGCAAAGAGTTCAAAGACAGCACCCAAGCTCTGACTGAGTTCAAGTCCCAGGACCCACAAATACATACATATATACATATACATACATATTTGTATACCACATGATATTTGGTTAAGAACAGATTACACAAAAATTATGTAAGGGTTGGGCAGGGAGTTTGGCCTAGTGGTAGAGTGCTTGCCTAGCATGTATGAAGCCTGGGTTTGATCCCTTGGTACCACATACACAGAAAAAAGCTGGAAGTAGTGCTGTGGCTCAAACAGTAGAGCTCTAACTTTGAGAAAGCCCAAGGATGGTGCTCAGGCTCTGAGTTCAAGTCCCAGGACTGGTTAAAAAAAAAAGTAAGAGGGGCCAGGAGTTTGGCCTAGTGGTTAAAGTGCTTGCCTAGCATTCATGAAGACCCAGGTTCAATTCCTCAGTACCACATACATAGAAAAAAGCCGGAAGTTGTGCTGAGGCTCAAGTGGTAGAGCTCTAGCCTTCTTGAGAAAGTCCAAGGACAGTGCTCAGGCCCTGAGCTCAAGCCCAGGACTGGCAAAAAAAAAAAAAAAAGTAAGAAGCTGGGTGCTTGTAGTTCATGCCTGTTATCCTTACTATTCAGAAAGTTGAGATCTAAGGATCATGGTTTGAAGACAGCCTGGACACATAAATAAGTGAAACTCTTTATTTCCAGTTAATCAGAAAAAAAAAAATAGAAAAAAAAAAAGAGTCAGAAGCAGAGGTGATACAAGTGACCCAGCATCAACCTTGAAGCTTTTAAAAGGCTAAGAAGAGCACAAGTTCCTGAGTCCAAGCATCAGAACCAGCACCCCTAGCCCAGAAACCAAAAAACCACCAGAATACTGGAAGTGGCACTGTGATTCAAACAGTAAAGCACTAGCCTTGAGCACAAAAGCTCAGGGATAAGCTGTCACTGGTACCTTAGAGTCTGTAATCCTATGGCTATAATCCTAGCTACTCAGGAGGCTGAGATCTGAGGACTGAAGTTCAAAACCATCCCAGGCACAAAATAATGCCAGAAAATTGGAAGTGGTGCTGTGGCTCCAGTGGTAGAGCACTGGCCTTGAGCTGAAGAGCTCAAGGACAACACCCAGGCTCAGAGTTCAAGCCCCATGACCAACAAAAGAAAGAAAGGAGAGAGGGAAGCTCGAAAGCTTAGGGATAGCACCTAGACCCAGAGTTCAAACTGCAGGAACAGTAACAAAACAAACACTTTCAAAAAAACAGGACAAAGACAACGACAACCAAAAACAAACAAACTAAAGCAACTCTGAGTTCATAGTGATACCAGAGAGATTGGTATTTTATAGCTTATTTGGGGGGGGGGGGAGGCAGTTGGGGGGAGGTGTCAGTTGTGAGGCTTGAACTGAAGACCTGAACACTGTTCCTGAACTTCTTCACTGGAGGTAGTGCTCTACCAATTCAAGCCACAAAGTCACTTCCGGTTTTCTAGTGGTTAACGGGAAATAAAAGTCTCATAGACTTCCCTATTTGGGCTGGCTGTGAACTGCAATCCTCACAGATCTCAGCCTCAAGTAGCTAGAATTATAGATGTCAGCCATTAAGCACCCAATGATGTATTTGTTCTTTTCCTTCAAAATTTTCAAGAAAGCACCTGTCAATACTCAAGTCTAAGTAACATAGTTTGTCAATTGTTCTTTTATCAAGTAAAAAACTATTCTGCTTGGGGCCGGGAGTTTGGCCTAGTGGTAGAGTGCTTGCCTAGCATGCACAAAGACCTGGGTTCGATTCCTTAGTACCACATAAATAGAAAAAAGCCAGAAATGGTGCTGAGGCTCAAGTGGTAGAGCTCTAACCTTGAGAAAGTCCAAGGACAGTGCTCAGGCCCTGAGCTCAAGCCCACGACTGGGGAAAAAAAACAAACAAAAAAACCTATTCTGCCAAGCACAATGATGCACACCTAAGCTCCCAGAATTAGGGAGGCTGAGGCAGGAAATATCAAGTTCAGGGTTAGCTCAAGTATAACAGTGAGTTTGTTTCAAGCTAGCCTGGACTACATAGGGAAACACTGTCTCCAAATACACACACACATACATACACATACACACATACACAATTTATCCTATAAAGCAGCTACTTTGACAAATACTGTACAAGTACTTTTCCTTTAGACAGCCACTATAACAAAAAATAGAAGAGCCCCCTAATTTAACACACAAAATACTAAAATGCTATGTACTAAAATACACAAATACACAGACACACACACACAGTAACTTTTATGGGGCTTAAACATAGGGGCTACACACTATCCCTGAGCTTTTTTTGCTCAAGACTAGTGCTCTACCACTTTAAGGGAAAACTCCACTTCTGGGTTTCTGATAATTAGAGATAAAGCATCTCAGTGGTCCTTCCTGTCTAGGCTTGCTTTGAACAGCGAATTCTAAGATCTCAGCCTCCTAAGCAACTAGGATTATAGGTAATTAACCAGCACCTGGCCATAGTTCATTTTGTACATAGTGTACACTAAATATGACTGCTTTTGTTCATCTTTCCTCCCTCCATTCCTGTGCCCTTTCTTTCCCTTCTCCTCAAAACTCAATTTCATTTCCTGGCATTCATTTTGATAAACAGTTCTTCTGTTGTTCAGAGGAATTACACCTTTGGATTTCTCCCCTAAGTATACCCTCCTCCTTTAGTCAGTTTGTTTCTCTCTTAATTTTTTGAGACAGGATCTCACCACATATACCAGGTTGGCCTTGAACTGGAGATCCTCCTGCATGATGGGATTTTTAAGCATGTACCTTTGAGACTGCCCTGTACTATTTATTGCCACCCTGTCTAGAAAGAAGCAAACAAATTATATAAGCTTTAACAAAGTTAAAGTTTCTAAATGAATTAAGGAACTTCCTCTGGACTACAACCTAACAAACCCTTATTATAGGATTCAAACCAGTATGAAAATTTTCTCCCACTTAAAACTCCCTAGGGCTGGGCCCAGGAGTTTGGCCTGGTGGTAGAGAGCTTGCCTAGCATGCACAAAGACCTGGGTTCAATTTCTTGGTACCACAGACATAGAAAAAAGCCAGAAATGGTGCTGAGGCTCAAGTGGCAGAGCTCTAGCCTTGAGAAAGTCCAAGGGCAGTGCTCAGGCCCTGAGTACAAGCCCCAGGACTGGCAAAACAAACAAAAACTCCGTAAACCTCCCTAGGGCTGGGCACCAGTAGCTCTCACCTGTAATCCTAGCTACTCAGGAGGCTGAAACCTGAGGATGGAGGTTCAAAGCCAGCCTGGGCACAAAAGTCTGTGAGACTCATATCCAATTAACCAACAGAGAACAGGTTGTGGCGCTATAGCTTACGTGGTACAGCGCTACCATTGAGCTGAAGAGCTCAGGGACAATGCCCAAGACCAGAGTTCAAGTCCAAAGACCAATCAAAAAACAAAAACGAAAATCCCTAGGCAATTCTTGTCCATCAGAGCCATTACCTTAAATGGTCAAGATAGGAGCTAAAGTAAATGCACATAAAACCATACCAGTATAATCTCTTTATTCACTCTTGTAACTACTACCTCATTTTTACCTAACAAAAGCTACTTCCTACATATATCACATCTAGGAAGCATATAAAGAGAATTAAGATGGTAGTAAACTGATCAATAATTTCTAACAGAATACAGAACACTCAATAGCAGATGAAAGATACTTTACTTTCATTCCAACTGAATCTTCCAATTGGAATACCTGAAGTGTTCAGATGCTTAAAACAAGCTTTAATTTTTCCTTCCATGTGCACTTGATTTTTCTATTGTACAATTCTAACTCTGCAGCAGGGAAAGAATACAGCATTTTTACAATATCATACAAAACAGAACAACAAAAAGCTATAAAGGAAATAGGAGAGAAGTCAAAGGGGCAGCTTAATAGATACTAAATGTATTATCATCTAATATTTTGCTTCTCATTAAAGCAATTCTTTTCGCTCACCCATCCTGACAATTCTGAATGATTAATTGATTAAAACAAAATAATTCAGCTTGTTCCCTACCCACCTTCCAGAAGGATCTTAACAAACTGAAGACATTAAATCCAGGAGACATTTCTCTTCTACATACCCCTTCTCAAGTACAAACACCTTTGGATAGGTGCAGAAAGAAGAGATGCAGAATAAACGGCCTTAGTTCTCAGGTACTATTTCCACTAACAACATGGTCATTATTATTTGAGCTCACAAGCACTCTCATTTGTTACAACACAAATACCAGTTTTGTTGTTGTTGTGGGGATTTTTTTAATGGCAGCAGGGGAAAAAAGTGAGTATGTAAGTGTGTGAGTGTGTGTGTATATATAAAGATTTTTTTTTCAATTGCTCTATGCCCTCCCTTCCTTGTCCATCAGTCCAAGCAAGCAGAGATGACAGACTTCCTTATATAATAGCCTGTGATTTCCTCCACTGCAGGCCTTTCCCTTTGTGTTCTGTATACACTTAGACACACGAGCACGCGCACATTCTCATTGCTTTGCAGCCCCTGGCATGATGCCAGCACTCAGTCAGCTGGTTGACTCCATTCACAGAGCAGTGTTGGCGCTGACATGGGGGGGGGGTAATAAGGGTACGGAAGAACTAGAATCATCATTGCTACAGACAAAAGACATTTTAAGGAGAGAAAGATCCTTAATATAACATTGCTTATAGCTTCAACTAGAAGACTATAAACTAAAGATCCCTTACCATTACAGCAAATGGTTGAAATATAGGGGAAGAGAATCTAAACCAAAAGCAGCTGCTTTGTATGAGAATCATTCCCTAACAGATTTTTAAAAACAAAGCGGTTATTACTTCAATTCCATTAGAAACCTTAGACTGATATACTGAAGAACTTAAAGCAACTGAATTCCTGCTTTTAGATTTTGTTCAGGAAGAGATATTTTAAAAAGTACTTATACATTTTTTTGGTTCCCTCCTCTAGCTGCCAGAAAAGCCGGAGAAAAGGAGAAACAGAAAACATAAAAAGGAGGGGAAAAAAGCAGCAAGAGATGTATTTATATTGCACTCCCCCCTTCCTGAGGACGGAGAGGGTATTCCTCCTTTTTCCATCCTAAGAAAAGCTCTTTCTATAACCCAGACTGGACACATACATACCAACCTCCTTGAGACCTGAACAGACCTAGTCTCCAAGCGGGCACTGACCTGCCAATCATATGGCGTACTGTTATATTAAACAAAAGAAACAGGAGATGCTTACTTTTACCCATGATGCTTAGCGGGGGCAGGAAGAAAACCAGTCTTAGCCGGTTTATAACCTCAAGACATAAAATTATCTCTTAATTTTTAAAAGTCATTTGTAGCACAAAAGTCAGTCTCCCTGTTCTGATCCCCCCACCCCCCAATTATTCTGGCCTAGTGCCAAAGTTCGCCTTCATTCATAAGACCTAGTTTCCTCTCAAATCATGCTTTAACTGTTTAGTTTCCAAAGCTAACATCCAAGACAGGAAATCACAGAATCAAGACCAAAGTATACCTAAACTTACAACAAAGAGAAAGTACATATCAAGCTACTTTCTTTTCTGAGATAAGGTTTTGCCAGTAGGCTACACAGGTCTCAAACTTACTCTCTTACCTCCACCTTCAAAGTGCTGAGATTATAGGTATGAGCCACCATGTCCAGCCCAAGCTACTTTTCTTTAACCTTTACTGTTAGTATTATGGGACAGGTACTTATAATACAGTAGATCTGTTCATCAAAGATTTTCCTGATGGCTGTCTTCACATGTAGTATTTTTTTTTGGGGGGGGGGTGTTAGTCCCAAGGCTTGAAACTGTTCCTGAGCTCTTCAGCTCAAGCATACTAACACCTATGAGCCACAGTGTCACTTCTGGTTTTCTGGAATTAATTGGAGATAAGAGTTTCACAGACTTTTATGCCTGGGCTGGCTTTGAACTTCTATCCTCAGATCTCAGCATCCAGAGCAGCCAGGATTATAAGTGTGAACCACTAGTGCCTGACCTGCATAATCTGTTTTTATGAGTTTTTTGCTATTTTATGTTTTTGTGCCAGTTCTGGGGCTTGAACTCAGGGCTTGGAAAGCTGTCCCTAAGCTTTTTATGCTCAAGATTAGCACACTACCACTTGAGCCACAGCTCCATTTCTGGCTTTTTGGTGGTTAAATGGAAAAAAGAATCTAACAATCTTTGCTGGGGTAGCTTCAAACTTGACATCTTATCCTCAGATCTCAGCCTCCTAAGTAGCTAGGACTACAGACATGAACCACTGTCACCAAGCTGTTTGGATTGTTGTTGTTATTGTTGCTGTTACTATTTGATGCTGGAGGAAAAACCAGGACTAAGTTAAGTGCTTTGTGTTTGTTGGTAGTGCTAAAGACTGAACCTAGTGGTAGAGTGCTTGCCTAGCATGCATGAAGACCCAGGTTCCATTCTTCGGTACCACATATATAGAAAAAAAGCCAGAAGTGGTGCTGAGGCTCAAGCGGTAGAGTTCTAGCCTTGAGAAAGTCCAAGGACAATGCTCAGGCCCTGTGCTCAAGCCCAGGACTGGCAAAAAAAAAAAAAGATCATCAAGGACTTTCCTGCCCAGGTTGGCTTCACACAATTGCTGCCTAGCATCTATCACTAACCAACAAAAATACCAAACTGGAGGTATAGTTAAAGTGGTAGACCAACAGTCATGAGCAGATAGAGCACTGAATGAGCACAAGGCCCTAGAAAACACACACACACACACACACACACACACACACACACACACACACACACACACACACAGTTGAGGCTAGGCTGGGTATATACCCCCTCAGTGCAGAGTTCTTACCAAATATGTGCAAAGCCCTACTTTTGATTTTTAAAACTTAGGAAAGGGGGCCGGGAGTTTGGCCTAGTGGTTGAGTGCTTGCCTAGCATGCACAAAGACCCTGGTTCAATTCCTCGGTACCACATACATAGGAAAAAAGCCAGAAGTGGTGCTGAGGCTCAAGTGGTAGAGCTCTAGCCTTGAGAAAGTCCAAGGACAGGGCTCAGGCCCTGGGCTCAAGCCCAGGACTGGCAAAAAAAACACAAAAAACAAAACAAAAAAAAAAAAACCTTAGGAAAGGAGGCAGGCGGGGGATACAATAGCTTAGATCGTGTGCGTGTGCGTGTGCGCGTGCGTGCGTGCGTGTGTGTATTCACCACACTGAAGAGAACTTGTTTTGTTTGAATGCCAGTCCTGGGGCTTGAACTCAGGGCCTGAGCATGTCCTCGGGCTTTCTCAAGGCTAGTGGTCTGCCACTGGAGCCACAGTACCACTTCCAGCTCTTTTCTATGTATGTGGTACCAAGGAACAGAATCCAGGTCTTCGTGCATGCTAGGCAAGCACTCTACCACTACGCCAAACTCCTGACCTGGAGAACTTCTTTTAAATGCTCAGGCCCAGCCACAGTATAATTTCAATTATTATTCTACTTTCTACAACTAGGATACTCTTTACGCTCTTTCCTTTCATATTCCAGTACCTTAACTCATTTTGCGCCATTTAATGCACACATTCTATGTAAATCTACAGATCCAAATATTAGACAAAAATAAGTAATTCCCTGATTAATTTTTTGTGAGAAAATGCTAGAAAAGAGTTCTAACACTTAAACTACACTTCTAGACCCCTTTTGCAGTTTTATATTATCTAATCAAAATACTGGCATCAGTAAGAAAATGGTAGGGAAGAAATTCAAAGAAAACAGAAGGAAAGAAGCAGTGGCTTATTGTGCTAGAGGTCTTATTAGCTTAGGACTTTTGCTATAGGATCTTTGTCTAGCTGAGAAACTAAGATTTGTATAAAGAATAAGAATCATAATGGGGGAAAGAGGGCTGAGAGTTTGGCCTAGTGGTAGAGTGTTTGTCCAGCATGCAGGAAGACCCAAGTTCGATTCCTCAGTACCATACACATAGAAAAAAGCCAGAAGTGGTGCTGTGGCTCAAGTGGTAGAGCTCTAGCCTTGAGAAAGCCCAAGGACAGTGCTCAGACAGGCCCTGAGTTCAAGCCCTAGGGCTGGCAAAAAATAAAAAATAACGGGAAGCCAGTAATCCTAGCTACTCAGAAGGCTGAGATCTGAGGATCAAAGCCAGCCTGGGCACAAAAGTCTGAGATTCTTAACTCCAATTAACCTCTAGAAAAAGAGTGGGGCTTGGCTCTAGGGTAGGGGCCCTGAGTTGAAGAGCTCAGGGGCAATGCTCAGGCACAGGGGTAGGGCAGGAGCCTTGAGCTTAAGAGCTCAGGGACAGTGCCCAGACGCAGTTCAAGCCCCATGACCCACACACACAAATAATCATGGGAGAAGGACACACCTCCCTCTTCCTCTCTCCCTCTCCCCCTCTCCCTCTCCCCCCTCCCCCCTCTCTCTTTGTGGGTCATGGGGCTAGAACTGGCCTGGGCCCTGTCCCTGAGCTCTTCAGCTCAAGGTTCCCACACTGAGTCAAGCCCCAATTCCCTTTTCTAGAGGTTAATTGGAAATAAGAGTCTCAGATCCTTCTGTGCCAGGGCTGGGTTTGAACCTTGATCCTCAGATCTCAGCATCCTAAGTAACTAGGATTAAAGGCTTGAGCCACCATGCCAGAATTTTGTTACTTGTCAGTCTCCTATGGATACACTGTACCAAATGCCTGCTTCATTTGAATCACTGAAACTCAAATTACTGTTACAGAGAATAGATAAAAAATATCTACAACTTATTTAAAGATATTAATTTATAAAAATTTCCTGGCAGGGGCTGGGAGTTTGGCCCAGTGGTAGAGTGCTTGCCTAGTGTGCACGAAGACCTCGGTACCACATACACAGAAAAAAGCCCGAAGTGTTGCTGAGGCTCAAGTGGTAGAGTTCTACCCTTGAGAAAAATCCAAGGACAGTGCTCAGGCCTTGAGCTTAAGCCCAGGACTGGCAAAAAAAAGAAAAAAAAAATTTCCTGGACAAGAACCGGGTACCTGAGGTTCACAGCTGTAATCCTAGCTACTCAAGAGGCTGAGGATCACAGTTCAAAGGCAGCCCAGGCACAAAAGTCCGTGAGACTCTCATCTCTAATTAACCACCAGAAAACCAGATGTGTTGAGGCTCAAGTGGAACAGCATTATCCTTGAAGAGCTCAGGGACAATGTCCAGATTCCATAGTTCAAGCCCCAAGACCTAAAAAAAAAAATGTACTAGCCAGGATGGGGAATGTGGCTTAGTGGTAGAATACTTGCCCAACATGCATGATGAAGCCCTCGGTACCATATAAATAGAGCCAGAAGTGGCACTGTGGCTCAAGTTGTAGAGTGCTAGCTTTGAGTCTTCCCTGCCCCCTTCCCAAAGAACCTCAGAGACAGTACCTAGGCCCTGTGTTCAAACCACAAGGCTGTAGGACTGGTGAAATAATGATGATGATGATAATAATAATAATAATTTCCTGGGCAATAGAACATTAATGTCACTCAATTTTCAGAAACAGAGCCTGAGTAATCTATTTAGGAGATAAGAATGCAGATCTTGCCCAGAGTCAGCTGCTCATATTGGTAATCCTAGTTACTCAGGAGGCTGAGATCTGAAGATGACTGTTAAAAGCCAGCCCAGGTACTAAAGCCCGTGAGACTCTTTTTCTGTGTATGTGATACCAAGAAATTGAACCCAGGGCTTTGTGCATGCTAAATGAGCACTCTACCACTAGGCTCCGCTCCAGGCCCTCTGTGAGACTCATCTCCAATTAACCATCAGAAAATTGGAAGTGGCACTGTGGCTCAAGTGGCAGATCTAGCCTTGAGCTGAAGAGCTCAGAGATAATACCCAGGCCCAGAGTTCAAACTTCATGACAGACAAAAAAAAAAACAAAAACAGAACAGAATGCTGATCTTGGGGCTGGGAATGTATGTTAATGGTAAAGTGCTTTCCTAGCATGCATGAAGCCCTGGGTTCAATTCCTCAGTGCCATATAAACAGAAAACGCAGGAAATGGTGCTAGGGCTCAAGCGGTAGAGTTCTAGCCTTGAGCAAAAGAAATTCAGGAACAGTGATCAGGCCCTGAGTTCAAGCCCCAGGACTGCTCCCCCCCACACCAAAAAAAAAAAAAAAAGAATGCTGACCTAGCATCCTGGGTTCAATCACCAACATGGGTAGGCAGGCTGAAAGAAAAAGAGAAGATCTGAAAGTGAAGACAGACAAAAGGAAGAGAGGTTTCAGGGAGGAAAAAGAGGGAAGGGGTAGAAGGATGGAGAAAGGAAGAAAAGAAAAAAACTGGAGACTTCATAAAACAGAAGAAGACAGATTATATGTCAAGGAACTTATATATAGAACACAGAATTTTTAAAATGTAACAGTATAAAGCCAAATAACCCAATGTAAAAATGGGCAGGGCTGATGATGTAGCTCAACGGTAAAACATTCATGAGTCCTTGTGTTAGACCATTAGCACTACAAAAATAACTAAAATGGGCAACTGGATGCTACTGGCTCATATACATTCCATAATCCTATCTACTCTCTGGTAGCTGAGAGCTGGCCTCTAACCTTGGCTAGGGACATGGCTCAAGTAGTAGAGTGCTAGCTAAGAAAGCAAGCTGAACAAACACAAACCTGATACTGGGGGAAAAAAAAGAAAGAAAATAAATAAAGCCAGGCACTGGTGGTTCATGCCTGTAATCCTAGCTACTTAGGAGGCTAAGATCTAAGGATCAAGGTTCGAAGCCAGCCTGGTCAGGAAAGTCTGTGATAGTCCTCCTCCTCCTCCTCCTCCTCCTCCTTCATCTTGCCAGTCTTGGGGCTTGAACTCAGGGCCTAGGCACTGTCCTTGGGCTTTCTCAAGGCTAGTGCTCTTCCACTTGAGCCACAGCACCACTTCCAGCCTTTTCTGTGTATGTGGTACCAGAGACTGGAACCTAGCGAGGGTTTTCTGCATGCTAGGCAAATACTCTACCACTAGGCCATTCTCCAGGCCCCAAGTCTGTAACATTCTTAGGTGTGGTTAACCAATAAAAAGCAGGAAGTGAAGTTGTGGCTCAAGTGGGAGAGCACTAACCTGAGCAAAAAAAGCTCAAGGACAATGCTCAGGACCCGAGTTCATGCTCTCAGACTATCATAAATAAAACACTTAAAACAAAAACAACTCTGGCTGTTGAGGTGGCTCATGTCTGTCTGTAATTCTAGCTACTCAGGATGCTAAGATCTGATGATCAAGGTTCAAAGCCAGCCCAGGCATAAAAAAGGGACTTGAGACTCTTATCTCCAATTAACCTCTTGAAAATGGGAAGTGGGGCTTGGCTCAAGGGTAGGGTGGTAGCCTTGAGCTGAAGAACTCTGAGACAGTGCCCAGGCCAAGTTCAAACAAACAAACAAACCTCTGAAGGCTTTCAGGGCTTTCAGTGCCTCAATCATACAATCCTAGCTATCTAGAAGGGAAGGATCTGAGAATCCAAGTTTGAAGCCAGCCCAGGCAGATAACTCCAAGAGACTCTTATCTCCAATTAACCATCAAAAGGCCAGAGTGGAGCTGAGTTTCAATGGTAGAGTGCTATCCTTGAGCAAAACTGCTCAAGGACTGAAACTGAGAGTGTGGCCTAATTGTGGAGTGCTTATCTCGCATGCACAAAGCCCTGGGTTCGATTCCCTGATACAATATACACAGAAAAAGTCAGAAATGCTGCTGTGGCTCAAGTGGTAAAGCTCTAGATATAAAAAAGCTCAAGGACAATGCTCAGGCCCTGAGTTTAAGCCCCAGGAGTGGGGGAAAAAAACTGCTGGAAGATGAGCAGTGGCTCACACCTGTAATCCTAGCTACTCAGGATTCAGAGATCTGAGGATCATGATTCAAAGCCAGACCCAGCAACAAAATCCAAGAGATTCTTATCACTAATAAACCACCATAAAACTGGAAGTGGTGGAAGAGGTGCTGTAGTTCAAGTGATAGAGCTCTAGCCTTGAGCTGAAGAGCTTAGGGACAGTGATCAGGCCCAGAGTTCAAGCCCCATGACTGACCAAAAAAGTAAAATAAAACAAAAAAATAGCAATGTTCAAAGACTGCACTTAGACCCTAAGTTCAAAACTCAAAGGTGGTATATAAAAAAAAGCAAGCCTACGGAGCTGGGCCCAGTGGCTCACGCCCGTAAATACTAGCTACTCAGGAGGCTGAGATGTGAACTATGGCAGTTCAAAGCCAGGGCATTCAAGTCCCAAAGACTCTTATCTCCAATTAACTATTTAAAAAAACCTCTAACGAATTACTAAAAAACCGGAATTGGTGCTGTGGCTCCAGAGGTAGGGTGGTAGCCTTGAGCTGAAGAGCTCGGGAACAGAGCTCAGGCCCAGAGTTCAAACCCCATGACCAAAACAAACAAACAAAAAGCAAGCCCACAGGCATGCTGCAAATGGTAGAACACCAGCAGAATAAGTCCAGGCCCTGCTTTCAACTGTGAGAGGGAGGGAGGGAGGGAGGAAGGGAAGGAGAGAAGGAGAAAAGAAAAGGAAAGGGAAGCCAAAGTTCATCTAGCTATTAGTCTTCTGCTAACTCCCTAAAGTCCTGTTTTGAGTAGGTCTGGTCCATTTATAGAAATGAGATCATGACATTTCAAAATTACTACTATTACAACAATAAATCATATCAAAGAATAACAAAGCCTTATATGGGCAACAAGCTACAATTTTTTTCAGGCTCACACCTGTATCCTAGCTACTCAGGAGGCTGAGATCTATCCGAGAATCAAGGTTCAAAGAGAGCCCAGGCACTAAAGTCCATGAGATTCTTATCTCCAATTAACCCCCAAAACTGGAAGTGGTGATGTAGCTCAAATGGTAGAGCACTAGCGTAGAGCTGAAGAGATCAATGCCCAAGTTCAAGCCCCATGACCAACAGCAGCAACAACAAAAAAATAAGATAACCAATCAAAAGGAAAGGCCAATTCTTTCTTTTCTTTCTTTCTTTCCTTCCTTTTTGCTCGTCCTGGGGCTTGAACTCGGGGCCTGAGCACTGTTCTTGAGCTTTCTCAAGGCTAGAGCTTTACCACTTGAGCCCCAGCACCACTTCCAGCTTTTTCTGTTTGAGTGTGTGTGTTACACCAAGGAATCGAACCCAGGGCTTTGTGCGTGCCAGGCAAACACTCTACCATTAGACCACGCGCCAAGCTTTTTATTTTTTATTTTTTGGAGGGGTGGGGTTGGTGGTGGGGCTTAAACCCTTGGCCCTGGGCACTGTGCTTGATCTCTTCAGCTCAAGGCTACTGCCCTACCCCTTGAGCCACAGCACCACTTCCCATTTTCTAGCGGTTAATTGGAAATAAAAGTCTCACAGACTTTAGTGCCTGAGCTGGCTTTGAACCACAATCCTCAGATCTCAGCCTCCTGACTAGCTAGGATTACAGGTGTGAACCACTACGCCCGTTTGGGAAGCTAATTCTTGGAAAATTAATTTCAAACAAGTAGTTGCACAATGAAAACCATTTTCAAATCAATACACTTGAAAAAGATGACTTATGCTCACATGGAGTAATTTCTATAGCAAAGCAGGGAAATCAGTTTTCAATCAATTGGAAGTTACAAATGAGTATAAACACACTGAATGTCTTTAACTGTTATTAAAATTTTTGTTAAAAAATCAATAGATGGGCCTGGAGTTTGGCCTAATGGTAGAGTGTTTGCTTTGCACACAAAGACCAGTGTTCAATTCCTAGGTACCACATACATAGAAAAAGCTGGAAGTGGCGCTGTGGTTCATGTGGTAGAGCTCTAGTCTTGAGAAAGCCCAAGGAAAGTAGAAATATGGACTATACATTACACTAATAACAAGAAGAAAGGAGAGTCCCAGTTCTGAGAAGTTTTCAATTAGGGAAGGTCTGCAAATATAGTTCCGTTGAAGTGCACTTGCTTGGCATGTGTAAGGCTTTAGGTACCATGTCCCTACTGCAAGTAAGCAAATAATAAAGGGAGCAGCATATTTCTCAATATCATACCTTTTTTTTTTGTCAGAGACCAGGATTCGAACTCAGTTTCTGATGCTTTTGTTCACTGACTAGGACTCTACTACCTCCAATCTCTCCAAGTAGCTCTTCTAAATGTGTTCACTTACTAAAAGTTTACAGGAATTACAACTGTTGTAAAAGTCACAAGACTTCTGTTGAATTAAATATTGCAAATAAGTATTTACAAAACAGTTATAGTGTCCTTTCACTGTATGGAAATAGAGAAGTAAATTACAGCAACTATTTTATCTTTCATGTTTGTAAACTAGTCTTTTTGTGATTTTTATTTCATACTTGGAGCACTTGGGAGCTCTACTGCCTACTCCTGAAAAAAAGAAATGGAAAAACATCTCCAGCATTAAATTAAATTAGTATTATTGTTGTTTTGTTTTTTTGTCTGTTGTGGGGCTTGGACTCTGGGCCTGGGCATTGTCCCTGAGCTCTTCAGGTCAAGGGTAGCTCCTAACCCTTGAGCCACAGTGCCACTTCTACTTTTCTAGTGAGATAAAAGTCTCACAGTCTTAGTGTCCAGCATGGCTTTGAACCTCGACCCTCAGATCTCAGCCTCCTGAGTAGCTAGAATTACAGACGTGAGCCACCGGTTATTATTATTGTTATTATTATTGTGCCTGACCTGGGGCTTGATCTCAGGGTCTGGGCACTATGCCTGAGCTTTTCTTTTCTTTTTTTTTTGCCAGTCCTGGGCCTTGAATTCAGGGCCTGAGCACTGTCATTGGGCTTTCTAAAGGCTTAATGCTCTGTCACTTGAGCCACAGCACCACTTCCAGCTTTTGTCTATGTATATGGTACAGAGGAATCTACCCTGGTCTTCATGCATGCTGGGTAAGCATTCTATCACTAGGCCAAACTCTGGGCCCCCTGAGCTTCTTTTGCTCAAGATTAATGCTGTACCTACCACTACAGTCACAACAACTCCACTTGCTTTTTGGTAGTTTATTGAAAGTAAGAGTATAGGCTTTCCTGCCCGCCCTGACTTGAATCACAATCCTCAGATCTCAGGCTCTTGAATAGCTAGGATAAAGGCATGAGTCATCAGTGTCAGGTCTAAGGTAGTAATTTTTACCCAGGGCTGTACTCACAAGGTGATCTTCCTAACTAGACAAATCGTAAATGTTCAGTTATTTGACAATAAAATTCAATTCTTGGGCTGGGAGTTTGGCCTAGTGGTAAGTGCTTGCCTAGCAGGCACTAAGACTGAGGTTCAATTCCTCGGTACCACAATCATAGAAAAAAGCTGCAAAGGGTACTGTGGTTCAAGTAGTATAACTCTAGCCTTGAGAAACCCCAAGGAGAATGCTCAGACCCCGAGTTCAAGGTCCAGGACTAATAATAATAATAATAATAATAAATTCAGCTCTTAACATCTACTTGTGCTAATATCTGCCACTAAGTATCACAGAGAAAAATAATCATGCAATTACTGCCATATATATATTTTTTTTTTTATTTTTTATTTTTTTTTGCCTATCCTGGGGCTTGAACTCAGGGCTTAGACATTGTTCTTGGACACTTTTTGCTCAAGACTACTGTTCTGCCACTTGAGCCACAGTGCCATTTCTGGCTTTTTCTGTGTATATGGTACCAAGGAATTGCAGGGTTTTGTGCATATGAGGCAAGCACTCTACCACTAGCTACACTCTCGGACAGGCCATAAATGTTTTTTATTATATATATATATATATATATATATATATGATATATAGCCAGTCCTGGACTTTAGTCCCGCCTCTGAGCACTGTCCTTGGGTTTTCTCAAGGCTAGAGCTCTACCACTTGAACCACAGCACCACTTCTGGGCTTTTTTCTATGTATGTGGGACTGAGGAATCAAACCTGGGTCTTCGTGCATGCTAGGCAAGCACTCTACCACTAGGCCAAACTCCTGGCCAACTGCTGTGAATTTTAAAAATATATTTATTTTATTTTGATCTGGCATTTTCTATTACCACAGCAGTGTTTGTCTCTTTCAAAATGAGTCTATGAATGGCTTAATTTAGAGCTACAGACATTTCACTTCTGTAAGGGTTGATCTTTATCCTAAGTTACAAGCTATGCAAAAATAAAAATACGAAGGCTGGGAGTTTGGCCTAGTGGTAGAGTGCTTGCCTAGCATGCACTAAGACCCAGGTTCGATTCCTCGGTACCACATACGTAGCAAAAAGCCAGAAGTGGTGCTGTGGCTCAAGTGGTAGAGCCCTAGCCTTGAGAAAATCCAGGGACAGTGCTCAGGCCCTGAGCCCACGCCCAGGACTGGCAATCAATCAATCAATCAATAAATAAATAAATAACACGAACTGCTACCTGTACTAATTTAGGCTTCTCCAACTACAAGAGAGAAAAGGATAGGCTGGTGCTGGTATCTTAGGCATAATCCTTGCTCATAATCCTTGCTACCCTGGAGGCTGAGGTCTGAAGATGGCAGTAGAAGCTAGCCTAGGTAACAAAGTCCATGAGACTCTTATCTCCAATTAACCACCAAAAACTTAGTGGTAGAGCACTAGCCTTGAATACAAAACAAAACTCTGGGACAGTGTCCAGGTCCTGAGCTTATGTCCCAGGACCAACACCAAGAGAAAATAAGGGGGGGGGGGGGAGATAGGTACAGTGGCTCCTAAATTGTAAACCCACTATGCAGACAGTATTAAGTAGAAATAATAGGGTTTTTGGGGGGGAAGTAGCCCCCCCACAAAAATCTATCTGAAAAATAAATAAAAAAGAGCTGAGGACCTGGTAAAATAGGACATGAATAAGAAAAACAAGTTGTCACACCCACCTAGTTAATGACGTCCATAAATCTTTAAATCTGCCCTCAATCTTAACAATTACCACATTTGATTCCTAGAAATAACAGGCTATAGTAGAACTAGATATATAATTATTTACTGAATACAAATTTTATCTATAATTAGAAATTATTCAGAATACAGTCTGCTATCCTGATTTGACAAATTAAGAAATCACTTAACTTAGACACCTACCCATCAGAATTTCAGGACAACTACTCACTGTAAGAAAAAAAAGAGACTAAGCTAGGTGGGTGCTGGTGGTTCATGCTGTACTGTAGACGACTCAGGAGGCTGAGATATAAAAATTGAGGTTTAAAGCCAGTCAAGACAATAAAGTCCATGTGCACCAAATTAACCATGAAAAAAGCTGAAACTAAAGCTGTGGTTCAAGTACTAGCTTTGAGCAAAAAGCTTAGGGACAGTGCCCAGGCTTTGAGCTTAAGTCCTAGCACTAACACTCCCCTCCCCCGAAAAAAGGTAATTTTTAAAGTTTCTAAATGTCTAAACGGTCAATAGAAAGATTCCAAGAAACAGAAATGTTCTATAACTGAGGTGGGATATGTTTTTTTGTTCCTCTTATTTTTAACTAGAAATTGTTTGGGGGGGTTGTTGTTATTGTTGCTGTTAGTCATGGAGCTTGAACTCAGAGCCTGGGTACTGTACTGTCCCTGAGCATTTTTTGCTCAAGGCTAGCACTCTACCAATTTGAGACACAGATCTACTTCTGGATTTTCTGGTAGTTAATTGGAGAAATGCATCTCAAGGACTTTCCTGCCTGGGCTGACTTTGGGCCACGAGCCTCAGAACTTAACTCTCTCCTGAGTAGCTAGGATTACAAGCGTAAACTACCAGCACACCACCTATAAACTGTTTTCTCTACCACACATATGTAAAGCGCTAGCTTTGAGGGATCAGGAGTTTGGCCTAGTGGTAGAGTACTTGCCTAGCATGCGTGGAGACCCGGGTTTGATTCCTCAGTACCACATATATAGAAAAATGCTGGAAGTGGTGCTGAGGCTCAAGTGGTAGAGCTCTAGCCTTGAGAAAGTCCAAGGAAAGTGCTCAGGCCCTGAGCTCAAGCCCAGGATTGGCAAAAAATAAATAAATATTCAGGCTTTGGGTACTTCATCATATTTGTTTTAACTACTAAGTCTAACAGAAAGCAGCCACAAATAACATATAAACAAATGAATATGGTTCTTACCAATAAAATTGTCAATATGGACACTGAACACTTAATTTCATATAATTTTCAAACATTGTAAAATAATCTTAGTTTTTTTCAACCATTTAAACCTGTAAATGCACCTGGCGCCAGTGGCTCATGGGCTCACACTCTGAAATCCTACTACTCAGGAGGCTGAGATCTGAGGATTGTGACTCAAAGACAGCCTGGGTAGGAAAGTATGGGAGACTCTCCAATTAACCAC
The DNA here is from genome assembly GCF_031878675.1 of Megascapheus bottae. NCBI lineage: Eukaryota > Metazoa > Chordata > Mammalia > Rodentia > Geomyidae > Megascapheus > Megascapheus bottae. Next base: position 39,624,879 of record NC_143518.1, on the reverse strand, counting down.
CAGAAATCCAGAAGTGGTTCAAAGTAGCAGAATGCTAGCCTTGAGCTAAAATATCACAGGGACAGCACCCAGGCCCTGAGTTCAAACCCCATGACCAAAATAATTATAACTAAAGTATTAAATGAGTAGGGGAAAGCAATTACAATAATTAGAATGAGAGTAATTAAACACACAACAAATAAAACAGAAGGTTTTGAAATAGAATTTCAGCATTTGGTAAAAACATTTCACACACAGAGCCAAGTTGTAAAAAGTATAAGGGCTGGAAGTTTGGCATAGTGGTACACAAAGGCCCAGGTTTGATTCCTCAGCACCACACACAGAGAAAAAGCCAGACCGGAGACCGGGTATGGTGGTGGCTCACACCTGTAGTCATAGCTACTCAGGAAGCTGAGATCTGAGGATCAAGGTTCAAAGCCAGCCTGGGCACTAAAGTTTGTGAGACTCTCATCTCCAATTAACTATGAGAAAACTGGAAGTAGCAAGTAGCAATGTGACTCAAGAGGTAGGGTGGTAGCCTTGAGCTGAAGAGCTTAAGGACAGCTTAGGGAGCTCTGGCTTAGGCCCAGAGTTCAAGTCCCATGACTATCAAAAAAAAAAAAAAAAGAAAGAAAAAAAAAAACAGCCGAAGTGATGCTATGGCTAAAGTGGTAGAGCTCTATCTAGCCTTGAGAAAGTCCAAGCAGTGTTCAGGCCTTCAGTTCAATCCCCCCTAAGACTGTCCAAAAAAAAAAAAAGTGTAGAATAAACTGAAAAATGTAAACTAAGAGGAAGGGGAGTCACAATAGCCAAGAGATGGAAATAACCCAGATGCCCCATAATAGATGAGTGAATACAAAAATATGATACCTATACACAATGAAGTCTTACATAGCCTTTAGAAAGAACAATATAATTTGCAGGGAAATGGAAGGAACCAGAACAATTCATGTTAAGTGAGGTAAGCCAAGCTCTGAGAGACAAATGGTGCATACTCTCTCTGATATGCAGAAGTTAGATCTAAGATATGATAAATTATACAAGCTTATAGATACTCATATACAGTGGGATCTAAATAGGATATCCTGGACCAGGTGCCAGTGGCTCACGCCTGTAAATCTTAGCTACTCAGCAGGCTGAGATCTGAGGATGGAGGTTCAAAGCCAGCCTGGGCACAAAAGTCCATAAGACTCCTATCTCCAAATAACCACCAGAAAGCCACAAGTGGAGCTGTGGCTCAAGGGGTAGAGCACTATTGCCCAGGCCAGAGATCAAGCCCCATGACAGACCCCCCCCCCAAAAAAATAGGACATCTTAGGAAAGAGACACAAAAGCATAATGCCTAAGTGTCTCTTCATATTCATATAACAGACATACTGAAAAGAACTCCAAGATATGGGAACAAAAGATTTTTATTTCTTATAGTTTCTAGTTTTTGGTAATTCTGTCTTCTTTACCTTATTGTATGATGTATTCACATGTGTATCTTCAGGAGGATGGGGGGCACAGAACTCAAGGAAGAAAGGGTGAAAAAGTGCATCAGTGGAGCTCACAGGACATTAATGAAAGTGAACTATACAACTCATGAGGGAGGGAGGGAGAGAGGGAGGGGCAACAGGAGACACTATACAAAAGGAAATGTACTCATTACCTGACTCATGTAATTGTAATCCCTCTGTACATCACTTCTATAATAACAACAATAAAGTAATTTAATTTGGGCCGGGAGTTTGGCCTAGTGGCAGAGTGCTTGCCTAGCATGCACGAAGACCCGGGTTCGATTCCTTGGTACCACATACATAGAAAAAAGCTGGAAGTGGTGCTGAAGCTCAAGGGGTAGAGCTCTAGCCTTGAGAAAGTCCAAGGACAGTGCTCAGGCCCTGAGCTCAAGCCCAGGACTGGCAAAAAAAAAAAAAAATAATAAAATAAATAAAGTAATTTAATTTAAAAAAAGAGGAAGGGAAGGCTGAAGAGAGGGTAAAAATTAATGGAACATATTGTAAATATGCACGGAAATGTAACAAATGTAAAAAAAAAAAAACAAAGGTTCCCTTTACATAACTAGTGCACAACACTAATTTAAAATGAATGAATGGCTGGGTAGGCAGGTAGCGCAAACCTATAATCCCAGCTATCTAGGAGGTTTACATCTGAGGATCTTAGTTTAAAGCCTAGGCAGCAGTCTGTGAGAGTCATATCCAATGAATCACCAAAAAAAAAAAAAAAAATCAGAAGTAGAGCTGTGGCTCAAGTAGTAGAACACTAGCCTTTAGCACAAAAGCTCAGGGACAGCGCCCAGGCCCTAAATTCAAGCCCCAGTACCAATGTCCATGCACCCATGAGTGCACACAGACAGACACACACACACACACACACACACGCACTATACATTATTGTAACAATTAAAAAAATAGGCAGGCTGGGGGAAAAAAACTATGTGAAGAGAAAAATTTATTCTAAAATTTATATGGCATCTCAAGAGACCTGGAAAAGCCAAAATAATCTTAGAAAAAAGAGAAGTGAGCCAAAGTACTCACACTTCCTGATTTTAAAATTTGTTACAAAGTTATCTGATTATAGTAATCAAAACAGTGTGATACTTGCAATAAGACAGACACACAAATTTCTAAACAGAGCCCAGAAATAAAACTTTGCATACTGGGTCAAGGAATTTTTTAACAAGAGTATGCAAGTGGTACTAGCAAAATTAAACATTCATATGCAAAGAATTTAGACTCTAATTTTACATGACATTAAAAAAATTAATACAACATGACCTGAAATGGAGAGGAATACTTGAAATCATAGCACTGAGCAGGCTGATACAAAAGAGGTCATAGGTTCAAGATCAGCTTGGGCTAGTGAGAAGTCTCAAAAAAAAATCCCAACAAACTATGAACTGGTGGCTCACACCTAAAATTGTTACTTAGGAGGCTAAAATCTGAGAATTACGATTCAAAGCAGCCCAGGTAGACAAATGAGACTCTCCAATTCACTAGCAAAAGGCCCAAACTGAAGTTGTGGCTTGAGTGGTAGGATGCCAGCAGTGAGTGGAAAAAGTTGAGTGAGAGCTACAGTCCTCTGAATTTAAACCCCAGTGCTGGAACAAAACACAATGGGGAAGGAAGGAAGGAAGGAAGGAAGGAAGGAAGGAAGGAAGGAAGGAAGGAAGGAAGGAAGGAAGGAAGGAAGGAAGGAAGGAAGGAAGGAAAAGGAAGAGGAGGAGGAGGAGGAGGAGGAGGAGACGACTAGATGTGAAAGCCCAAATTATAAAATTCAGAGAAAGTTTTATGATATTGGATTTGGCAATGATTTCTTAGATACCAAAGCACAAAGAAAAAAATGTTTTTGCCAGTGCTGGGTTTGAGCTCAGGGCCTGAGCCCTGTCCTTGGACTTTCTCAAGGCTAGAGCTCTACCACTTGAGCCTCTGCACCACTTCTGGCTTTTTTCTACATGCGTGGTAACGGGTCTTCATGCATGCTAGGCAAGCACTCTACCACTAGGTCAAAGTCCCGGCCACAACAAAGAAAATTTTAAGAGGAGATAAATTTTCCATGCCTGGTGATACTCATCACCAGCCCCTCAGGGGGCTGAGGCCAAGAGCATTTTGAGTTTGATCAACGTAGACTACATACTCAAAGTTCTTGTCTTAAAAAAATCCCACAGCAGCCCAGTGCTGGTGGCTCACCCCTGCAATCCTCGCTCCACAAGAGGCTGAGATCTGAGGATCGGGGTTTGAAGCCAGCCAGGAAAAGGCCATGAGACTTTTTTTTTTTTGGTCAGTCATGGGGCTTAAATTCTGGGCCTAGGCACTCTCCTTAAGCTTCTTTTGCTCAAGGTTAGTGCTCTATTACTTAAGCCACACTTCGACTTCTACCTTTTTGCTGGTTAACTGGAGATAAGAGTCTCTCGAGTTTGTTTGCCAGTGCCAGCTTCAAGTGGAGATCCTCAAATCTAGCCTCCCACCAGTTCCCAACAGCTTATCACATTTCAAACTTGATTATAAACGGAACATAAGGTTAAAAATACATACTGTGTATTAACTATTTGCCAGGCACTATATCAAACACTAAATAAATGCATGAAAGGAAATAAATAAGCAATATATTTTTCTTTTGTAGACCATGGCGCTTGAACTCAGGCCCTCAGCACCGTCCCTGAGCTCTCTTGCTCAAGGCTAATGTTCTACCACTTAGGGCTACAGTGTCACTTCTGGTTTTCTAGTGATTAATTGGACTTTCCTACCCTAGGCTGGCTTTGAACTGTGATCCTTAGACCTCAGCCTACTGAGTAGCTAGGATTACAGGCAAAAGCCACTGGTACCCAGCTTATGCAATATATTTTAAAAATGTATGTTAAGAAATCAAGTGGTGGGCCGGGAGTTTGGCCTAGTGGTTAAAGTGCTTGCCTAGGATGCATGAAGACCTGGGTTCGATTCCTCGGTACCACATACATAGAAAAAAGCCGGAAGTGGTGCTGAGGCTCAAGTGGTAGGGCTCTAGCCTTGAGAAAGTCCAAGGACAGTGCTCAGGCTCTGAGCCCAAGCCCAGGACTGGCAAAAAAAAAAAAAAAAGAAAGAAAGAAATCAAGTGGTATCAGAAAGGAAAAAAAAAGCAGAAAAGGACCCAAAAAGTGAGTGTGTGTGTGTGTGTGTGTGTGTGTGTGTGTGTGTGTGTACTTTTTATTTTTGCTGGTCCTGGGGCTTAAACTCAGCCTGGCCCATTCTTTGAGCCTCTTTGTGCTCAAGGCTAACACTCTACCACTTGAACCATACTTTTTTGAGTAGTTTATTGGAGATTAATAGTCTCATGAGACTTTTATGCCCAGGTTGGGTTTGAACCATAATCCTCAGATCTCAGACTCCTGAGTAGCTAGGATCACAGGCAGGAGATACCAGTATGCTGTCCAAGGTATAATTTTAAGTAGAGGCAGAGTAAGGCTTAATGGGAGCCTTATAGGAGATTTAAAGGAGGCACGCAATTAGTCATTATCTCAGCATGGAAAGATAGGTATTATAGAGCCAGAGCATAGCCTAGTAGTAGAGTGTTTGCTTAGCATAATTATTACCTCTTTCTCTCTCTCTCTCTCTCTCTCTCTCTCTCTTTCTCTCTCTCTCCCTTTTTCTTTTTGCCAGTCCTGGGCTTGATCTCAGGGCCTGAGCACTGTCCTTGCACTTTCCTCAAGGCTAGTGCTCTTACCAATTGAGCCACAGCACTACTTCTGGCTTTTCTATGTATGTGATACTAAGGAATTGAACCTGGGTCTTCGTGCATGCGAGGTAAGCACTCTACCACTAGGCAAAACTCTCCCAGGATCATTATCTTAAAATCAACAAAGAACTAAAAAAAAAATGGAAAAAGCCAGGCACCAATGGCTCATGCCCATAATCCTAACTACTTGTAAGGCTGATGGCAAAAGGATCATGGTTCAAGACCAGCCTGGGAAGAAAAATACTTGAGACACTAAAATATAAGCAGCAAAAAACAGGGCTGAAGGCATGTCTCAAGTGATAGATCACCAACCCAGCATTTGAAACCAGCCCAAGCAGGAAAAGTCCAAAAGTTCAAGTGGTAGAGCTCTAGCCTTGAGTGAAAAAACCATGGGAAACACAAAAACATAAACAAGTTCAAAAAGCAACTACCATATTTTCACTCATTTGTGGAAAGTAGACCTATATACTTATATATGCATGGACATGTACACATATGTATATATACACATTTATATATGTATGTGTATATATATATATATACACACATATATAAAACAGAAAACATAGTTCTAAGTATGGGACTGTTTAGAGGGATTAGAGGAGAGGAATAAAGAAGGACGAGTGAATAATTGGGATATACTCTGTGTGAAAATGGTTTAAGGAATGTCGGTGAAAGCTGTTGACTAACAAGGGTGTTTCCTAGAGGAGCAGGGAAAGTAAAAGCAATAGAGTTTTATTCAGACTAAAATATTATATACGCACATCTGAACTACCATGGCAAAATCCCTATGACATACTCTAGTAATAAGTCAACTCTTTGGCAATTGAGAGAGAGAGACAGACAGACAGAGAGAGAGAGAGAGAGAGCATGCGAGAGCAAGCACACACCATGCTTATGCCTATAATTCTAGATACTCAGAAGGCTGAGATCTAAGGATCATGGTTGGAAGAGCCAGCCCAGGGAAGGAATATCCGTGATACTTATCTCCAATAAACCACTCAGAAAAAGTTGGAAGTAACACTATGGCTCAAGTGGTTGAATGCTAGTCTTGAGAAAAGAGTGTAAAGGGAAAAGAGTTTGATACAGATAACTTGTACATATGTATAGAAATGTCAAAATGAGGGGGGAAAACAAGATGAGGGGTGGGGGTGGGGGAGGGAAATAGGGACCTAGACATGAGAAAGGGTATCAATGTATGTGAATTAATGCACCTTCTATCTGGCGAATATAATGTAACCCTTCTATTAATTACAACAACAACAACAAAAAGAAATGTCACAATGAAGCTGGGCACAGTGGCTCACACCTGTAATCCTAGCTACTAAGAGGCTGAGATCTGAGGATCAAGGTGCAAAGCCAGCCCGGGCAGAAAAGAACCTGAGACTCTTATATCCAATTAACCCCTAGAAAACAAGAAGTGGGGCTTGTCTCAGGGACAGTCCACCCCAAGGGGGGGGGGGGAGAAGAAATGTCACGATGAGCCAGGATGAGCCAGGAACGGGGTGGCTCACGCCTGTAATCCTAGCTACTCAGGAGGCTGAGATCTGAGGATCACGGTTCAAAGCCAACCCAGGCACTAAAAACTCTTATCTCCAATTAATCACCAGAAAACCGGAAGTGGGCTTGTGGCTCAAGGGGTAGGGTAGCAGCTTTAAGCTGAAAAGCTTCAGGACAATGCTCAAGCCAAGGGGTAGGGTGGTAGCCTTGAGCTGAAGAGCTCAAGGACAGCTCCCAGGCCCAGAGTTCAAGTCCCAGGACTGACAAAACAAACAAAAACCACACTGACTTTAGGGTTGGGTTATTCCTCAAAGAGGATGCCTACCTAGTGCCAATAACTGGGGAAAAAAAAAAAACAAAAAACTTTATGGGCTGAATGTGTATGTGTAAAAAAAACCTTTATGGGCTGAATATGTGTGTATGTATCTCAGTGCTCAAGAATTTGCATGCACATGGTTGTAAGTTTGAGCCCCATCATCTAAAAACAGAGAAAGGAAGAAGGAAGAAAGGAAGGAAGGAAGGAAGGAAGGAAGGAAGGAAGGAAGGATCCAATACCATCAGCTACTTAGGAGGCTAAGATCTGAGAATCAAGGTTTTGAGCCAGCTGGAGCAGACTAATCCTTAAGACTTTCATCCCCAATTAAGCACCAAAAAGCTTGAAGTGGAGACATAGCTCCAGTGGTAGAGTGTCAGAAAGAGCTGACAAGAGCACAAATTCCTGATTTCAATAAAAGATCCATAGCTGGGTACTAGTGTCTCACACTTGTATTCAGGAAGTTGACATTTGATGACTGTAGTTCCAAGCCAGCCCAGACAGGAATGTCCATAAGACTCTAATTTCCAATTATCCAAAAAAAGCCAGAAGTAGAACCGGGAGTTTGGCCTAGTTGTAGAGTGCTTGCCTAGCATGCACGAAGACCTGGGTTCGATTCATGGGTACCACATACATAGAAAAAAGCTGGATGTAGTGCTGAGGCTCAAGTGGTAGAGAAAGCTTTAAGAAAGTCCAAGGACAGTGCTCAGGCCCTGAGCTCAAGCCCAGGACTGGCAAAAAAAAAAAAGCAAGCAAGCCAGAAGTAGAGCTGTAACTCAAGTGGTAGAGCACTAGTCTTGAGCACAAAAGGACAGTACCCAAGCCCTGAGTTCAAAGCCCAAGAATAGAAAGAAAAAAAAAAAAAAAAAGATGTATAACCCCCCCTTCCCACACATTTGCATCTGCAATGCATACCAACCTTAGTAGAAATTTATTAATCCTGATATCTATTACAAATCCTTCTTATATTTCAGCCTATTATCTTCAAAAATTACAAGCTGTACTTTCTCACAAAATGAGACAAGATCAAGAAAGCTTTGATCAGAAGGCTAAAAGGACTTCCTGATTCAGGTAATGGTAATATAACTTGTTTTACAAAAAGCCAGGTGCTGGTGGCTCATACCTGTAACCCTAGCTACTCCAGAGATTGCACTCAGAGGATCCTGGTTCAAAACCAGTCGGGGCATGAAATTCTGTGAGACTCTTTATTTCTAATGAACATCAAAATCCAGAAGTGAAGCTGTGGCTCAAAGTAGTACAGTACTAGCCTTGAGCACAAAAGGTCAATGTCTAGGCCCTGAGTTCAGGCTCTATATCTAACAACCACCTTGTGCACACAGGTGGCTCATATATGTAACTCTTGAGTTCAATTCCTGGTTCTACCACACTCACAAAAAATGTATGAAGGGGCAAGAAGTGTGGTCTAGTGCTAGTGCTTGCTTAGTATCCATGAAATCCTGGGTTTGATTACTGGGTACCACATACACAGGAAAGCTGGAAGTGATGCTGTGGCTCTGTGGCTCAAGTGGTAGAGTGCTAGCCTTCAGAAAGTCCAAGGACAGTGCCCAGGCCCAGAGTTCAAGCCCCAGGACTGGCGCCACACACACCCACACACACACACACATTGGGGTGGGAGGAGGGGGGAGGGCCTGGATGTGGGCTTTTCTTTGCTCAAGGCTAGTGCTCTACCACTTTGAGCCATAGCTCCACTTCTAGTTTTTAGGTGGTTAATTGCAGATAAGAGTCTCATAGACTAGCCTGCTAGGGCAAACTTCAAACACAGTGCTCATACCTCAGCCACCTGACTAGTTAAGAGTTACACATGTGAGCCACCGGCCACCAGTACCCAGCCTATATATATTTTTTTTGGGGGGGGGTCAGTTGTGGGGCTTAAACTCTGGGCCTGGGTACTGTCCCTGAGCTTTTCAGCTCAAGGCTACAGCTCTACCCCTTAAGCCACAGTGCCACTTCTGGTTTTCTGATGGTTAATTGGAGATAAGAGTCGCACAGACTTTAGTGCCTGGGCTGGCTTTTAACTGGGATCCTCAGATCTCAGACGCTGAGCAGCAAGTATTACAGGCCTGAGCCACTGAGCTCTGCTAATTTTGTTTTCTATTTCACAAGTTCCAGAACTCTGAAATATGGAATGTGTATACTACCTACCTAGAAGGTAACAAAAATGTGTTATTTATTTGCTACTTTGTAATCCTATACTCTAGTTGGTAACAATTTTAGGAAACTGCTGAAAGAGAATTTGGAGGATGACATCAAACATTCCTAAGCTACTATCTACTAAGTATCTTGGCAGACAAGTCCTAATAATGTAGTTCAGTCCAGTCCTCTATGTGAAATTTTCATATATCTACAAGGCAGAAGGTTAAAATGATAGACCACAAGGAGGAACCAATTTTAAATCACCTTTTTTTTTTTTGGCCAGTCCTAGGGCTTGAACCCAGGATCTAGGAACTGTCCTTGTGCTTTCTCAAGGCTAGCGCTCTACCACTTGAGCCATAGCACTACTTCTGGCTTTTTTTTTTCCTTGCCAGTTATAGGGCTTGAACTCAGGGCCTGAGCACTGTCTTTGGAGTTTTTCTCAAGGCTAGAGCTCTACCACTTGAGCCACAGCACCACTTCCAGCTTTTTTCTCTGTGTGTGGTACCAAGGAATCAAACCCCAGCTTTGTACATGCTAGAGGAGCACTCTACCACTAGGCCAAACTCCTGGCCCCTAGTGTATATCTTTTTTTTTTTTTTTTTGCCAGTCCTGGGCTTGAGCTCAAGGTCTAAGCAGTGTTCTTGGACTTTCTCAAGGCTAGTGCTGTATCACTTGAGCCTCAGCACCACTTCTGGCTTTTTTTTTTCTTCTATGTATGTGGTACCGAGGAATCGAACCTGGGTCTTCATGCATGCTGGGCAAGCACTCTACCACTAGGCCAAACTCCTGGCCCACTTCTGGCTTTTTTTGTGTATGTAGTACTGAGGAATTGAACTCAGGGCTTTGTGCCTGCTAGGCAAGTACTCTACAGCTAGACCACACTCCCAGCCCAAATAACACCTGTTAAGCAAGCTATGGTAGTGCAGGTGAGGCAGTAAAGCTACGAGTTTGAGACCAGCCTATGTTATACAGAGACTGTCTCAAAAAGTCTCCAAAATCCCCAACCAGTACCACAGAAAAAGGTCCCCAAATTACTGAAGAGACAACTAACAGAGGTAATCGGTCCTTTTCAAGAGAAACAAGTTGCATTATTTTCTATGCTTAGCCACCAACAGAGGAATTACAACTCTGTGTGGCACTTTTTTTTTTTTTTTTTTTGGCCAGTCCTGGGCTTGAGCTCAGGGCCTGAGCACTGTCCTTGGACTTTCTCAAGGCTAGAGCTCTACCACTTGAGCCTCAGCACCACTTCTGGCTTTTTTTTCCCTATGTATGTGGTGCCGAGGAATCGAACCCGGGTCTTCGTGCATGCTAGGTAAGCACTCTACCACTAGTCCAAACTCCCGGCCCCTGTGTGGCACTTTTTGACAAGCTATTTTCCTCAAGTAATAGGTGGACAGATGGATGTATAGTCAATCTGAGTCTCTTTCCTACCCCCTCCCCAGTTCCTAACTACCTCAGAAAAGCATGGCTACTGTGCTTTGGACCCAGATATAGCTCAGATCTTACCACTTCTCTAGCAGTTGTTTTAATCACCAAAGCTGGTTTGGCTTTTCTCAATGAGCCAAGTAACATACACATTTTGAACTAAGTGCAGAAGTGCTGCTTCAGAGCATGACTCCCAAGAAGTGGCTAACATGAAATATACTCCAGGGCTGAGAGTTTGGCCTAGTGGTAGAGTGCTTGCCTGGCATGCACAAAGACTCAGGTTTGATTCCTCAGTGCCACATACATAGAAAAAGATGGAAATGGTGCTGTGGCTCAAGTGGTAGAAAGCCAAAGGACAGTGCTCAGGCCCTAAGTTCAAGACCCAGAACTGGTTAATAAAAAAAGAAAAAGAAAAAAGAAATATACTCCAGCAGCCTGGCACTGGTGGCTATGCCTATAATCCTAGCTACTTAAGAAGATGAGATCTAAGAATCACAGTTCAAAACCAGCCCCAGAAGGAAAGTCTCAGAGACTCTTATCGCTAATGAATCACCAAAAAGATGAAAGTAGAGCTGTGGCTTTAGTTGTAGAGTGCTAGCCTTGAGTGGAAAAAGCAAAGGGACAGCACCCAGTCCCTAGGTTCAAGCCCCAGCATCAACATCAAATACACACACATACACAATACACATACATATATATTCATATTCTCTCCCCCCCCCCCTCTCTCTCTCTCTCTCTCTCTCTCTCTCTCTCTCTCTCTCTCTCTCACATCTATAAGCAAGTACAGCACCTGCTTCTGTTTTCCTATACATATACTTACAGCTTGGTGGTTGGGGAAAGAAATATTGGTAAATTGAAACAAAAGGCCCACTCTACACATAACACCCAAGACTATCTGCTCAAAGGTAAAATGAACCCAAGGTCCCTGCACATGGTTAGAATACTTTCATTGACACAGTAACACCTTCCACCCTGTTGTTCTCTAACCAAAACCCAACCTGGAGGTACAGTCTGACCTAGATGGAAGCAAAAAAGGGGAAGGGAAATTCCTCCCCAAAACAGGTGGAAACAGCAGTCTAGAAATGTTAAGGCTGCCTCACACATCTCTCTCCCACCATTCAGTTGTCATGTTCTAAATACTGTAAAAATTACTGACAGAGTCTGGGCACTGGTGGCTCATACCTGTAATCCTAGCCACTGAGAGGCTGAGATCTAAGGATTATGGTTCAAAGCTGGCTGGGACAGGAAAGACCATGAGGTTCTTTATATCCATTTAACCACCAGAAAACTAGAAGTGGTGCTATGGCTCAAAGTGGTAAAGTGCTAGAGTTCCAGCCCCACAACCAACACCCCCCCCAAAAAAAATTTACTGACAGAATTTAGATTGAAAGGACTGACTGATGAAGGAACCTGGTTAACATTCGTAGATAAGTACCAGAATGCAGCTTCTATTCAGATCCTATTTGCAATGCCTCTAAAAAGGAAGTTAAGAGACATCAGTCAAGGGAGGCAAACCATAGTCATGAAGATAGATACTTCTTTCAACTACAAATTACTCTCACCTCTTGGAGAATGTTCCTAAATAAGAAATAATTGGTAGGACAAAAATCTATGAACCTGCTGGGCACTGGTAGCTCATGCCTGCAATTCCAGCTACTCAGGAGGCTGAGTTCTCAGGATCACAGTTCAAAGCTAGACTGGGCTCCTGCCTGTGAGACTCTTCAATTAACAAAAAATTTTAAAAAATTAAAAACCAGAAGTGGAATTGTGGCTCAAGTGGTAGAGACAGTGCCCAGGCAGAGACAGTGCTCAGGCCTTAAATTCAAGTCCTAGAACCAGAATCAAACACACACACACACACACACACACACACACACACACACTTTAAACCACACCTCTTTCTCTTTCTTAAACTGGGTCACCCTGCCAACAGGTCAGATTTCCAATTCCTGCTGATTAATACTTATCTACCTCTTTCCATGATTGTCTTTTAACTCCAGACTATGTGGGCAAGGAGTGTGGCCTAATGGTAGAGTGCTTGCCTAGCATGCATAAAGCTCTGGGTTCAATTCTTCAGTACCACATACACAGAAAATCCAGAAGTAGTAGTGCTCAAGTGGTAGCAGAGTGCTTGCCTTAAGAAAGCTCAAAGACAGTGGCCAGGCCCTGAGTTCAAACCGCAGGACTGGCAAAAAAAGAAAAAAAAAAAAAAACACATATATATTCCTCTAAAAGCAAATGACAGCCCTACCAGACAAATGTTCTCTAATTGTTCATATAACCATCTTAAATGCCCAAGAAGATTCTGTCCCTGATACAGCTTATTCTCAAATATCCATGGATTAAGTATACACACACACACACACACACACACACACACACACATACACACACAAAATGGCACCATTTCCAACAAATGTGGGACTTTCCTCAAACTGTACTGAACCTCTCTCCCCAGCACCATCTTAAGCATCTCCAGAAGTTGCCTCTTTCCTGATCATGTATAGAGGGCAATATTCACAAGGCTGCTCCACTACCAAAAGTATGAATGAGAGTGACTATCAGACTTCAATGAAGAGTTTTAAGTGTATCAAAAAAAAGAGCAATAAAGTTAACAAAAAAAAAAAACACTTTCAAACACATTAATCTCCAACATAAAGACTCCATACTGCTGCCCGAAAACATCAAAGTCATGTGCTCTAGTTGAGAGGACTGGATGGCTGAGGACAAAGATGGGAGGGAAAGTATCTTTTTACTTTGTACCCCATACACTCACTGTGAATGTCACTTAAAAATATCCATTTTACAAAAGAAGAATATGATCCTAGAAATTACAAGACATCAGGCTCTTCTCTAACACAGACCTGTAAAACCTTTTTACTCCACCACCTACTAGTCCAAATCTTTCTTTTGCAGACTGCCCTGAAAAGGTGGCTTTCTCTCTGCTAAAACTAAGTGTCCCCCATCTCTCTGACAGTCCTCCAAATTATCATTTATCAGATGATAATCGCTAAGAATCAAGGCAATACCCGATTCTCCAAAGGGCAGCAGCAGACAAGACTGCCTAACAGCTTAACTCAGCACCCACATGCCACCTATCAGTAAAGCATTCCACCTCCATCTCGGTGCCAGCCGAAGGAGATAACGTCTTGTGTTTGAAGGGAAGCTGCTGCAGGGGATGAACCCCAGGAGGGCTGCCATACCTTTATGAAGAGGTAAGCTGTCCCGGGCCACTAGTGGCACCTAAACTCCTGCACTTGCAAGAGAAACTAGCTCCTTCGTGTAACGAGAGCCAGGGAGGCAGAAAGTAGTCTTAAGTCCCGGTGTGGTTAGGAAGGGTAAGTTGCAGCTCCATCAACCCTCAAGCACTGAACCGCGAAACGGATCCAGTGTATCCCAGAAGCCCAGCTGAGAAAAAAAGGATGGTTTAATCGGTGAAAACGGTAAGAACCCAGAGCCAGAGACAATTCCCTTTTTTCAACCGGGAGAACGAGGGAACCGTGGACGACGAAATAAAGGGGTAAGGTTCTGCACTCTTCGCTCCTTACCCTAAAGAGAGATAATTATCCCGGCCTTCCTTCACCCTCAAGGAGCTCGCATTAGTCCCAACCGCCGTCAAACACGAGACTGAGCGCAGGGAGCGGCCCCCGCACCCGGAGGGCACCATTTGGGGGATGGGGAGCGTTAAAAAACAAACAAACAAACAAAAACAGGGGGGGACGCGCTAAAGAGGCAAGGAGGGGAGCATGGCGGGCATGAGGCAATGAGCGAAAGCGGGGATGGCGGGGAAAACGGGGCGCGAGGGGGGAGTAAAAGAAGAAATGAAGGGACACGAGCTGGGGGCGCGCGAGGCCGAAGTGAAAGACGGGCGCGCGCGCGCGGAGGGGAGGGGGATGAGGTGAAGGGGGAGCGCGAGGCGGGGGCGCGCGGTGCCGGGCGGGGGGAGGGGGACGCGAGGCGGGGGCGCGCGGGCGGGCGTCGGCTCGCGGCTCTTCCCCTCCCCCCGCCCCTCCACCTTTCCCTTCCCCCCACCTCCGCCACCACAGCCTCCTCCCAGCCTCCCTCCCTTCCTCGCTCCTCACCGCCCCCGAGCGGGCGGGCGGCCAGGCCGGCCTAGGCCAGAGCTCCTCACCTGGCGGTGGCGGTGTAACTCTCGACTGGCTCGCCTCTTCAGGAGGCGACGGAGGCGTCGAAAAAGGAAGAGGCGACGGCACAGTGGGCTCCGGACCCCACTGACGGGACCAGGGGCAGGGGTGGGGGAGGGGGGTGGGCCGGACCGGGGCGGGCGGGCGGAGCAGACACTGCGGTACAGACGGGGGCAGCGGCGGCGGCGGCGGCTGCACCGGCGGCGGCGGCACCACACAAACAAGGACGCTGATTGGGCAGCTGCCAAGCGCCTCGGCTCCGCCTTACCCACACGCCACGACGCCCATTGGGCGACCTAAGCCGGCCATCCCGCCCGCTTCTTCTGAGCTCTACCAATAGAAGGCAAGATACAGGGACTTCACCCCACCCTTGGAGAGTGAGTGGCTGGAGAAGTGATGATTGGCGTTCCTATAATCCAGTCATAAGCGGAGGAGGGGGGGATGGTCTAGCGGGGGCGCGTTAATGGGTACCTCGGCCAGTCCCAGACACATCCGGGTCTTCGACAGCCCATTAAGTGTCGGGGGTCAAAAAATCGCTTCAGGCTGCAACTTTACCTTAGAGACGTTTTGGTCCCCAGGCAGCCGCCGTACCCCAGGCTCCCAAACCCGGGATTCCCCTTTGGCCCGCTCTCATTCTTTCAATTCTAAAGATGGAGACGGAACGGCGCTGGACTCTGCGTTTGGGTGGTGGTTCGTCGCGACAGAATCCAGGGATTTCACGATAGAAGTAGCTTAAGGCGCTTGGGCCTTGCTGTGTCTTTGGGGCGTGGCCTCCCTCGGTCCGCCAGAGGCCTTGGGCCTCCGAGTGTTGCCACCCGCGGTTGCTCGGTCGTGACTGAACCACGGACAGCTGGAAAGGAGGCAGCTAGCCAAATTCCCTGGTGAATTACGGTGAACAGCGCCTTCTCTTGGGATCGGCTGGGCTTTTTAGGTTCATTGAGAGGAAACAGCCTCCCAGCCCCACGCGATTGCACCTAATCAATTCAAGGCCTCGCTCCTCTGGGTGGCCTCGCCCCTTCCCCCAAAGCAGTTAGGCACGCCCAAACTCAGGGTGTCTAGAGGTCTTATCCCAAGTATAGCTTCGAGTACCTTAAGGTTAGGGACCAAGTTGAAGGAGCAGTAGTAGCTAATGTTTTGGGGAGGGACTGTGCTCCCAGCAGTATGCTGCTAAGAGCTTTACATAGATTCTTTTTTTTTTTTTTTTGCCAGTCCTGGGCTTGAGCTCAGGGCCTGGGCACTGTCCTTGGACTTTCTCAAGGCTAGAGCTCTACCACTTGAGCCTCAGCACCACTTCTGGCTTTTTTCTATGTATGTGGTACCGAGGAATCGAACCAGGGTCTTCATGCATGCTAGGCAAGCACTCTACCACTAGGCCAAACTCCCAATCCCTACATGGATTCTTATTTCTCCTAACTCTATGAGGTAGGTTCTGTTACCCCTATTTTACAGGTGAGGAGAAGATGGTACAGATCATATGATTTTTTTTCCAAAGTTACATGCTAAATGGCAGAGCTGAAATTTGAACCCAAGTGTATCAGAAAACAGGCTGAGTAACTTGCCAAGGTCAGACAGTGACCAAGCTGTGATTTGATCTGAACACTATTTCTAGGCCCACTAGGACATTTTTCAAATCACTTAAATGTCTTACTGTTCAATAGAAATGAAATTGTAAAACAGGTCCAGTGCTACAAAGTTTGAAGCGGGAGGATTAGCATTCAAAACCAGTCTGAGCCACATGAGATCCAGAAAAAAAGGAAGTGGATTAGAGAAGAAGAAGGGGGGCCGGGAATGTGACCTAGTGATAAGAGTGCTTGCCACATACACAGAAAGCTGGACGTGGTGCTATGGCTTAAGGGCAGAGTGGTAGCCTTAAGAAAGTGCAATGCCCCAAGCCCAGGACTGGCAAAAAAAAAACAAAAAAAAAACAAAAAAAGGAAGATGTAGGAGGGAGAGGGAAAAAAAAAATTGAAATAGATATGGCATAAAGACAGGTAAAACTGGATACCAGCAGCTCACATTCATACATTCATAATCATAGTTATTCAGAAGGTTGTAATGTGGAGGTTTTGAGATTCTAAACCAGAAAAGTCCAGGAGACTCCATCTCCAAAAATGATCAGCAAAAAAATACAGGTTTGAGGCATGGCTCAGTGAAGCACTAGCCCAGTGAACATAAGACTAAATTCAAGTTCTAATACCATCCAAAGACAGACTAGAACATAGACACCCCCCCCCCCAACACACACACTCCCAATTGGCTTTTGTTTGTTTTGCCAGTCCTGGGGATTGAACTTGGGTCTTTGGGCACTGTCCTTGAGCTTTCTCAAGGCTAGCACTCTGCTACTAGAGTCACAGTACCAGTTCTGACTTTTTCTGTGTATGTGGTATTGAGGAATGGAACCTGGGTTTTCATGCATGTTAGGTGAGCACTCTACACTAAGCCAAACTCTCAGTCTCCTGTGAGACTCTTATCTCCAGTTAACCACTCAAAAATCAGTAGTGGGGGGCTGGGAGCTTAGCCTAGTGGTAGAGTGCTCACCTAGCATACACGAAACCCTAGGTTTGATTCCTCAGTACTACAAACTCAGAAAAAGCCAAGTGGCAGAGTACCAGCCTTGCGCAAAACAGTGTGTCCAAGAACAGTGCCCAGGCCCTGCGTTCAAGCCCCAGGACTGGCAAAAAAAAAAAAAAAATAGTCTCAGGGACAGCACCGAGGCCCTGAGTTCAAGCCCCATAGCTAACGAAAACAAAAAAAAAATAAGGCTGATGCCAGTGGCTCATTCTTGTAATCATATCTACTTAAGAGGCTGACATCTAAAGATCAAAATCTGAAGCCAGCTTGGGCAAGACAGTCTAGATGACTCATCTCCAATTAATCACCAGAAAACTAGAAGTGATACTGGGGCTCCAAGTGGTTAAGTGCTAGCCTTGAGGGGAAAAAACTCAAGGACAGCTCCCAAGCCCTGAGTTCAAGCCCCACAACCAGCAACAACAGAATAAGTAGCTGGGCACTGGTCACTCACACCTATAATCCTAGCTACTCAGAAGGCTGAGTGGTGAGGGTCTCCATTCAAAGACAGCAAAATAGGAAAATCTGTTGAGACTCTTATTTCCAACAAACTACTCAGAAAAAGCCCAAAATGGTGCTGTGGCTCAAGTGTTCATTATCCTAAAACAAAAGAAGCTCAGAGACAGTGTCCAGGCCAAAAGTATGTGTACCTGCATGTATGTGCACACACAATAAATAAAAATGCTAAACCCCAGGTCCAGTATCACACATACACACACACCCCTAGTAAAACAAATAACCTGTTTCCATGATAATATAGTATTAGTATCCAGGTAGGGAACATGATCTGGAATTAGGTGCTTGAAGCTTAGCCATTTACCAGTTATGTGATAGAGATACAAATTACTTAACCTCCCAGGTGTGAGGAATCTTTTTTTTCTTCCACGGGCCATTTAGATATGTATATGTTTATAACATTGATAAGTCATGCAAAATTATTGATACGGGCAGATAGCCACAGGCAGATGATATTATGTGTCTGTCCCATCATATACCAAGTGATTTTGCAAGCCTTAGAGGAGTTTGACATTCTTTATTCCTGTGTCTATGCTTTAGTCTCCCCATTTTTAAGATGGGAATCATAGTATCTAGTCTGTGGGATAATTGTAGAATAGTGCATTTTAAACACTCACGGAATCAGGAGCTGGTTGCTTACATCTGTAATCCTAGCTACTCAGGAGGCTGAAACCTGAGGATTCTGTTTGAAAGCCAGCCCAAGGAAGAAAAAAGTGTGAGATTCATCTCCAATTAGCCAGCAAAAAGCCTGAAATAGGGGGTGGGAGTATAGCTCAAGTAGTAGAAAGCCAGCCTTAGGCAAAAAAAAAAAAGTGCAAGGCTCTGAGTTCAGTCCCTAATACCAGCATAAATAAATTTTTCAGAGCAAAAGTTATAGCAAGCATTGTTTTTTTTTTTTGTTTTTTTTTTTCCAGTCCTGGGCTTGAGCTTAGGGCCTGAGCACTGTCCTTGGACTTTCTCAAGGCTAGAGCTCTACCACTTGAGCTTCAGCACCATTTCCGGCTTTTGTCTATGTATGTGGTACCAAGGAATCAAACCCGGGTCTTCGTGCATGCTAGGCAAGCACTTTAACCACTAGGCCAAACTCCCGGCCCGTAAGCATTGTTTTCAAACTGATCCTAGGGCTTGAATTTAGGGTCTAGGTGCTGTCCTTGAGCTTTTTGGCTAAAGACTTGAGCCACAGCTCCACTTCTAGATTTTCTCATAGTTAATTGGAGATAGTGTCTCACATACTCTCCTGCTGTACTTCAGACTGCACTCCTCAGATCTCAGACTTCTGAAGAGCTAGGGTTAAAGACATGAAACACCCAGCTAGCACCCAGCTAGTAGTAAGCATTTAATAAATATAAAACAGTAACAGTAACGTGTTCCTTGCCTTTCCAACACTTTTACCATGTCAGCACTAAATTGTTTTGTTGGTATTCTTCCCCTACCTGTCTTTTTTTTTGGGGGGGGGGGCGGTCATGGGGCTTGAACTTGGCCTGGGCGCTATCTCTGAGCTCTTCAGGGCTAGGCATTGTCCCTGATCTCTTCAGCTCAAGGCTACCCCCACCACCCTTGAGCCAAATCCATTTTCTGGAGGTTAATTAGAGATAAGAGTCTCAGATCCTTTTGTGCCCAGGCTGGCTTTGAACCTTGATCCTCAGATCTCAGCCTCCTAAGTAGTGACTACAGGCATGAGCCTGGCCCATACCTGTCTTATATAGCACTACATAGGGTGCTATATAATGTCATCTTAATGCTTTTGCTGATTTTCTATCTTTGAACACAGATAAAGCACCTCTTATATTAGGTAGTCTTCCATGTGCTAGGATACAGTAGAGAATAAGTGAGACATGACCATTGTCTTTTTTTTTTTTTTAATGCCAGTCCTGGGGCTTGTACTCAGGGCCTGAGCACTGTCCTTGGGCTTTCTCAAGGCTAGTGCTCTGCCACTTGAGCCACAGCACCACTTCTGGCTTTTTTCTATGTATATGGTACCAAGGAATTGAAGCCAGGTCTTTGTGCTTGCTAGACAAGCACTCTACCACTAGGCCAAACTCCCAGCCCCAAACCATTGTCTTTACACAGTGTACATTCCTCTCTCTTTTTTTCCTTTTTTTTTTTTTTTTTTTTTTTTGCTTGTCCGGGAGCTTGAACTCAGGGCACAACACCACTTCCAGGTTTTTCTGATTATGTGGTACCAAGAAATCAAACCCAGGGCTTCAAGTATGCTAGGTGAGTACTCTACCACTAAGCCACATTCCCAGCCCCTGTAAATTGCTTAGTTACTGCTTTGTCTATCATCTGTTCAACACATTATCAATCTGAAAGGCTATCCTTCAAGGTTTGTAGGAAACATATGAAACATAATATGAATCTGAAAAAGTACCTTCCCTAAAGCCCCAGGACAGACATCAGTTGAATAATACTTAGCTATTGAAAATCCCAGATGAAGCCAAAGGCAGTAGTTCACGCCTATAATCCTAACTACTCTGGAGGCTGTGATCTGAGGATCAAGGTTCAAAGCCAGCCCAGGCATAAAAAGACCTGAGACTCTTATCTCCAATTAACCTCTAGAAAATGGGAAGTGGGGCTTGGTTCCAGGGGTAAGGTGGTAGCCTTGAGCTGAAGAGCTCAGGGACAACGCCCAGGCCCAGGGTTAGGGTGGTAGCCTAGAGCTGAAGAGCTCAGGAAGAGTACCCAGTCCTAGTTCAAGCCCTATGACCCACAAAAAAAAAAAGGAAAGAAAGAACGAAAAGAAAGAACAAAAAGAAAAGAAAGAAAATCCCAGAAGAATGTGTGTATAGGGGGATATTGGTACTGTGGACTTGAACTTAGGGCTCTCCTCCCACTTGTTTTTTTATTCACAGATGGCACAGTACCACCTGAATCACACTTCTAGTTCTGGGTTTTTGTTGGTTAGAGATTAAGTCTTTTGGATCTGGATGTCCAAGCTGACTCTGAACCAAGATCCTCAGACCTCAGCCTCTTGAAACTAGGATTACAGGCCTGTGCCACCAAGGACTTCAGTTAAGGAATTTTGTCTGTAGTTCTGACTTTCTTTAGAAGGAATCCCAAAAATGAGAACCATAAGCAATTATTATTGCTTGTAAACCAAAAGGTACTAGATCAATAAGAGTGTATACTAGGGCAGGGATTTAGCCCTAAAATTTCCTTGCTATAGTTCAGCGCAAGGCTGAGTTACTACACCCAATAGATACTTAGTTCAAGAAGGCAGATCTAAGCCCTGTGCTATAGCTCATGCCTGTAATCTCAGACTGAGACCTGGAGGATTGAGATTGGAAGCCAGCCCAGGCATAAAATCTATGAAATGCCATCTTAATCAGCCAAAAAAAAAAAAAATGAGCTGGAGGGTCTGGAAGTGTGGCCTAGTGGTAGTGCTTACTTACCATGCACAAAGCCCTGGGTTCAATTCCTTGGTACCACCTATACAGAAAAAGCCAGGCGTGGGGCTGGGGCTCTAGTGATAGAACACTAGCCCAAGAAGAGTGTCCAGACCCTGAGTTCAAACCCCAGGATTGACCCAAAAAAAAATGGAGGGGGGGCTGGAACTGGGCACCAATGTCTCATGCCTGTAACCCTAGCTACTTGGGAGGCTGAGATCTGAGGATCGCACTTTAAAACCAACTTAGGCAGAAAAGTCTGAGACTCTAAATTGAATAGTCAACAGAAAGCTGTAAGTAAAGTTGTGGCTCAAGTGACAGAGCTCTAGCCTTGAACTAAATTAAAAGCTCAGGGATAGTACCCAGGCCATCAATTCAAGCCCCAGGACTGGCCAAAAAATAAGTAAATAAATAATGTGGGCAGGGGGGCAGGAGTTTAGCCTAGTGGTAGAATGCTTGCCTAGCATGCACGAAGACCTGGGTTTGATTCTTTGGTACCACATATATAGAAAAAAGTTGGAAATGGCGCTGTGGCTCCAGTGGTAGAGTGCTAGTCTTGAGAATGTCCAAGAACAGTGCCCAGGCCCTGAGTTCAAGGACCAAGACTGGAAAAAAAAAATGAGGGGGGGTGTCAGGTGTCAGCTGGAGGTATGTGGCTCAAGTGGTAGAGTGCTATCTGTGAGCAAGAAAGCCATGCAAGAATAAGGCCCTGAGTTCAAGCCCCAAAACAGGCAAAAAAAAAAAAAAAAAGGCAGGGTGGGGGGAGGTAGTGCCATCCACAACCTGAGCTATATAACTCAGGGGTAGAACATGCTTGCACAGAGGCCTAGGCTCATAGAATAGCAAATAGTCCTTTGTTCAGAAAAAATATTTTTGGGGGGTGAGTGATGGGGTTTGAACAGAATCTTGCGGTTTTATGGGGGTTCCCCTCTTGGAAGACATCTCTTGCAGAGCGCATTTCCTTAGCTTCTTGATTCCTTTACAGATCCTTTAAAATACTGGCAAAACATTTTACCACGGTTACAAAAGAATGAGAAAGTTCCTCTGCATTCATTTAGAAGTAGTTCTCAGCCAGGCATGGTAGCTCACACCTGTAATCCTAGCTACTCAGGAGGCTGAGATCTGAGAATCATGGTTCAAAGCCAGCCCAGGCACTAAAGTCTGTGAGACTCATCTCCAATTAACCACCAGAAAACCACAAGTGGTGCTATGGCTCAAGGGGTAGGGCAGTAGACTTGAGCTAAAGAGCTCAGGGACAGCACTCAGGCCCAGAGTTCAAGCCCTACAACCAAAAAAAAAAAAAAAAAAATCCTCCTCTCATCCACTGATCACCACCACTCAGAAATCTACACTAAAAATTCATGTAAGTCATCTCTTCCACGGACACTCCTGCCCTCCTTTCTTTTTTTTTTTTTTTTTTGCCAGTCCTGGGCTTGAGCTCAGGGCCTGAGCACTGTCCTTGGACTTTCTCAAGGCTAGAGCTCTACCACTTGAGCCTCAGCACCACTTACGGCTTTTTTTCTATGTATGTAGTACCAAGGAATCAAACCCAGGTCTTCAGGCATGCTAGGCAAGCACTTTAACCACTAGGCCAAACTCCTGGCCCCTGCCCTCCTTTCTTAAGGCACTAGTTTTTTTTTGGTTTTGTTTTTTGTTTTTTGGGGGTTTTTTTGCCAGTCCTGGGCTTGGGCTCAGGGCTTGAGCACTGTCCTTGGACTTTCTCAAGGCTAGCACTCTACCACTTGAGCCTCAGCACCACTTCCAGCTTTTTGCTATGTATGTGGGGTACCGAGGAATCGAACCCGGGTCTTCGTGCATGCTAGGCAAGCACTCTACCACTAGGCCAAACTCCCGGCCCCGGCACTAGTTTTTATTGGTTAATTCCCTTCAGTATTTGATTTCGTAGTTCTGTTGTTTTCTCTGTTGATCTCATTATACAGAAGAAAAGGAAAAATAAAACAAAACCCTGACTGGGCCAAGGAGATTAGAAGAATTATACTCACACACAGGGAGCTACTTACTCTCTGTTCCTTTCTTCCCAGCACCATCCCTGGGCTGAGACCCTATTTGAAGAAGTACTGCCTACAGTTTGAACAACTAAGAATGACAGGATGACTGCACCCCCTCCCCACCCTGGGTACATGAAGACTGCCAACACCAGCTACTGGAGAGAGGGTTGTCATCTCTGTGGAGGTACTAAAGAAGCTGAGCAGGGTGGGGGATACTAGGAGAGGAAATAAAGCAAAGATGAGCTCAGGGTCCCCAGAGAATGAAGCCTTTGTATGGGGTACTGATGAGGGACAAGGGGGTGATTGTGTTGGAGGGCCGGAAGTACCATGCAGACTGGCACTGCCATAACTGGCATCAGATTCACCCCTCTCCTACTCCAAAAATGCCTTATACTCCAAGGGACCAATACCAAACATGATCAAGAAAAGGTGGGTATACCTGATTGCAAAAGATGGGGTGGTACAGCCTGAAGAGAATGAAAGATATCCCTAAATATTATCCCAGACCCAAGGAATAAGAGGCAGAAAGAAAAAGACAGAAGCAGCTTTTACTATATTTACATCCAATAAAACTTTGCAGGGAACAATCCTTATTGCACAGTCAGGCCCCTGGGTGGACCAGAGGATTACGAGTAAAGGAGGCATCAGTTCTTCCTAAGGAGAGAATGGTACTCCTCAAGCTCCATCTCCTAGCTTTCAAGGAAATACAAGCCACAGTATCCCATTTCCCTTGTCTTTCTTATTCACCATAAGAATCTCATTCATCTGGGTGGGAGGGGAGGCTGTGGTTCCAGAATAAATAACTTAAAACTACAAATACTAAGGTAGAAAGGTATGGAGAGCCTTGGGACTCTCTCAGCAGTGCCAGAGAAAAGGAACCATTATTGGTGGGGAATGAGATCCCTTCCTCCCATTCAGCGCAAAGGCTCATTAGCTCTGAATCTTTCAGGTTGTTTTTTAAAACAAAAACTTCTAAGATGACCAGGGCAGTGCAGATTTGTGGGTACCCTGAAGAGGAGTGCCTGCAGTAGGAGAGGGAAGAACAGAGCTGCGCCAACTCCCTCAGCTCTCTCCAACATCATCATGGACATACTGGGCAGGTTGGAGATAAGGGAATTTTCAGTTTTCCATCTTCCTGCTGCTTCCATGCAGAACAAGTGTCCTCGGCTGTTCCCAGCTCTCCTCTGAAGGGAAGCAGGTTGTCTCCGGAATTCTTTCTCTCTCACCTTTCCACCCAAGACTGGAGAGAGAAAGCTTAAAGGTCTTTAGCATTCCAGAGGAGCTCCAAAACATTTTCGGCAGTCAATGGCCTTGGGAGTAGGCATCTGTGCACGCCTCTGCCTCAGCTCCTCCTTGCCCATGCTATTGGCCAGCTTGTTGAAGGCAGACTTGTACTTCTTGTCGAAGGCCACTAGGGAAGATCAAATGGATGTATTAATACCCAGGCCTCTTACACTTAGCTCCCCATCCCTACACTCAGCCTATTGCCTTGCTCCCATACCTATGTCCACATGGTCCTTGCCCAGAGCAGCCATTGTCAGGAATAAGATCTCTCTGTAGATGCCTCTGTAATAGATACAAAAGGGTGTGAATAAGAGACAAGATGTGGGAAGCTCAGGACAGATCAGGGACCATCCAGAAGGGAGGACTCTACCTCTGTAGGTGAAGGCCAGTGGGAGGGGGCCCCAGAGTTTCCAGTAGGAGTCCTACAGCCTTGTGCACCTCATTGAGTCCAACATGACGCAGCACTAACTCCAGTAATGTTAAGCTAAGACATGCAGGTACTGGGCCTGGCCATACAACCCGCTGTGGGATCTGGCCTGTGAAAGGAAGGAAGACCATCAGAATCACTGGGTCTTCTGGGTGTGGGACTGAACCCTCCCACTCCTAGGTCAAATACTAAACTCACTGTGGACCCTCCAAAGCACATAGAGAGGTGGACAGCTGTTGGGGTCAGGAGTCAGGATATCCCACAGCAGCCGCACCTGCACAGAAGCTGGATCGGGAATTAGCCAAGGAGTTGGGGCCTGAGGAAGCTGAAATAGAAGAGACAGGTACATAGAACAAAAATTGGTCCAATGCAGGAGCTGATGGCTCATGCTTGCAATCCTAGCTAATTGATGAGGGGAAGATCTGAAGACAGGAAAGTCTATAAGACTCTGGTCTCCAATTAATGGTCAAAAAGCCAGAAGTGGAACTGTGGGTCAAGTGGGCAGAGCAGTAGTCTTGAGCACAAAAATCTCATGGACAGTGCCCAGGCTCTGAGTTCAAGCCCCAGGACTGGAACAAAACAAACAAAAGTAAGTAAAAGAAGCTGGTGCTGGTGGCTCACGCCTGTAATCCTAGCTACTCAGGAAGCTGAGATTTGAGGGTCGAGGTTCAAAGCCAGCCTGGACACTAAAGTCTGTGAGTCTCTTATCTCCAATTAACCACTAGAAAGCTGGAAGTGGTCCTGTGCCTTAAGGGGTAGGGCAGTAGCCTTGAGCTGAAGAACTCAGGGAAGTGCCCTGGCCCAGAGTTCAAGCCCCATAACTGACAAAAAAAAAAAAAAAAAAAAAGTGTCCAAGAACAATTCCTGAGTTCAAGCCCCAGGACTGACAAAAAATGACAGGACATAGCTGAGGAGAACCCTTTTTCTCCCAAGAACATACAAGCTTCCAAGAGCAAGGACTTTGTTTTATAATCTGTTACATCCCTCGTACCTGAAAACTAGGCCTGAACCTAAAAGATGTTCAATAAATAGTTAGAATAAACAAACATTAATGAGTTTTTTTATTTTTTTTTTCTTCTTTTGTATAGATACAGTGTCTACGCAATAGCTCTGTGAGGTAACTTTTTTGTCAGTTGTGGACTTGAACACTGGACCTGGGCACTGTCCCTGAGCTCTTCAGCTGAAGGCTGCCCTACCCCTTGAGCCACAGCCCCATTTCCAGCTTTCTAGTGGTTAATTGGAGATAAGTGTCTCCGGGACTTTAGTGTCTGGGCTGGCTTTGAACCACAGTCCTCAGATCTCAGCCTCCTAAGTAGCTAGGATCATAGGTGTAGACCACCTCAACTGGCTGTGAGGTATGCCTTTAAAAACTACTTTTACAAAGGACTGAACTGAGACTCAGAGTGGCAAAGTATAGGGATTAGGAGTCACAATAGCCACAATAGATTCCTCCCCTTCATCTTTTTCAGTGTCAGAGACAGGACTAAGAGAAGGAGCTGGAAGACACAGAGGAAGGCACTCAGTAAGCAGGAACCCCATGGGGGAACTGACCTGAGTGGATGGGGGCCCGTCACAGGAAGCCAGCACCAAGCCTGGTAGAATACTAGGCAGGCGCAGCCGTTGAAAATACCACAGAAGGTTCCAGAAGATGATGGGATGGGCAGCAGGCAGTTCAGGCAATGCTAAAACCTCACTGCCCTCATTCTCAACCAGCGACTCTAGCTCCTTACGCAGCACCAGGGGGCTCAGGTATGCCCATGCTCCACTCTCGACCCTCCGAGACGCACCCTAAGACACAAAGCAGAAGGGCATGTACAAGGTTCCATTCCCAGAGCCTCGCCTGCTGCTGGGCCAGCATGCCCTAAAGCTTCTCAGATGCCTCTTACCATCAAGGCCCTTCTACCTGGTACTCCCAGCCCCTCCCCGCACACTTCTACTTGCTATTCCCACCTGGCCCAGCTCTTACCCCCATGTGTCCATTGCAGAGCTGGGGTTCGTCCAAAGCAAGACAGAGCCTGCGGTCACTGAGCACAGGGCCAGGACCCCCAGGGACAGGAGCATCTGTGCTGCCACTGGCACCAGCAGGGGTAGGCTTTGGGCTGGAGGCACTGCAGGGGGATAGCAGGAGGGGTCAGCTTTTGGACCATCACTTCCCTTTCCCACCCACAGCATTAGACCTGCTTTGGGCACCTGGGTCGGGAATCAAGGGTCTGGACACTGAGCAGGGGCACAAAGGGGCAAGCGCAGAAGGGGCAAGTTGTGTTGAGGTTAGAGTCATCAGGTGCCCAGCCAGCCATGATTTCCTCATCGTACACCAGTGAATCACAGGCACGGCACAAGGAGCAGCTAGACAGCAGAATCTGCAGGCAAGGAGACCCCAGGAAGTAGGCCCAGCTTGACCTCCAGTGCTCTAAAGCCCATGCCCTTTCCCCAGCCTTTCCACCTCCAAACCCAAGCCAAGCTTCCTGACTCCATCTCCTCCCTATCCCCTGCTTTCCTCAGGGTGACAGTACAGTGTGTGACAGCACAGCTGTGGGTAGAGTTATTCTCACTTCCAGGGAAGGTGGCTGGAAAGGTCCAGGTGTGTCACTGAGGCGCTCGGAGGATCGGCGCAGGCTCAGGCTGCTAAGAGAAGACTCTGAGAGGTCCCATTCACTGCCCAGAGAGGCTGAGCTCTACAAGAGATATCATAGTTAGCCTGCCTTATGCTTCTTTTTGCCCAGAATGCTGATGTCAGCCACCCTCAGAGCCCCATTTGGGAATGCTCCTCCCCAGGCCTCCCAACACTAAGGCTACCTCAGAGGCAGTGGATCCAGGGCGCTCCCGGGGCCTCAGGAGGCTGTCCATGGGACTGCGGCGGGCAGGGGGAGGCAGGTCAGGGGGCAGCTCCACAGGGGGAATGCGAGAGGCAGGAGAGCGGCGGGAAGGAGTGAGCAGCTGCTGGAGACGGGCACCCAACCCTCGTCTAGGGGTGCCAGCCTCATCCTGATGTCCACTAGTCTTGGAACCTCGCCCACTCAGCCCTTCCAAGGCTTCAGTGGACTGAGCACTCAGGGCTGAGCCTGAGCCCCCTGGGCTGCCTCCAGTTGCAAGCTCCTCCCCTGTTAGGCTCAGATCTGAAAGACTTCCATCATGCCAGGGCACAGGTGATCCCCGGGGTTCCAGGACCCCTAAGGCCTCTATCACTGCAGAACAAGAAAGAATCCAGGGAGATGGCTCTCAGCCTCCACTCCAGCCATCCCCCTTCCTGGCACCACAACCCACCACGACATTCCAGGTAACATTTCCCCTTGAGTCTGCTGTACTCACCACAAGGGGCCACCCTTCAACTCTCTGGTCTTCCCCACTTTCCCTAGCAAGTGGTTAGGAAAGCTGATCAGGAAAAGAGGGAAGGTCAGACAAGGGCACTCACTGTGGGCCACACCAACTTCCACAGTGGGTTGTGCCCCTCGGGCACTACCGAGGCTTCCACTTTTCACCAGGCGCCCAGTGGGTGAGGCTGGGTCCCTCAGACTTCGCCCAGCCCAAGTAGTTTGGCGCTGAAGGGGGCGAGTTGGGGAGGGTCGCTCCAGGTAAGACTCTGTGAAAAGCAGAGAAGGGGTTTAAAGGAGTTTAAAGGAACCTAGTTCCATGCCAAAATCACTTATTGAATGGCTCTGAATTTGCAGGGTATATTTTACCCATCCTCGGAAGTCCCATGACAACCACTAGGCCAGCTCCAGCTCACCAAGCTTCCCTGCCTGAACTTGGAGGCCTCATCCCCACCCACCTGTCTGGGAGCTGCCTGCCTCTTGGTGTGCTGTGACTTTCTGCAGCTGCTGCTGCTGCTGCTGTTGCTGTTGCTGCTGCTGCTGTTGCTGCTGCTGCTGCCGCCGTTCTCTCAAGGGCTGGCGGAACTGAGCAGCCCCCAGGACAACATTTCGGAGCTTGGCCCAGCGTAGGCGCCCACCTGGTGTACCAGACGGCCACTTGCTTTCCAGCACTGCCTGCCAATCACAGGATATCCCATTCTGACCCCTGCCTGATGTGGCGCCCCAGAGATCATCCTCCCTCTCCAGGTATCCTGCCTAGGGCCTTCTGACTATGGTTCAGCTAAGAACAAGAGTTCAGAGGAGACAGTTGTAGCTGCCTGTGAGGACCTAGAGAAATCCAGGAATAATAGAGAAAATTTGTAGTCAAAAAATGGGTATTTAGCGAGGCGCGGTGACTCATGCCTGTAATCCTAGCTACTCAGGAAGCTGAGATCTGAGGATCAAGGTTCAAAGCCAGCCCGGACACAAAAGGAAGGACCTGAGAGCCTCATCTCCAATGAACCTCTAGAAAACAGGAAGTGGGGCTTGGCTCAAGGGTAGGGTGCTATCCTTGAGCTGAAGAGTTCAGGAACAGCGCCCAGGCGGAGTTCAAGCCCCATGACCTCCAAAAAAAAAAAAAAAAAACATGTATTAGTATCTTATGCCTGTAATCCTAGCTACTTGGGAGGCTGAGATCTGAGGGTACCAAAGTCCCTGAGACTCTTATCTCCAATTAACCACCAGAAGTGGTGCTGTGGCTCAAGAGGTCGGGTGGTAGCCTTGAGCTGAAGAACTCAGGGATAGTACCCAGTCCCAGAGTTCAAGCCCACAACTGACTAAAAGAAAAAAGGGGGGCTGGGAGTTTTGCCTAGTGGTAGAGTGCTTGCCTAGCATGCATGAAGACCAGGGTTCAATTCCTCGGTCCCACATACATAGAAAAAAGCTGGAAGTGGTGCTGAGGCTCAAGTGGTAGAGCTATAGCCTTGAGAAAGTCCAAGGACAGTGATCAGGCCCTGAGCTCCAGCCTAGGACTGGCAAAAAAAAAAAAAAAGAAAGAAAGAAAGAAAAAAAGGAAGTCTAGGGCTGGGATCATGGCCTAGTTGGTAGAGTGCTTGCCTAGCATACACAGAGACTGGGGTTTGATTCCTTGGTACCACATACATAGAAAAAAGCTGGAAATGGTGCTGTGGCTCCAGTGGTAGAGCTCTAGCCTTGAGAAAGCCCAAGTACAATGCTCAGGCCCTGAGGTTAAGGCCCAGGACTGGCAAAAAAAAAAAAAAAAAAGGAGTCATTGCAGTTTTTGGTCATTGAGTTTTCTTATCTGAAAAATGAAAAGCAGTTTAGCATCATCAACAAGAGACAATTCTGGAAACACAGAAATATCTTTGCACATGTTCTGACTCTCTAATGTTTACTGAAGGACCCTGCAGAAGTTATGATTTATTAATTCTCTGCAACCTCACTTCATCTATAAGATGAAAGTGATCTTTCTACCTCATTGAGCATTGTGAAGATAAAATAATTTTAAGTACATTTAGAACAGTATCTGATATTCTGGATAATACTATTAGCTTATTAGCTTGGGTCTGTCAAAGGAGAATCAAAGGAGTCAAGTATTGATAAAGTCTCCTGTCAGTGCTGAGGCGCCACAGATAATGTGTGACATTGCCGCAGGACCTGGTTGGATTGTACAGATCCAATTTCCAAGGAGTGGGAAGAAGAGGAGCTGTGTTGATGCCAGGTGATACCCTGGCATCAAATGCTGTGCACTTCTTTTTTTTTTATTAAATAATTTTTTATTGTGATTAATAGAAGGGTTACATTATATTCACCAGATAGAAGGTGCATAACTTCACAAACATTGATACCCTTTCTCATGACATGGTCCCCATTTCCCTCCCCCACTCCCCCCAGTCCACCTATTTCCCCAAATTAAGTACCTTGTTGTAGTAACCGTAGGTGATAGTGTTGGGCACAATGCCTGCACGCCGCATCTCCAGCATGACCCGTACAGACAACACAGGCTGCCCATAGTGTGAGCACAGTTGCATCAGCACCCGGTAACACACCTGGGCCAAGAGAGGCATAGGATATAGGAGAGACTCGTTCCCTACCAAAACCTTCAAGTCTTAGCAAGCACCCTCCACCAGCCTTTCCAGTCTTCTCTGATCATGCTGGTCCCTGCCCACTCCTTTCTGCTGCCCTCCAGTCCCTCCTTAATCCTCTGAACATGCACAGTTACTTAGTGAAGGTTTATGGAGCCTCTGAGCTCCCCATCAGGTTTCCCTCTCAGCACCTATGGTTGCCCAAGCCTCACTGGGACTGGGGGGTGGGCAAGATCATGTAGATAAATGGTTGCCTACCTCATCAGGGAGCACCACCTTTCGGCTTTCCATCTCACGCAGTACATGGTAGGCTGTGTGTAGGGCCCGCACCCGGGAGGGTGCAGACCGAACATAGGCTGGCAGACACAGGAACCACAGCCCATAGCAGTGCCCCAGCAGGCACCGGGCCCAAAGCTCAGGCACAGTTGCTGACTTCTGTGCCATCCGCTGTGCCACTTTCATCTCCTAGGTGGGTCAGGGAACAGGACAAGATGAATAGATGCCAGGACAGGACTTAAAATGGGATTGGAAGCTGGGCACAGTGCTCACACTTATAATCCTAGCTACTCAGGAGGGTGAGATCTGAGGATCAAGGTTCAAAGCCAGCCTGGGCACAAAAAGGATCAGAGGCTCTTATTTCTACTTAACTTCTAGAAAATGAAAAGTAGGGCTTGGCTCAAGGGTAGGGCAGTAGCCTTGAGCTGAAGAGCTCAGCAACAGTGCCTAGGCCCAGGGGTAGGATGGCACCTTGAGCTGGAGAGCTCATGGACAGTGACCAGGCCGAGTTCAAGCCCCATGACCCACAAAAAAAAAAAAGGAAGTGGCACTGTGAGGCAAGGGGTAGGGTGGTAGCCTTAAGCTGAAGAGCTGGGTGATAGTGCCCAGGACCAGAGTTCAAGCCCCATGACAGAAAAAAAAAAAGAACCTATGTTCTGCAGAGGGAGGAGCAACTTGATATTGCACAGGCTGCATCCCTTCCCGGAGTCTCAGAAAGAAAGGTCTGGCCCTTGAGTATAGGCTGGTACCCTGGAAGGTGCATCCAGCTCCTGGATTACTAGTGTGCTCAGGAGATGGAGAAAGAGGAAGAGGAAGGTGAGAAGGAGAAAGAGGAGGGGGAGGAGGAGGAGGAGAATAACATCAAAACTACCTAATGTCCATATAGTGTTTTTTATTTGCTAGGCTTACATAAACTTCCTAGCACCCTTATAGGTTAAGTATCATTACTGCCCTTTGACAACACTGAAACAGCAGCCCTTGGCATAAGCCAGGTTCCTCTGTGGGGCCCATCTGCTGGTTTACCTGTTTGGTACGGCGAGGAGCAGGACTGCTGGGGGTGCTACGGGATGGGCCTGGCACAGGCAGGGCCCCTGTCTGCTCTTGAGGAGATTCAAACAGCTCAGCACGTAGTTCTGGGAACCCATCATAACTAGAAAGACAGAGGCAACATCAGGGCAGTCAGCCCAGAGCCAGGCAAATAGGCTGGTCCAGACCAAGGGGCCTTGAGACACATGAAGAAAGAGAGGCTCTCACCAGTACTGGGGAGTAGATTCACCACCGTCTGGTACTGGGGGCTCCTCCGGGGGTGTGATGAAGACAGTGAGCTCACTTCCGGACAGTTCCTCCAACTCCACTAAAGCTGTTGGCTCAGGCTTCTCCTGTTCTGGGTGGACCTAGAACAGGATGGCAAGAGAACTAGCATTAAGAGTGGAATGCAGAGGCCAGGAGTTTGGCCTAGTGGTTCAAGTGCTTGCCTGGTATGCCCAAACACCTGGGTTTGATTCCTCAGTACTACATATATAGAAAAAGCCGGAAGTGGTGCTGAGGCTCAAGTGGTAGGGCTCTAGCCTTGAGAAAACCCAAGGCCAGTGCTGAGGCCCTGACCTTAAGCCCTGGACTGGTGGAGGGAGGGGGGCTGGAGAAGGTGGGACTGCAAGGCTGGGAATGTAGCTTAGTGGTAGAATGCTTACTGAGGGTGGGCATAGAGCAGAGGTTGCATGTCTAGAAGATGGCATCACCTGGGCAAGCACATTGATAGGGAAGGGGTCCTGGTGACACAGCTGGGAGATTAGGAGGGTATGGAAGGGCATGAAGCCAGACCCAGGTAGTGCCACCATGATCAAAGCTGAGATGCACAGCTGTGACACAGACAACCAGGAGGAAAGAAGAGGCCAACAAGAGCCAAGAGAGGGGCGATCACAAAACCTTATCCACACAAGAGTCGAAGAATTCAAGGGCAGCATGCCGAGCAGAACCAAAAGAGCATTCCTCGATGAACTGTGAGAACATCTGTGTGTGCAGCAGCTGAGAGTACAGCTTGTGGCTGGAGCGTTCACGGGACTTGAGGAAACCTGAGGGGAGGCAAGGGGAGGGGGGCAGTGAACAGAGCTTTCTACCATAGCCACCGTCTCCCTACACCCTGATCTCATCTCCTTGTTTATTCAGAACTCTTGGCTGCCAAAGCTTTCATTTCTTTGGCCTCTGGCACAACTATACAACAGACCAAGGGCCCAGCTCAGCTTCCCCATGGAATCCCTGTTCTCATCTGTCTGCTTCACCAGCAGAGAATAGGGGTTTTCCAGCACTTTGCCCATGGGGATCACTTACCACAGGTTTTACTATGTCTACCCTATCCCAGAGAGCAGAACCACATCTGACTCCTTTTTGTGCCCTTATTCTCTCCAAGACCAGGTAACCATGAAATCATTTACTGAGTGAAGGAATAAGCAACCAAGTGGCCCCCAGCTGCCCCTCCTTATGGAGCCCAGCCCTGGCCCCCCATCCCATGATTCCCTTTCTGAGCAGAAACAGGCCTTCTTTACCCTGAAGGTAGAAGAGGTTGTCAACATCACGAGCCCCCTCAGAGGGGGCCCGGGTAAGGGGACGTAGGAAGTCTCTGTAGCCCTTGAGCAGACAGGCCATGAAGCGCAAGAAGGCTCCTTGGACTTCCCGCTCTAGGCGGGCCCGGCGACCACACACTGCCTCGTAGTCCGTCAGCAGGAATTCCAGAGATGTCTCCTCCTCTGGTCCAGTATAAGCTGGGGACCAATGTCCTTAGGAGTCAGAGCTGGCATCTGCAGTGCTTGCCTCGTCCCCAATCTTAACACTGACCTCACCTCTGACCAACCTTACACCCGCAGTAGCCAAAAACCTTACCTTACGGCAATAGTTTCAAGCCCCCACTGACAAGCCCTCATTTCAGGTCATGTTCAGGAGTACTGTCCACCTCTCCCTCTAGCTTCACTCAGAACCGAAGCCAGGAACCAGTGGCTCACACCTAGATTCCTAGCTACTCAGGAGGCTGAGATCTGAGGATCATGTGTGGAAGCCCATGCCAGACTTTCATGAGACTACATCTAATTAACCGCCCAAAAGCTCGAAGTAGAGATGTGGCTCCAGTGGTTGAGTGCCAAGCCAGCCTTGAGCCCAGGGACAGTGCCCAGGCCCTGAGTTCAAGCAACAGGACCAGCACAAAAATAAAAAAGGAATTGGAAACCCCCTTTCTCACCAAATCCCAATTCTTCAAGCACCCTCAAGGAATGTCTAGCTCCCTATAGACCTCCCCCAACTGGGGGTTTGAGGCCTATGACAGCTTTCTTCAGCTCCCCACGCCCACCCAGGCTTCTCACTCTGGTCCAGCTGCTGATAGAGATTTGTCAGTGTGGCCAGCAGAACTTTATAGGGTTTGCGGGGCAGGGTCCGAGGGGAGAGGGGCTTCTTTTCTTCCGTCCTGAGAGATAAGCGTAAAGAAAAAGGATGATAGGATTTCTTAAAAGCCTCTCCCTTTATGCCCAAAGCTCCCTCAACAGCTCACCTCCCATATCCTCCCCCACTCCCCACTACACGCCCCTTCCCCCCCCCCCCCAGCCCCTTACTGGAAGAGCGTGTTGGTGTCAAGGTCGACACAGATGACATCTGCGGGCGGGTCATGCAGATCAAAGTAACTGGAGTGGATGCCCACAATGAAGGGCACAGGAGCGCTCAACACATCTGCCAGCACCAGCGGGCAAAGTGGAATGTAGGGACACTGCCAGTGCAGTGGGAAGATCATCTGAAGCACCAGGGAGTGAGAACAGGTGTGGGTTGGGGTAGAGGTGGGGTGGGAGGTGCAGGGAAGAGACAGCACCATTGGCCTGGGGCAGTATTGCGAATCTCCAAAGAACACCTGTCCCCAAAGGCCATACTCAGGGAGAGGGCCTGAGGTCCTCCCCAAGAAGGCAAAGCAAGGGGGAAAGTGCAGGAATGGAGGAAGCGGGCATCAGAAAGAACAGTGACTCTGGGGGAAGAGGACTGGGCAGAGTGGCACTCACCGAGACAAGGGCCTCACAGACACTGGTGAGCAGGTCCGGCCGCAGCGAGTGGACCAGCAGTTTGTGCTCTGTGAGCACAGCCAGCAGCAGTGTGACAGCCAGCTCAGGGCCCAGGCTCTGCAGCAGCTGCAAGAAACTGGCACCACTGCGGGCAATGCGGGGGTGGAGACAGGGTCACCAGGAGACCAGACACTGGGCACAGACACCACCTGGGCCAGGCTGCAAAGACCTCAACAGCTGCCAAGTGCCTACTACACGCGGTATCATCAAAGGGCCCCACCCCCAACTTGGGCACATACCTGAGGGGGAGAGGGGAGGATACAGGTTGACAAAGGAGTAGGTTGTCATAGGGAGACATCTGGAAGGACAGGAGAACCACCAGGTAGGTAATGCTTACCCCTGCCAACTTCCCTCCTTCCACCTATACAGGCCCAGCCTCAGGTCTTACCTGCACTAGGATGCGGGGTCTCTGTGGGGAAGGGAATGGGACGTTGTGAATGAAGTGGGAGATGTGCCTGGGAAGGGAGGGAAGCAGGTCAGGCAGATGCCCGAGCTTATTCCTTGCCTGCCCGCACCGCACCGTTCCTGTCGCCTCAAGAATCTCCTTCCTCTTGGAACTCCACTTTCAGAGCTGTACTAGCCATCACAGCCTCCATTATACACAGAGCTTCTACAACCTAGAGGTTCACCCTGGGTATACGGTTCTACCGAGTACACCCCAGATTTCAGGCTGGATCCCCTCATCACCAGCCAGTGACATTCTTCCAGAGGGCCCCACACCCCACATACTGCAGCCCCGTGCCCAGTGCCCAGCTTACCCTCCCACCCCATCTCCACCCTAATCTCTCCCATCTCTCCAGACCCAACTCCCTAATGCTTCAGAACTCCTTCCCAGTGTCAGGGGAGCTGTGCTCACGCTTCCAGGGGCAGGCGGTGGGGGCCTGAGACGGAGTAGCGGTAAAGGAAGGTGAGGAAGGCTCGAAAGGCTGGGAAGGCAGGCCATCGGGACAACACAGCAATGGCACGTCGGCTACGCACAGCTCGGCCCCCCAGTGCCCGGCCCCGCTCCACAGCACTCAGCAGGCCCAGTGCCCGTGCCTGCCGCTCTGACAGCCTGGCCCTTGGGAACGCCTCGTAGAACTGCAGGGCGGCACCGTACACCTGGCCAGGGGTGAGAGGGACAGTCAGGTGGGCCCTGCATAGCCCAGGCCCCTTACCACACTCCATACACCCACCTTATCACCAGCAGCCCCTGTGAGCACAAAGGTGGAGAAGACGGGCACCGGGTACTTGGTCTGGGCAGGCCAGCACTCGATAGTGGCCCCCATGGGCAGGCAGAAGACAGGCACTGACTCAGGCAGCGGGAAGGCCTCATTGTCCTCCTCCGGGTAGCGGCCCAGCAGCTCTGCACCCAGCAGAGTGGGGAGTACCCAAAAGGAGGAGGGAGGGGTCCATCAGACTCCAGGGAGAGGAACCAGGGGATCCCAAAGAAGGGCCAATTGGCAAGGGGAAGCAAACTGCTGGAGACACTGAAATACCAGCCAAGTGGCATCAGGGCAGAGGCACATGGAGGGTCAAAGGACAAGGACAAAGGGCTGCTCACCTGCCTCATACGCCAGCGTGTTGGCCTTGGCCAGGCCCACCTTGTAGCACAGGTACACTGCTGGGCCCCACTGTCCCAGAAATAGCAAGAGATATGCAGATACATAAGCTGAAAAAGGTTTTTAGGCCCTTGATAGGGCTTTCTATCACCCCAAATGGTCTTGGGTCTCCCCTAATCCCAATCTCCTCTAAGCTGAATCGCCCCTCAGGCCTGCCCCTGGTCAGAGGATTTTGGTCCTAGAATGCCCTTTGTGCCCAGGGTCTATATCCTGACATCAATCAATGGCCTAGGTCTTTGGCTCCAGGTCCCCAGCCCTACTTACCATGCCAGGATTGAGGTTGCGGGGTAACCGGCAGTAGGTATGAGGCGTGCCCTCGCCTTTGCTGGGCAGCACCAGGCAGAGGTCAGTGATGCCCAAAGCATGCAGCCCTGCCCCCTCTGCTGCCCGCCGGTAAGTGAGGTAGGTGCGGGGATGGCCAGGGCCGGGAGGGGCCAGGTTGGCTGAGTGGCTGTAGGGTGTCGTGTCAAGTACTTGGAAGCCAGGCTTGGGACGTTCCTTCCCCTCATATAACACCCTTGGCACAGAGAGCAGATGTGTTAAGAGAAAAGAATGACCTCAGTTCTGCCTTGCTCCCTTAGCTCTGTTAAACCCTGGCACTAGGGCCCACTCCTTGCTGACCTCTATCCTCCTGGGCTGTCTTTTCCCTTGGCTAGACTTTGTGGTCATTAAAAATCCTCCATGCTTCCAACATAGTTCACACTCATGAATATACATAAGAACTGACTGTGCTAAGGTCCCCATCTGAGTGATCTCACTTCATCTTCTGAACCATCCTGAAAGAAGTAACTATTCTCGGGGCTGGGAATTTGGCCTAGTGGTAGAGGGCTTGCCTAGCATGCACAAAACCAGGGTTTGATTCCTTGGTACCACATACATAGAAAAAGCCAGAAGTGGTTCTGTGACTCAAGTGGTAGGGCTCTAGCCTTGAGAAAGCCCAAGGACGGTGCTCAGGCCCCCAGTTCAAGCCCCAGGACAGGCCAAAAAAAAACAAGTTACTATTCCCATTTTGCAGGTGAGGAAACATGCCTTGAGAGAGGCTCTATAACCAGTGCAAGACCAGGAGGACAGGAAGCAGCAGCACTGACATGTGCACAACAGTCTGAGAGGACTAAGTACATACACCATGAATGACTCCTGGCCAGCCACTAGCACACTCAATCCCCACTCCCAAAACCTTACCTCTACCTCTTCAAATTTCTCCCAGAGTCCCTCTTCCCAACCTCCCCTGGTGCCAGCATAGTTAGGGGCACACACCCCAGTTCAACGAGGGGGGGCTTGTCACGGCCCCTGCGGTAGCAGATGACGGGTTGAGTTCCCCCCAAGAGTCCGGCACTGAGCTCCAAGGGGTGGCCCCCAGCAGAAGTCTGGATGCATGTGTAGCCCTGAGGCACCTCCTCGCCCAGGGCCCTAGCGATGACTGCAACATCTGTGATGGGCTCAGCTGGCCGAGGAGAGCGCAGGGGCCCACTGGGTTCTGGAACCCACGTTTCCTCAGGGATGGGTGCTCCGTTCCCTGCAAGCCCAGCTACCACGAAATAATCCACCAGCCGGGGGGGCCGCTCCTCCGCCATGGCCCCCCCCTCACTCACTGCATCTGGAATGGGCAATTGAGAAAGAGATGGAGCAAGGATTGCCCAGGTTGCCATGGCAACCAGTCCCCCCCACTTCCTTGTCCTCCCAAGGAAAGGTAGGGTAAGTGATCAGTCAGTCCTCAACTCTCCCACCTGCGACATCACCAGGCTCTTACAGTAACTTAAAGAGAAACCAGGCTCCCCAACTTAGTAGTATAAGCCCCCTCCCCACAGATCCCAGAAACCACTTCACCACACATAGCTAACCTGTACTCTAACATATTGCTTACCTATTCCTTTCAAAGGCCCACCCTTCCTAACTCCCTCAACAGTTACAACATGACAGAGATCACAGTATTTTTTTTTTTTTTTGGTAATGGCCTGAAATGATAAACCTTTATCCTAGCCACAACACCACACGAACTTTATGCCTTTTTAAAGTTTTCTGGCCTTTCTACTCTAGTTATGACATCATAAGAACTTTCTGATCCAGCCAATGCTCTTAAAGAACCCACACCTAAGTTTTTATTAAACCCCACAAGTTTCTGGGGACTCTTGAAAACACCAAGCTTTGAGGTCTCCGGTCCTTTTTCCTAGATTAACTCAACCAATTTGGCCAAACAACCAGCACCCCCCCCCAACTCCGACATCCTTAGGTATCTCCAGTTATAGGGGCACAGTAGCTGTGGGAGATAG
Source organism: Megascapheus bottae (assembly GCF_031878675.1). Lineage (NCBI taxonomy): Eukaryota > Metazoa > Chordata > Mammalia > Rodentia > Geomyidae > Megascapheus > Megascapheus bottae. Next base: position 39,585,828 of record NC_143518.1, on the reverse strand, counting down.
TTTCAGCCACTTGTGCCCTATTCTACGGAGCCCCAAGACAGAATCAGACCCACAAAAACCTCTCGCTGACTGTTTTTCTCACCTGCCTCCATGGTCTGACCCCAAGGAGTAGAAGCCTCAAGAGTCCTGAGGCACCCCCAGAGTGCAGAAGCTGGGAAAGAGCTTGGTGGGTGCCTGGTGGCAAGGGCCGGCAGGCTGGGGGGTGCCTCAGAGGGAAAGGGAGGTTATACTTCCTGAAACAGTGGAGGGGAAGCCGCAGCTCAGCACAAGTCAGCCTATGGGTGTGTGTGTATGGTGACGGTGGTGGGGGGGGCATCAGGCCAAGCGGAACCCCAGGCCAACGGGCTCTGAGCAAAGCAAAGGAGGTTGGGAATGGCCACGGGATGTATGGCCTAAACCCGCTACCCTTCCCCAGAGAACGGGGGAGCCAAGGAGTCTCCTGGAGCTCTCCTTAACCTGGCTTCTGGGCACACACATCCCAACCCCAGCTAAATTTAGCCTCCAAGTCTGGGAGGTGAAGCCGGGAGGGAGCGTCAGGCTCCTGATTTAACTCCGGGGCGCAGCCCCCTCCCTCCTCCACTGCAGGGCCAGGGGAGCAGGCAGAGGCCGTTAGGTGGAACCATCCGGGGGGAGACTGGCGGGCCCCGGTGCGCTGGTCCTGGGCAAGGCCTCCCCTCATCCAGCCGGGAAGAGTCCTACAGAGGGCACCCCTTCCTCGCTGGGGAAAGCAAAGCCACTCCACGTGCCAGGGTCCACACGCCGGGCCACAGGAAGTTGGGGCTGGGGCCGAGGGTGCGCCGAGGGGGAGGAGGCTGAGCAGGACCGGGAGGGCAGAGGGAAGCGGGCGCGCGGGCGGCCGAGGACGTGACGGCAGCAGCGCCGGCCGCCGCGTGACCCGCGCGGGAGGGAGGGGAGCTGGGCGCCCGCGGGAACAGGAGGGGCGCGGGGTGTCCGGCGCCGCGAGCTCACTCCCGGCGGCGCCCTCCCCTCCACTTTCACTTCCCCGGGAGAGAGGAAGCGGAACCAGATGTGGGAGACACAGCTGGGGACGGTCCTCCCCGCCCGGCGGGCGCGCCCTCCCGCCCTCCCCGCCCGGCCCGGCCCCTACCTGCCTGCCCCGCGCCTCCCCCGGCCGGCCGGCCCGCCCGCTGGCGGGTGGCTGGGAAGGTACGCTGGCGGGCCGGCGGGCGGCGGGGCTACCCGGCCCCCGACATGGCGCACCCGACTTGGGCGCCGCTCCTGCCCTGGCAGCGAGTGAAGGGAGAAGAGGCGGCCGAGGCACCGGGGCTCCGTGTGCCGTGGAGGGAGATCTGGGCGGTCCCAGCGTCCCCGGCGCGCTGCGCCACGCGGGGACAGTGCTGCCGCGCCGCGGCTCGGGCTGCGCGGCTCTCCCGACTCCTGCGGCGCCGGGGGCCCCCCGCGCTCCTTCGCGCGCCCCGCTTTCTTCACTCCCCCCACCCCCCCTCCCGGGCCGCGGGCTCCGCTACCGCTACCCCCACCTCCCCCGGCCGGCGGCCGTGACCCTAGCTAGCGCCGGCCCAGCGCCCAGCCGCCTGCAGCGCGACCCCTGGCGGCTAGGAGGGCCCCCTGCACCAGGCGGCTCCCCATCACCCAGCAGACATTCACTGGACAGTCACTGACCTCAGGTGGCCCTGGCGTCCAGCAGTCAGATATGGTGTGCATGCCTGAATGGAGGCTTAGGTCCTGAAGACCGAAAATGGGGAGACCCCTATGGCTCCCGACTTCCAAGTTCGGGGGCTTACTGACAAGAACCAAAATTCTCAGTTCTCTATTCTGAAAAAACAAGAGTTTTGTAAAGAGGAAGAGGCCAGGAATGTGGATGTGTGGGTAGTTTGGGTGTGTGATGGGGAGATAAAGAGGGCAGACTCCTCATTATTCTGGATGAGGAAAGAACAGGAGGGGCCTACACTACCAAAAGGCTAGCAACCCAATACACAGAGCAGTTACCTTCCCAACATGGTTTGCCTGCAGGCACAAAGCTCAGGTGACTTACCTAACTTTTACAAGGGTCTTGGGTTATACCCCAGTACTAAAGGGTGAGAAAAATGAACATAGCCTCCAAGGATCTGTTAGAGAGGGTGAAGTGAATTCAGGCCTAGGAAGGGGGTGTGAATGGGGCCTCCTAAGATCCAGGACTTTGGGGTCAGGATTGCATAGGACTTCCAAGCTTAAAAGACTGTAAAGAAGAGAGTCAGCAGCCAAGTGCTAATGGCTCATGGCTGCCATCCCAGCTACTTATGAGGATCCTGGTTCAAAGCTGGCTGGGGGAAGTGGCACTGTGGCTCAAGTGGTAGAGAGTTAGCCTTGAACACAGGCTTAGGGATAGTGCCCAGGCCCTGAGTTCAAACCCCACCCCCAACTGACAAAAAAAAAAAAAAAAAAAGACGTATCTTTGGGACTGGAAATGAGGCTTCCTGGTAGAGTGCTTGCCAAGCATGCATGAAGCCCTGGGCTTGATTCCTCAGTACCACATAAACAGAAAAAGCCAGAAATGGTGCTGTAGCTCAAGGAGAGTTATGGCCTTGAGCAAAGGAAACTCAGTCAGTATCCAGGCCCTGAATTCAAGCCCCAGGACTGGCAATAAATAAGGCAGAGAAAAGTCCATGAGACTTATCTTCAATTAACCAGCTAAAAACTAGAAACGAAGCTATAGCTCAAGTTGTAGAATGCCAGCCTTAAGGGAAGTGAGATCCTGCAAGGCCCAGTACTGGCATATGAGAGACAGGAGCAGGGAGAGCAAACACCTGTACTTGGAGTTCCCAAGGTATTATCTCCTCTTCTTGGAAGTCTGATGCCAGCTACCCATATCTGAGGTCATTCAATCAGAAATATCAGACATGTGAGCTTTGCCAGCAGCTATCTCCTCACTCTAACTCTTCCAGGCCAGCAGCTACCTCCTCACCTCCTGACTCTTTAGCCTCTAGTTAGAAGAGGAGTAACCTGCCTGGCCAGTCCCTTGATGCTGCTGCAACAGAGCCCTATACATGTGGGGCTCATGAACTCAGCTGCTATCCATGAAACCTGTATCTGTCCTGGGCCCCCAAGTCCAATTTGGGTACTAATCTGAGATTATGGGACTTTACAGAGAACAGCTGGGCTTAAAAAAAAATGTAAAAGCTGGACACAGTGGCTTACGCCTGTAATGCTAACTACTCAGGAGGCTGACATCTGAGGACCATGGTTCAAAGCCAGCCTGGGCACAAAAGGACCTGAAACTTTTATCTCCAATTAACCTCTAGAAAACTGGAAGTGGGGCTTGGCTCAAGGGTAGGGTGGTGGCTTTGAGCTGAAGAGCTAAGGGACAGGGCCCAGGCCGAGTTCAAGCCCTATGACCCACAAAATTTAAAAAAAAAAAAAAAAAGAAAAATAACCAATAGATTAACTGTCCTATGGAGTGGCTACTGGTAGCTCATGCTTGTAATTGCAACGACTCAGGAAGTTGAGATCTGAGGATCACAGTGTGGAACCAGCCTCAGTAGTTCATCTCCAATAAACTACTCAGAAAAAGCTAGAAGTGGTGCTGTGGCTCAAGTGGTAGAGCTCTAACCTTGAGTACAGAAAGCTCAAGGACAGAGCCCAGAACCTGAGTTCAAGCCCCAGGACCAGAGAAAAAAAAGTCTCACCAGGACTTTTCTGCCCAGGCTGGCTTTGAACTGCAGTTCTCAGATCTCAGCCTCTTGAGTAGCCAGGATTACACGCATAAGCCAATGGCACGCAGCTCTCTGAAACTCATCGCCAATTAACAAACAGAAAACCGGATGTAGACCTATGGCTCAAAATGGCAGTGCACTAGCCTTGAGCAAAAAAAGTTTGGGGACAGCACCTAGGCCCTGAGTTCAAGCCCTACAACCAACAAAAGAAAAAAAAAGCCCTTATAAGCTAGAGGTATTGTCCAAGTGCTAGAGTGTACCTACCTAGCAAGGTAGTAGGTCCTGAGCTCAAACCCCAGTAACACACACACACACACACACACACACACACACACACACACACACACAAATTAGAAGATACAAAAAAGTCCTTAGACCCGCAGCCACACACTGTAATAGTAGTCAACCACACCAGAAGATTTGATAGGATTTTTTTATTAACATATAATATATTTAATAAAAAATAATATCCACTCTGACTCTCTCCTCCATTGCAAGGGGAAAGAGTGGTGAGGAGGGGCTGGCACTGCCCACCCCTGGGCATCCAGACAAGCAAGCCCTGCCTCCGGGATTCTCCTCTACCCCTGCTTCCCAACAGGCTCTGACCTCCAGGCAGACGGATTTCAAAGTTACAAGTGCTTTAAGCCCTTCCTTGAGTTCCCCCAGGCCCACCTATTGTGCAGCAGAAGTCAGGGACCACTGGAGCAAGCCCCTTCCTTTTTCTCATCCGTAGGACCCTTCATTCATGTTAGAAAGAGGATCTGGGGGCAGAGAGAGGAGTCTACTGGCCGGGGGGAGGAAGGAAAGGAACAGTGACAGGGAATGGGGCCAAAAAAGATGGTGGTGAGGTCCTCACTGCAGCCGGTCACTGCGGAATGAGTCCTCCACAGCAGGATCGGGCAGCAGGGCACAGGGGTCACTCAGCATGTTTAGCCCTTCCAGGCCCAGTGGCTCCATGTGCAGCTCATCTTCCAGCCCCAGCCCCAGTTCCAACCCAGTTGACACCTCAAAGCCAGGAACTCCAGCCAGGGCTGCTGCGATCTCCTTAGAGAAACCTGGAGAGGAATCTCCTGTGGGTACAAGAGACAGGTGAGGAACCATAAACTATCCCCATAAACCACCCTAAGCCTCTCAATTCCACAACTGCCAAGGTACCAACCCCTTCTTCCACTCTCTACCTCCACCCATACCTCCTCACCTGTGAGGATGATGTTAGGTCCTGAGCCATGGCGGGAACAATGGGTCAAGTTCTGGTGGTTGAGGGCATGAGAATCCTGGGGGCCACCCATTGGCCCCTCACTCCCTAAAAATCCAGGCCCTTCAGAAAAGCTAGGAGGATCCAGCACCAGGCTGGTTGATGGGCTCTCCAGACTGAACTGCTCCAGCTATAAGCACACAAGACAGACCTTGAAGAAGTGGACTTCAAACAAGGTATTTTGCCTGCCCCTGCCTTGCCTGTTAACACGTCCCCTTTCTGCCCAACAATTTTCATCCACCCCAGCAACAGAGGCAAAGACAGAGGGAGGTGGCAGCAAGCAGAGCAACAATGCAAGCACGGGGCCCGAAGTAAGTGTGGGCACCGTACCTGCTGGGCCAGAGCATGTGCATGCCAGGAAGAGAACGGGTCAAGGCAGGAGTCATCAAAGAGCAAGCTGAGCAGAAACAGAGGGGAAGGAGAAGGGGTCAAACAGGGGAAGACAGGAGCCCCAAGCTGGCAGTGCTGTGTTACCTGGGTAGGGGAGGAGATCCCTTCCCCTGACCTTCCCAAGTCAGAATGCATGAGAGATGACAGAGGCCTCTTGACCGCCTCCTACCCAACCCCTCCCCTGCTTCTGAGCTTGGAGCCCAGATACTCACATTCCCCAGGCTGAAGTCGCTGATCGGCCGGTGGTAAGACTGTTGCCCATGCCCACTAGACCCAGGCTGATACAGTGTCCCATAGTGAGGCTGCCTGCCTGGGGGCTGCCCACCTGAGGGCTGCACTAAGCAGGCCTGGGAGGGCAGCCCTGGCTGCTGTAACGGCTTTGGGGTGGGTTGCTGAGTGGGCAGAACCAGACTTGGGGGACTGTACGGGTAGGGGGGCAGTCGCTGGTCAGTAGGCAGTTTACTAGTATCCAGGGGGACGCCCTAAAAAGAAGCAAGGAAGAAAGGAAGGCTTACTCCTTGGGATGACCCCACAAAAGAACTCTTAGTCTCGGACCTCCCTACCCACTAAGCTACTCCCATTCTCAACACTAGTACAATACTTCAAACCCCACCAGTGCAGTGGTGCATGCATATGATCCTGCACACAGAGGGCTGAGGCAGGAGGATCTTGAGATCAAGGCTAGACTGAGCTACATATAATGAGACCCTGTCTACAAATCAATAAGCAAATCCGCCGATGCTCCATAGACCCGTGGGCATATCTAGGGTATCAAATGTAAGCGCTAAGTGTAACTAAAAACAGGTGAGTTCTCTATCCACTCCATACTTAAATGGTTACCAGTAATGGAGTGTCTGTGACACACCTCACAAGGGACAGGCAGCCCCACAAAGGTAGGGAGAGTGGGAAAGGAAGGAGGAAGTTCCCCACTTGACACTGAGAGGAGAGTGCTTGCTGGTATGGCTTTAGTCTTTTTCTACAGGAGTAAAGATGGAACATAGAACACACATCCAGGGAACAGTAATGGAGGAGGAAGTAGGGCAGAGGAAGGGGAAGGAAGAGCATTAGGGTGAAGGAAAAGGGCAGTGGAAATAGAGGAAAAGTAAGGCTAGAAAAAAGGGAAAAGCTGAGAATGTTAGCACTGAGGAGAAAGCCCTAAAGTAAATATTTGACTTTCAGTTCCAACTCTTCCTAACTTGCTTTGGAAACTGGGCCCCAGTTTCCTCAACTGTGAAGTATGAAGGGATCAGGTTTCATGGTCTGAATTCTTCAAAAGAAATTAGGGAAATGGGAGAGGGAATGGGACAGGACAGAGGTAGGGGTTGGGAGTTATCACAGACAAGAAGATGGGAATAAAGGGGAAAAAGGGAAGGGATAAGCTATACCCTGGTGCCAAGTACTTCAGGTACATACTTGTATTTGGTGTCTAAAAAATCATCCGTGTTTTATAATGAAACTACTGAGGCTTAAAGAAGTTAAACCATTTGACAGAGGAGTCTACTAACAACAAGCAGAACCAAAAAGCTCGATTAAACCAAAATGCTTAACCCCAGATTTGCACTCCTAAATCAAGGGAAAGATGGATAAAAGATGGGGATGGGGAAGGAGAGGAATAGAAGAGGACGCTGCATTAAGGAAGTGAGAAGAGGGTGGGAAGTGAGGAGAGGAGGCAGCTTCAGAAAAGAGGGTACAATGGTGAGAACTTGGGAGGGAAGGGAGGAGGGGAAGGGAGACAAACACGTAGGGAAGATGACCACGCATACCTGAGTGATGGAAGACAAGGTGGGTGACATTGTTGGCGAAAACTGTTTGGGCAGCTGCTGTTGGGACCGTCTGGCGTCGGCTGGGCCCGCGGGCAAACTCAGGGGGCTGAGGGGCACACGGCGATGGCGGGGGGAAGCCCCAGGAGTAGAAGGTGGATAAGGGGGGGCACCCAGGATTGGAGAGGAAGTGGAAGATGAGGAAGAAGAAGAGAGGGCTGGGGCACTGAGTGATGGGTGGCCTAGGGAGGTGGTGGGCAGTGCATTGTGGGCCAAGGAAGAGGCGGGCAGTGAGGGATGACTATGGGAACCCTGGAGCTGGGGCTGAGGACTGCTCAAGGAAGCCTGGAGGTTGGGGTTGCTTAGGGAGGACTGCAGGGATGGGTGGCTGAGAGGTGAGTGAAGTCCTGCAGGCACAGACAAAAAACCAGAGATGACAACATTACTGATGGGAACTGGGTCCCTTTCCACCCGGAATGGGCAGCAGTGACAAGACTATGACAACACGATGCTCTTCCTGTCCTGTCCCTGATAGTGAATCAGTGCTGCCCACATGGGGGTTACTCTCCTTCTTCCTCTGAGGAAAAGCTACCCCTCTTTATAGGCTGAAAACTCTAGTGAGGAGACTCTGGAATGCAGAGTTGGTGGACTGGTGAGCAGCGACATACATGATCTTAATGCAACCTTTCCTTCTCGTCATCCCACTAGCCAGACAGCATCTGCTGGGTACATGGCCAGGACAGCCACTCACCTGATGTGTCATAGGCCGGGCCCAGTCCCAGGCCTCCACTGATGCCCAGGTGTGTCATGGTGTGAGTCAAATTAGAGGTACTGTTGCCCCCACTCAGGCTGGGGTAGGCTGTCTCTTCAGGGTCCAGAGGGGTAGGCAGTGGCGGGGGAAAGTGCAAGTTGGTGAGGTCAGGTAGGGAGCCCCCCGTGTTCATGGCAGGTGGGAGGATAGGCACATTGGCAGGCTGGTCAGGAGACGGAAAGATGCTAAGAGAAAGATGGAAAAAGAAGAGTGTAAATTCAAGGAAGGTGTTAGTAAGGAAAGTGTAGACAGCAGTCTTCCACATCTCTCTACACTTCTCTCACTCTCATTCCTCAGCAAACTTTAGAGTGACACTTACTTAATTCCAGGGACTTCACAGGATCGAGGTCGGGAGGAGGATGAGGACAGCTGAAGAGAGAAGGAAGAATATGGAAAACAAGCACCGAGCTCAATGGGAACCATGAAAGGCCTGTCCTGGGGAAAGAGGACAGGAGAGGGATGGTGGGTGACACCCAGTGGTCCACACCTACCTTCTTGGCATCCCATGGTTTCAGCAAATGTTTGTCATCTAGCAAGTTCTCCTCAATAGCAGGGACTTGAAAAGAGAAACAGTGGTGATAAGAAGGTTGGAGAAGGGGCCAGAAAGGCAGGACAGGAAGCGGAGGCAGACAAGAGGCAGACTTGTTCCCTAACCCTGAATAAATGCTCCAAAAGCACCCCAGAAATTCTGTGGTGAACAATACATACCTTTGGAGTCCATTTTGCCATCCAGCAAACCTGCAAGAGATACAGTGGAGTTGGCTGTGGTGCTTACCTGCCTCCCTGCTTCGGTGGAAAATTCCACAGCTACTCCCAAGACTGACATGGTCACTCACCTCCTCGGCGGCTGGGCAGGACATTAGGAGGTGCTGGGCCTGGATACGTGTCCTGGGGGTTGGGATTCATCACACTTGTATGAAGGGCAGAGTCAGAGCTTGTTCTGTTGGGGAAGCGGAAATGAGCTGACAATGACAGTTTTCAGGTCCTCAACTTGCTCTTGCCCGGCAGAGGCGATCACTAGCTGGATTAGACCAGGGTGGAGTTGTGCGAGTAGGGCCCCAGAGATAGTAGAGATAAAAAGGGGAGGTAGTCTAAAGAAGGCAAGAGCCATCACCTGTTAAGTGCAGATGGAAGTCGAAATAGCTGCCCCTTCTCTGCAGGGAAGTTGCCCCAGGGCATCGTCCTAGGGTAGAAAAGTCAAGAGGATGAGAGAAATGAAAATAGACAAGGAGATATGGGACATGACATGGGAGTTGGAAAACATGCCTATGACACCCTGAACTCCCAGACAACTATAAGAGACTTAAAAACTTCTAGGGCCGGGAGTTTGGCCTAGTGGTAGAGTTCTTGCCTAGCATGCACGAAGACCTAGGTTCCATTCCTTGGTACCACATATATAGAAAAAAGCCAGAAGTGGTGCTGTGGCTCAAGTGGTAGAGCTCTAGCCTTGAGAAAGTGCAAGGACAGTGATCAGGCCTTGCGTTCAAGCTCCAGGACTGGCAAAAAAAAAAAAGAAAAAAGAAAAATAAAAAAGTACAAAGTATGACCAGGAGTTTAGCCTACTGGTAGAGTGCTTGCCTAGAATGCAGGAAGAACTGGGTTCGATTCCTCTGTACCACATACACAGAAAAGCCAGAAGTGGTGCTGTGGCTCAAGTGGTAGAGCACTAGCCTTGAGAAAGCCCAAGGACAGTGCTCAGGCCCTGAGTTCAGTCCCCAGGACTGGCAAAAAAATAAATAAAAATAATAAATAAAAATTTCTCAACTCCTCCATGTCAGGACAAACTAAATAGGCATGCCCAGCACTGCTACATGATATTGAGTACTGAAGCTGAGATGGACAGGGAGGGGCTCAGAGACCTAACAATGTCATAGCACTGCATCTGGCTAAAGTCACCCCTGAGAGAAGGCAGCCATTTTCACCTGCCATCCTGTCACTCTCTCCTCCCCCTCATACACACACCCCAGCTTGGCTATAGCTCCATTGGTCCTGCTCTGGCTGGAAAGGGAGGCTTGGTCACTCATGTCAATATGACCAAGACTGGACTCTGATCACCTACTCCAGCTGCCCCACCCTCCCAGCTCTGTTGCTGCAGGAGATACTATTGAAACTGTAGGCAGTATCCCAGCCCAACCCCTCTAGAAGCTTGGAGAATGGGCAGGAGCCTCGGCCTTCCCTGGACTCACCTACGCCAGCTGGACTCTGGGGGAGGAGATAAGTAGGCAGGACTGTAGGGAGAACTGTCAATGTGAACATTAGTTAAAGAAAAGTGGCAGAGACAGAAGGGAACGAGACCAGAAAAGAGAATAACAGTGATAGTTATTTTAAGAAAATCCTACTTTTCTCTTCCTCTACAATGGATCATAGGACTGAAGAACGGAAGAGAAAGAAGTGAGGGTACAGCTGAGTGACAGGAGAGTTTGTTTGGTATGTGTGAGGCCCTGGGTTCGATCTCTAGCACCAAGAGAAAAAAAGAGAAATCAGGTACAATCTCAGAGGATGTCTGGGCAGGGTTAGGGGTGGCACATGGACCGGTATCTAGGATTGAAAGCCCACAGCAGAAATGGGAGAAGGGAGGTCCAAGAGTGTGCTTGCCTAGCACTCTGGGTTTGATTCCTCCATACCACATACACAGAAAAAGCCAGAGATGGTGCTGTGGTTCAAGTGGTTGAGTGCCAGCCTGAGAAAGCTCAAGGACAGTGCCCAGGCCCTGAGTTCAGGCTCCAAGACTGGTGGGGAAAAAAAAGAAAAGAAAAGAAAAAAAGAAATGGGAGAAGGGATTACTCTTCTTTAGCAGAAGATATATTGGGGATCCTTGATATAGAAAGTGAGCGGAAGGGAGCCAGCCAGAGAGAAGGGCACAGTCTCTGAAGCAACATTTTCTCAGCACAGGACACAAAATAGGACCCAGCACAAACACAAAGTTGGTGGTCATTTTTCAGAGGCTGGGAAAAGGAGATCTGGAGAGACGCAGAATTCAACATTTAAAGTCCCTTTCATTTCTGAGTCATGATCTCTTCCCACCCTTCCCTGACCCAAGTCTTCTATGAAGGATATATGGCGGGGGTATCGGCGGAGTGGGGACACCATTCTTCGGGGATCTCGCTGTACCCTTTCCACCAGCCCATGGTGTCGAGTGCTCCGAGATGAATCCAAAGGTGAGTGGAGGGGGCTCTGCCAAAATGGATAGATGAATCAGGAAGGAAAGCAGACTGACAGCCTCCACTTCTCCCTGGCTGGTGTCCACTCACCTGGAACTCGGCCAGGCCACAGCCAATCTGGTTAACATTGGGCAGAGAACCACCATAGTGGGAGCTCCTTGTATAAGCCAGTCGTAGTTTCTGGGCCTGTAACTGAGACATGAGGGACAAATAGGAATGTCAGGCAGGGTCCTGAGCATGGTTCCTACTGGCCATTCTCACCATCCCTGTCACGAGAATATGCTGCTGTTGCTTTTAAGGCATTTGCCAGAAAAAGGCCAGAAAAGGCTGGGGGAAAGGTCACTGAGCTTGGGTACAAGCAATCCAGCCCAGCCCTTCTGCAGGCTCCCCTCATCAATGTGCCCACTACTGCCTGGCAGCATCCTGCCCGACACTACTGAGGGCCTTTCTTAGTCAGCATCAGTCTAAGCAGAGTCCTTGTGGGGCCACTAGAAGCCCCCAGGCTAGTCACAGGGACAGATGCCTAGTAGCCATACCTGCCTTCATTTCCAGATGTATCCAAAACTAACCAGAAATAGAGGGGAAAGTGACAGGTCGATGTCACCGAACCATTATTGCCAGTCTCTTCCCTCCATACTAGGAAGAGTATAGATTTGGGGGCTTTCACTTGCCCAGCCTCAGAACAAGGCTACCCAGAGCCTGTACTTCCCAAACTAGAAGATGCAAGGAAAGCAGTGCCAAAATCCAGGGCCATTCTACTGCTGGATCCTAATGACCCTGAATTGGCAGGGAAGCCTGGAGGGTGAGCGAGGGAGAGGGCATTCCGATCTGGGCCAGAGCCATCTTCTTAGCCTTATCTCCCATTTGGGGACACAAAGGTAAAACACTAAAACCCTCAGCTGACTTGGATTTAGTCTGTCTACAGATCTCACCTCCCTCTGTGAGAGAAGGGTAACTACTTCCAAGGCTCAGACAATACCACCAGCCAAATATGTAGAGCCAGGACAAGGCCATGGGGAGGAGGGCAAGTGAGAAGGGGTAAGTTGTAAGAACATACAGGGTCACACAGCTGTATAGGAGCCAACATTAGAACTGACCATGTTTAGGTCAGCTCAATGAGTTTAGTGGGCAGTCTGATAACCTATGGGCTACTTCAAGCTCGTTGTTAATGTATGTGGCAACCCTGACCTTTCAGGAGTATAGGCCCAGTGGACACCCAACTAGCCAAGCAACAAACTGAGTCTATATTTCTCATCTCCAGCTCAAGATTCTTAGGTTCTTAGGCCAAAGCCCAAGATTTTGCTAGGTAGCAGAGTTCACCAGCAGAGGAACACTGGGAAAAGGGGCCTTCTGATAAACCAAAGTCCCACCAAGCTAGAAGCCCCATCTCACAGCTTTTGTTGGTATACACAAGCCCTAAGATAACACCACGCCTCAGTTAGAGCTACTGTCCAGAGGGCAAGACCCCAAGCTGTCAGCTGGATCAGCTTCCCTGCCATCTTCTTATCTGCCCTCACCATAATCAAAAGCTCTAAAGGGAGTATTCAACATTAGATCACAATTCCTCATGGTGGTTAGTGTGGGTTAAGGGAGCACATGTACATGCACGCACACTCACACAACCAGATTTGCCTCCCCACTTATCTTTTTCTGTCCAATCTCCCACAAACTAGAGCACAAGGTCCCCAGAGACTCAAAGGGGGAAAAACACACAGAAAGACTAACAGGGAGATACACACAAAAATACAAGTTACAGTCACAGCAGCAATCACAGGCCTGCAGAAAGAGCACTGAAATTCGGCATTTATGTTTCACCCTCTCTCTTTAAATTCCTTCCAGCTCTTTGCCATGAGGGATCAAACTAGGATAGCCTCACCTGCTGTTTTGGGAATAACGTCCCTAAATTTGGAATGCATAGCAGCTGGGGAAACTCTTGCCTATAGTTCTCTCTGACATCCAGCCGCGGGAAGCAAGAAACTACAGTCAGACGGGTTGAAGAGGGAGCAGTGGCAGGGCCCTTAAGTTCTTCGTGGAATTAAAATTCCCTACAGAGAGGACCCTCGAAAGCATTCCACACAAGGCAGCCGTTTCCCCTAGATAGCACAGCAAACATCAGCTTCTATACAACCTTAGCTGATCGGTTACCCAGTTTGGGGGCCCAGAGCTCTACTTTTCCTCTAACATGGTCAGGGAAAAACACTAAGCACTAGTCTGTGAGCAATGGACCTCACCTTCATTCACGTCAGGAAACCACAAGAAGTATTTGAAAAAGGAAGCAAAGGGAAGGGACGAAGGAGGGGACTTCCTGCCCCATTATACCCAGCACTGCTTGATCAAACCACTCATGGGGCCCTTTCCCGTAGGTATCAAACTCCCAGTGTGGCTTCACAGTACTCAGAAGAAATAGATTAGGAAACAACAGGCCCCCGCCCCCAGCCCCCCTGCCAACCCACAACCCGAGATCCGGGGATGCTTCGGTGGAATCCCCAAAGGGGACTCCTGAGGGATGCACGGGGACCACCCCTGGGTCCTCTGGGTCCTCTTCGCCACCTCTGGCGCCTCCGGTACGCAGCCCCCGGTCTCTCCCACACCTCCGACGCCCCGGGGTCGGTCACCCCAGCAAAATCCTCCTTCCCAGCCCTCGGCCCTCAACCCGCGCCTCCCAGACGGCGGCGCCCGTAGCCCCGACCGTGTTCCGCCTCCTGCGCTGCGGCTCCCGCCCCCGCCCCGCCTCTCGGCCCCGCTCGGGGACTGCTCTTCATTCCGGCTCCCCGACGCGGTCCCTCACCCGGGTGGAGCCGATGTCCATCATCACCTCCTCGAAGGCCGCAGTCTCTTCGGCCTGACGCTGCTTCTGCAGCGCGATCTTCTCACTAAACTTGCGAGGATTAGAAGCTGAGGCCGTGGCGGAGCCGGGCCCGTTCGCCCCCGACGTCGCCATCTTCCTCCTGCGTCCCTCCCCGCCACCTTCTCAGTCTGAGCCACGGCCTCCGCCGCGGTCCCGGCCCGGCACCTCCAGCCGTAGCCTCTGCCGCCGCCTCCGTGAGCCCCGCGGCCCGGCCCCAACCTAGCCCTGACCTGTAGCGCAAGGCCTGCCGGGACTCGTAGTTTGTTTACGCGCCTCCTCCTCGCCTGCACCCACGCAGGGCGAGGAGGAAACGGACTCCACTCCCCGGCCGCCACACTGACTAGGGAACTCGGGCACGCGCCCCACCCCTCACTTAGTCTCCGCGCGAGGACGGCTGGGAGATGTAGTTCCACACCCGCCCCGAGCCTACGAACTGGAAGGGGAGAGGGATTTGGAGAGGAAAGGAAGAGGGAGGGAGGGAATGAAGGGAAAGGGAAGGGGTGGAGACAGGGAGCAAAGAAGGAAGAGACAAAGGAGGAAAATTTTGGTCGTTTTCAAGAAAGGGGACTACTTGAGCCAGTGAAAACTGTGAAACCAAGGAACTTAACTGTAAATAGTTGGGGCTTAAGTTATCTCAGGCTGATCACAGGCCAGCCCCTTTCTGAAAACAAATGAATTTGATACCAGAGATGTATACAAACGTCTTTTATTTTGGTAACATGTGCCAAAACATGTCAGTTAGTAAAATAGATTCTAGAGAATATGGTTCTATGCTCAGACACCCCCCCCTTCGTGCGAAAATAAGCCCCCCACCCCCCCAACACCATGGTTTCCTCAGGAATAAAAAAGTTTGGCAGCTGTTTACTATCTAGGTGAGGGGCGCCATGTCCACATTGTGTGTATTGCTCGAATGAGGCAGTGGTAGGTGACTACCAGGCACTCCTCACTCCAGCCCAGCTCACGAAACATTTCCACCCACCTCAGATTCTAGGACCAAAATAAGAGCAAATAGGTCTCCTTCATTGAGGTGCTGAATAGAGCTCAGTGCCATATCACTGTGTGCTTTCTGGAAAAGGAAAGGGTGTTTGGCACTTTAAAAATAGAGGAGGGAACAGGACTGGAGAGGCCAGACAAGTTATCAAAACTGGCAGAGATTATTTGGCACTAGGGGAAGGAAAGGAGACACAAGTGTAGGAACTAAGAAAAGTAGAATGGGTCCACTTCAAGCATCAGAATGCTTTAAAATGGACTGATTCTGGGCCTGTGTCTTTTCCATTAGTTTATTCTACAGCAGCTGACAGCCTGCCTCCAGTCTCCATTGTCACCTTGTGCCTAAGGTAGTACCTGACTTGATCCTAGCAATCAGGGTCTGCCCAGTCCTAATGTCCCCTGATCATGTCTCTAGTGACTTGGCTATCTTTTATCACTTGGGCCTGGAACCTCTTCTCAGGTTCACTTCCTTCTTATTACTCAGATGTTTCAGATACTCCATCCCTACCTCCCAGAGATCTCTGATTTTGGTAACTCCCTTCCCCATTCCTTCTTACTCCCACATCATAGGGAGGAAAAGGGAGGGCAGGAGTCTCTGATAGTCAACTTCCCCTACCCATCTCTTAAAGCCCCCTATATTTGGACAAAGAGCAAGCCAGTGAGCAGGGCAAAACCTGCTAGGAGCAGAATAACCTTGAGGATCCTTTGCTCAGAAGCAGCCAGCTCCTGAGGCAGGATTTCCAAGAAGGTGATATAGAGGAAGGTGCCAGCTGCCATGCCCTCCAACACAGACTGGGCCAGCTGATGCAAAGGCCCAGCTGACTCTGCCAGGGCTGCTCCCAGCCCAATGCCAAGAGGCGTCATACATGAGAAGAGGATCCCACAGCCAGCCACCACCTGAACTCTTAGGTGACTCTGCAGAAGCCTCAGGGACAGGCTGACAGCGAGGATACCTTTATGAAGTAGCAAAGCTAGACACAGCTCCATGGCCCGAGCTCGGTCTCGCTGCAGCCCCACTGCCAGCCCCTCAAACACTGAGTGCAAGGCCAGGG
The DNA here is from genome assembly GCF_031878675.1 of Megascapheus bottae. Taxonomy (NCBI): domain Eukaryota; kingdom Metazoa; phylum Chordata; class Mammalia; order Rodentia; family Geomyidae; genus Megascapheus; species Megascapheus bottae. The sequence continues at coordinate 39,569,890 of NC_143518.1, read as the reverse complement.
AGAAGACCAATACACAGGCACGCAGGGCTGTGGGGGCTGCTGGAGGGCCACTTGCCTGGGGGGCCCCTGGCCCATCATGCCAGTGCTGAGGCCCACCATTTATTGTTCCCAAGAGAGCCCTTGTCTCCTCTCGTTGTGGTGGCCCTGACTGCTCCTTGTAAGCTAGAGTGATCTGCTCCATCACCAGGACCAGGAAGAAGCCCATAGCCAGGATGAACTCTTGCAGAGGGAACTGGAGCTGTGGACAGAAGTAGATCAAGGAGCTCAGGAAACAAGACAAGAATGGGATGTGCACACATCTAAGCACATCTGGAAGTCCTACACCGATACAGACAGGTGTGGTCACACAATGATGATGTTACTTGGTGTCACCTGGCATAGACAGAGAATGATACGCAATCACACAGATTACATATCACATACAGTATTACATGTAGACCCAAACATTTCAACTTTGGAGTAATAACATTTTAAGCCAGTTAATTCCATTCGAGCTGTTGTGTATAGTAGCATCTCTTCCCTCTACTCACCAGATTATTACTAGCAAACACATCCTCTCCCCAATCCAGTTGTGACAGGCAAAAAATAAATGTCTCTAAACATTACCAAACCTCCTCTGGACAGAGTCATAGACATACATATACATAAAATCTCACAAAGGTAAGTCAAAAAGGGGCCCATTTCCCAGGGCCACATAGTGTCACAGAGCACTTAGGATTATACAGCCATACAACTTGGTCACAGATATATAGAGGATAGCATCCACTGTTACTTCCTCAGTTGAGAAAGAGAGAGAGAAAGAAAGAGAGAGTGAGTTTTGGATTACTTCCCTGAATCAATCAACTGTCTCACTTTTCTCCATAATGAACTTTACTTGGACCTGAGCATTTCCCACTTCCCACTTACTTAACCTAAAGTAATAGTACTACTACAGTGACCTTTGTCTCCAGCCTTTCAAGAAGTAGTGGGAGGCCAGGAGTTTGGCCTAGTGGTAAAGTGCTTGCTTAGTATGCACAAAGACCTGGATTAGATTCCTCAGTACTACATACATAGAAAAAAGCTAGAAGTGGTGCTGTGGCTCAAGTGGCAGACCACTAACCTTGAGAAAGCCCGAGAACAGTGCTCAGGCCCTGAGTTCATGCCCCAGGACTGGCAAAAAAAAAGTAGTAGTAGTAGTAGTGGGAGCTGGGTACTAGTGGCTCAATGCCAGTAATTCTCCTTACTCAGGAAGCTGAGACCTGAGGATGCAGATAGCCAGTCAGGGAAGAAAAATCTAAGAAACTCTTATCTCCAACAAGGCAAATGTGGGGCCAGGAGTTTGGCCTAGTGGTAAAGTGCTTGCCTAGCATACACGAAGTCCTAGGTTCAATTCCTTGGTACCACATACATAGAAAAAAGCTGGAAGTGGTGCTGAGGCTCAAGTGTAGAGCTCTAGCCTTGTGAAAGCCCAAGAACAATGCTCAAACCCTGAGTTCAAGGCCCAGGACTGGCAAAAAAAAAAAAAAAAGGCAAATGTGGAGGTATGGCTGAAGTGGCAGAACTCTAAACCAAAAATCTTAAAGAGGAACTTAAGATCCTGTGTACCGGTACAGTACTACCCCAGTACTAGTACAGAAAAGCAGAGAAGAAGGAGAAGGAGGAGGAGGAGGAGGAGGGAGAAGGAAAGGAGGAGGACAAGGAGGAAGGAGAGATAGAGAAAGAGGGAAGAACAGAGGGACAGAAGGAGGGAGGAAAGGATGGCTAGATAAGAGTAAAGATGGTCAGGCGCGGGTAATCCTAGCTATTCAGGAAGCTGAGATATGAGGATCAAAGTTCTCAGCCAATCTACGCAGGATAGTCACTGAGAATCGTACCTACAATTAGTCACCAGAAAACCAGAAGTGTTAAAGCACTAGCCTTGAGTGGAAAAAGCTCAGGGGCATTGCCCAGGCCCTGAGTTCAAACCCCACAAAAAAAAAAAAAAAGTCAGATGACCTTTAGACCTTTAACTGGAACTGAGAAACTCAGAGTAGGTCATACACCTAATAAAGTCCCTCACAGTCTCAAGGAGTCATAGAAGTCACACAGAGACTAATGGAGGAAAAGAATACATGCAAAGAGTTATTCCACATTAACTCACAACCACAATTCACAGAATTCCATTCAAAGCTCCTTGTCTCTTCTCATTGTGATGGCCCTGAACAGCTCCTTGTAAGCTCGAGTGACATATAAATAGATCTATTCAAACCATATATGCAGTTAGACATGTCCTCCCCACCCCCCAAGCGGGGTCACATGCTGAGGCCAGAACTCACCGTCACATGCAGGGCTGCTAGGGCCTCATCTATGGCAGCCAGGTAGTCAGGCAGCAGGTCCAAAAGACAAGTGGCCAAAAAAACACCTCCTGCGAAGCAGCTTACTAGGCTCAGAACTTTCTGGCGGGAAACTGAGCGGGAGTGTAGAACACAAGGGAATGAGAAAATTGAAGCCCCTGGAAGACCCATGACTCGCCCACAAGCCATGGCTATCCCTGCCTCTCCCTCCTTCTTCCCTACCGCTATGGGTCACAGAGTCTTCCTACCCAAATATCTGCAAGGGCAAGGAAAAGAAAGGCTCACCTGAGGCTTCCTGGTTAGCGCCTGGCCGACGCAACACACAGATGGGCACCAGGCTGCAGAGGAGCGTGAGGACCAAGAGTAGCACCAGGGCCCCCAGCTTTACCTCCAGCCCCACAGGCACTGAGGGCTCCGAAGCTACAGCCTCAGGGCGCCACACCAGGAGCTCCGACTCTCCCCAGGGCCCCATGGTGCTTGTAGGAGCTCCAGTGACTCTCAGACCTGGAAAGATAAGACTTGAGGTTGTCACACAGGAAGATGGGGCCAAGCAAAGGGGAAGGCTGGTCAGCAGGGTGCACTTCCCTCACCCCAGCCATTCTCTGGCCTTTTCTCGACTGGGAAGCGGGAGTGTGTGACTCATCCACTCCAGCACCAGGAACGTTCCTCTTTCTCCTCACTCCCAAGTAACTTTGTGGAGGGAGCCAACAAGGGGAAACTGAGGCATGAGGCCGCTGTGAACCTTTCACTTGGAGCTCCCAGAGACTAAAAGCTAAAGCTAACGAGGAAATTGAAGCTAAAGCTGGGATCCCCTAAAAAGGGCAGAGGCCAGCTCTCTGTCCTCCAAGAAGGGGGATGAAGCCAAGTGGGGTAGGACCCAGTGGCTTCATGGATCACTCACTCGCTCCCTTTTCCCCATCCCCGGGAAGCAAAGGGCAAGGCGCCGCTGCACGGATCGGGCTGGTTCGCTGGGGTAAGGTGGCCCAAGGAAAAGGCCTTGGGGGTCCCGGGACAGGCTGAGACGACACTGAGGGTGGTGTCTGGAAGTCTGGGACTCTGGGAGGAGAGGTCAGAGGTCACCGGCGTCGCAGGAAACCCTGGAAGGACGTCGGAGCTTCCAGGCCTGGGGGAAGCTTAGGGGGCCGACCTGCATCCCGCTCCCAGGGAGCCCGCACTCACCTCTCCAGGGTCTCACTACATGGTATCCGCTCAGTTCCGGCCCCGCGTCGGGAATTCCCGCCCACTCCCCAAGCGCTCCCCCTCCCCCCCGCGGCCGGCTGGGATTCGCACCAGGCGGCCAATGAGTGCACCGGGAGGGCGGAGCCCTGGTGGGAGTGACATGGGGCAGAAGCAATCAGAGACCGGTATCCGGAGAAGGCGGGGCAGGCAATGAGCCTGGAGTGAGTCTGAGCCGGAGAGGAGACTAGGGGGAAGACTTGGGGGGGGGGCCCCCTCCGGACCGGGGGCGCTGGTTTTTTTAGAGGTCTGATAGGCCGGAACTGACTAGGCCATCGAGGTTCTGAGCCTTTAGAGTTGTTTTTAGAAGAGGGGTCTAAGAACCCCGCAAGCAACGCATTCCCGAATCTCCCGGCCCCACATCCCTGAGGACGTCTGCCTGGCTTGGTCCCAAAGTCTTCTGATCTCTAGGAAGATTCTGAGTAAGACCCCATCGGCGCGTTGTAGCGCCCAGGGGAAATCAGTTCCCTTCTTGGGAAAGCTGTCTCGTTAGACTTCCCTCGCCTGTACCCTCGAGAAAGAAAGAAAGAAAAAAAAAAAGGAGGAATGGGGGGGAGGCTGGCATAGAGGGCACGGCTTAAAATGATCCCGTCTAGATTACCAGTGGCCCAGCAGGATCCAGCTCGGGTGAACCTCCTCTCAGCACACTTGGGTTTGTCTCAGGGAGCTGCCAGGATTCTCTCCAAACTCATCACACATCCTCAACTCCACTCCCTCCCAAGTCCTCCAAGTCCTGCTGGCCTTCTTTCTCTTCTCTGTTCCTTGAATGCATCAAGATTTTTTTCTTTTTCTTCTTTTTTTTTTTTTTTTGCCAGTCCTGGGCTTGAGCACTGTCCTTGGACTTTCTCAAGGCTAGAGCTCTACCCCTTGAGCCACAGCACCACTTTGGCCTTTTTCTATGCATGTGGTACCGAGAAATCGAACCCCGGTCTTTATGCATGCTAGGCAAGCACTCTACCACTAGGCCAAACTCCCGGCCCCTCTTTTTTCTTTTTTTGCAAGTGCTGGGGATTGAGCTCTGGGCCTGAGAACTGTCCTTGGGCTTTCCTTAAGACTAGCCACATTCCCAGCCCCAGCCACTATAACCTCAGTTGCTGCTGTTGCTCCTGCTGCTCCTCCTTTTGTCAGTCCTGGGGCTTGAACTCAGGGCCTGGGCACTCACTGTCCTTGGGTTTTCTCAAGGCTAGCACTCTACCACTTGAGCCTAAGCACAACTGCAGCTTTTTCTGGATATGTACAAAATCCAGGGTTTTGTGCATGCTAGGCAAGTACCACACCACTAGGCCACACTCCCTGCCCCCAGCAACTTCTTTATACATAAAAGGATCTAGGAGAAAGGAATGCTTAGGACCTTTTTTTTGGGGGGAGGGGAGGGCTGTCCATGGGGCTTGAACTCAGTCTGGGCGCTGTCCCTGAGCTCTTCAGCTCAAGGCTACCACACTACCCAAGGGCCTGGCTGAAGAGCTAGCTACCCTTGAGCCAAGCCCTACTTCCTGTTTTTTAGAGGTTAACTGGAGATAGAATCTCAGGCCCTTTTGTGCCTGGGTTGGCTTTGAACCTTGATCCTCAGATTTCAGCCTCCTGAGTAGCTAGGGTTACAGGGTGAACCACCAGACGTGCCTGCTTAGGACTTTGAGAGCAGAATGTCACTGAAATGGGGTCAACATTTTCTCATAATGCAGACTAAGCTCTTATTTAAAAAGAAATAAAAAGTATTATTAGAAGCAACTTCAAAGAACTACTACCATATGTGCTATGATTTTTGTGACAAATCATGCCTTCTGAATTACTAGCAGTTAGTAATAGAAAAACTTACAACACCTAGAGTCAGAACACCTGGATTCCGGTCCAGCACTATTTTAAATTATGCATATGTAGTTTATATATTTTTATTTAAAAATTAGCATCTAAAATTATACATACTTATAGTGTATAACATGATGTATTGAATACCATTTAAAGTAGACATGCTAATTATCATATTACTTTATATGCCTATTTTTTCTTTCTTTCTTTTTTTTTTTTTGCCAGTCCTGGGCTTAAGCTCAGGGCCTGAGCAACACTGTCCTTGGATTTTTCTCAAGGCTAGAACTCTACCACTTGAGCCTAAGCACCACTTCCGGCTTTTTCTATGTATGTGGTACCAAGAAATCGAACCTGGGTCTTTGTGCATGCTAGGCAAGCACTCTACCTCTAGGCCAAAGTCCTGGCCCCATGGCTATTTTTTCTTTTTTTTTTTTTTTGCCAGTCCTGGGCTCGAGCTCAGGGCCTGATCACTGTCCTTGGACTTTCTCAAGGCTAGAGCTCTACCACTTGAGCTTCAGCACCACTTCTGGCTTTTTTTTTTTTTCTATGTATGTGGTGCTGAGGAATCGAACCTGGGTCTTCATGCATGCTAGGCAAGCACTCTACCACTAGGCCACACTCCCGGCTCCCTATTTTTTCTTTTAATTGATATCATAAAAATGATGTACAGGGGCCGGGAGTGTGGCCTAGTGCTAGAGTGCTTGCCTAGCATGCACGAATACCTCGATACCACATACACAGAAAAAAACAGAAGTGGTGTTGTGGCTCAAGTGGTAGAGTGCTAGCCTTGAGAAAGTCCAAGGATGGTGCTCAAGCCCTGGGTCCAAGCCCCAGGACTGACAAAAGAAGAAAAAGAAGAAGAACAACAGCAACAACAGAGGTTATATTCAACTAAGTCAGGTAAGAGTGCATTTGTTGGGGCTAGGACGTACTTCAGTGGCAAAGAACTGCCTGGCAAGTGCAGCATTCTGGATTTGTTCAGTGCCAAAAGAAAAGACAAAGAAAAGTACATTTATTTATGAGAACACGTCTAATCTAATCTTGGTGATTTGCAGCTATACAGCGCATTGGTTGGTTAGTTGATTTTTGTTTTTTGTGGTTTTGGTTTTTGTTTTCTGTTTTTGCCATTTCTGGGTTGAACTCAAGGCCTTGGCACTGTCCTTGAGCTTTTTCAAGGCTACAGCACCACTTCCTACTTTTTCTGTGTATGTGATACCAAGGAATCGAATCTAGGGCTTTGTGCATGCTAGGCAAGTACTCTACCACTAGGCCACACTCCTGGCCCTACAATACATTGTTATTAACTACAGTCGTCATGTTATACCATAGATCTCTGAACATCACCTTCATTCGGTGTGTGATTTAAGGAATGTAACTTTTTCCTCCACAGACTTAATAAATCAAAGAGGGAAGTTAAACTAGCAGTTGATGGCAGACTTTCCTTCCAGCTCTAATATTACCAGGAGCTGACTATATTTTCCACTTAATCATTGCTGCATGTAGAGTTTATAGCAAGTCTCTGAAGTACACCTTCTAAACAAAAGGAGCTCCTCTTACATTATCATTTTGCCTTGGTCTAGGAAGCCTGCTTTGCCTCTTTTCTATCTGAGTAGGAGAGACAGAATTGGGAAATCTGAGAAAGCCCAGCAAAGGAGCTTAGTGTTAAAGAACAAAATATGGGCTCAGGCATCAAAATCTTGATTCAGGTACTTACAGAATAACCTTGAGGAAGTTAACAACTTCTCTTGGTACTGAGTTGCTATGAAACTTGTATGAGAAACATAAAAATGGTTACATATTATATATTATAGTTAGTCCATAAACATTAAATCCTTCTTTTTTTTTTTTTTGGCCCCCTTCTCTTTCTGGCCCGCTCGCTCCGGCCCCGCTCGCTCCGGCCACCACTCGGTTGGGCTCCGCTTGCTTGCTTTCGCTCTCTGTCGCTTGTTGCAGTCTCGTCTCTGCCACTTCCGGCTTGGTTGTGTCTCGTCTCTGCCACTTCCGGCTTGGTTGTGTATGTGGGATACCGAGGAATCGAACCCGGGTCCTTGTGCATGCTAGGCAAGCACTTTAACCGCTAGGCCAAACTCCCGGGCCCCATTAAATCCTTCTTGTATTTACATTTTTACAAGAATACTTAACACCAGTTTGAATTATGGATCCAAACTTCAAACTTTACTGTTTTATACATCCATCTGTTCTATATCTGAAATACAACTCAGAGGCAGGCATATAGAAGTCAAAATTATATTGGTGCAGTTCCATTATTTAACCTGAAGTAAGTTTCTGGGCAATAAAAATTTTTTTAAAGTCCTGGGTCAGGAGTGTAGCCTTGCCATAGAGTGTTTGCCTAGCTTGCATAAAGCCTTGGGTTTGATTCTCTGGTACCACATACACAGAAAAAGCCAGAAGTGGCACTGGGCTTAAGTGGTAGAGTGCTAGCTTTGAGAAAGCTTAAGGACAGTGCCTAGGCCCTGAGTTCAAGCCACAGGACTGGCAAAAAAATTAATAATCATACGTTCATTTATGTGTACATTTAATATAGCTATAGTTACATGCAAATAATAAAACAAGCCAGACACCACTAGCTCACCCTGTAATTCTAGCTATTCAGGAGGTTGTGATCAGAGGATTACAGCTGGAAGCCAGCTCAGACAGGAAAGTCTGTGAGGTTCTTTTTGTATGTGTGTGGGGGGGTCATGGGGCTTGAACTCAGCTTGGGTATTGTCCCTGAGCTCTTCAGCCTTGAGCTAAAGAGCTACCCTGGAGCCAAGCCCCACTTCCCCTTTTATAGAGGTTAACTGGAGATAAGAGTCTCTGGTCCTTCTGTGCTTGGGCTGCTTTGAACCTTGACCCTCAGATCTCAGCTTCCTGAGTAGCTAGGATTATAGGTGTGAGCCACCATGCCCAGCTGTCTGTGAGATTCTTATCTCCAGAAAAAGTCTATGAGACTTTTATCTCACAGAAAAGGACAGAATGATGCTGTTTCTCAAGTGATAGAGCTCTAGCCTTCAGCAAAAAAAAAAAAAAAAAAAAAGGAACTCAAGCCTAAGCCCAGAGTTCAAGCCCCAGGACTGGCAAAAAAAAGAAGAAGAAGAAGAAGAAGAAGAAGAAGAAGAAGAAGAAGAAGAAGAAGAAGAAGAAGAAGAAGAAGAAGAAGAAAGAGAGAAAGGAAGGAAGGAAAAATTAGGAGAGCTCTGGCTCAAGTGGTAGGTTGCTAGTCTTGAGCAAAAGAAGCTCAGAGACAAGGGCCAGGAGTTTGGCCTAGTGGCAGAGTGCTTGCCTAGCATGCATGAAGCTATGGGTTCGATTCCTTAGTACCATATCCACAAAAAAAAAAAAAGGTGGTTTTCTGGTGATTTTTGTAGCAGAAATAAAGTGACAAAAAAAGAAGAAGAAGAATAGAAAAGAAAAAGCCAGAAATGGTGCTGTGGTTCAAGTGGTAGAACTCTAGCCTTGAGAAAGCCCAAGGACCGTGCTCAGACCCTGAGTTCAAGACTCTGGCATTACTACTACTAATAATAATAATATAAGTTCACAAACTAAACTTGAGATTTTTTTTTTTCACTTGCACGGTTTTCCAGACCCATGACCCTTGGTTGATAACTGAGCCCAGTGGTTATTATGTGCAAAGTTAAATGTACTTAAGGATCTGGAAAACTCTGGATTGTACATCTTTACACTCTGTCACTGAACTTGTGTCAATGAGTTATTTGCTCTCTACAGAGGTAAAATCCTAGGGTTTCAGGATTATCAAGCTTCTTAACTCCTACCACATCCCAAACAATCAATTACAAAGAAGTTAGCCTTGAGAGGGTATTTCCATTGGCTCACTGCCCCTAAATCTCTTAAAGTCTTAAACATCCAATCAGGGCCCAAGTGTAGGGAAAGTGTCACACATTGGGTAGGGATGTCTCTAAATCTTGGCTTTTGTGTCTTAACACTTTTGTTGTTGTTGTTGTTGTTTTGGGTTTTTTTTTTTTTTTTTGCTGTTTTTGTTTTTTTTTTCGTAGTGGGGCTTGAATGAACTCATGACCTGTGCACTGTCCCTGAGCTAGTGCTCTACCTCCTGGAGCCACAGCCACAGCTCCACTTCTAGTTTTCTTTTCTTTTTTCTTTTCTCTCTCTCTCTCTCTTTTTTTTTTTTTTTGGCCTGAGCGCTGTCCTTGAGTTTTCCCAAGGCTAGAGCTTTACCACTTGAGCCAGAGCACCATTTCCCGCTATTTTCTATGTATGTGGATCCAAGGAATTGAACCCTGGTCTTCGTGCATGCTAGGCAAGCACTCTACCACTAGGCCAAATTCCTGGCCTTTTTTTTTTAAAAATCAGTCGTGGACCTGGGCCTTGTCCCTGAACTCTTCAGCTCAAGGCTACCACCAGCCTACCCCTGGAGCCATAACACCACTTCCGGTTTTCTGGTGGTTAATTGGAGAGAAGAGTATCATGGACATTAGTGCCTAGGCTGGCTTTGAACCACAATCCCCAGATCTCAGCATCCTGAGTAGCTAGGATTACAGGAGTGAGCCACTGTGCTCAGCAAGTGTTAATATGTACCCCAGGCATTATCATCTCAGCTTTTCCTGGGGAGATGCCAAACCCTTTGGAAGATCCACTAGTGCTAGGAGAAACTGAGGCAGAAAAAGTTGTGGCTGCATTTTCTTAAATCTAGTTTGTGCTTGTTGATCATATTCTCCTACTCCCACATAGCCTGCCTTTGTTGTGGCTCCTGGCAAGGTGCAACCTACTTTTTTTTCTGGTGTACCTTGTGGGGCGGAGTTTGGCTGGGCAGTACCAGGATACAAGATCCTGGAGGAAAGAAAAGGTGTAGTGTTTGTGGCAATCTGTGGGCCAGGCTTTGCAGGGCAGGTCTCTTCCGAACACATAATATCCTGTTTGAAGCCAAGGGATAAAGCCGGGAGTAAGATCTCCACATGAAAGGTGAGGAAGGGGGCAGTGGGAGGGGGGCAGAGGAGACAGCAGGGAAGAGGGGCAGCCATGATCTCACTCCTGTAACTTCCTCTCCCACATGTCTTCCTGCTGAAGCATGGATCTTGGATCCTCTGACCTGCTGGATGTGTTTCTGGAGCCCCCAGAAGACATCTTCTCCACAGGATCATTCCTGGAGCTGGGACTCAACTGCTCTCCTCCAGAGCTTCCAGTGACCAAGCTACAAGAACAAGAACAGCAAGGCTGGGAGGGTAGTGGAGGCCATGTCTGTGTGAGTGTGGTTAATGGAAGTGGGAATGGGGTCAAGACACAACTCTGTATTCCTAAGAGATCTCAGGCCCTACTTAGAAAGAGGTCAGCAAACAGAGGACCCTTCCCCCCCCACACACACACCACATACATGAGTTGTACTTATCTCTATGCCCTAAGAAAAGGCCTGAAATTGAATCATGAGGATCTAAGTGTGATATCAGGTAGGACTTCCATAGTTATTCTTAGCATGCACATAGATCCTTTCCTACTATAGGACCTTCAAGAGAATGAATCTGAAGATTTTCTCAAGCGTTTAATTGATCCCAACGAGGTGTACTGCTCAGAAGCATCTCCTGGCAGTGACAGTGGCCTCTCTGAGGATCCTTGCCTTCCAGACAGCTCCCCTGCTCCACCAGCACCCAGTTCTCCCGCTCTCTATGAGGTTGTCTATGAGGCAGAGGCTCTGCAGAGGAAGCAGGGAGAAGCTGGGCCAACCTTTGGACTCATCTCCATCCAGCTAGGTCAGTATTTTTTGGAAGGAGAGGACAATAGTTCCTTCAATGGCACAGCCCTAGCTATGAGGGTGATGTTTCCCAAATTGCTGCTGCCTGGACTCTGCTGCCACTGGAGTGTACCTGTACCTCTTTTCTCCCAGCCACCTGTCTCCCCTCAGGTCAGTGGAACTCATCGTTTATGATGCCTGATGCCTGCATGGTCAACAAGCTGCCCTTAGATGCTCATGCTCACATCCTGCCCAGAGCCAGCAGTGCAGCCCCAGCATCCCCTGCAACACTGGTAAGTTTTCGGTCAGTCAGAACCAGTGTGTACATATATATAAATATACTCCTCATCCACATAGGCAACGGGAATCAGGGAGAGGGACACTGATGAGGAACTGGCTTTGCCCCACATTTTGTGACATCAGACCTCACATTAAAGAGATGTGAGCACTTTTAAGAGCAGAAGAAAAGGGAGTGAGAGCACTTATCATGAAGGAAGTGATTCAATTAAGGGGAGGGTGAGATGAGGGAATCTGGGGCCAGGACTCTGGAGAAAGCTCAGACCTCATGGGCATTTATGCTTAACCGGAGCAATTGTCTGGGCTTTGGGTCAGGACCTGGAATTAGGACAGGCCTCCTGGGAATACCACTGATTAATGGGTACTAGATAACCAAAGAGAAACTATTGCAACAATGTATTCAGTGGGAAGATTGCAAGGTACAGAACAGGCTTCTCAAGGTTGCTAGAAGGGCTGCTAAACACAGGCAGTGTTCAGGCCACTGTTCCTCCCCTTTACCTTGAGACTTACTCCTTGAGCCTAGAGGACCCAACAGGTCCTAGCTGCCCTCTAAATCTGTGCTGGAAGCTGGGACCAGAATTCAAGCCAATTTTAGAATGCTGGGTTGAAGAACCTTACAAAATCCTATGATTTAAATGTTAGAAATAGCATTAGAAACACCAAGGTCTTTGTGCTTGTTGGTTTTGTTGTTCTTGCTTTTTTTCTTTTTTTTTTCTTCTTCTTTTTTTTTTTTTTTTTGCCAGTCCTGGGCTTGAGCTCAGGGCCTGAGCACTGTCCTTGGACTTTCTCAAGGCTAGAGCTCTACCACTTGAGCCTCAGCACCACTTCCGGCTTTTTTCTATGTATGTGGTACCGAGGAATCGAACCCGGGTCTTCATGCATGCTAGGCAAGCACTTTAACCACTAGGCCAAACTCCTGGCCCCTTCTTCTTCTTTTTTGTGGGTCATGGGGCTTGAACTCAGCCTAGGCACTGTCCCTGAGCTCTTCAACTCAAGGTTACCGCCCTATCCCTGGGCTTGGATGTTGTCCCAGAACTCTTCAGCTCAAGACTACTGCCCTACCCTTGAGCCAAACCCCACTAACCATTTTCCGTTTTCCATTTTCTAGAGTTTAGTTGGAGATAAGAGTCACAGGTCCTTTTTTGCCCAGGCTGGCTTTGAACCTTGATCCTCAGATCTCAGCCTCCTGAGTGACTAGCATGTGATGGCATGAGCCACCATACCTGGCTTCTTGCTACTTTTGTGGTATTAGGTTTTGAACTCAGGTTCTTGCACTTGCCACACCTACTTTCTTGACTTTTTTAAAAACATTTGTTTCTAGATAGGATCCTACTTTTTGACTAGGTCAGCTTGGTAACCACAGGTCTCCTATCTATGCCTCACAGTAGTTGGAATTACAGTTTGAGGTGGGGTTTGTAGGGATCAAATCTCACTACCTTTTTACTCAAACTGACTGGAATCATGATGCTAATTTCTACTTCCCCAAGTAGCTGGAATTACAGGCAAGAACCATCAGTGTGTGTGTGTGTGTGTGTGTGTGTGTGTGTGTGTGTGTGTGTATGTGTGTGTTGGGTGCTAGTACTAGGGCTTAAAATCTGGGTTAGAGCTCTCTTGCTTATTAGCATTTTTGCTCATGGCTAGCACTCTACCACTTGAGCCACACCTCCACTTCTCACTTTTTGCTAGTTAATTGGAGATGAGTTCCACAGACTTTTCTATCCAAGCCAGCTTCAAACCATGGTCTTCGGCCCTTAGACCCCTGAATAGCTAAGATTATATGTATAAACCAGGAGATTCTGGCCCAGCCTTGTTTCTTTGGGGGGGGGGTGGTGGAGGAAGACCCCTTTATTCCCTGTTCTGTTCTCAGAGATTGTAATTAGATGAACTGGGAGAAATACCTGAATAGTTCACCAAACACTCACAGGAACACAGCACCACCAGGAAAAGGCAGATTTAGTCAAAAGCCCATTAGAAAGCTGAAGCAAACTCTTCTTAAGTAACTAAGTATACATCAAAATAGTATTCACGAGAAATCAAATGACTAAGCTGATGGCTAAGAAACACTATCTAGGCTGGGAATGTGACTTAGTGATAAGAATGTTTGAAGCCCTAGGTTTGATTCCTCAGTACCAGGACTGGCAAAACAACAACAACAAAAGCCCACCACCTACTGTTCCCACACACCTTGCAGAAGACTCTTCAGTCTGGCTGCTCTTTCAGTGTTCTCTCTCTAAAAGTAGACACAGCCTCAGCTACAAAAGTGGAATTCAGGCTCTTGAGGAGCCGCGGTCACATGTCCCAGTGAAAGACAGTGGGCTACTCTGCCAAACTGAGGTTAATGACTGAAATATTTACTTGATGTAAGGAAGTTAAGCAAAGCTCACCACAGTGGGTTCATCTTCACATGCTTCTAAGGTCTGAGGAGACAGGGACAGACGGAATAGCTCTTCTCTCTAGGCTGCTCAGAAAGATACAGCCAAACCATGTCCTCTCTCTCTTCTCAGCCTCAGGAGGTCTCTGACATGATCCAGAGACTGAGTTCAAACTCTGCCCCTAGGTTAGTTACTGCTGTACGCAAGTAGAGAACTATCCAGAAGCATGCTTGGGATAAGGGACAGTATGGGGACTGAGAAAGGGTGAGCCTCACCCTACTCCCATCTGATCTCCTGTGTCCCTGTCCCCTCATGACCCCTCACAGCTGCCCTGTCAAACTCTGTTCCTGACAGATGAAGAAAAGCGTCTACTGGGTCAAGAAGGGGTTTCTCTGCCCTCTCACATGCCCCTTACCAAGGTAACACTCTTCCTTAAAGGGGACTCCACCTCAGGGGCTTCCACTATGGCCTTGGAGGTGCCAGACCCCAGGGAAGAGTTAGGGAAGTGTGGGAGGTTATGGGTCCGGATTGATATACCTGGGCTTCTAGGCAGAGGAGCGGGTCCTCAAAAAGGTCAGGAGGAAAATCCGTAACAAGCAGTCAGCTCAGGACAGTAGACGGCGCAAAAAAGAATACATTGATGGGCTGGAGAGCAGGTATGTGTGGGTTCCTATGTCTGGCTTCCCGTGGGGTATGTCTGGGCCCCATTCCTCGCCAAGACAGGCAAGAGGAGGGACTCAGATTAATAGGCCTTGTTCTACCCTTTCATACTTCCTAGAGTGGCAGCCTGTTCTGCACAGAATCAAGAACTGCAGAAAAAAATCCAGGAGCTGGAGAGGCATAACATGTATGTGGGAGCGTTGGGTTTGTGTGTGCTGGGAGGAGGCAAGGTGCAGCACACAGGGGAACTAGTCTTAGGTGCCAGTTCTCAGAAGACATGGACTCTTCATGCTTCCTTTCCCAGCTCCTTGGTGGCGCAGCTCCGCCAGCTACAGGCACTCATGGCTCAAACCTCCAACAAAGCTGCTCAGACCAGCACTTGTGTTCTGGTAGTATCAAGACTACTTCCTACCCACACTTGCATACTAACAGTCCAATTACCAGCCATAACGATCTTCCCAACCTTGATAATCCCAACTACCCTCCATTCACACTGCCTTCTGCTCCTTCCTCTACTGTCCCCTCAGCCCAAATATCCTCTTGCTTCATTCCAGATTCTTCTTTTTTCCCTGGCTCTCATCATCCTGCCCAGCTTCAGCCCCTTTCAAGGCTTACCAGAAGGTGGGCCTGAGGATTACCAGCCTCATGGAGGTGAGATGCAAGGGCAAAGAGGCTCCCCTGGTGAGCAAGGGCTCTGCTTTCCAAAGCAGTCAAGTAGGAAAGGCCAGGAGTGTGGCCTAGTGGTAGAGTGATTGCCCAGCATGCATGAAGCCTTGGGTTCGATTCCTTAGTACCCCTTATACAGAAAAAGCCAGACGTGGCGTCATGGCTCAAATGGCAGAGCACTAACTTTGAGCAAAAAGTGTCCAAGGACAGTACCTAGCCCCTGAGTTCAAGCCCCAGGACACACACACACACTTCAAATGAAGACAGAGAAAGAGAGACAGAGAGCTGGGTGCAGTGGCTCATGCCTGTAATCCTAACTACACAGGAGGCTGAGATCTGAGGATTGTGGTTCAAAGCCAGTCCTGGCACTAAAAAGTCTGTGATGGCTAGGAGTTTGGCCTACTAGTAGAGTGCTTGCCTAGCATGCACGAAGACCAGGGTTCGATTCCTTGGTACCACATACATAGGAAAAAAAAAAAACTGGAAATGGTGCTGAGGCTCAAGTGGTAGAGCTCTAGCCTTGAGAAAGTCCAAAGACAGTGCTCAGGCCCTGAGCTCAAGCCCAGGACTGGCAAAAAAAAAAAAGTCTGTGTGAGACTCTTACCTCCAATTAACCTCCAATTAATCACCAAAAAAACCTGAAAATGGCACTGTAGCTCAAGGGGTAGGTTGGTAGCTTTGAGCTGAAGAGCTCAAGTTCCACAACCGACCAAAATGGGGGGGGGGGGGGAGAAGGGTGCTAAATTTGTATAGGGCACTATACAAATGTACTAAGGGACATTTTACTACTATACTTTTTCCTTCGTTTCAGTGATTTCCAGAAATATCCTGACTCATAAGGACATGACAGAAAGTCTGGACACTCCAATGATACAGCCCAAACAGGGAGAGCCACTTGGAGGTCAAACCAAAAACAGCTCAACAAAGACACTGCTTGAGAAGATGGGAGTGAAGCGTGGATCCAGTAGACATGCCAGAACTGTGCTGCATGCAGATGAGATGTGAGCTGGGACAGAGTCCCTCCTGGCCTTCCCAGTCACAATAAGGAATCCAGGACTCCCCTACAACTATGCTCCCATCTGGTGTCTGACTCAGGTCTCTTGTCCTCAGGGGTCTGAGTCACTTCGGGATACTACATTGTGAAGCCCAGTTTAGCTAAGTGTGAGGGTATGTGCCTCAAATGTATTCATTATGTACTTGTGATTTTAATTCTTTCGGGGCTATATGGTTGAGGGAAAATAAGTTTTTACTGAGAAATAAACTTTCTAATTAAAATTATATCCCCAAAGTTGTTTTTTTTGAGACAAGGACTTTTTGTTGTTGTTGGTCATAGGGCCTGGGTGTTGTCCCTGAGTTTTTCCACTGAGAGCCAGCTCTACCACTAGCCACAGAGCCACTTCCTGTTTTCTGATCGTTAATTGGAGATAAGAGTCTCTTGGGCTGGGAATGTGGCTTAGTGGTAGAATACTTGTCTGGCATACATGAAGCCCTGGGTTTGATTTCTCAGTACCACGTAAATAGAAAAAGCTGGAAATGGTGCTGTGGAATTGAAACAGGGCTTTGTGCATGCTAGGAGAGCACTTTACCACTAGGCAACACTTCCAGCCCCTATTTAGACATTTTAAAAGGTAAAGATGGGGAAAAGCTGGGCATCAGTGGCTTCCACCTGTAATCCTAACCACTTAGGAGGCTGACATCACAGCTCAAAGCCAAATCTGGGCAGGAAAGTCTATAAAACTCTATTTCCAACTTACCACCAGAAAACTAGAAGTGGCACTGTAGTTGAGTGGCAGAGTACCAGCCTTAAGCAAAAAAAGCTCAGGAATGGCACCCAAGCTGGGGAAAAGATATGTACTTGGTATATTGCTACCTCTTTCTGCCAGTCCCTCTGCCTCTATGACTTCTTGTTCCAAACCAAACTATTGAAGAGAAGAAAACTATTTTACTCTTTATTATGCTCATTAATGATCTGAAAGAGGAAGATGGGGAAAGAGGGTACCATACGGCTCCAAAGAACTAATGGTGCAAATCAGTCCGTTCCACTTTTTGGTGTGAGATCTGTCTGTAATTTCCAGGATAACAGGATGAAATATAGCTATATGGACTCAATCTGCTTCCGGACCTTTTCCAAAGCCTTTCTGTCCAATTGTCGTTGACGAATAATCACAAGGCAAGCGAAGACCAATGCCACACACACCACAGTCCCTTCAAATTTCCAGAATAAGTGTTGCTCCATCAGAGCTGAGCGGCAGCTGAAGGTAGAAAAGAAGAGTTATTCACAGGAAAATTCTGACAATTTCTTTTTGTTGTTGCTGTTACTGGTTGTGGGCCTTGTCTGGGCCTGGGTGCTGTCCTTGAACTCTTCGGCTCAAGGCTAGTGCTCTACCACTTGAGCCATAGTACCACTTCCAGTTTTCTGGTGGTTAATTGGAGATAAGAGTCTCATGGGAGTTTGGCCTAGTGGTAGAGTGCTTGCCTAGCATGCACAAAGACCCAGGTTCGATTCCTCGGTACCACATACATAGAAAAAAGCCAAAAGTGGTGCTGTGCCTCTAGCTTTGAGAAAGTCCAAGAACAGTGTTCAGACTTTGAACTCAAGGCCAGGACTGGCAAAAAAAAAATCTCATGTATTTTGGTACCTGGGCTGGTTTTGAACCTCAATCCTCAGATTGTAGCCTCCTCAGTAGCTAGTAAGCCACTGGTGCCCAGCAGGTCTGATAATTCCTAATTAAAAATAAAAAATAGGGCCGTGAGTTTGGCCTAGTGGTAGAGTGCTTGCCCAGCATGCATGAAGACCCTGGTTCGATTCCTCAGTACCACATGTATAGGAGGGGAAAAAAAAAGCCACAAGTGGTGCTGAGGCTCAAGTGGTAGAGTTCTAGCTTTGAGAAAGTCCAAGGACAGTGCTCGAGCCCTGAACTCAAGCCCAGGACTAGCAAAAATAAATAAATAAATAAATAAATAGATAAGCCGGGCATGGTGGCTCACATCTGTAATCCTAGCTACTCAGGAAGCTGAGATCTGGGATGGGGGTTCAAATCCAGCCTGGGCACTACAAAGCCCATGAGACTTTTATCTCCAATTAATCACCAGAAAACCAGAAGTAGTGCTGTGGCTCAAAGGTTAGGGTGGTAGCATTGAGCTAAAGAGCTCAGGGACAACGCCCAGAGTTCAAGCCTTATAATCAAAAAAAAAAAAATTGTATCAGGATTTGAACTCAAGACCTTGCCCCTTGCCCTTGTGTAACCACTTGAGCCAACATTCAGAGTCCCTAATTTCCCATTTCTACAACAGCCTAACCAAAGTAATATACAAAAGTAAAAAAGGAAGACAGAGTTAGCACATTTCTTCATGGTCTCCAAAGCTAAAACAAACTAATTTTGTTATTTTTACTTCTTTGTTTTCTTCTTCTATTTTTTTTTCCACAATGTTGTGGACCAAACCTACACTTTACCAGTCCCTAATTAAATGTACTGATGAGAATTGGGTGCCAATGGCTCATTCCTGAATCCTAGCTACTCAGGACACTAAGATCTAACGATTATGGTTCAAAGACAGCTCAGGCAGGAAAGTCTGTGAGATTCTTGTGTCCAGTTAACCACCAGAAAATTGGAAGTGGTGCTGTGGCTCAAAGTATTAGCCTTGAGCAAAAGAGCTCAGGGACAGTGCCCAAGCTCTGAGTTCAAACCCCAGGACCAAAACAACAAAAAAAGTGGTGATGAGAAAATATCGCTTTTCACTTTTTTTTTCCCGTCATGTTCTACTCTGTCCATGAGAAAGGCTGGGACTAACTGCCTACTCATAGAAACAAATGAGGCAAGGGGCTGGGAACGTGGCCTAGTGGTAGAGTGCTTGCCTAGTAAGAATGAAGCCCTCCCTGGGTTCAGTTCCTCAGTACCACATACACAGAAAAAGCTGGAAGTGGTGCGGTGGCTCAAGTGGTAGAGTACTAGTACTAGACTTGAGAAAGCCCAAGGACAGTGCTCAGGTCCTAAGTTCAAGCCCCAGGACTAGCTCCCACCCCCCAAGAAAAAGAGGTGATCTTGAAGAGTAATAGCTCTTAGCTCTTACCTTTTGAACTCATTCCTCTTAGATGAACTGCATGTGATTTTCTCCACATATCCTGTAGAAGCACACTCAGGGGTGGTTTTCTGCCAGAAGAAAACAACCAAAGCACATTTATCAAGAGGCAGTAGGAGAAACAGGAGGCTGCAGCTGCCCAACTGCTAATGCCAGAGATGGTAGGCAACAGGGAGCTAGTGAGGAATTTGGATGTGGATGGTGGTTTTATAAATGGGGGCATGTGTTGGAAAGAATTTCCGATGTGTCTATGCTGGGAACCAACAGGTTACTCCTATAAGCCTAGCTATTCAGAAAGCTAAGTTCTAATGACAGCAGTTGAAAACTGGCCCAAGCAGACAAACACTCAAGTCTCTTATGTTCAATTAACCATCCAAAAGTTGGAAATAGAGCTGTGGCTCAAGTGGCAGAGAATCAGCCTGGAGCAGAAAAGATAGTGCACCGAGGCAGCCCTAAGTTCAAATCAATACCAAAAAAAACCAAAACAAAACAAAACTACTTTCAGTAGCAAGTGTAAGCAAGGATAGATTCATAATTTACTAAAATGTGAACAGAACATAGCTATCAACTGAATATTGTCATTAAGAAGGAACAAAAAAGATCACATTTTGGGACCAGGAGTTTGGCATAGTAGTAGAGTGCCAGCCTAGCATGGACGCAAAACCAGGTTTGATTCCTTGATACCACATACATACAAAAAGCCAGAAGTGATGCTGTGACTCAAGTGGTAGAGCCTTGAGAAAGCTCAAGGACTGTGCTTGCTCAGGACCTGAGTTCAAGCCTCGGTGCTGAGGGGCGAGGGGAGTCATTTTCAGAAGGAAAACAAATTTATGTGTGGATATATACTAAGACTGAAAAGGAGAAGGGAGAAAAGACAATGTAAAGATATTTTAAGTAAGTCATCAAGTCTGGTTTAGATTGGAGGGAAGAAAAAAAAAGGGGGGGAGGGGGTGCGGAGAAAATAGTTACTCACAGCCTGGAAACTAGAACATGGCGTGCACTCTTCTGCCACTACAAACTCTTCCACCAGCCAGCACGGTAAAGTTGAGGTGCTCACTGGAAACGGGAAAGACATGCCAGCCCCTGACCATTCCGGAAAAATGTTTCTCCCAAAGGATCTACCCATCCTTGCCCAGCAAAGTGCTGGCCCCTCGTTCCCATCTATGCTCTTGGTACAAGAAGGCATTACAAACCCCAAACCGTGAAGCGTCAGGTTCCAGGACCATCACCCACCTGACAGCTTCTCCGGTGCGGAAGCCTCGGCTTGACTGCGGAAAGTTGGCCGGGGGTGTGGGGGGCGGCGGGGGGGGGCAGAAGGGCAAAGGTCAGAATCCAGAAACCAGGGCACCCGCCCCTCCGCGCTCGGCTGGGGGCGGGGACGACTGGTGCCCCCCTCCCGCGCCCTCCTTTCCCTCCCATTCGTCCCTCCTCACCACAGCTTTAAGATGACGGCGCAGAGCAACCAGTAGAGGTGACGGCCTAGGGGGAGGCCACGCCTCCCCGCGCCCGAAGGCATGGAGCGGAGCGAGGCTCACCCGCCGGATCAAAAGACCTCCTGCACCGGCCGCGAGCCGCGGTCCGCAGCCTCTTCAGAGTTCCAGCTCCGAGCGGCCGAAAGTCGCGAGGTCCCCGTCACAGCCACGGCTTTACGGGGAAGACCCCACCGCCCGAGCGAGAAATGTCTACGTGCATTGTTGGTTAGGAACACGATGCTTTCTGCGGGCAGATTGGGGTACTTGAGGAAGGGCCTACGGGGCACCCGGACCTAACTAGCACCAGAAACCTCGAGCCTCCGCCCCCGGCGCGGCCATCTTGCGGGTGGAGGCTCCCCCGGGCGCCGCGCGAGCGCCGCCCGCCTGCGTATCCTCGGGACGCCCAGCGTTGCCTTCTGGGATATGTAGTTTCCCATCTACTACGCGCTGGGAATTGGGCCCCCGCGCTTGCGCAGAAGCTGGCCGCCCATTGGCTGGGCGCCGTGCGGTGGCGTTGGCTTGAAGGGACTGGGTTGGAGTTTGTGGGGTTTCTGCGTTCTGTCGCCTGCCTGCCTGTTTTGGGCTGTGTGAGGATGGAGAGTGAAAAGGCGTGCCCGGGCGTTGAGCCTCCTCTAGAAAGCCCTAGAATTCACCATTAACTTCTCCGACAACTTCACAATCTTACTCTCCCCGCCCGCGACGACCCAGTGGAGAAAACTGAATGGGGACGAAACCGCATTTTCTTGTTGGAGAAGCGGGGATATTCGGGACCTGGGATGAGCTTGAAACCTGTTCGTGTGAGGCGAACGGTGTCATCTCCTCCCACACGTTAGTTGAGCGATCACAGACCCTTGCTCCTTCGAAAGGAAACAATCACTCGGGCCGTGAGGAGAACACGAGGTTTGAAGTTCCAGGAAGTGTTGTTCATCAGTCACAGGACCTCGAAACAGTACAGAAGTGAAGTGCTAATGCGCATTTTCTATTCTTTGTCACGCTCCAATGACATATGTGTGAAAAGATTCTTATTGGTAACTCACACCTGCCATCTGAGCTCTTCAGGAGGCTGAGGATAGGAGTTCAGAACCAGCCCCACCAGTGAAGTCTGTGAGTTTCGTATCTCCAGTTAACCATCAAAAAGCCAGAAATACAGTTGTGGCTCAAGCCACATCCCTCAGGAACAGATAGCACCCAAGCCTTCGATTCAAACCCTAGTTCCAGCGCCCACACACACACACCACAATTCTCACCCGATAATATTGCCTCTTTTTTTTTTTTTTTTTTTTTTTTTTGCCAGTCCTGGGCTTGAGCTCAGGGCCTGAGCACTGTCCTTGGACTTTCTCAAGGCTAGAGCTCTACCACTTCAGCCTCAGCACCACTTCCGGCTTTTTTCTATGTTATGTGGTATGGAATTGAACCCGGGTCTTCGTGCATGCTAGGCAAGCACTCTATCACTAGGCCAAACGCCTGGCCCAATATTGCTTCACTTTAAAAAAAAATTCTATTTGTGGCTCATTATCTTATCCATACTAGGCAAGATCTCTACCACGGATCTACTTCTTTACTCCCATCTCACATTTCGGTCATTCTTTCTGGGTTCATTGGCTTATTTTTATTTTCATTAGCTTTGATGAGTCACCCAGTGTGGTCACTGTTTTATGAATACATTCTGAAAGTTTAAGTGACTTGTCCAAGGTCATCTAACCACTGAATGACCAGTCTTGGGTCTAAACTTAAAACTCTCCAGCCAGAGTCATGCCTGCTTTCATCCATATGGAGCTAATCTATATATACTTAAAACTGCAGTGACTTCATCTACTAGCTAGATTCACACTTTACTGTGTAGTAATATGTTAGTGATGACCCTAATTCTGCCCTATTCTTGAGTCTGCAGCCCTCCCAGAGGGTGAGACTATATGAGTTTTGTCAGATATTCAACAGATAGAAACATATTTGAAATTCACTTCAGTAAGGTAACTAAGCCTCAAACTTGTAATCTTAGTTACTCAGGAGGCTGAGATACAGAAATTAGAAGCCAGCCAGAGCAGAAAAGATCCTGAGACTCCAACTCCAATTATCTAGCCAAAATCTGGGCAGGCTGGCTAGGCTCCAGTAATCCTAGCTATTCAGGAGTCTGAGATCTGAAGATTGTGATTGAAACCAGCCCGGGCTAGAAAGTACATAAGATTTTCCAGTTAACCCTCAATAAGCTGGAAGTGGAACCTTGCCTCAAGTAGTAGAGCACTAGCCTTGAGTAAAAAACAAAATAAAACAAATCATGAGTCTAAGGCCAGCCTGCCTTACCTAGCAAAACTTATAAAAAATAAAACGAAACCTCAAAACAATAGTGAGTTCAGGATTGTTCTATAAAATCGAATTTGTTCTCACATTACACATAAAGCTGTCTTCTCAGGTTAGGAGTGTGGCCTAGTGGTAGAATGCTTGGGTAGCATACACGAAGCCCTGGGTTCGATTCCTCGGTACCACATATACAGAAAAAAAAAGCCAGAAGTGGTACTATGGCCCAGGTGGCAGAACACTAACCTTGAGCAAAAAGTGTCCAAGGATAGTGCCTAGGCCCCCTGAGTTCAAGACCCAGAACTGGGGGGAGGAGGGAGAAAGCTGTCTTTTCATGAAGCATCCAGATATTAGCAAAATGCTTTTCCTCTTATGGTGCTGCATGTTAAGCCCAGGGCCTCACATATGCAAGTGTTCTGCCACTGAGTCACAAGTCCCAGGCTATGGTAAAATAACTATTGAATGGGAGCTGGCTGGTAGAACTTACCTTAAATTTTTTTGGGGGGAGGGGCTGGTCATAGGGCTTGAACACAATATCACTTCCGATTTTCTGGTGGTTAATTAGAGATAGGAGTCTCATGGGCCAGGCACAGTGGTTCACGCCTGTAATACTAGCTACTGAGGAGAATGAGATCTGAGAATTTCGGATCCAAGTCAGACTGGGCACTAAAGTCCCATTGACTCTTATCTCCAATTAATTATTAGAAAACCGGAAGTGGTGCTGTGGCTCAAGGGGTAGGTAGTAGCCTTGAGCTGTAGAGCACAAGGATAGCACCCAAGCCCAGAGTCCAAGCCCCACAACCTACAAAAAACAAACAGGGGGGGCTGGGAGTTTGGCCTAGTGGTTAAAGTGCTTGCCTAGCATGCATGAAGACCCGGGTTCGATTCTTCGGTACCACATACATAGAAAAAAGCCGGAAGTGGTACTGAGGCTCAAGTGGTAGAGCTCTAGCCTTGAGAAGTCCAAGGACAGTGCTCAGGCCCTGAGCTCAAGCCCAGGACTGGCAAAAAAAAAAAAAAAAAAAAAAAACAGGGCTGAGAGTTTGGCCTAGTGGTAGAGTGCTTACCTAGCATGCACGAAGTCCTAGGTTTGATTCTTTGGTACCACATACATAGAAAAGCCAGAAGTGGTGCTGTGGCACAAGTGGTAGAGCCCTAGCCTTGAGGAAAGCACAAGGACACTGTTTAGATCCTGAGTTCAAGCCCCAGGACTGGCAAAACAAATTTCATGGACTTCCATGCCCAATGTGGCTTTGAACCACCATCCTCAGATCTCAGCTAGGATTACAGGTGTGAGCTACCAGCACTCAGTGAATTGAGCTTAATTGTTGAACTGTTTGTTCTATGGTAAAGTTACAAATTACAGAAAATAAGATGTGGAGCTTCCCCTCCAGTTTTTAGGTGTGATTGAAAGTCTGGCTGAAATTTGCAAGCGTTTGTTACTACTTATCATAATCTACCTTATCTCACAGCCAGCTGTGAGATCTAGTCAGATTTCACTTACAGTAATCTCAACATGCAATTGAATGGGTCTCCACTTGGAAACCAGTTTTAAAATTACTTGCCTGGGCCGGGAGTTTGGCCTAGTGGTTGAGTGCTTGCCTAGCATGCATGAAGACCCGGGTTTGATTCCTCGGTACCACATACATAGCAAAAAGCCAGAAGTGGTGCTGAGGCTCAAGTGGTAGAGTGCTAGACTTGAGAAAGCCCAAGGACAGTGGTCAAGCTCTGAGCCCAAGCCCAGGACTGGCAAAAAAAAAAAAAAATTACTTGCCTTCAGGGCCTGGGTTCAGTTTCTTAGTACCACATAAACAGAATAAGCCAGAAGTAGTTTTGTGGCTCAGGTGGTAGAGCGCTAGCCTTGAGCAAAAGAAGCTCTAAGACAGTGACCAGGCACTGAGTTCAAGCCCCCAGAATGGCAAAAAGAAAACAAAAACACTTGTCTTCACCTGGCATTAGTAGTTCACGCTTATAATTGTAGTTACGGGCGGGGAGTTTGGCCTAGTGGTTAAAGTGCTTGCCTAGCATGCATGAAGACCCGGGTTCGATTCCTCGGCACCACATGCATCGAAAAAAGCCAGAAATGGTGCTGAGGCTCAAGTGGTAGAGCTCTAGCCTTGAGAAAGTCCAAGGACAGTGCTCAGGCCCTGAGCTCAAGCGCAGGACTGGAAAAAAAAAAAGGAAAAAAAAATAATTGTAGTTGCTCAGGAAGCTGATGTAAGAATCTTGGTTCAAAGCCAGTCTGGGTAGGAAAGTCTGTGAAGATTAATCTCCAATGAATCACAAAAAAAAAAAAAAAAAAAAAAAAAAAAAAAAAAGCCAAAAGTGGTAGAGAGCTAGCCTTGTGGAAAAGAGCTCAACAAAAGCACGCAGGCCCTGAGTTCAACCCACACACACAAATATTTGCCCTAGAGTAAGATGAAGCTGACAGTAGGTTTCCTTCCTGAAAGTCATGAAGTACAAGTCCAGTGACAGCTGACCACAGAGCTCAAGTATAAGTTACAGGAAATGCTGTAGGTTAAAAAAAGAAAACACTTAAGGGGCATGGTAGCTATTCAGGAGGCTGGGATCTCAGGATCAAGGCTGAAAGCCAGGCCAGGCAAAAAAAATATCAGAGACTTTTATCTCCAATTAAGCTCTAGAAAATGGGAAGTGGAGCTTGGCTCAAGGGTAGGGTGGTAGCCTTGAGCTGAAGAGCTCAGGGACAGCGCCTAGGCCAAATTCAAGCCCCATGACCCACAAAAAACAAAACAAAACAAAAACAACAGAAAAAAAAAACCTAAGTGGAGATGTCTCAAAATGGTAAAGCACTAGCCTAAAGTGCACCCAGTCCTAAGTTCAAGCCCCACGACAGAATACTGCTCATCCCGAATTATTTATTTATTTATTTATTTATTTATTTATTTATTTTTGCCAGTCCTGGGCTTGAGCTCAGGGCCTGAGCACTGTCCTTGGACTTTCTCAAGGCTAGAGCTCTACCACTTGAGCCTCAGCACCACTTCTGGCTTTTTTCTATGTATGTGGCACCGAGGAATCGAACCTGGGTCTTCATGCATGCTAGGCAAGCACTTTAACCACTAGGCCAAATTCCCGGCCCCCGAATTATTTTGTTATACTTATCAAATGATTATTTCTCCCAGCAAAGTAATTTTCTTCTGATTATTATCTTTTATCAACAACAAAAAGTCTTTGCTGATGGGCTGGGAGTTTGGCCTAGTGGTTAAAGTGCTTGCCTAGCATGCATGAAGACCCGGGTTCGATTCCTCGGTACCACATACGTAGAAAAAAGCCGGAAGTGGTGCTGAGGCTCAAGTGGTAGAGCTCTAGCCTTGAGAAAGTCCAAGGACAGTGCTCAGGCCCTGAGCTCAAGCCCAGGACTGGCAAAAAAAAAAAAAGTCTTTGCTGATGTCTCTTAGGATCTGCCTTTGTGTGTATGTGTTCTAGTCTCAGGGTTTGAACTCAGGATCTGGGTGCTGTCCTTAAGCTTTTTTGCTCAAGGATGGTGCTTTACCACTTGTAGCACAGCTGCAATTCAAGATTTTTGGTGGTTTATTGGAGATAAGAGTCTCATAGACTTTTCTTATCTGTGCTGATTTTGAACTACAATCCTCAGATCTCAGGCTCCTGAGTAATTAGGATTACAGACTCTCAGCTAGTCTTCTACTTTTAGATTGAAGGGCTGAGGGTTTTAATTGCTTTGAACATTAGATTTGTGACTAAAACTTCCTTTTTTGTTGTTGTTGTTCTTTTTGCCATTCCTGGGTCTTAAACTCAGTGCCTGAGCACTGTCCTTGGGCCTTTCTCGAATTCTACCACTTGAGCCACAGCACCACTTCTGGCTTTTTCTATGTATGTGGTACCAAGGGACTGAACCTGGGTCTTCTTGCATGCTAGGTAAGCACTCTACCACTAGGCCAAACTCCCTGCCCTTCCTGTTTGTTTTGGTCAGGCATGGTAATGCACATGCCTGTAAGCCCAGCACGATGGAGACTGAACATGGAGAATCTACTGGAATCCAGTTTGGGTTACATGGTCAGCCCAAATCAAAACAAAAGCAAGGGGGAAGGAGTTTGGCCTAGTGGTAGAGTACTTGCCTAGCACGCACAAAGACCCGGGTTCAACTCCTTGATATCACATATATAGAAAAAGCCAGAACTGGTTCTATAGCTCAAGAGGCAGAGCACTAGCCTTGAGAAAGCCCAAGCCCCAGGACTAGGAAAAAAAAAAATAAATAAATAAAAAGCACATGATCCTTCCCATGCTAGGCAAATGCTATTCCACTGAGTTTCTGAGTTTCACTCCCATCCTCTGTCAAGAAAATGTAACAGTACAACTTAATTCTATGAAAGATGAAACCCATTGAGATAGCTTTTGTGTGAGTTTGTGCCAGTACTTGGGCTTAAATGAAGGACTCTCCTGGAGATAAGGGACTCTTGGATTTGTCAGCTAGCTTTGAACCTCAGTTTTTTTTTCATTGTTGTTGGTTGTGGCCTTGAACTCAGGGCCTGTGTACTATATCTCAGCTCTCACTCAAAACTAGTACTCTGCCACTTTGAGCCCTAGCTTCGCTTCTAGTCTTCTGGTGGTTAATTGGAGAAGAGTCTCATGGACTTTCTGGTTGGCTTTGGACCACAATCTTCAGATCTCAGACTCCTGAGTAGCTAGGATTGCAGGTGTGAGCCACCAGCACCCAGCTGAACCTCAGCCTCTTGAGCACTAAAATTAGAGGCAAGGGACACTAGCTCCTGTCTTGAAGTAATTTTTATGTTTTAAAAATATTGAGAGGGCTGGGATGGAGCTCAGTGGCAAAGCACTTGCCTAGCAAGTGCAACGTCCTGGGTTCGATCTCCAGTACCAAAAAAAGACAAAAAAAAAAATAATAAAAGGCCTAGGAGTTTGGCCTAGTGGTTAAAGTGCTTGCCTAGCATGCATGAAGACCCGGGTTCGATTCCTCGGTACCACATACATAGAAAAAAGCTGGAAGTGGTGCTGAGGCTCAAGTGGTAGAGCTCTAGCCTTGAGAAAGTCCAAGGACAGTGCTCAGGCCCTGAGCTCAAGCCCAAGACTGGCAAAAAAAAAAATAATAATAATAAAAATATTGAGGGGCCCGGGAGTTTGGCCTAGCGGTTAAAGTGCTTGCCTAGCATGCACAAAGACCCGGGTTCGATTCCTCGGTATCCCACATACACAACCAAGCCGGAAGTGGCAGAGACGAGACACAACCAAGCCGGAAGTGGCAGAGACGAGACTGCAACAAGCGACAGAGAGCGAAAGCAAGCAAGAGGAGCCCAACCGAGTGGTGGCCGGAGCGAGGGGGGGGGGGGGGGGGGCGGAGCGGGAGCGAGCGGGGCCAGGAGCGTGCGGGAGCGAGCCTGACCGGAGCGTGCGGGAGCGAGCCTGACCGGAGCGAGCGGGGCTGGAGCGAGTGGGGCCAGAAAGAGAAGGGGGCCAAAAAAAAAAAAAAAAAAAAATTGAGGCCTGGGAATGTGGCTTAGTGGTAGAATGCTTGCTTAGCATGCATGAAGCAGCCCTTGGTACAATTCCTCAGTACCACATACACAGAAAAAACTGGAAATGGTACTGTGGCTCAAATGATAGAGTGCTAGCCTTGAGCAAAAGAAGCTCAAGGATGGTGCCCAGGCCTGAGTTCAAGCCCCAGGACTGGGAAAAAAGAAAAAGAAAAAAGAAACAGTTTTTGCATTCTTCCCTTTCACCTGCTATTTCTACAGATCCTCTTCCTTGGACTTTACATTGTTAATATTTAACCAAGTTTGTTTCCACACATCTGCAGGCCATATACAGCTCCAATTAATACAGTGTAAGGGCTAACTCTCCTAAACTCTTTAATGGAGATAGGCAAAGCTTCAAAATAGGATGGCCCTTGATATCCTGAGCCATAGGGTGACTTGTGTGCTTTGTTAGGTGACTGCTGTTGTTTTCAGTCCAAACAATTCAACCAGTGGACTTGAGCCCAGATCTTAGCAATTCCTGACTCAGCTATGAACTTGCGAATCTCTTGTCCTCTTGATCTTCTGGATTCCCACGGTAAGTAAGAAAAACTGTTTTACTATTGTCCCTGGTTATCATCATCCTTGAGTAATCCTAGCTACTCAGGAGGCTGAGATGTAAGGATCACAGTTACAAGCCAGCCTGAACACAAAAGTCGGAAGGATTCTTATCTCCAATTAACCAACCAGAAACTGGAACTGGAGGTGTGGCTCAAGTGGCAGAGTGCCAGGCTTGAGCAAAAAAGGCAAGGAAACAGCATACAAGTTCTCAGTTGAAACTCCAGTACCAGAACAAAAAAAATAAAAAGGTTGGAGGAATGGCTCCAACCATTATCATCTTAGCAATCTTGAGTCCTTGAATTCAAACTCTACTGCCACTAGAAAGAAAACTGTATGCCAGGAGCCAGTGGCTCATGCCTGTAATTTTAGCTACTCAAGGAAAATGAGATCTAAAGATTCAAGTCCAGAGCCAGCTCTGGTAGAAAAGTCCAGTAGAACCCTCCCCTCTCCAATTAACCACCGAAGAGCTAGAAGTGGAGCTATGGTTCAAGTGGCAGAGCATTAGCCTTGAGTACAAAAGCTCAGGGATAGCACCCAAGCCTTGAGACTGGCACACAGACATACAGACCACACAAAGAAAATCTGTAATAGTGAAAGTTTTTATATGTATGATATATAAATATGTCATATATATGGTATCTCATGCATACATATATGTATCTTATCAAGCTTGAATTTTTTTTTTTTTTTGGTGGGTCTTGGGGCTTGAACTCAGCCTGGGCGCTATCCCTGAAATCTTCAGCTCAAGGCTACCACCCTACCCTTGAGCCAAGCCCCACTTTCTATTTTCTAAAGGTTAGAGATAAAGAGTTTCAAGTCCTTTTGTGCCTGGGCTGGCTTTGAACCTTGATCCTCAGATCTCAGCCCCCTGGGCAGCTAGGATTCCAGGCCTGAGCCACCATGCTTGGCTTCAAGCTTGATTTTTTATTTCTATTTTTATTTTCGTCAGTCCTGGGGCTTGAACTCAGAGCTGGAACATTGTTCCTGAGCTTCTCTTGCTCAGGGCTAGGACTCTAGTGCCACTTCTGGCTTTTTCTGTGTATATGATACTGAGGAATTGAACCCAGGGCTACAAACACGCTAAGCAAGCACTTTACCAGTAAGCCACACTCCCAGTCATCAAGCTTGAATGTTGGAATTGGTATTCTTTAGCAAGTTTTGTTTCATTTGTTTTGTTGGTCTTGAGACTTAAATTTGGGGGCCCAGGTGTTGCCCTTGAGAACAAAAAAGCACTAGTGCTCTACCACTTGAGACTTATCTCCACTTTGGGTTCTTGGTGATTAGGGATAAGAGTCCCCTGGGTTTTCCTGCCTACAATGGCATCGAATCATGATCCTCAGATTTCAGCCTCCTGAGTAGCTAGAAATACAAATGGGAGTCATCATGCCTGGATGCATATCGAAAGTGTTTGCATGTTTGTTTTGCATGAGTTAAGAGATGTTTATGTTAAAATGTTCTTATTCCTCTGCTTGTAACAGCCCCAAACAGTTTATAGAGTATTCTCTGTGGCACAGAGTAGATGCTCATTTATTCATGAATAAATGAATCTTTGCTGTGTTGCATTTTCTCCCATTTACAAATATCTCAGTGGACTCTGCACATATCATTAGGTCCTACTGGTTCTTGGAGGCTATGCTCAGGTCTTTCTTGGACTCCCCTGTGCTTAGCACAAGGCTGTGTGCTCACAGTGATCCTCTAGACCCATTATGGAAAAAGGATGTCCTCATGTTCAGGTCACGTTTCCTTGTGTGCCTCTTACTCCTTGCTTGCCAGACTTAGGTGGACCAGTCACCTTAGAGTAACAAGAATTGGTTTGAATGTAGAACAATTCTGACAATAATGAACGTTACCCAGACGGGACATTTGTGCAAATAGCGGTCTTTAATACTAAGAAAGACCATGCAAAGTGACAAACCTTCAGAGATTGGTACTGAGCCAGCCTCTCAGGAACCTAACACCTGAATCTAGTAACAGAATAAATCCATATATTACATTAATGTTTGACCCCCTCCCCCAAAAAAGAAAAAACCCAACCCAGGTAAGGGTCCGAGACTTGAGGCTATTTCTCCTCCCTTTCCTCTTCTTTCTTGTTCTACCGTCTCAACCTTCTTTCACTTCCTTGATCCTTTCCCCTCCATCCCCCTGACCCTGCTTTCCTTTTCTCCTCTTTTCCATTTCCCGCCCTCACTCTCCTACTACCTACAGATCTATCCATCCAGGTCCACCACTAGCTTTCTCCTGTGCAGCCCCACCTCAGCCCTGCCTCCCTTGGGCTGAGCCTCCAGGCTTGGGTTGGGAGGCACAGAAAGGTCCTCAGACCAGGGAGCACTTGCTGGCATTCTTCTTGTCATAGTTTTTCAGGTCAGTGTTGGAGGGCTTGTTGCTGTTTCCCTGGGGGCAAGAAGAGTAGGTTAGGGTGTGAAAGGCTCCTTAGGGTATGAAGCTACCAGCTGAAGTTGATCCACCCTCATGGGCAACCTTTACACACAGATCCTCCTGTTGTTACTCCTGTTCAGCAGAACCAACTCACCGATCTCCGGCCTCCTGACTTGAGCAAGATGTCCCGGGCCAGAGAACGAAAAGCCTAAAGGAGAAGTGATTCAGAACAGATCGGAGAGAAGGATATAGATTTATCAATCTTCGTTTCAATACTCCATTTCTTGGGGGATGGGGAGTCTCACCTCATCTACGTTCATGCTAGACTTGGCACTTGTTTCAAAAAATCGGATTCCATGTTCTCGGGCCAACTGTAGGGAGTGAAGTACAAAGGACGGTATTGGATAAAAAGCAGCAGCAAAATCCTCTCCAGTTGGACCTCCTGTGGATACTCCCAGCCCAGCACTGAGCATTGCACAGCCTGGCCCTCACCTTATTGGCCTGCTCCTTCTGTACTTTCCTCTTGGCTTCCATGTCACACTTGTTCCCCAATAGGAGGCGCTCCACCCCAGCAGAGGCATTCTGGGAGCAGAAGGATAAGACAAAAGTTGGATCCTGCCCTAGTTCGGGGCCTCTTAGTTGACTTAGTCCCTCCATCTCTTCTGGAGGGTCCTTACCTCTTTGATGCTTTTCATCCAGTTCTGGATATTCTCAAAGGATTTCTCATCTGTGATGTCATATACTAGGATAATGCCCTGGGGGATAGGGAAGCTCATTTTAGACCACAGTCCTCTTTGGGTTTCTCACCAACCAGTAGGTGACCCAGCAAGTCCCATCCACAGGGCTAAACACAGGCTAGGTGGACTCGGAAACCCATACTGCTCATTTTTACCTGCCTCAGCCCTTGACCCTTTTGTACTCATAAAACTTATTCTAAGCCAGGCACTGGTGCTCACACCTGGCTACTCAGGAGGCTGAGATCTGGGTATCAATCCATCCTGCACAGGAAAGTCTGTGAGATATTTATCTCTGATAAACTTCCAAAAAGCCAGAAGTGAAGCTGTGGCTCAAGCAGAAGAGCACTGGCCCTGAGCACAAAAGCTCAGGGACAGAGCCCAGACCCTCCTGAGTTCAGGCCCCAGGACTGGTCAAAAACCAAAACAAAATGAACACTAATTCTATTATCCCATGCCCTCAGCCCTCGTCTAGACCCACACCTCATACCATAGCTCCACGGTAATAGGCAGTAGTTATCGTCTTGAATCGCTCCTGGCCAGCTGTGTCCCTGAAGAAGAAGTTTTCATGGGATCGGATAGAGGAAAGGGGTCTCTCCAAGGATAGAATTCCTTCCCTAAGAATTTTTGCTTTTACAACAAGGAGGGGCTGAAAGGAACAGAATCAGGAAATGGTAAAGGGGGAAGATGATGAAAGTCCGTTGGGTTGCTGCTGAGAGATGGTAGAGGCCCAAGAAACAGGATGTCTTTTGTTTACTCACTGAATGCTCACTCTGTGCCCAGCATACTTAAAAGCAGCATTTTATGTGTATGTATTATTTCGTCCAGAACTCACTTTATGCTAGCAAGTCATGTTTTATTTTCCATTTTACCAGTGAGGAGAGCGATTTGGAGAGAGTGGATAATTACTGTCAATCTGTTGGAAGGTAAATAATAGAACCTGGATCTGAACTCCCATCTACTGCTATCTATCATACAATTCCTCCTCCACTAAACCTTGAACATCTTTAGTCTCCAACTTCTCTCTCTCTCTCTCTCTCTCTCTCTCTCTCTCTCTCTCTCTCTCTCTCTCTCTCTCTCTCTCTCTCTCTCTCTCTCTCGGACTCCTGGGGCTTGAACTCAGGGCCTGAGCACTGTCCTTGAGTTTTTTCAAGCAGCCTAGAGCTCTACAAACCTGAGCCACAGCACCACTTCTGGCTTTTTCGGGGTATGTGGTACCAAGGAAATGAACCTGGGTCATCCTGTATGTTAGGCAACGCTACCACTAGGCCACACTCACGGCCCCAACTTTCTTTTGGTGGTTTTGAAACCTCTATACCTGGTCTGCAACACTAGTATTGGAGTCAAATCTTCTTCTTTTTTTTTATAGTCCTCACAACTCAATGCCTGAGCATTGTCCCTGAGCTTCTTTTGCTCAAGGCAAACACTCTGCCACTTGCACTTGAGCCACAGCACCACTTCTGGCTTTTTCTGTTTATGTGGTACCGAGGAGGAATCAAACCCAGAGCTTCATGCATGCTAGGCAACCACTCTACTGCCAGGCCACATTCCCAGCCCCTGGAGTTAAATCTTTTTTTTTTTTTGCTAGTTGCGGGGCTTGAACTCAGGGTCTGAGCACTGTCCTTGGGCTTTTCTCAAGGTTAGCACTCTGTCACTTGAGCCACTTCACCACTTCCAGCTTTTTCTATGTATGTGGTACAGAGGAATCGAACCCGGGTCTTCATGCATGCTAGGAGCACTCTACCACCAGGCTAAACTTCCGGCTGTGGAGTTAAATCTTAATTCTGCTTCTTGCCCTATTTCTACACTGTAGCTCAACAGACATTTGTTTTCAAATTCAGAGAATGCTCTGACCCTGGGGGACGCAACAGTTACAAATCAGCTGAAAATGGCTGGGAGAACAGGAAAAGGGTTAGAAGGACAGCTGAGTAAGCAAGACAAATAAACGAAGAATGGTAGAAAGCAGTCACAGGGAAAGCAGGATAAGTGAAACAAAATAGAAACAGAGTTGTAGGAGGTAAATGGGGAAGGCTGGCTAGGTGTGTGAGGGGGAGATGGGGAGAAGGGTTTGCACTCACCAGACTTGAAGCTTGATCTTCTTTCCCTCTATATCTACAGTGCGGATCTTGAAATCAATTCCTAGGGGTGAGAGGTATGTACTGAAGTCCAGATGTGTGCATGGAAGAGCATGGTGGGAGAGGCAGAGGAAGGGCCAATAGGTGGGTCTGGTACTTGGGAAAGCAACTTAGTTGGAAGTGTACATTTAGGAGGCTTTTTCTCAAAGCTGTGTTTGTATAGCAAGCATAATGTTTTTACTTAGATGTTATGTACCCCCACATCCTTCCCCCAACACACGCATTCCAGTTATACATTCTGCAAGGAGCTTAGGCTAGGCCAGCTGACAACTCTTAGGCTCTAGCCTCTGTCTCCTCTCAAATATTATTTTCACATTCATTATTCCTCTTTCCTCCTGTTTTCACAGAACCTGTTGGTACTCACTACCCTCTCCTGGCATTGTGGAGTAATGAAATGAGTAAGACAGGTCCCAGTGCTGTGGCTCATGCTTGTAATCAGAGCTACTCGGGAAGCTGAGAGCTAAGGATCAGGGTTCAAGTAGCCCAGGCGAGAAAGCCCCTAAAAAACCCTTTTCTCCAATTATCTGCTAAAAGCTGGAAGTAGTTCTGTGGTTCAAGTGGTAGAACACAAGCCTTGAGCACGAAAACTCAGGGAGAGTCTCCAGGATCAGAGTTTGAGCCCCAGGACACAGGGACACACACGAGAACACATGGGGAAGACACACGGACACAACACACACACACATACAGAGTAAGGGAAAGATAGCTAATGTCAATCTTTGTCAACTAACTAGTGATCCCCTTTCTCTTAGTAAGGAAAATTATCTTGAGACTCTTCTTGTCTTCGATTTCATAGGCCAGAGGAGATGAAGAAAGGTGAGAGGAAGAGAGGAGACATAGTACTAAGTAGAAACACTTAGGAGCCTCCTCTGAGCCTGCTGGGGGATCCTGAGAGGAGAATGAGTCACCAGAGGAATGACTCAGAGACCCCAAAAGTCCCCTCATTCCCATCTTCCTCAGCAGGCCAAAGCATATACGTGATCACAGTAAATAGCCACCCCATCCCAGCACACCCCAAGCCTTGCAGTTCCACAGTTCCTTCTCTCCCAAAACCCTGTGGAAGGGAGGGGACCCGGGAGACAGGGCTGAAGGTGAGGGAGGCTAGAAGCGAGTCTGAAGCTAATGGGACAGAGGGAACAGGCCAGCCCAATTGAGGACGGCTGTTGGGGTGGAGGGAGGCAGGAATGGAGGAGGGCAGATGGAGAGTTTTAGGTGACTAGGTAGGGGAAGGAGCCTCAGAGAGGTTAGAGGTCAGAGGTCAGTAGTGGGCGGAAAGGTGCCAGCCAGGGGTGGGGGAGCTGGAGTTAGAGGTGGTTCTCTACGAGGACAGAAAAGCAGGCTCCCTAAGGGAGGATGCAGGGGGAGTCGGAGGCCAGTGTGGTCTCACCAATGGTGGAGATGTAGGTGCTGTTGAAGTTGTCCTCTGCAAAGCGAATGATCAGACAAGTCTTGCCCACCCCCGAGTCCCCGATCAGCAGCAACTTGAAGAGGTGGTCGTAGGCTTTGGCCATGGCGGACACTGGGGACGCCAGGGAAGAGGGGTGGGGAAGAGCCCGGCACTAGAGGGACTGGAGGAGGGACTGGAGGAGGGACTGGAGGGCTGGCGGACCGAGTGGGCCCGGAGCCCAGGCCAGGAAGAAGTTTTCCTCCCTCTCCGCCCAGGCTCCGGGAAAGAAGAGAGGCGGCAACTCCCGCCGGCTCCGCCCCCGCCGGCTCCGCCCCCCGCCGGCTCCGCCCCCTCCGGCCGGCGAGTCGAGGCGGCGGGTTCCGCCGGGCCCCCGGGCCTCCCTCGGATCCCCCAGACCCCCCGGGGGCCCCTGGGCCTCCCTCGGACCCCCGGGCCCTCCCCGACACCCCGGGCCTCCCTCGGACCCCCCGGCCCCGACCCCCCGGGCCTCCCGCGGACCCCCCCCCCGGGTCCTCCCCAACACCCCGGGCCTCCCGCGGACCCCCCCAGGCCCTCCCCGACACCCCGGGCCTCCCGCGGACCCCCCCCCCCGGGCCCTCCCCGACACCCCGGGCCTCCCGCGGACCCCCCCAGGCCCTCCCCGACACCCCGGGCCTCCCGCGGACCCCCCCAGGCCCTCCCCGACACCCCGGGCCTCCCGCGGACCCCCCCGGGTCCTCCCCGACACCCCGGGCCTCCCGCGGACCCCCCCAGGCCCTCCCCGACACCCCGGGCCTCCCGCGGACCCCCCCGGGTCCTCCCCGACACCCCGGGCCTCCCGCGGACCCCCCTCCCGACCCCCCGGGCCTCCCGCGGACCCCCCCCCGGGCCCTCCCCGACCCCCCGGGCCTCCCGCAGACACCCCCCCCCGGTC
This sequence comes from Megascapheus bottae, assembly GCF_031878675.1. NCBI lineage: Eukaryota > Metazoa > Chordata > Mammalia > Rodentia > Geomyidae > Megascapheus > Megascapheus bottae. Next base: position 39,533,359 of record NC_143518.1, on the reverse strand, counting down.
CTCCCAGGCCCCCCCGTCGCCCCCGGCCCGGCCCGGGCCTGCGCTGAGCGGTCGCTCCTCCCCGATCGCCCCTGTCTCCTTGGGTCGGGGTGGAGGGAAGCAGCGGTCTGGCCGAGATGCCCGGGAAAAGAGGTTATCGTTTTCATTGCCATTAGGGGAAGGACCAAGAATTTGGACAATGCGGGTGGAGGTTGGGGATGATACTGGAAAGGAAGACGCATCCGAAGCCTCGCAAGGCCCGGGAAGCCTTCCCGAGGCCGGCCACGTCCTGAGCCCCGCGCCGGCCGTCTCACGCCCTCGGTTCCGAGGAGTCCAGCTCCTTTGAAAAGAGCGGGAGCCCACGGGAAGCGAGGGATTCGCTCGGAACGACCGCCCCCTGGTGGCACCCAGGGACACTTAACCGAGCTACACACCAGCCCCGCCGGCCACCCCGCTCCAACCACCCGCAGCCCGCGTCCCCATTCTGGTGCTTAAGTCCCACGGGTCTTCGTTTGCAGGCTTCCTGGAGTGTGATTTTTTTTTAATTTCTGTTTTGATCCGATAGCTCAGGAACACGGAGATTGGTACTTAAACACTTCATGTGGATTATTATTATTATTTTAACATCGCTGGGCCATGGCACTGGGACAATGGGTCTGGCATCTTGCTGTTCAAAATCCTCTGGGAAAGTTAAGATTTGGCAACTTAGACGCTGAAGTATAGGCAACATGGCTATAAAGAAACAAAATTTGTCTTGCCCTATGGAAAACAAAATAACTTTGCTTTTTGTAAAAAAATAATTTATGTAGTTGTACAAAGGAGGTGCCATTTAACAAGAGTTTATGAATGTAATGTATGCTGATTGGTGTCACCCCTTCCAGATGCTCACCCACCCCTTTGGCCCACCCTTTCCTTCTTAATTTTGTGGTATATACAATGAAATCTTGATTGTATTTTTCTTTCTGTTTTTGTTGGTCATGGTGCTTGCACTCTGGGCCTGGGCATTGTTCCAGAGCTCTTCAGCTCAAGGCTACCGCCCTACCCCTGGAGCCACAGTGCCACTTCGGTTTCCTGTGATCAATTGGAAATAAGAGTGTAATGTTCTTTAGTGCCCAGGTTGGCTTTGAAACTTGACCCTCAGATCTCAGCCTCCTGAGTAGCTAGGATTACAGGTGTGAGCCACCACACCTGGTTTTGGCAGTATTTTTCTAAAATCACTAGCATAAAAATATGTACTAGTTGTGAGAAAGCATCTTTTGTCACTTTGCCTTATTATCTATACACATATTTTATGTTTCTATCTTTCCTCCTCTTTTTTTTTTATTGCCAGTCCTGGGCCTTGAATTCAAGGTCTAATCACTGTCCTTGGGCTTTCTCAAGGCTGGAGCTCTACTACTTGAGCCACAGCACCATTTCTGGCTTTTTCTATGTATAAGTGGTACCAAGGAATCGAACCCCAGTCTTTGTGCATGGTAGGCAAGCACTCTACCACTAGGCCAAACTCCTGGCCCTTTTTTTTTTTGTTGTTGGTTGTGGGGCTTGAACTCTGGGCCTGAGCACTGTCCCTGAGCTCTTCAGCTCAAGGCTATCACTCTACAATTTGAGCCATAGTGCCACTTCTGGTTTTCTGGTGGTTAATTGGAGATGAGAGTCTCATGGACTTTAGTACCTGGGCTGGCTTTGAATCACAATCCTCAGATCTCAGCCTCCTGAGTAGCTAGGATCACAGACCTGGGCCACCAGCATCTGACCCCCCCCCTTTTTTTTTTTTGGTTGGTCCTGGGGTTGAGCTCAGGGCCTGGGCACAGTCCCTGAGCCTCTTTGTGTTTAAGACTAGTGTTCTACCCCTTGATCTACAGTGACAATCCAGCCTTTTCTGAGTAGTTTATTGAAGATCAGTCTTACATACTTTCCTGGTCTCACTGGCTTTGACTAAGCAATCCTCCAATCGGCCTCCTAAGTAGCTCAGATTACAAGTATGAGCCACCAACACCTGGCTTTTTCTTTATTGTGCTGTTCCTGGGGCTTGAAATCTGGGCTTGGGCATTGTCCCTGAGCTTTTATGCAGAAGGCTAGTGCTCTACCATTTTGAACAATAGCTCAAAAGGTTTCTAGGTGGTTAATTGGAGATAAGAGTTTCATGGACTTTCTTGCAGATCTGATTCTCAGATCTCAGCTTCCTGAGTAGTTCGGATTACAGGCATGAGCCACTGGTACTCAGCCTCGTTTAGTTTTGACAACTAGAACTCAGGACCACTCCCTTTACTAGGCTAGTACTCTGTCACATGAGCCACACCTCCAGCCCTCTATATCCGTTTCCCTTTTCTCAGTAACAACTATTCAGTTTCTTAGTTCTTGGACTCAAGGGGTCTCCTGGCTTCAGCCTCCCCAATTGCTGGGACTACAAATGTGCATCACTGCCAGCTCATTTTTTTTTCCCCACAGTTGTAGGCATCCAGCATAGGGCCTTGTGGATGATAGGCAAGCACTCTACCATTGAGCTAGGTTCCCAAGCCTCAATTCCTTTTATATAGTCTCTCACACCTTTTACCTTAATTTCTTCCAAATTTTTCCTCCCTGACACAAGCATGTCTCATCTCTCCTTTATATGTTACTCAATACAGTCAGGAGTTGATGGCTCATGCCTATAATCCTAACTACTCGGGAGAATGAAATTTGAGGATTATAGTTCAGACTAATCCATGAAATTCTTATTTCCAGTTAGCAAAAAGGCAGAAATGGAAACATGGCTCAAGTGCTAGAGCATCATCCTTGAATAAATAAGCTAAGCAAGAGCACAGGATACACACACACACACACACACACACACACACACACACACACAAGTTGTTTAATACTATGAATTATTCTGATAAAAACAAAGTCTTTTAAAATCTTGAGTGTATTTTTCTTTTTTTTTATTGGTCATGGAGCTTGGACTCTGGGCCTGGGCACTGTCCCTGAGCTCTTCAGCTCAAGGCTACTGCTCTACCCCTGTAGCACAGCACCATTTCCAGTTTTCTACTAGTTAATTGGAGATGCAATCCTCAGGTCTCAGACTCCTGAGTAGCTAGGATTACAGGTGTGAGCCATCCAGTCTAGCCAAGCAGTATTGTTGTTGCTGCTGTTTTGCCAGTCCTGGGCACTGTCCCTGAATTTTTTTGCTCAAGGCTAGCACTCTACCACTTGAACCACAGTGCCACTTCCAACTTTTTAAATTTATGTGGTACTATAAGTAGTGGTGACCATAGTGTATTTAGAAATTTACTAGTATATCGTATATTAGTATAGTAGAAATTCCTATAGAATTTCTCCAGCAGTGTTTTGTTGTTATTTGTTTTTGGTTTTTGGTCCTGGGGCTTGAACTCAAGGCGTGGGCACTGTCTCTGAGCTCTTTTGCTCAAGGCTAATATTCTACCACTACGAGGCACAGTACTACTTCCTTCATTTTCCACATAGTGTCTAGTGAGCACCACTACTGCTCACACTTTGTCCCACCATTTTTGTGCAACCAAGACTAGATTTTTGTGTGTGTGTGTGGGGGGTTACTGGGCTTGAACTCGGCTTGGGCGCTGTCCCTGAGGTCTTCAGCTCAAGGCTACCACCCTACTCCTGAGCCACAGCCACACTTCCTGTTTTCTAGAGGTTAACTGGAGATTAGGAGTCTCAGATCCTTTTGTGCCGGGGCTGGCTTTGAACCTTGATCCTCAGATCTCAGCCTCCTGAGTAGCTAGAATTACAGGCTTGAGCCTCTCTCTGTCTCTCTCCCTCCCCCGCCCCTCTCTCTCCCTGGCTAGCTCTCTCCCCAGTCCTGGGAACTGAACTCAGGGTCTGAAAGTTCTTGGACTTTCTCAAAGCTAGTCCTCTACCACTTAAACCACAGCACCACTTCTGGCTTTTTTCTGTGTATGTGGTACAAAGGAGTTGAACCTGAGTCTTTGTTCATGCTAGGCAAGCACTCTACCACTAGGCCAAACTCCCTGCCCAAGTCCATAAAATTCTTATCTCCAATTAATCATCAAGAAGCTGGAAGCGAGGGGCCGGGAGTTTGGCCTAGTGGTGGAGTGCTTGCCTAGCATGCACGAAGACCTTGGTACCACATACATAGAAAAAACCCGGAAGTGGTGCTGAGGCTCAAGTGGTAGAGCTCTAGCCTTGAGAAAGTCTAAGGACAGGGCTCAGGCCCTGAGCTCAAGCCCAGGACTGGAAAAAAAAAAAGCCTCAGACTTCCTCGTCCAAGCTGGCTTCAAGCCGGATCCTCAAATCTCAGCCTGTGAGAAGCTAGCATTACAGGTGTGAGCCACCGGCACCAGGCTTATCCATGATTACCAAATAGAATATTAGACTGCTTACATCCAGAATTATTAAATAGGAAACTGGAAAATGAAAAAAGCCCTCCATATGGCATGGTCTTGTGTTGTGCCCTCGGCTGGAACGTTCCCGTTTCCTCGGCTTCGGCCAGTGTCCATTTATTCTCTCCCCCGACCCGAGGTAAAACCGGACTGAGAGAGCTAGGCCATCGCATGGCGACGCCACTGTGATCGGAGACCTTCTGCCAATGGCGCGCCTGCCACACCCCAGCGCCGCGGAGCATTCGACCTTCCCCGTGGCGGCGCGGGCTTCTGACGTCACGTCCGGCCCCGTTCCTCATAAAAGGGGCAGGATTTCCGCTTTCGCTCCTTTCCGGCTGTGACGACTCCTCCCGAGAACATGCCTGTGAGTTCCTTGGTCGAGGTTTCGGCAAAGTTCTAGCTCTTCTCTTCTCCCGCCCTCCCCCTGCCGCCGATTTCGGGTCTTAAGAGGAGCCACACTTACTCGCTGCACTCCTTAGGACATTTCACTCCTCGAGCCGCTGCGGCCCACATTGACGCTCCCGCATTGACGGGAGCGGAGGGGACATAAGATGGCGGCCCAGCTGCGCAGACGCCATGGGCGTTGAGGGGCGAACTTTCCCCGGTGTGTGACTGGAGGGGTTGTTGTTTTTTTTTTTTCATTATTATTTTTTAGTATTCCGTTGGTTTCTAAACCTCTGCGTTTCTGCCTCTCTCAGCTCGCAAAGGATCTCCTTCATCCCTCTCCTGAAGAGGAGAAGAGGAAACACAAGAAGAAGCGCCTGGTGCAGAGCCCAAATTCCTACTTCATGGATGTGAAATGCCCAGGTAAGGAGCGGACATGCTGGGCAGCGGTAAGGCACTGGGGACAAATTATGTCATGTGCTTTATTCTCGTCAGCCTCGTTTCCGTAGTGTGCAGAATCGGTATACTGCTATTTCTGATTTTCTAATATTGAAATGTATGTGACTAGTAACATTTTGCGTCTTTGGAGTGTTCCCATGTTCCACAGTAAACGCCAGTGGGAAGAGTTGGAGCTGGTTAGGGAGGGATGGCAATGGAAAACCATTAACCTTTTGCTGCTTGACTTTTCTAGGATGCTATAAAATCACCACGGTCTTTAGCCATGCACAAACAGTAGTTTTGTGTGTTGGTTGCTCCACTGTCCTCTGCCAGCCTACAGGAGGAAAAGCGAGGCTTACAGAAGGTAAATGGCTTAAATGATGTGCCTTTTTTTGTCTGTGCTGGAGGCCACAGCTCCACTTTGGGCCTTTAGGATTAATTGGAGATAAGAGACACACAGATTTAACTGCCCAGGTGGGTTTGAACTGTAATTCTCAGATCTCAGCCTCTTCAGTGGATAGGATTAAAGGCGTGAGCCCCTGGAACTCTGCCATGTAGTGTATTTTGCCATTGAATCTTTTAGTGAGAGGTCCCTGTAAATGTAAACTTGCAGAGAAACTGGCTAATGCTAAACACTGTTGAATAAAGCTAGGAATGTTGTTTTGATCAAAGGGTTTCTAATAGGATGCGGCTAATAGATTTGAAAAATAGACTTGTACCTTACTGTGGTATTTAATTTTATGGAGATGGGTGAGGCAGTGGGGAGGGTAAGTAGGGTGAAGTCATGTAACCTTTATACTTCTTCCCCCAGGATGTTCCTTCAGAAGGAAGCAGCACTAAAAGCACCGTGAACCAAGATGAGTGGGAAACCATCCCAATAAACACATTTTGGATATATCCTGTTCATTGTCTTGTTTATCTGCTAGGAACTTCGTGCCTCAAGTATTCAGGGGCAACCAGAAGAGAAGAATGCTAGCCTTTTGAGGCAAGTAAGTGGCCAAGTAACTTAAAAAGTATTTGGGATCTTGTTATCCACCTAGGCTCATGGAATAAGTCATATGAGCTTGATTAGAAATTTAAGGTGCTAGGTAAAGTTTGTGACCTGTTTTCTTAGTATTAATAACTGTTAACCTATAAAATAATCCAACAAACTTAATAAAAAGCTCTCACATCTTTTATTTACACTTCACAACATTGTTTTAGAGACTCAGTTTGCTGCTCTGCTTCTCCTTATCTAGAACTAGAAACCTCCATTTCCCTACATTTATGGGTGACTTGTCCACTTACACATTAGTATCTTCTGGTCCATAACCAATGTTGTAGTCGGCTCTGGGCCGCTGGGGGCTGTGGACTCACAAAAGGAGAGGGAGGACATGTGGCAGTGTAAGAACCTAGAAATAAAGGGGAATGGAAATGATGACTTGTTATTAAAGATGTATGTCTGAGCTCAAAGATGAGTGATTGTTACCTTGCTGTGTTGTTCCTATAGTTGGTACATAAACAACTGGAACAGTCTGTATCTTGTTTAGGACGGCACTATATGCTAGGAAAGGGAGATATTACAAAAACATTTAGAATTTGGATAAAATCATTTCTAAATTGAGGCCAAGTATAAGGTAATGACTCATTTCCATCTACTCTGTCCATTTGACTAACCAGGAATTTCTTGTTATTCCTTTAATGCAACTCTAGTATTTGCATTGTACTGAGCATATGTGTAGTAATATAGATACAATTGGAAGTAAACAGGAGGATTTACACAGATGTAAATATCTTAAGTGGAACCTCACTGTATTATAGATAGGTGGTACTTGAGTTTGGACTTTGGCTTATGTCTCCCTTCAATACTGAGGAACAATACATTTACAGGGAAATTTTAGTGCACTTAAACTCACTTTAGATAATGTTCTTTTTTTTTTCCTGTGGGTTGTAGAGCTTGGGGCTTGAAGCCCTGGGTGCTGTCCCTGAGCTCTTCAGCTCTAGGCTACCACCCTACCCTTGAGTCAAGCTCCACTTCTCTTTTCTAGAGGTTAATTGGAGATAAGAATCTCAGGTCCTTTTGTGCCGGGGTTGGCTTTGAACCTTGATCCTCAGATCTCAGCCTCCTGGGTAGCTAGAATTACAGGTATGAGCCACCTCTCAGGGCTAAACATGTTTTCTTTATGAGAATGTACTGGCAGGCAGTAGTGATATGTTTGACTTCTAGCCATGAATTAGAACAACAGTACCTGTTTTCTCAAGGTTTCACTGGTTTCCACTTGAGGATTATTCATACATTGTTACACCCAGTTTATTACTTCTTGGTAATGGTGGAAGAGGACCTTTATCTCCCTGGATGATTGAATTAGGAAGGCTATAGCTCACTGTCAACTCCTTGTCATACATTAGATACGATAAACAACTAATTTTCATCCTCAGTTTGTGAAATAGAATGAAGGCAGTTTCCAAGTTCAAGTCCACGGTGCAGATATAAGGACTCCTTACCTAGAAAGATGAAAGCTGTTGATGCCAACACCACAAAGAGGGTAAACAGAAGGATCTGGTAAGAACCAACGAACCGCTTGAAGACACCTGAATTCTCACATTGATCTGCATTGGACAAAACAGAAAGGCAGATGCTGTGTTTGGGAATATGGTCAAAAGTAAGATGGGTGCCAGTGGCTCTTGCCTGTAACTCTCACTAGCCTGAGATTGGAAGTTCTTGTTTGAAGCCAGGCTGCCCAGAAAAGACCATGACTCTTACTTTATTTCCAGTTAATGAGCAGTGTTAAGCAGTGGCTTTAGTTGTAGAACATCAGCCTTGAGTTCAGGCTTCCCAAAGTAACACCAACCTAGGCTCACACTTTTTTTTTTGTTCTGCCAGTTCTGGACTTGAGCTCGGGGCCTGAGTACTGTCCTTGGACTTTATTAAGGCTAGATAGAGCTCTACCACTTGAGCCTCAGCACCACTTCTGGTTTTTTCTAAGTATGTGGTACCAAGGAATTGAACCGGGTCTTCATGCATGGTAGGCAAGCACTCCACCACTAGGCCAAACTCCCAGCCAAGGCTCACATCTTTTAAATAAAATTTTGAGATGATAACATGAGTACATGTGTTGTATCTGGATTACATGTATCCATAGACTCATTACAATATAGGATAAACTAATCAAGGTCTGAATCCTGTTTCTGTCTCACTGTTTTGGTGCCCAAGATAGGAATCTGATTTTGTACATGCCATTCTTGAGCTTTACCACTGAGGTACATTCCCAGGGCCAGGCACAGCATGCACCAAACCCCAGGGTTCAATTCTGCGGTACCACATACACAGAAAAAGCTGGAAATGGTGCTGTGGCTCAAGTGGTAGAATGCTAGCTTTGAGTTCAAGTCCCAGGACTGGCAAAAAAAAACCTCAACTTGGCTACTGGTGGTTCATACTTATAAACAGTCCAAGCTTCTTGGGAGGCTTATGAGGATCAAAGTTAAAACTACCCTGGGTAGGAAAGTCTGCTAGCTTTGAGCAAAAAAGCTCAGGGACAGTGCCCAGGCCCTAAGTTCAAGCTCCAGGACTGGTAATATTCTACACATGCTTCCAGACTTACCTTTACTGGATTTATCCTTCATAGCTCTCACTGCCACAGCTTCACTTTGTCTGGTGAGTGCACAGGAAATATTAATGAAAACAGGAGATTCTAACTGCTGGAAGGCAGTGAAGTTGACTACTCTTACTAGATAGATATCCAGGCCTGGTGTGGAGGGCGAGTGCTTATGGCCAGAAACCTGTAGGAAAGGGGAGCTAGGGGAGACCTTGGAGAAAAGACATTTGAAAGAGTCAGTGTGTTCCAGTTTCACATAGAGTACTGGAATTAAGGTCTGTTTCTAGCTAGGCTAACTTAGTTGGTTTAAAGGTGCTTTCTAAAGGTTAATTGTGAAGGGGACAGGCTTTCGTGCATGTACATACCAGTATTAAAGCTTGAACTCGGCATTTTAAGCTCTTCCACAGATTTATCAACTCATGACTGGCATTCTACCCCTTGAGACAAGTCGTCCAGTTCCTTTTTGCTAGTTAATTGTAGACTAGACTTGCATTTGTTTGCCCTGTTATTGGTTTTAACCTGCTTCTATCAGATGTCAGCCTCTGAATAGTAGGCTATAGTCCTAGCTAATCAGGAGGCTGAGATCTGAAGATTCCAGTTCAAAGCCAGCTAACTTCCTGATGATTTTTAGTTAGGTCACCCAGTGATTTTAATCATACGATGAGAAGTCTTTCAAATCCATAGTGTTGCTGGTAATGTGGTATAGGACAGAGCCTAGACCCCAGGTTCAAACTCCAGGACTGGCAGGGGGGAAAAATTGGTATTGTTTTGGTTTAGAGGGAAACATACCTCTAGGTTTTCAAGAACTCTGTCCATTCCCAGTACTTTTATTTCCCCAGTGTCTTTGTGGTTAAGGGTCAGTTCTGATTGGTTAATGTAAAAAGCTGGGATGAAAGGAATGAGGATTCTTTGCATTCCATTCTTGCCACGTTCACTGACCAGTGATGCCCACCCATACACTGAGGTATCTGCCAAACTGAGGGCCTGGAGCAACTCTTCTGATTGTGGGCGAACCTTGATTAAGCAGACATAAATCCCTGAAATAAAGGAAAAAAGCAAGAAGGCCCAAAGGTTCAAAGGAAATGGTGACGTAAATTCAAGAGAAAATGTGAACTTGATTTGGAGCTTTCATTTGTACAAAAAAATAGCCAAAGGGAAGGAACAATCTCATAGGATGCAGAGTTGATGCCATTACAAGTCAACATACCAAAAGTTGTATGGCATAAACAGCTCAGTGAGGGACTTGAGAATAATCTCTTCCCTGTGCATCTTTATGCAAATGTGCATATGTGTAGCTGATTGGGCCTCATGGTAGGCAAGTATTTTTTTTTTTTGGCCAGTCCTGGGGCTTGAACTCAAGGCCTCAGCATTGCCCTTGGGCTTTCTCAAGACTAGAGCTCTACGACCTTAGCCATAGCACCATTCTGGCTTTTTTTCTATGTATGTGGTACAGAGGAATTGAGCCCAGCACTTTACCACTAGGCCAAATTTCCAGCCAGCAAGTACTCTTATACTAAAAAATGTTACTCAGTGTAGTTTCAGGGTATCTGGGCTATGGTTAGAGACTCCAATGTTTTACATTTGACATAATCTTTCATTTTAGGTCACTTGATTTATATCAAGATAGGCCCATTTCTGCATTCCACTTTGTAATACAACTCTTGTTTAGAATATCCTGTAGTTCAAAAACAATGCTGTGGCCGGGCGCAGTGGCTCTCGTCTGCAATCCTAGCTACTCTGGAGGCTGAGATTGTAGGATCGAGGCTCAAAGCCAGCCTGCCTGGACACTAAAGCCCGTGAGACTCTCATCTTCAATTAACCATTAAAAAACTGAAAGTGGGGCCGGGACTTTGGCCTAGTGGTTAAAGTGCTTGCCTAGCATGCACAAAGACCTGGGTTCGACTCCTTGGTACCACATACATAGACAAAAGCCGGAAATGGTGCTGAGGCTCAAGTGGTAGAGTGCTAGCCTTGAGAAAGTCCAAGGACAGGGCTCAGGCCCTGAGCTCAAGCCCAGGACTGGCAAAAAAAAAAAAAAAGTGGAACTGTGGCTTTAGGGGTAGGGTGGTAGCCTTGAGTTGAAGAGCTCAGGGACAGCGCTCAGGCTCAGAGTTCAAGCCCTAGGGCTGCGTGCTGGTGAAATGGCTCAATCCATTTTGTTCAACAGATTAAACCAAAATAGCTATAAAAATCCTAGTTTCGGGGCCAGGAGCTTGGCCTAGTGGTAGCCTAGCATGCACGAAGACCCGGGTTTGATACCTTAGTGCCACATACATAGGAAAAAGCCAGAAGTGATGCTGAGGTTCACCTGGTAGAGCTCTAGCCTTGAGAAAGTCCAAGGACAGTGCTCAGCCCCTGAGCTCAAGCCCAGGACTGGCAACAAACCCCCTGCAGTTTCATGTCAGATAAAACTGGAAAGTGTAGCCAGGCCCAGTGGTTCACACCTGTAATCCTAGCTGCAACAGGATGCTGAGATCTGAGGACCAAAGTTCAAAGCCAGTCCTGGGACAAAGCACCTGAAACATCTCAACCTACAAAACCTGGAAGTTGGGCTTGCCTTAAGGGTAGGTCGGTAGCCTTCAGCTGAGGAGCTCAGGGACTGTGCCCAGGCCAGGTGTTCAAGCCCATGAACCACAAAAACAAAAAACAAAGACACCAAACCTGGAAAGTGTAAGTGGACAATTAAAGTGGTAGTTGTATAAGTAGGTAAGTACAAAACTACTGGACTCTACCTTTCTCTATGCTGTACTCCGAATGAACATGAAAGACTTTACTTGCTGGAATGTCTAGTAAAGTATTACTAAACTGCACGTGGCACAGCATGAGTGTCTCTGGAAGAAGTACTTCAGTAATTGCTGAGACCTGTTTTGGGGTACAGGATCCTAAGGAGTGAAAAGATAAATCACTAACAATGTATAAAATGATTAGGTCTAGTAAGTCACTACCTACTTGGGAATGATTATGGTTCAAAGGCCAACTTAAGATGTTTTTGAGATCCCATCTCATCTCAACCAATAAAAAGTTGCATGCCATATCACATGCCCATTGTATTAGCTATGAAGGAACTGTGGGATTACAGTCTAGTTAGGCAGACATTGAAAGTACATTCAGAAAATAGGGGAGGCAACAGATGGGGTGGGTTATGCTTGTAACCCTGGTTATTCAGGAGACTTGAGATCTGAAGATGATGTTTGGAGCCAGCTAAAGTCAGATTCATCTCCAATTAACTTCTAGAAAGCTGGAAGTAGAGCTGTGGCTCAATGGCAGAGGGCTAACCTTCAGCAAAAAAAAAAGCTCAGGGACAGTGTCCAGTCCCTGAACTCAAGCCCCCAGACCTGCACACATACAATCCCCTTTTCTCCCCCTACTCACACAATGCTTCTTGCTATCTTTTCCCCTGTTATCAGTTGTGGGACATGAACTCTGGGCCTAGGTATTGTCCCTGAGCTTTTTAGCTCTTGCTCAGGGAAACCCTCTGAGGCACAGCACTACTTCCAGTTTTCTGGTGATTAATTGGAGATCTCATAGACTTTTTTAGTGTCTGGGATGGCTTTGAACCACGATCCTCAGATCTCAGCCTCCTGAGTAGAATTATAGGTGTGAGCCACTGCATCTGCTTTTTCTTATTTTTTTTTAGGAAAAGGGGATAAAAATTTGCTTGTATGTGTGTGCGTGCGTGCGTGTGCTGCTTCTGGGCTTGAACTCAAGGCCTTATGTTCTTGCTTGGCTTTTCCACTGAAGGCTGGCATGCTACCACTTCAAACAGCTGCATTTCCAATAGTGTGTATTCTGAAACAGACATAGCTACTACTAATTGTTACCTTGTACAAGACTTTGTTCCTAACCTTGTTCTTAGCTCTCAACCTTAAAAAGGAAGGTATTAGCCAAGTTCAAGCCCCATGACTGACCAGGAGTGAGGCCTAGAAGTAGAGTGCTTGCCTAGCATGAATGAAACCCTGGATTTGATTCCTTGATACGACATACACAGAAAAAGCCAAAAGTGGTTCTGTGGCTCAAGTGGAGAATAGCTAGCCTTGAGAAAGTCCAAGGATAGAGACCAGGCTCTGATTTCAAGCTACCAATCTGGCACACACACAAAAAATTCCTAGTATAAGATCTAGAATGATTAGGTTTTTGTTTTGTTTTTGCAGGGTCCTGCTAGGAAACCCAGGCTGGAATCACAGCTCTGTCTCACTATGTAGCCCAGAGTAGAAATTAGTCCTTGTGTTGCAGGCATGTGCTACCATGCCTAAATTAGGAGGCGCATATTTTAGTTTCTTTCCTCCTTATTACCCTCTATTCCCTCCCCTGTTCTGAGGCTAGAACTGAGGACCTTGTGGCTTGCTGGACAAGCACAAAACTGGTCATGCCTCTTGCCCTTATTGTTTTAATTATTTTGGAGATAGGGTCTGGAGTTTATGCTCAGGTTATGCTGGACTATGATCCTGGACTTTTTACATAGCATTGCCACAGTGCCCAACTATTACCCGAGATGGGATCTCATGAACTCTGTTCTGTCTGGCCTTGAACTTCTATCCTGATCTCTGCTTCCCTCATAGTCTGAGTAACATGTGAGCCACTTAATCCTCCTCTCTTGGACTTCCAAATGCTGGATTACAGTGGGCTTACCACCTGCATATCCAGTTCTTTGTTATCCCCAATAAAATAGGGTAGTAGCAACTGAAGGACAAAACATAAACCAAGTGCCAAGCAAAATCATTCTGTACAGTCCAAAAAAAAAATCTCAATTTTAGAAGAAAGCTTTAAATAGATTTCCTAGACCTTACCTTGGACTTAGCTGGAAGTAGAGTTATGGATCAAGTGTTCAGTGGGCTGGCCTGCAGCTAAAGAAGCTCAAAGCTCAGGGAGTGCCCAGGCCTTGAGTTCAAGTCTCAGGACTGTCACAAGAAAGATTCAGAGGATCATAGTTTGAAGCCAGCTCAGGCTGTACTCTAAGATAACAACCTCCAGGACTGGTGTCAGAAAAATAAAAAGCAAAAAACAATCCAGTCTGGGGGCATAGCTCAGAGTGGTAAAGCTCTTGCCTAGTATGTATAAGGCTATGGGCTTGACCCCCAGGACCACAAATATTTGTGACATCTTAGACGGCTATGATTTGTCAAAATGCAATCAATTTTGAAATACAACATTTACAAGAGAAGGGAGACATGGAGACAGTAACTTGGACTTCTGAAGAGATTGCTGACCTTTGAGATTGACACCGTTTCTGCCAGTGGTGATGAAGAGTTTGAATACAGTTGAATTGGGGGTATTGGTGAGATAAGTCTTAAGATCATAACTAAGCATTAATCTTGATGATGCATTGACTGTTACCTGTCAGCAAACCAAAAAGACTTTTTAAAAGATATAGTTCCTTCTGTGCAGGTGGGGGCATGGTGGCTCATGTCTGTAATTCTAGCTACTCTGGAGGCTGAGATCTGAGGATCAAGGTTCAAAGCCAGCACAGGCACAAAAGGACTTGAGACTCTTACCTCCAATTAACCTCTAGAAAATAGGAAGTAGGCCTTAGCTCAAAGGTAGGGCGTAGCCTTCAGCTGAAGAGCTAAGGGACAATGTGCCTAGGCCCAGGGGTAAGGCGGTAGCCTTGAGCTGAAGAACTCAGGGACAGGACCCAGGCTTAATTCAAGCCCCATGACACCCCCCCCAAACAAAAAGTTATCTCCCTCCCCACCCCCCATAACTTATGGTAACCAAAGCATCTGTTTTGAACATATGAACTAACCTTTGACCACATATATGAAAAACACCATCAGTTTACTTTTGGGGAGAAATATTTCCTAGAAAGAAAATTTTATCCTAGCTACTCAGAAAGCTGAAATATGAGGATCACAGTTTGGAAACCCTTACCACTATCTAACTAATAAAAAGTTGAAAGTGAAGGTGTAGCTCAAGTGGCAAGAGTGCTAGCCTTGAAAGAAAAATCCGATAAGTGTGCAAGGTTTTGATTCAAGCCCAGTACTGTCACACACAATAAAGCAAAGTAAAACTTATCCATTTCTTTTGCTACCTTCCAGGAGTTCCTATTTAAAATAATTGCAATAAAGGGTCTTTTGAAAATAACTGTACTGTTTGTTTGTTTGTTTTTATTTGCCAGTCCTTGGGGCTTGGGCTAAGGGCCTGAGTACTGTCCTTGGGCTTTCTCAAGGTTAGCATTCTGCCACTTGAGCCACAGAACCACTTCTAACCTTTTCTGTGTATGTGATATGAGAAATTGATCTAGGTCTTTGTGCACGCTAGGCAAACACTAGCACTAGGCCACGTTCCAGGCCCCATTTTTTCCCTTGAAAGTCCCGAGTTTGGGCTCAGGGCCTGAGCACTGGCCTTGGGCTTTCTCAAGGCTAGAGCTTTACCACTTGAGCCACAGCACCACTTCTGGCTTTTTTTCTGTGTGTGTGGTACGGAGGAACTGAACCGAGTTTTCATGCATGCTAGACAAGCACTCTACCACTAAGCCACATTCCCAGCTATGTCTTCAAACTTTAGAAATTTCAAAGTTAGGGGCCGGGAGTTTGGCCTAGTGGTAGAGTGCTTGCCTAGCATGCACGAAGACCTAGGTTCAATTCCTCGGTAACACATACATAAAAAAAAAAAAAAGCTGGAAGTGGTGCTGAGGCTCAAGTTACAGAGCTCTAGCCTTGAGAAAGTCCAAGGACAGGGTTCATGCCCTGAGCTCAAGCCCAGGACTGGCAAAAAAAAAAAAAAAAAAAAAAATTTCAAAGTTAGCCAGGTACAGTGGCTCACGCCTGTAATCCTAGCTACTTAGGAGACAAACATGAGACTCATATCCAATTAATCACTATAAAATGGGAAGTGGGGCTGTGGCTCAAGGAGTAGGGTGGTAGCCTTGAGCTGAAGAGCTCAAGGACAATACCCAGGCTCAGAGTTCAAGCCCCACGACTGACCAAAAAAAGAAAAAAGAAAAATTTCAGTGGTGTATGTATGTGTACTGCCTATTATTTTTGGGACCAAACTGTTCCCCTTTCTTGTGGTTTTGGAGATGGAACCAAGGCCCTTGCCTGAGCAAGGCAAGTACCCTAACCTTCAGGGTGTGTGTATATGGTTGGGGGTCAAACCCAGCGCCTTGTGCATACTACCATCCCTGGCCTACTATCATATCTCACCTGTATCACTGCAGAAGACTCTCAAATGGTTGACTTCTACCTTTGCCTCTACTATCTAATATCAACCAGTAGCCACAGTGATGTCTTAAAAAAGAAATCACATTAGTCATTCTTCTGGTGAAGGATAAACAGTATTAATGTTCTAATAAAATTTGCTTTATATTTGTTATATGTATTTCATTTCCTAAGACATGTTTTCTTTTCTTTTTTTTTCTTCTTTTTTTTACCAGTCCTGGGCTTGAGCTCAGAGCCTGAGCGCTGTCCTTGGACTTTCTCAAGGCTAGAGCTCTACCACTTGAGCCTCAGCACCACTTCCGGCTTTTTTCTATATATGTGGTACCAAGGAATCGAACCTGGGTCTTTGTGCATGCTAGGCAAGCACTTTAACCACTAGGCCAAACTCCCGGCCCCCTAAGACATGTTTTCTACATGCATATTCCTTTTTTTTTTCAGTCCTGGGGCGTGAACTCAGGGACTGAGCACTGTCTTTGGGCTTTCTCAAGGCTAGCGCTCTACCCCTTGAGCTACAGCACCAGTTCTGGCTTTTCATTCTCCCTTTCTTTCTTCCTTCCTTCCTTCCTTCTTTCCTTTCTTTCTTTCTTTCTTCTTTCTTTCTTGTCGGTTGTGGGCTTGAACTCTGGTCCTGGTTGCTGTCCTTGAGCTCTACAGCTCAGCTACACTCCTACCTCTTGGCCTGGGTGTTGTCCCTGAGTTCAGCTCAAGGCTACCACCCTACCCCCTAAGCCACAGCACCATGTCTGGTTTTTTGGTGGTTAACTAGAGATAAGAGTCTCACATTCGGGCCGGGAGTTTGGCCTAATGGTTAAAGTGCTTGCCTGGCATGCATGAAGACCCGGGTTCGATTCCTCGGTACCACATACATAGAAAAAAGCTGGGAGTGGTGCTGAGGCTCAAGTGGTAGAGCTCTATCCTTGAGAAAGTCCAAGGACAGTGCTCAGGCCCTGAGCTCAAGCCCAAGACTGGCAAAAAAAAAAAAGTCACATTCTTTGGTGCTTGGGCTGGCTTTGAACCTTGATCCTCAGATCTCAGCCTCCTAAGTAGCTAGAACTATAGGCATGAGCCATCATGCTAGGCCACACTCCCAGCCCTCTATGTGCGTATTCTCAACACAAGAAAATAGTCACTCTAGAGTCTTCAGTATACTTGAAAACATACCTCTCTGTATGTTTTCACTACTCCTGGGATGTCATGAAAAATTGTTGCAGTTCCTGGGCTCCTGGCTATGCCTACTCCAGTGACAGTGTCTGTTTGTAGAATATTGTCAGCAGAAATCATCCATATCCCAGGCTCACCTAGGAAAAGTAAGAAAAAGCACTTGGCTATAACCTTATTCAAACTCCAAATGTGTAGGCCAAGACCATATTGTTTTCAAGAATCTCTTCCCAATAAGAATATACAATTTTTCTGAATGTTTCCATTCCATATATCAGGACAACAAAAATAATTGGGGCCAATGGCTCAAGCCTGTAATCCTATCTACTCAGGAGGCTGAGATCTGAGGATCAGGTTCAAAGCCAGCCCAGACACTAAAGTCTCCAATTAACCAGTAGAAAACCAGAAGTAGAGCTGTGGCTCAAGGGGTGGGGCGGTAGCCTTGGGCTTAAGAGCTCAGGGACAATGCCCAGGCCCAGAGTTCAAGCCCCACACCAGGAAAAAAAAAAAAAAAATCAGAAGTTGCAGTATGGCTCAAGTGGCAGAGGGCGAGCCTTAAGCAAAAGAAGCTCAGGGACAGGTCTGAGTTTAAACTCCAGGACTGACTGGCCAAAAAAAAAAAAAGAGAGAGAGAGAGAAAATGTAACTCTTCTCACTCCTCTTCTTTGGAAAAAACATCATGTACAGCCTAAAAGTTTTTTTTTCTTCTTCCTGGGCTTGAACTCAAGGCCCAAGTGCTGTCTCTGGGCCTGTTTGTACCACTTGAGCCACACCACCACTTTTGGCTTTTTTTTTGAGTAGTTACTGCAAATATGAATCTCATGGGGATTTTTCTGCCCTGGCTGGCTTTGAACTGCAATCATCAGATCTCAGCCTCCTGAGTAGCTAGGATTACAGACATGAGTCACTGGTTACTGGAGATCTTGCTAAGGATGTCTGTGTCTTATTAAGTGTTACTCAGAGGAAGATGGTGATAACTGGTAGGAGGGAATATTTATTCATTTTAGTTGAACTCAAGGCCACCAAGGAATAGCAAAGATAGGTTGGATTATTCAGCTACAGGATTACTGATTCTGACCTGTGGCCCTTTAGCTTCCTCATCCAAAAGTGATATGTATCTAGATGTGCCCTCAAATTCTAGGATGGAAGACTCAAGGACAATTCTTACTACTGTAAAGGAGCTTCTGCTTCATTGATTTACTGTCATGGGATTACAGGTTTAGCTCACTGGCTCTGGATTACACACAGTAGTAGGTGCTTGCAAATCAACTGTTCCAGGATTGGAGTAGATGACTTTGGCTGGATAATATAGCTCCCTTTGTATTCAAATTCAAAATATGTAATTGATGACAATCTTGAGTGAAAAAGTCCAAGGGTGAGGCCAAGTTCAAGACTTAGTACCAGCACAAACATACAAACTAAAAGCAAGAAGGAAGGAGAAAGTATATCCTACATTATCTGCTTTATATAATAATAGGGCTATATGCCAGTAGTGATAAGTATTAACTAGCTGACTTCTAACTGGCTGTGGAGACAAGTAGTGTAGTCACTAAACAGTTATCAGTTAACACAACAAATAAACATTCAAAAGAATTCTTTTGCTCATCAAGGACCTTAGATTTTAGATCATTTCGAAGAAAACTTCTCTGAAATTTCTTAAAACGATCAGTTGTGGGATTGAGAAAGGAAAGGTATACAGACCATGCTGGTTGACAAGGTGAGTACTGAAGCAGATGACATCCCCAACAAAGGTAAGATTGGTGTCTGGTTCGATGGCATGTTCTACAGCAACAGGAATGTAATCTGCCATGCCTGGATGTCTCCGGTCCCAGAGTCCCACAAGGGTCACCCCTTTGTTTACAGCCTGGGCCATGTAAGTATAATTCTTGTTTCCTGGTCCAATAAGCAGCAAATCATCCCTGAAAGTAGACATGAAAGGTAGATATTTCTGACAAGAATGGTTGAGAGGGCCTGGAATTTGGCCTAGTGGTAGAGTGCTTACCTAGCATGCACAAAGACCCATGTTTGGTTCCTCAATAACACACACATAGAAAAAGCTGGAAGTGGTGCTGTGGTTCATGTGGTAGAGTGCTAGCCTTAAGGAAAGCTCAAAGACAGTACTCAGGCCCTGAGTTCAAGCCCCAGGACTGGCCAAAAAAAAAAAAAATGGCTGAGGATCTAGCTCAGTAATAGAGTGCTTAGCTAGTATTAGATGCAAACAAGAATGTTTATAAAGAATATAGATAGGGGGCCAGGAGTTTGATCTAGTGGTAGAGTGCTTGCCTAGCATGCATGAAAACCTGGGTTCAAC
Organism: Megascapheus bottae; assembly: GCF_031878675.1. NCBI lineage: Eukaryota > Metazoa > Chordata > Mammalia > Rodentia > Geomyidae > Megascapheus > Megascapheus bottae. The sequence goes on along the minus strand of NC_143518.1, from coordinate 39,514,005 downwards.
TCCTTGTTACCACATACATAACTAAAAAAAAAAGCCGGAAGTAGTGCTGAGGCTCAAATGGTAGAATTCTAACCTTGAGGAAGTCCAAGGACAGTGCTCAGGCCCTGAGCTCAAGCCTAGAACTGGCAAAAAAAAAAAAAAAAAAAAAGAAAAAAAAGATAGGGTCTTCTTCTCAAACTGTTCCTATTTTTTGTTTTGTTTTGTTTTGTTTTTTTGGTGCTGGTCCTTGGGCTTGAACTCAAAGTCTGGGTAAGGTCCCTGAGCTTTCGTTCAAGGCTAGGGGCTCTACTATGGTTCCAATTCTGGCCTTTTTTTTTTTTTTTTTTTTTTTTTTGTGGGTCATGGGGCTTGAACCAGCCTGGGCACTGTCCCTGAGCTCTTCAGCTCAAGACTACCACCTTAACCCTGGGGCTGGGCATTATCTCTGAACTCTTCAGCTCAAGGCTACTATCCTACCCTTGAGCCAAGCTCCACTTCCTGTTTACTAGAGGTTAATTGGAGATAAGCCTCTTAGTCCTTCCTTTTGTGCCTGGGATGGCTTTGAACCTTGATCCTCAGATCTCAGCCTCCAGACTACCTAGGATTACAGGCGTGAGCCACTGTGCCTGGCTCTTCCTTCCTTCCTTTTTTTTCTATCTTTCTTTCTTTTTTGGTAGCTTATTAGAGATAAGAGTTTCAGGGGCTTTCCTGCCCAGGTTGGCCTCAAACCATGATCTCCTGAGTAACTAGAGTTACAAATAGAAGGTGCCTACTTTTGGATTCCCACATTTTATATCAACATGTTAAAAATGTGGTGTTAAATAAGGTGCGGTGGCTTATACCTATAATCCTAGCTACTCGGGAGGCTGAGATCTGAGGATCAAGGTTCAAAGCCAGTCCGGGCACAAAAGGACCTGAGACTCTTGTTTTTGTTTTATTTGGAGAAAGAATCTTCCTATATATTTAGTCAGGGTTGGCCTTAGACTCATAATCTTTCTGCACCTGCCTTTTAAGTTCTGGGATTACAGGTATGTGCTACCTTGTCTACCCCATATTTTTATTTTATTTTATTTTTATTTTTATTTTTATTTTTTGCCAGTCCTGGGCTTGAGCTCAGGGCCTGAGCACTGTCCTTGGACTTTCTCAAGGCCAGAGCTCTACCACTTGAGCCTCAGCACCACTTCCGGCTTTTTTCTATGTATGTGGTACCGAGGAATCGAACCCGGGTCTTCATGCATGCTAGGCAAGCACTTTAACCACTAGGCCAAACTCCCGGCCCCTATACCCCATATTTTAAAATCAACAGAAGAAATAAAGTTCAGATTACAAATTCAGAATATGAAACGAATTTGTTGGGGTTGCTAAACAAAATTGGCCTAGCTTGCAAGATTTCTACCACAGCAGAAACAACATTCCTTTTTACTTCCATACCTGTTCAGAGCCAGATAAAGCTGAGTATTGTGGGTGTGGAACTTTTCTCCAATGCTATTATAGAACTGAACAAGGAACATGACAGACATGCCCAAGGGAAAGGCTGATAGGGTCCTTCCTTGGGTTGTGTATAGCTTGGGGTGGCTGCTCATTCGCAAGTATGTCACTGGTGCTACCTGGGAGAGAGAAGAATGTAGTTCAGAGAAGGATGCACTCTTCCCACATTCTATGATTTATAATCTGATAAAATGGAGTGGTATTCTTCTATAGGAAACAGCTTTAAGATAACTGAAAGTTAAAGAAAAGATAGAGCATAGGAATGTTTATTTACTTATTACTGGTACTAGCAATAAATAAATGTGTGGCTCTACCACTTGAGCCCTGCTGTGTGTGTGTGTGTGTGTGTGTGTGTGTGTGTGTTGGTCTTGGAGCTTTGAACTCAGGACCTGAGTACTGTCCCTGAGATTCTTTTTCTCAAGGCTGGCTCTCTAGCCCTAGAGCCACAGCTCCACTTCTGGCTTTTCTTGAGTAGTTTATTGGAGGTAAGAGTCTCAATGGATTTTCCTGCCCATACTAGCTTTGAACATGATCCTCAAATCTCAGCCACCAGAGAGTAGGTAAGCTACCAGCACCCATCATCCCTTTTATTTTTCAAGTAGGTCCCTCAACTTACCTGTACCCCAGTTATAGTTGTTTGGTTGACTCCAAAAGGTTCTATAGAAGTTACTTCCAACACAGCAGTACCTGCAATGGAACCAGCTTTCAGGAGTCCTTGACCATCTTCTTCAATGACAGATGAGTTAGGAAAGCACCTGAGAACTCGGGAACTCACAAAGGCAGCGCCTTCCCTAGGAAACAAATACAACAGGGAGCAACTCTTTGGGGCCCCATTTAACCAGAGGGAAAGAACTAGAGGGGTGTGTGTGTGTGTGTGTGTGTGTGTGTGTGTGTGTGTGTATCTAACCAGAGGGAAAGAACTGCACACGCGCATGTGTCCTGGGGCTTAAATGCAAGGACTGGGCACTGTCCTTGAGCTTCTTTGTGTTCAAGGCTAGCAGTCTACCACTGGAGCCACAGTGCCACTTCTAGTTTTTGAGTTGTTAACTGAATATAAAAGTCTCTTGGGGACTTTTCTGCCAGGCTGGCTTCAAATTGTGATCCTCAAGATCTTAGCCACCTGAGTAGCTAGAGGTGTGAGCCACTGGCCCCAGCTGTACCTCACCTTTATAATAACAATAAAACAATTTTTAAAAGATCTGACCTCAGTATTGTATTTCATCAAAATTATATTGAGGGTTTGGAGTGTGGCTGAAATGGAAGAAGGCCTGCCTAGCAAGTATAAGGCCCTCAGTTTAAGCCTCAGTACCACCAAACAAATAAACAGTAAATAAAATAAATTCTGGAGCTTTGAGATACAGCATATTAGTAGAGTACTTTTTTTTTTTTTTTGCCAGTCCTGGGCTTGAGCTCAGGGCCTGAGCAATATCCTTGGATTTTCTCAAGGCTAGCGCTCTACCACTTGAGCCTCAGCACCACTTCTGGCTTTTTTCTATGTATGTGGTACTGAGGAATTGAACCTGGATCTTTGTGCATGCTGGGCAAGCACTAGTAGAGTACTTTCCTACTATGTGCAAGTTCCTGTCTTCAATCCTGAATGCCACAAAACAAGCAAAAACAAAACAAACTTTAAAAATATCAAATCCAACAAGAAAACACCTAGAATAGCCAAAACAGTTCTAGGCAAAAAGAGCAATGCAGGTGGTATTACAATACCAGACTTCAAACTCTACTATAGAGCCATAATAACAAAAACAGCATGGTATTGGCACAAAAATAGACCAGAAGATCAATGGAACAGAATAGAAGATCCAGAAATAGAACCACATACCTATAGTCAACTTGTATTTGACAAAGGAGCCAAAGATATACAGTGGAACAAACACAGTCTATTCAATTACTGGTGCAGCCACATGCAGAAAACTAAAAATTGACCTAGCCTTTTGCCATGCACAAGCACTAACTCAAAGTGGATCAAAGACCTCAATGTCAGACTGAAAACCGTGAAACTGCTACATGACAGAGTAGAAGAGACACTGGAACTCCTAGGCACAGGCAAAAGATTCCTGAACAGAATCCCAGGGTCACAACAGATTGGAGAGAGATTTGATAAATGGGACTACCTAAAAATAAAAAGTTTCTGCACACATAAAAGCATAGCCATAAAAGTAGAGAGACAGCCAACCAACTAGGAAATGACATTTACCAATAATACATCTGACAAATGCTTAATATCCAGTATCTACAGGGAACACAAAAAACTAATCCCCCCCAAAACCAGCAAACCATTCACTAAATGGGCAAGGGGACTAAGGAGAGTTATCAAAAGAAAAGATTAAAATGGCAGAAAAGCATTTGAGAAAATGTTCATCATCCATCGTCATGAAGGATTGCAAATAAAAACAACCCTAAAATAACACCTTACCCCAACAAGAATGGCCAAGATTTTGAACTCAGACAATGACAGATGCTGGCGGGGGTATGGAGAAAAAGGAACCCTACTACCCTGCTGTTGTGATTGTAAACTAGTTCAGCCACTCTGGGAAGCAGTGTAGAGGTTTCTTAAAGAACTGAAAAATTGACCTTCCCTATGATCCTACCATACTACTTCTGGGCATCTAACCTAAACATCATAAAAACCCAAGATATGATAAGGGCATCTGCTCAGCTAGGTTTATCTCTACAGTATTCACAATAGCCAGGCAATAGAAACAATTCAGATGCTCTACTGCAGATGAATGGATACAGAAAATGTGGTATATATATATATATATATATATACAATGGAATTCTACATAGCCACAGACAAGATAACATAATGGCATTTGTAGGGAAGTGGATTAATCTGGAGGGAATCATGTTGAGTGAGACAAGTCAAGACCAAAGGAATAAAAAGGCACATAGTATCCTTAATATGTGGCTATTAGATCCAAACAGTACAAGAGTGAGGACTCAAAAGTTACATACCCAATGCTATGGACATGGTACTGGAAATATAAACACAATTACATAGTCATAAAAACTTATGACTCTATAGACATAAAGTTTTATTACGGGGCCCGGAGTTTGGCCTAGTGGTAGAGTGCTTGCCTAGCATGCACGAAGACCCGGGTTCAATTCCTCGGTACCCCACATACATAGCAAAAAAAAAGCCGGAAGTGGTTCTGAGGCTCAAGTGGTAGAGTTCTAGCCTTGAGAAAGCCCAAGGACAGTGCTCAAGCCCTGAGCTCAAGCCCAAGGCTAGCAAAAAAAAAAAAAAAAAAAAAAAAAGCCAGAAGTGGTGCTGAAGCTCAAGCTCTAGCCTTGAGAAAGTCCAAGGACAGTGCTCAGGCCCTGAGCTCAAGCCCAAGACTGGCAAAATAAATAAATAAATAAATAAAAATAAAGTTTTATTACATAGATTATTATGTATCTATGACATACAATCCCTCAGCCTAATTTTGATTATGTTCTAAAATGTAAGTGCCAGTGATTGTATATAGATTCCCTTCTTGAATACCTGTTTGTTAAACACATTATTTGAAATATGATGTAAAAATCAATGTTCATAATTTAAAAAAAAATCAAATCCTCAGGCTGGGTGTATGGAAGTGTATGTTGTAATCCAAGCTGCAAGTAATCCAATAGATGCAGATCATTGTTTGAGAACTACCTCAGGAAAAAAATGTGACACTCTACCTGGAAAACAAAGTAAAAAGGGTGAGGGGCATGGCTCAAGTAGCAGAACACCTGCCTACCAAGTGCTAGTACTAAGTTCAAACCCCAGTACTGCAAAAAAATATGCAAGTATTCCTCCGCCCCCACAGTCCTGGGGCTTGAACTCAGGGCCTATGCACTCTCCTGGAGTTTTCTCAAGGCTAGCACTCTACCACTTAAGCCACAGCACAATTTGTGGCCTTTTCTGTGTCTGTGGTAACAAAGAATCAAACCCAGGGCTTCATGTATGCTAGGCAAGCACTCGACCACTAGGCCACGCTCCTGGACCCCAAAATTCAAGTCTTACTACATATTTACCATAAAAAAGATTTGGGGCTGGGCACTACTGCTTTATGCCTGTAGCCCTAACTACTTAGTAGGATAAGATCAGGAGGAATGTGGCTTGAAGCCAGCCTGGGAATACATATGGAGACGCCTTAGTCAACAGCTGGACATGACAGCACACCTGTTATTCATTCTACCTATGTAGGAGGCTAAGATATAGAGGACCACAGCTCTAGGACATCTGGGACAGAAAAGTTCAGGACATTTCATCTCAAGGGAAGAAACTGGTGTGGTAGCTATATTCATGTCATTCTAGAAGTGGCAAGAAGCCTAAAAGGCATGGATGAGTGTCTAGGAATATGCCCAGGCTTAGTAAGTAACACCCTATCTCAAGAATAACCAGAGCTGAGCTGGGAGTGTGATAAGCTGAGAGTGCTTGTCTAGCATGCACGAAGCCCTGGCTTTGATTCCTCAGAAAAAGCTGGAAGTGGTACTGTGGCTTAAGTGGTAGAGCATTAGTCTTACAAAAATCTCAAGGACAATGACCAGGCCCTGAGTTCAAGCCCCAGTACTGGAAAAAAGGAAAAAAGAAAAAGAAAGAAAGAAGGATTGAACTGAAGAGCTCAGGGACAGTGCCCAGGCTGAGTTCAAGCTTCATGACCCATAAAAAAAAATAGGAAGGAAGGAAAGAAGGAAAAAAAAGAATGAGTCTTGTGCTGGGTGCTGGTGGCTCACACCTGTAATCCTAGCTGCTCAGAAGGCTGAGATCTAAAGATCATGGTTTGTAACTATGCCAGGAAGAAAAGTCTATGAGACTCTTCTTTCCTATTAACTACCAATAAAGCAAGAAGTATAGATGTGAACTAAGTGGTATAGCTCTAGCCCTGAGCAAAAGTTCAGGAACAGCACCTAGGCCCTGAGTTCAAGCCTGAGAGAGAGAGACAGAGAGACAGAGAGAGAGATACTTATAGTTAGAGCCTTGTCCTTCCTTTTCCATTTCCTTTACCTGTTGGTATGGAGTTTGAGCTGAGAATTCATGGGCATTAGAATTTGCTCAGGTTGGCATTCTGGGTAGAAAAGTTGGAGTTTTTCAAATACCTACAATGAAACAATGTTTTTCTTAGTTCTAGAAAAGACAAATTATGACTTACTCACATGTACTTTAATATAACCTGAAAAGGATTACATACTAAATAAATGGTAACTATCAGGGATGGGGAATGCCCAGCCCTCAGACCATATAAAGCCCAAGAAACCATTATATGATGGGACAGACATACAATTTTCATTGTTTGTGGCTGCTCCCCTGTGCTGAAATTTGGTACTCAAATGATGTTTTTGTTTGTTTGTCAGTTGTGGGGCTTGAACTCTGGGGCCTGGATGCTGTCCCTGAGCTCTTCAGATCAAAGCTGCCACCCTACTCTTGGAGCCACAGCTCCATTTCCGGTTTTCTAAAGGTTAATTGGAGATAAGAGTCTCTCTGTCTTTAGTGCCCGGGCTGACATAGAACCTCAATTCTCAGATCTCAGCCTCCTGAGTAGCTAGGATTACAGTGTAAGCCACTGGTGCATGGCTTTTTTTTTTTTTTTGCCAGTCCTGGGGCTTGAACTTAGGGCCTGAGTACTGTCCTTGAGTCAAGGCTAGAGCTCTAACACTTGAGCAATAGCACCAGTTCCAGCTTTTTTCTATGTATGTGGTACCGAAGAATCAAACCGGGGTCTTCGTGCATGCTAGGCAAGCACTCTACCACTAGGCCCTGGCTTGCTTCTTTCCCTTCCTTCCTTCCTTCCTTCCTTCCTTCCTTCCTTCCTTCCTTCCTTCCTTCCTTCTCCCCCCCCCCCACTCTCTCTCTTTTCTTTTTGGTGCTAGTCCTGGAGCTTGAACTCAGGGCTTAGGTCCCTGAGTTCTTTTGCTCAATACTAGCTAGCACTCTACCACTTCAGCACAGTTCCACAGCTTTTATTAGTGCTTTATTGGAGATAAGAGTCTCACAGACTTTCCTGACCAGGCTGGATTTGAACTTCGATCCTCAGATCTTAGCCTCTTGAGTAGCTAGGATCACAGCCATGAGTCACTAGCACCTGGAATGTCTTCTGAATTCTAAAAGCAATAGCAACCATTGAGCTAAGTTAGGATTGTATTTTCATGCTATTAGTGAATATAACTGAATATACTTTTTTTTTTGGTCTGTCGTGGTCTTGAACTCTGGGCCTGGCCACTGTCCTTGAGCTCTTCAGCTCAAGGCTAGCACTCTACCACTTGAGCCACAATGCTGCCTTAGATTTTCTGGTGGTTGAGTGGAGATAACGGTCTCACAAACACTCAGCATCTAAGAAGCTAGGATTACAGATATGAGCCACTAGCACCCAGCATCCAAATAGCTATATTATAATGTATTGAGAGGTTCAGAAAAAATCCTTCCCCAGTTGTGGTACAGTATTCATAAAGTAGGAAGTGAAAGGAGAGCATGAATAACACAGATCCAAGAGTACAAACTCCTGGGAATGCTTGCAGACTAAGCTTTTCATGGAAAATGTGATTTTCTCCTGTTTGATATACAGAAACAAGATTTGGAGTTTGGAGCTTACCAGAATCTGGACTTCATCAGATAGTTCCACCCCATTCCCCTCAAACTGCCCCAAGGAACTGTTAATGCAGTGAACTGTGACTTTGATACTGGTTCTGCCAGCTGCTTTTGTGTGGACAACCATGGCAAAGTTATTCTCCACTGGAAGCTGCAGAAAAACCTAGATGGCAAAGGAACAGATTTAAAAAATATTCATAACTAAACACTGAGCTTTGCCTTTTTTTTTGTTGTACCAATAGGGGAATATACGTTGAAGATAGCTATCAAGAATTCCCTTCTGGGGCCGGGAGTTTGGCCTAGTGGTTAAAGTGCTTGCCTAGCATACACAAAGACCCGGGTTCAATTCCTTGGTACCACATACATAGAAAAAAGCCGGAAGTGGTGCTGAGGCTCAAGTGGGAGAGCTCTAGCCTTGAGAAAGTCCAAGGACTGTGCTCAAGCCCTGAGCTCAAGCCCAGGACTGGCACAAAAAAAAAAAAAAAAAAGAATTCCCTTCCTTCCTTCCTTTTGTTTTGGGATGTAGCTCAGTGGCAAAGCACTTGCCTAGCAAATGCACCATTCTGGGCTCGATCCCCAGTACCAAAAAAAAGAAAGAAGGCCTCAAATGCTCTACTACTTGAGCTATGTCCTTAGCCCACTGCTTTTTTTTTTTTTTTTTTTTTTTTGCCAGTCCTGGGCTTGAGCTCAGGGCCTGAGCACTGTCCTTGGACTTTCTCAAGGCTAGAGCTCTACCACTTGAGCCTCAGCACCACTTCCGGTTTTTTTCTATGTATGTGGTACCGAGGAATCGAACCGGGGTCTTCATGCATGCTAGGCAAGCACTTTAACCACTAGGCCAAACTCCCGGCCCAGCCCACTGCTTTTTGTTCTTAATTTAATATTCCTTTTGTAACAGAGGATCTTGGTAATTTTGTCCGGGCTGACCTTGAATTCAAAATCCCGCTTCTGCCTCTTAAATGCTGGGATTACAGGTGTATACTACCATTCTTGCTTTACATAGAGACCTTTTTATAGTCTATTTCTCTCCTTTTCCTTCCTTCCTTCCTTCCTTCCTTCCTTCCTTCCTTCCTTCCTTTCTGTTTTCTTTTTCTTTCCTGTTGCCCATTTCATCAACCTTAACCTATTTTTAGTTTAGGGCAAGAAAAGAAAGTCATATTTGCAGGGCAGCAGTGGCTCATGCCTGTAATCCTAGCTACTCAGAAGGCTGAGAACTGTGGATCGAGGTTCAAAGCCAGCTCGGGCATGAAAGTCCATGAGATTCTTATCTCCAATCAACCACTAGAATACCAGAAGTGGCGCTGTGTCTCAAGTGATAGGGTACTAGCCTGGAAGGGTTCAGGGATAGGATCCAAGCCCAGAGTTCAAGCCTCACAACTGACGAAAGAAAGAGAGAGAGAGAGAGAGAGAGAGAGAGAGAGAGAGAGAGAGAGAGAGAGAGAGAGAGAGAGAGACTGGTTTGTAATCTTCCTGTTTCAGCCTTCTAAGTATTGGTATTATAGTAATGCATCATGCTTGCCTTGCATGCACAAAGACCCAGGTTCAATTCCTCAGTAGTGGTACATATAAAAAAGCTGGAAGTGGTGCTAAGGCTCAAGTGGTAGAGCTCTAGCCTTGAGAAAGTCCAAGGACAGTGCTCAGGCCCTGAGCTCAAGCCCAGGACTGGAAAAAAAAAAAAAGAAAAAAAAAACAGATTAAAAATAATATTATCTGAGTACTTAAATTTGGATTCTTCATATGATTTTCAGGTTTCCAGAGTGTGAACTAGAGAAAAAAGATGAGTAATATTTTTTTTTTCCCGGTGGGTCATGGGGCTTGAACTAGGCCTGGGCACTATCCCTGAGCTCTTCAGCTCAAGGCTACAGCCCTACCCTTGAGCCAAGCCCCACTTCCCAGATTCTAGAGGTTAATTGGAGATAAGAGTCCCAGGTCCTTTTGTGCCTGGGCTGGCTTTAAACCTTGATCCTCAGATCTCAGCCTCCTGAGTAGCTAGGATTACAGGCGTGAGCCACTGTGCCTCGCTCCTTCCTTCCTTTCCTTTCCTTTCCCTTTCTTTCTTTCTTTCTTTCTTTCTTTCTCTCTCTCTCTCTCTCTCTCTCTCTCTCTCTCTCTCTCTCTCTCTCTCTCTCTCTTCTTTCTTTCTTTCTTTCTTTGCAGTTCATTAGCCATAAGAGTTTCATGAGCCACCTGGCCCAGCTGATAAGTAATAATATTGTAAGGAAGTAAACAAAATAGTCTAAACATATCATGAAATAAAATAAATTTGACATCACGATCCCTATACTGATATAATAAACAAATCAATTCACACCTCTGAATGTCTGGGCACTAGATCCAACACATCTCTTTTGCTCATGGACCAATGGAATATAAGGCCTGGGTTGGCACTGCTGAAGGAAAATGGAGTTTGAGTACTGGTCACTCCCATGACATAAACAGGCATCTGAAAAGAAAAAGAAATTACATAAATATGGATATGGATATTGATATAGATATATCTCCTGCCAACCTGTTGCTATCAGAATAAGCAACTAGATCACGCCATCTTACTGACCTCAGTGGCTGTGATGAGCCGAGTTGCAGCTGCGAGGATCCTGACAGCTCTTAGCTGAACAACTTCAATCTGCACTTCATCCTGTTCAGCAGGGTGGAGAGAAAGCTTATGCTAGGAAGGAGTTTCCTATGGCTAGAAAGAGATGCTTATGATAACCAGTTTGTTGTGCTGTTTTCTGCATTTAACAACAACATAAATTATCAACTGGGCACCAGTGACTCACACCTGCAATCCTAGTTACTCAGGAGGCTGAGATCAGGATTTTGGTTTGAAGCCAGCCCAGGCAGGAAAGTCTCTAAGACTCTTATCTCCAATTAGGTACTAAAACAATCCAGAAGTGGAGGTGTGACTCAAGTGGCAGAGTGCTAGCCTTGAGCAAAAAAGGTCAGGGATAGCATCCAGGTCCTGAGTTCAAACACAGGAAACAAAATGTCATACCAGAAATACATGTTTAGTTTTTATTATTATTATTATTGGTTAGTCATGGGACTTGAATTCTGGGCACTCTGGGCATGAGCGGGGTCCCTGAGCTCTTCAGCTCAAGGCTAGCCCTTGAGCTACAGTGTCACATCCATTTTAGTTTAGTTCTTTAAAAAAAAAAAATTCTTTGCCAGGTACCAGTGGCTCATTCCTGTAATACTAGCTACTCAGGAGGCTGAGATCTGAGGCTCTAATTTTCAATTAACTACCAGAAAATGGGAGTTAGTGCTGTGGCTCAAAGTGGTAGAGTGCTAACCTTGAGCTGAAGAGTGCCTAGGCCCAGAGTTTAAGTCCTATGATTGATTCCCCCCCCCAAGTTTTTTATGGCCAGGAGTTTGGCCTAGTGGTAGAGTGCTTGCCTAGCATGCATGAAGACCCGAGTTCAATTCTTTGGTACCACGTACATAGAAAAAAACTGCAAGTGGTGCTGAGCCTTGAGAAAGCCCAAGGGTAGTGCTCAGGCCCTGAGCTCAAGCCCAGGACTAGCAAAAAAATAAAAAAATAAAATAAAGAATTTTTTTTTTCCTTTGGGGCTAGAATGTGGCCTAGTGGTAGAGTGCTTGCTTAGCATTCATGAAGCCCTGGGTTCAATTCCTCAGTACCATGTAAACAGAAAAAGTCAGAAGTGGTGCTGTGGCTAAAGTGGCAGAGTGCCAACAAAAGGAACTTAGGGACAGGCCTGAGTTCAAGCCCCAGGACTGACCAGAAAATGTTTTCTTCTGTTTTGTTTTTTTGTGAATATGGACCATCTTACAACAATGCCAAGTACTCTTTTTTTTAGGTGGGTCATGGTGCTTAAACTTGGCCTGGGCACTGTCCCTGAGCTCTTCAGCTCAAGGCTACATCCCTACCCCTGGGGCTGGGCATTATCCCTGAGCTCTTTAGCTCAAGGCTACCACTCTACCCTTGAGCCAAGCCCCACTTCTCATTTTCTAGAGGTTAACTGGAGATAAGAGTGTCAGGTCCTTATGTGCCTGGTTGACTTTGAACCTTTATCCACAGATCTCAGCCTCCTGAGTAGCTAGGATTATAGGTGTGAGCCACCACACCCAGCTAGTACTCTATTTTTTACTAAAAATAATATATTGTTCATGTCTAGTTAAGAGTATAACAGATGGGGGCCGGGAGTTTGGCCTAGTGGTAGAGTGCTTGCCTAGCATTCATGAAGACCCAGATTTGATTCCTCGGTACCACATACATAGGAAAAAGCCGGAAGTGGTGCTGCGGCTCAAGCGGTAGAGCTCCAGCCTTGAGAAAAATTCAAGGACAGTGCTCAAGCCCTGAGCTCAAGCCCAGAACTAGCAAAAAAAAAAAAAAAAAAAAAAAAAAAGAGTATACCAGATGAAGGGGACAGAATAATATTGCTAATCCGGGTGGTGCGGTGGCTCATGCCTGTAATCCTAGCTACTCAGGAAGCTGAGATCTGCGGATCATGGTTCAAAGCCAGCCTGTGCACTAAAGTACTAAAGACCTTGAGACTCGGGGCCGGGAGTTTGGCCTAGTGGTTAAAGTGCCTGCCTAGCATGCACGAAGACCCGGGTTCGATTCCTTGGTACCACATACATAGAAAAAAGCCGGAAGTGGTGCTGTGGCTCAAATGGTAGAGCTCTAGCCTTGAGAAAGTCCAAGGACAGTGCTCAAGCCCTGAGCTCAAGCCCAGGACTGGCAAAAAAAAAAAAAAAGACTTTGAGACTCTTATCTCCAATTAACTTCTGGAAAATGGGAAGTGGTACTTGGCTTAACATAGGGGATTGTGGCCCTGAGCTGAGGAGCTCAGGGATAGCACGTTGGTCAAGTTCAAGCCCCATGATCCACCAAAAAAAAAAAATTGGAAGCAGTATTGCAGCTCAACTGGTAAAGCACTAGACTGGAGCAAAGGAGCTTAGGTATAGCACCCAGGCCCTAAGTTCAAGCCCCAGGAGTAGCCAAAAAAAGAAGAGTAGAACAGAACACAGGAAAGAACGAATACCTGGGAAAACACAATCACTTTGCCAGTATCTTCATTTACTGTCTGGATGGTACCTCGGACTACAGCTGTACCAACCACTTTTCCTGTAACTTGCCCCCTCCTATTAACAGTAGCCACAGTCTGATTGTTGATGGAGAAGTGAATGATAGACTGGGGCTGGGGGCCACCTTCCGACATTACCTAGAATGTAAACATACAAGTGAATGTGTGGGATGAGGGTAAGGAGTTATAGTTCTTTCTTTCAAGCAACATGATTTCTTTATCTTTCTTCTTTCCTTAAGGAGCATATCACACAACAACGCAAATATATACGGGAGAAATAGAAGGACTACAAACGAACCACAGGGATTAGAAGAGATAATTTATACCACATATATCAGGAATCAGGGAAAATAACTGTTTTATTATAAAATTCACTTGTACTTGGCTGGGAGTACACAAGAGGAGCATAATAGAAGAGCGCTTGTGGCAAAAAGAGAAAAAGGCAAATATGATTTTTCTGCCTTTAAGGTGACTTGCATCATTGAGCTAAGCCTAATGAGACATATCTATACCCTAGCACTTGGGAAACTAAGATAGGAGAATAATCAGAGACCTGTTGGGCTACATAGTATGATCTTGTCTCTGCAACAGTAACTATAACAACAAAGCAGAATAACAATAAAAATATAAAATAACAGTCGTCTGTCTCGATACTAATAAAACAAAATAAAACAAAAGATTGGGGCTGGGAATGTGGCTTAGTGGTAGCATGCATGAAGTCCTGGGTTTGATTCCACATAAACAGAAAAAGGCCAGAAGTGGTGCTGTGGTGCAAGTGGTAGAGTGCTTCCCTTGAGAATAGAGAGGCTCAGGGACAGTGCCCAAGCCTGAGTTCAAGCCTCACAAATGGCAAAAATAAATAAATAAATAAATAAATAAATAAATAAATAAATGAAAATAAAACAAAAGATTACCTGTATCATGTTAGTTGGAATGAGCGTCATCTTCTCTGGGACAAGTCTGAATGGAGGAAACACCTTGAGGGGAAAACCAAAAGGACAACAGTAATGAATGAGCCAACTTCATATTGAATGAACTTCATATTGATTGAGAACTTCTAAAGAAAAACTCCAAATTATGTGCAAATACATTTCACGAATATATGCATAAAATGACAGTTATGGGCTGGGAATTTAGCTTAGTGGTAGATTGCTTGCTGGCACTCATGAAGTGCTATGTTCAACTCTCAGTACAATGTAAATAGAAAATCCAGAAGGGGCAATGTAGCTCAAGTGGTAGAGTGCTAGCAGTGAGCAAAAGAAGCTTAGGGATGGTGCCTTGGCCCTGAGTTCAAGCTCCAGAATTGGCAAAAAAAAAAAAACAGGCAGTCACAATTATGTTTATAATAAAATGTCTTTAAAAATAAAAGTAGAACCAGGCCACACTCCCCGCCCCTTTACAATGTATTAAAAAAGGCTTTATAAGAAATGTACTCATGACCTTACATATGTAACTATGAGTTCTCTATACATCACCTTCACAATAAAATTACAAAGCAAAATGAAACAAAAAATAAAAATAAAAAATAAAAGTAGAGCTGGGCACAGAGGCTCACACCTGTAATCCTAGCTACTCAGGAGGCTGAGATCTGAGGATCACAGTTCAAAGCCAGCCCTGACACTTAAAATTCTGTGAGACTTATATTCAATTAACCACCAGAAAATGGGAAATGGTGCTCTGGCTCAAAGGGTAGGGTGGCATTCTTGAGCTGAAGAGCTCAGGAACAACACCCAGGCCCAGAGTTAAGTCCCATGACTGACCTAAATAAATAAATACATACATAAATAGATATTTAGGTAAATAAGAGAGAACAGTATAATTATTCTCCATCACATTTCACTCAGGACCACAGGATCTAGGAGCTGTTCCTGAACTTTTTTGCTCAAGGTTTATTCTACCACTTAAGTCACAGCTCTACTTCTGGCTTTTTTTCCCCCCCCTGCTCCTGGGAATTAAACCCAGGGCCTGGGTGCTGTCCCTGAGCCTCTGTGCTCAAGGCCAGCGTTCTACCACTTGAGCCACAGTGTTACTTGTGGCTTTTTCTGAGTGGTATGGACTTTTCTGCCCAGGCTGGCCTCAAACTGTGATCCTTCTGAGTAGATAGGATTATAGGTGTGAGCCACTGGTGCCTGGATCACTTCTGGCTTTTTTTTTTTGTTAGTCCTGCGGCTTGAACTCAGGGCCTGAGCACTGTCGTTGGGCTTTCTCAAGGCTAGTAGTCTGCCACGTGAGCCAGAGCACCACTTGTGGCTTTTTCTATGTATGTGGTACCAAGGAATCAAACTCAGGTCTTTGAGAATGCTAGGCAAGCACACTACCACTAGGCCAAACTCCCCCCTCCCCGTTTTTTTAATGTTAGTACTGGGGCTTGAACTCAGGGCCTAGGCATTGTCCCTGAGCCTTTTATGCTCAATGCTAGCACTTGAGCCACAACACCACTTCTGGCTTTTTCTGTTTCTGTGGTACTGAGGAAATGAACCCAGTGCTTCATGATTGCTAGGCAAGTACTAGATCACTAAGCCAAATTCCTTGCAATCATGGTACTTGAACTGTGGGCCTGGGCGCTGTTCCTGAGCAATTTAGCTCAAGGCTAGCACTCTACCACTGGAGCCATAGCACCACTTCTAGCTTTTTCTATGTATGTGGTACTGAGGAATTGAATCCAGGTCTTTATGCGTATTAGGCAAGCACTAAACCACTAGGCCAAACTCCCAGACAGTCAAATGATTTTTTTTTTTTTTTGTGGGTCATGGGGCTTGAACTCAATCTGGGCACTGTCTTTGAGCCAAGCCCCACTTCCTGTTTTCTAGAGGTTAATTGGAGATAAGAGTCTTACGTCCTTTTGTGCCTGGGCTGGCTTTGAACCTTGATCCTCAGATCTCAGCCTCCTGAGGAGCTAGGATTATAGGCATGAGCCACCTGGCCTGGCTTCAAATGATTTGATTTATGCAAAGTAAATAACAAAGGATAAGCAATGCTAAACAATATAAAGAACAAATTTTGGGTGAGATCATTTTCTTACTTCAATTTGCCGGGGGGCTGATGTGAATTTCCTTCCCATCTTGTCTCTGGCAATTGCAACAAGTGTGGTTTGTCCAACAGTGATGGCTCGAATAATATAATTTTCAGAGTATTCATCTTGCTCCTCCATTAGTCTGCAAAGACCCATGTGTCTCATGTGAGAAAGACTTGACTTTGAGAATGGCCAGGGGTGCATCTTTTTAAGATGCCTGGCATTTTCTGCTCACTTTGACCCTGGCTAGAAGGAACTGCCAGAAATAAATTTCTAGAACCAAGATAAATTTCATGGTTATGGCAGGAAGATCATAATGGGCAAAAAACTTGTTCTGAGAAATGAAACAAGGGCAATATAAATCACAGATTGGTAAAACTGCAAATACCAAATTGTTCTGGAATTCTTTTTTTTTTTTTTTTGCCAGTCCTGGGCTTGAGCTCAGGGCCTGAGCACTGTCCTTGGACTTTCTCAAGGCTAGAGCTCTACCACTTGAGCCTCAGCACCACTTCTGGCTTTTTTTCTATATGTGGTACCGAGGAATCGAACCCGGGTCTTCATGCATGCTAGGCAAGCACTTTAACCACTAGGCCAAACTCCCGGCCCCTCTGGAATTCTTTATTTCTACTTTCATCGAGGAAAAAACAAATAGCTCTGTTTCTCAATAGATTTTTTTTTTTTTTTTGGCCAGTCCTGGGGCTTGAACTAAGTGCTATCCCTGAGCTTCTTTTGTTCAAGGCTAGCAGTGTACCACTTGGGCAGTACCACTTCTAGCTTTTTCTGTTTATGTAGTACTGAGGAGTCAAATCCAGGGCTTCATGCATACTAAGCAAGAACTCTACCACTGAGCCACATTTCCAGACTCTCAATACATTTTTGAAGGTCCTCCAGAATCAAGCACTTACAAGAACTACTAAGAAGTTTCAGAAAATACAGTAATGACAAGGCTTTATTTCAAGACTTTCAATGGGAATTTTTTTGTTTTGAGACAGCTACTTGATATGTGACTCATGTTGAACTGGAACTCATGACCCACCTGCTTCATCTTCCTGGATGCTGGAATTACAGGACCATAATGCCACACTTAGCTTGAATGGGTGCTGTTGCTTTTTTTTTTTGGCCAGTCCTGAGGCTTGAACTCAGGGCCTGGGCACTGTCCTTGGACTTTCTCAAGGCTAGAGCTCTACCACTTGAGGTACAGCACCATTTCTGGCTTTTTTCTATGCATGTGGTACCGAGGAATCAAACCTGGGTCTTCCTGCATGCTAGGCAAGCACTCTACCACTAGGCCAAACTCACGGCCCCAGAATGGGTGTTTTTTACAGAGCTAAATATGGGAAGAAAATATGATATGAAAGGAATTAAAAGCAAGGATGGTAGAAAATCTGAAACTAGGTGCCAATGACACATACCCAGAACCCTAATTACTCAGAAGGCTGAGATTTAAGAAGAAAATCCACGGGCCGGGAGTTTGGCCTAGTGGTTAAAGTGCTTGCCTAGCATGCATGAAGACCTGGGTTCAATTCCTCGATACCACATACATAGAAAAAAGCCGGAAGTGGTGCTGAAGCTCAAGTGGTAGAGCTCTAGCCTTGAGAAAACCCAAGGACAGTGCTCAGGCCCTGAGCTCAAGCCCAGGACTGGCAAAAAAAAAAAAAAAAAGAAAAGAAGAAAATCCATGAGACTCTTATTTTCAATAAATCACCCAAAAGCGAGAAGTGGAATTGTGTTCTAGTGGTTAAGTGCTGCTAGCTTTGAGCAAAAGAGCTCAGAGGCTGGGGCAGGGAGCATAGCCTAGTGACAGTACTTGCCTAGCATGTACTGGGTTTGAGTCCACATTCTCAGAAAAAGCCAGAAGTAGAGCTATGAAGAGAACTAGCATAGAGAAAAAAAAATGTCCAAGGACAGTACCCAGGTCCTGAATTCAAGCCCCAGGACTGGTCCAAAAAAAAAAAAAAAGACAAAAGAGAAAAAGAAAAGAAAGAAACAAATGTTTCTTTTTTTTCTTCCAGTCCTAGGGCTTGAACTCAGGGACTGGGCACACTGTCCTTGAGCTTTCTCAAGGCTAGCACTCTACCACTTGAGCCACAGTTACCACTTACAGCTTTTTCTGTGTATGTGGTACCGACGAATCAAATCCAGGGCTTTGTGCATACTAGGTAAATACTCTACTAGACCACACTCCTGCCCCCCTCACCCCCAAATCTTTAATAACCTAAAGGGAAACTGACTGAGGCACTAGGAGGAAAATTCTCATGCTATTAAGCATAAAAACCAAGGAGTATGAAAATGGTACTCACGTCAGAGTGACAATAGCAGAGGCCAACTGCAGTCTGAGTTCCATGTTTCTGAAGTATTTATTTTGGAATGGGCGTTTGGAAGAGCCAAGAACCCTCACAGTCACTAACACAGTTTTGCCTATCTCAACCTAGTGTTTGAAAAAAAATAAAAAGAAATAGATTGTAGTTAGAGGACTCTCATTTTTCAAGGACAGTCTTTTTGAGGGCAGCAAACTTTTATGTTCATGCCAAATGTCCTTGATTAGTCTTTGAAAAATAAGCTTATCCATGTATACTAATTTTGTGTATATATGTATATGTGTAGGTCATGGGAAATATTTGTATTTATTTGGTAAAGGTTATAGTATACACAGTATTTTATGTTTACTTGTTGTTTTTTCTTCCAGTCTTGGGGCTTGCATTCAGAGCCTGAGCACTGTCCATGGGCTCTACCACTTGAGCCACAGCACCACTTCTGGCTTTTTTTTTTCTGTATGTGGTACTGAAGAATAGAATCTGTGTCTTTGTGCATAGCTAGGCAAGCACTCTACAACTAGACCACACTCCCAGCTCCAACATAGTATTTTAGCAGACATTATATTGAGATTCTAGCTAGGCCCCGGTGGCTCATACCTGTAACCCTAGCTACTCAGGAGGCTGAGATCTGAGGATCACAGTTCAAAGCCAGCCCAGGCAAGAAAGCCAGGGGGATTCTAATCTCCAATTAAAAGTGTTACTGTGGATCAAGTGTTAGAGTGCTAGGCTTGAGCTGAAGAGCTCAGGGACAGTGCCAAGTCCAGGGTTAAAGCCCCACATTGGAAAAAAAAAAAAAGATTCTATCTGGGGCTGGGATATGACTTGAGTGGTAGAATATTTACTGAGCATGGGTAAGGCCTTGGGGTTGAATCATCAAAGATAGATAGATACATATAGAGGGAGTTGTATGATGGGGACTAACATTTCTCACCTTATCAATCAGATCAAGCTCCAGCTCTTGTATGTCTGAGACTCTGAGATGGGCTGTAGCTGGACCTAAGAAAGCCAAGCACAGATCATAGACTTCCAAGGTGAGGAATCCAGGATGTACTGGAACTAACTATAAGGAAGAAGATGGGTAAAAATTAACAAACATACTGTAGTCAAAATCATACCAAGTATTTCAATCCCAAATAGGAAATAAACCTTAGCTTCCTTTGAGATAAGAATTCTCAAAGGTCAAGTTACATACTGCAGGCACAGCAGTTTGTCTCCTTAAAATGTTTCAGTTTATGGCAAAATATTTACCTTAATGAATATTAACTGATCAAGAGAGGCTAAGTTAACTGAATTTAAGTGGAATCTAATATATATAACCAGCTTTATTATTTACAGGGGAAAATGGTAGAACACTAGCCTTGAGGAAGCTCAAGGATGGTGCCCCGAGTTCAAGGCCTAGGACTGGCAAAAAAATTTTTTAAAGAAAAATAAATTAAAAAATAATAAAAACACAATGGATTTTTTTCAGTCTTTCTTTTACAATGATCTTTTATCTGAAACCATCAATTAATTAATCTGGAAATATTTCTACAGCTCACCTGGACAGAACTTTCTGCTTCCATGTAAATGATGGAGACAATATCCTGCTCACTGCTGTTGACTAAAAAATAACCAGATCCTTCCACAAGGCTAAATGTTTCCTAGGGAAAAAATTAGACATACATTACTTATTTCCTTCCATTTATAAATAAATAAAGAAAATAGCTTTGGGGCCAGAAGTTTGGCCTAATGGGAGTGTTTGCCTAGCATGCATACACAAAAAAAGTAGGAAATGGGACCGGGAGTTTGGCCTAGTGGTAGAGTGCCTGCCTAGCATGCACGAAGACCCAGGTTCAATTACTCGGTACCACATACATAGAAAAAGCCAGAAGTGGTGTGGTGGCTCAGGGTAGAACACTAGCCTTGAGGAAAGCCCAAGGACAGTGCTCAGGCCCTGAGCTCAAGCCCAGGACTGGCAAAAAAAAAAAAAGTAGGAAATGGTGCTGTGGCTCAAGTGGTAGAATGCTAGCCTTGAGAAAGCCCAAGAACAGTGCTTAGGCTCTGAGTTCAAGCCCCAGGATTGACGAAAAAGAAAAGAAAACAGCTTCTACCAAAGAGGAATAAAAATAGAAATTAAATAATTAAAGTGATTAAAAAAATAAGGATACTGAAGCTATTTACATATATATATATATCAGTGACTTTCAACATATTAACATATACGAAAGCTTTCTAATTGCTGTGCTATTGATTTTAATAACCTCTCCTCCAATATGATTCTGCTTAGCCAAACCCATAAAGTTTCTACCTTCACATCTGGGTGGTTGTAAATGGTGGCATTCTCCGGCAATACCGCTACATCATCCACCAAGAGCAGCTCCACAGTTGCAGATCTGGGCAACTTGCAAATTTCCTAGCAAAGTAACAATCACCACAAAGGTGAATATGAACTTCTAATTCCTCAGATCAGAAAGAGAACGTTCTTGAATTCATTTAAGTGCTAAAGGCTCATGCCTATAATCCTAGCTACTCTGGAGGCTGACATCTGAGCATCCAGTTTGGAAGCCAGCCTAGGCAGGAAAGTTTGTGAAACTCTTATTTCCAAGTAACCACCAAAAAGCTGAAAGTAGAGCTGTGACTCAAGTGGTAGAGTGACAAGATTGAGCAAAAGAGCTCAGGGACAGCACTAAGACCGAATTCAAGCCCCATCACCACACACAAAAAAATAAGATAGCAGGTTTCACTTCTATTAAACAGGCTTAAATATCACACACACATATATTTCTTTATTAGACAGGGTTTGCTGAGAAGCCTAAATTAATTCTGAAGTTTGATCAACTTCAGTAAAAAGTTATTTTTAAGCAGGCCCCGCCACAAGGTCATTCTGAACTAGTTCTAAACCAGCAGAGATAGCAGCTTCAAAGGTGTTTGCCCAGGGCAGCATGACCCACTGACCCACAGGTGATGCTTGCCCAGGGCAGAGGGTCCCACAGATGGTGTTTTCCCAGGGTAGGATGACCCACAGGTGACGTTTGCCCAGGGCAGGATGACCCACGGGTGACGTTTGCCTAGGGCAAGATGTCTCTAACCAATCAGTTTGAAGTACCCAGCCCCTTTGAGTTCTTCCCCACTTTATGATACGTCAATTATGTTTTAGAGTTGTTCTGTGACGCTATGATGTATGCAAAGCCCTTGCCTTCCCCAAAGAAGTGTATAAAAAGTGCTGTAACTCTGGGCTTGGGGCTCTCAGCATCACAGGTTGCAGCCATGTAAGCGGGAGCCCAGGCTCAAGCTTGCAATAAAGACTCCTTTCCTTTTCTATTGGTTCTGGTCTCTGGTGGTCTTTTGGGTAAAGATTCTGAACTCAAGCATTACATGGTATGTAGCTCAGGATGGGATCACAGGCATGTACAACTATCCAAGTCTAATTTAAGGTTTCTTTCTTATCCTTTCTGCTGGCACCAGGGTTTGAACTCCGGGCCTTGAGCTTGTTCAGCTTGATTGCTTTGCTGTAATTCTATCACTTGAGTTATTCCTCCAGCTGAGTTTTTTGCTGCTTGAAAATGGAGCCTTCTAGGGCCTGGAGTTTAGCCTAGTGGTAGAGTGCTTGCCTAGCATGCTCGAGGACCCAGGTTCAATTCCTTGGTACCACATACATAGAAAAAAGCCAGAAGTGATGCTGAGGCTGAAGTGGTAGGGCTCTAGCTTTGAGAAAGTCCAAGAACTCAGGCCCTGAGCTCAAGCCCAGGACTGGCAAAAAAAAAAAAAAAAAAAAGAAAATGGAGCCTTCTAGACTGGTCTGCCCAGGCCAACCTCTTGAATAGCTATAGGGTTAGACAGAGTCACCAGCACCTGGTTTAATTTATGTTTCCTATATTCTCCATTCATTACTAATTAGGTATGGTGGCACATACCTGTAATCCTTAGTAATCTGGAAGCTAAAGCAAGAGGATTCAGAGTTAAAGGTCAGGCTGAGCTACACAGCAAGATCCTGTTTCAATCTCAACTCCTCTGCCTCAAAAAAAATGTAATAATCTCCACTCACCTTTGGGCTTTTAGTCTCTGAATAACCCACAAAATTGACTCCAATGAGTACAGTCCCTTTAATCTGATGCACTTTAAGGATCTGATGACCTGGAAACATGCAGAAAGATCTTATGTGAGAAACAAGACCAGGAGGGCCAGGAGCATGGCCTAGTGGTAGAGTGCTTGCCTAGTATGCATGAAGACCTGGGTTCAATTCCTCGGTACCACATGCATAGAGAAACAATACCAGAGCTGGGAGTGTAACCTAGTATTAGAATTCTCACCTAGCATGGAAATCCTGGGTTCAATTCTTTGGTATCACATATACAAAAAAGGCAAGTGGCACTGTGGCTCAAGTGGCAGAGTGCTAGCCTTGAGCAAAAAGTGTCCAAGGACAGTTCTCAGGCCCTGAGTTCAAGCCCCAGGATTGGAAAAAAAAAAAAAAGTTAAAAGGGTCATTATTCTTCCCCCACTCCCCCAGTCCCCCCCCCCCCCGGGCCTGGGTGTTGTCCCTGAGCTCCTCAGCTCAAAGCTACCACCCTTACCCCTTTAGCCACAGTGACACTTCCTGTTTTCCTGTTTTAGTGGTCAACTGGAGTCTCAAGCTGGCTTTGAACTGTGATCCTCAGATCTCAGCTTCCTGAGTAACTAGGGTTACAAGCATGAGCCACTTCCAGGGCCCAGCTTACTCTTAATTGAGTTTTTTTTTTTTTTTTTTTTTTTTTTTTGCTAGTCCCAGGGCTTGAACTCAGGGCCTGGGCACAGTCCTTGGGCTTTTTCAAGGCTAGTACTCTACCACTTGAGCTGCAGCACCACATTTGGTTTTTTTCTATGTATGTGGTACTGAGGAATCAAATAGGGATTTGTGCATGCCAGGCAAGCACTCTGCCACTAGACTAAATTCCCAGCCTCTAGTTTTAGAGTTTTTGATTTTCTTTTGTTGTGCTGGATATGGAACCCAGGTGTGTGTGTGTGTGTGTGTGTGTGTGTGTGTGTACAGACAGCAAGAAAGAGTGGGAGAGAGGAGAGAGGGATGGGAGGGAGAGGGGGGAGAGAAGAGAGAGAGGGAAAAGGGGAGAAAGGAGAGAGAGAGAGAATAATATGTACGACAGTCCTAGGTCTTAAACTCAGGCCAGGCCCTGTCCCTGAGGATTTTTTTTCTTTTTCTTTTTTTTTTTTTTGTCAGTCCTGGGGCTTGAACTCAGGGCCTGGGCTCTGTTCCTGAACTTAAGCCACAGTACCACTTCCAGGTTTTTCTGTTTATGTGGTACTGAGCACTTCTCATGTCAAAGCATCCTAGCTGTATGACAGCTCCTAGAGGAACTGTGTTTTCCTGGCCCACTCCGGACCCAAGAAAATCCTTAATGGGAACCACTTAGCACGTATTCCATGTGAAAGGATTTATACATTTCTATATACCATGTAACTGGGTCTGTCCGCTGCCATCATCTTTGGCTACCATCTCCATTGACTTATAATCTTCAAAATAGGCTAGAGTCTCATTGGAAGATTTCCATTCTAGTATCAGTGAACTGAAATTATCAAACTTTCTCCTATGTTGGTCAAACACTGCTAGTTCCAAGACTGTGTCCCTCAGGCTAGATACAGGAATCTGTATTAAAATAAAAATAATGAAAAGAAAAAAATTAAATCTAATACACTGAGAGATGGTAAGATATCCTTGAAGATTAAGAATCATGTTTCAGTGCCAGAGTTTGGCCTAGTGGGAGAGTGCTTGCCTAGAATGCACAAAGACCTGGGTTTGATTCCTTGGTACCACATACACAGAAAAAGCCAGAAGTGGTGCTGTGGCTCAAGTGGTAGAGCTCTAGCCTTGAGAAAACCCAAGGACAGTGATCAGGCCTTGAATTCAGTTCACAGGACTGGCAAAAAAAAAAAAAAAAGAATCATGTTTCATCTTTCTAGTTTGACAAACTTCAAATATATACCAAAAACAGAATAGGGCCGAGAGTATGACCTAGCTACCGCTGGCCTAGCAAGCACAAAGCCCTGGGTTCAATTCCTCAGTACCACATACACAGAAAAAGCCAGAAGTGGCACTGTGGTTCAAGTGATAGAATGCTAACCTTGAACAAAAAAGTGTTCAAGGACAGTTCCCAGGCCAAATTCAAGCCCCAGGACCAGCAAAAAATACACAAAAATGAGTAAGTTGGGCACTGGTGGCTCACACCTGTAATCCTACTCAGGAGGCTAAATTCGGAGGATAGTGCTTCAAATCCAGCCTGAGTAGAAAAGTCCCTGTGAGATTCTTATCTCCAATTAAGTACTCAAAAACTGGAAGTGGTGCCAGGAGCAGTAGCTCATGCCTGTAATTCTAGCTACTCAGGAGGCTGAGATCTGAGGATCACAGTTCCAAGCCAGCCCCAACACTTAAGACTGTGAGACTCTTATCTCCAATTAAGCACTAGAAAATGGGAAGTGGTCTGTGGCTGAAGGAGTAGGGTGGTAGCCTTGAGCTGAAGAGCTCAGGGATAACACCCAGGCCCAGAGTTTAAGCCCCATGACTCACAAACAAAACAAAAAGTGGAGCTGTAGCTCAAAGTGGTCATGTGCTAGCCCTGAGAACAAAGATGGTCAGGGTCAGTGTCCAGGACCTGAGTTCAAGCCCCAAAGCCAGAAAAAAAAAATGGAAAAAAAAGAAAACTATTTGGAAATTATTTAGGAAACTCTAAATGTCTATTTTCATAACCAGAAGCTATCTGTATGTCTAAGTAGGGTAACAAAATCAAGTATAGCCAGTTTTAACTCTTTTTCTCTCTTTTCAAAGACCATCAGAGAAAAAGTAAGAAATAATGTCATTCTTTTAACTTTAATAGAAAAGTAGTATATCAGACCTTTTGTATCTAAGTATGTAAGACAAAAATGCCTTACTTTGAAAACATCCTCCATACTTACCAGTTGTTTGTTGTGCTGTGGCAGAGGGCATGGCTGGGCACCAACTGGCACCTTATATACTGGTGTCACTGACATGCTGGCAGGGTGGGCACATATGAAACGCACCTGCACAACCTCTATAGCTGGACTGGGGTTTAGAACACCTGGGTGATTTCCAATTCGGAATGTGAGGACCTTTAAGAAAATATCAGAGCAAGAAATAATTATGAGCCAGGCACGGTGGCTCATGCCTGTAATCCTAGCTGCTTGGGAGGCTAAGATCTAAGGATGGAGGTTAAAAGCCAGCCCAGGCCACTAAAGAACCAAGAGACTCTTTTTTTTTTTTTTGCCAGTCCTGGGCTTGAGCTCAGGGCCTGAGCACTGTCCTTGGACTTTCTCAAGGCTAGAGCTCTACCACTTGAGCCTCAGCACCACTTCTGGCTTTTTTCTATGTATGTGGTACCGAGGAATCGAACCCGGGTCTTCATGCATGCTAGGCAAGCACTTTAATCACTAGGCCAAACTCCCAGCCCAAGAACCAAGAGACTCTTATCTTCAATTAATCACTAGAAAACGGGGAAGTGGGGCTGTAGTGGTATCCTTGAGCTGAAGAGCTCAGGGACAGTCCGGGGCCCAGAGTTCAAGCCCCATGGTCCACTTAAGAAAAAAAGAAAAGATGGGCTGGGAGTTTGGCCTAGTGGTTAAAGTGCTTGCCTAGCATGCATGAAGACCAGGGTTCGATTCCTCGGTACCACATACATAGAAAAAAGCCGGAAGTGGTGCTGAGGCTCAAGTGGTAGAGCTCTAGCCTTGAGAAAGTCCAAGGACAGTGCTCAGGCCCTGAGCTCAAGCACAGGACTGGCAAAAAAAAAAAAGAAAAGATACAGGGCGAGAAGTTTGGCCTAGTGGTAGAGTGCTTGCCTAGCATGCACAAAGACCCGGGTTCAATTCCTCAGTACCACATACATAGAAAAAGGCCGGAAATGGTGCTGAAGCTCAAGTGGTAGAGCCTTGAGAAAGTCCAAAGACAGGGCTCAGGCCCTAAGCTCAAGCCCAGGACTGGCAAAAAAAAAAAAAGAAAAAAATACATCATATGCATGTGGGGAAATAGCACAATGAAATCTATCTGTACAACGAAGGATGTAATTCAAATATATACATAAATTAGGAAAACTCAAATGCAAAAACCATCTTGAATTATTTAGTAAACTACTAAATGAACTTACTTAAACTGCTGGGTATATGCAACATACAGTAAGAATAAAAAACAGTGCTCTAGCAGTAGCTTTGAGCCCCACGACCCACAAAAACAAAAGTCCTCTAATCAATAATTAGAAATTTTCCCTCTATAACTGATTATGGTAAAGTATTCCTGTAATTCCATCTCTGAGGAAGCACAGGTAAAGGGATCAAGATTCGAAGCCAGCCTAGACTATGTGACAGTATTCTGCCTCAAAAAACAAACAACAACAAACTATGGTTTTCTTTCTAATTAATACTAAATCTATTGGAATCTGAAAATGAATGGCTAAAAGTCAAAAGGAGTTAGAATATTGCAGTGTAAGTGCTAATATTATAGCAATGTTAGAAACTGACTTCTTCACCTGTTCCCCTAAATTCAGGCACAGGACTCGGTAGATATACTGGTTCTGTTTTCTCTTAGCTGGAAGCCGGACTTCTGTTATTTCAATCTTCTCTGTCTCTTCTACACTTAGTTCCAGGAAAAATCGAGAGGGCTCCAAGATCCACGGACGAGGGCCCCCTTCAAATACCATTTCCTTCACAGATTTCCATGTCACCAGGGCCACTTCCACAGGGTTTAAGGCCTTAAAAGAAATTAATCCTTGGTTGGTTAAGAAAATAAATATCTAAAAAATTTTGTTAACTTTTATTATTTATTTGCTTATTAATTTTTGCTAGTACCGGAGTTTAAGCTTACTTTCATACCAGCTTGGCTTTCTTGCTTGGCTGGTGCTCTACTGCTTGAGCTATCCTTTCAACCTGACTTTTTGATTGTTAATTGAAGATGGAGTTTCACAGACTTTACTGCCTCCGCTGGCATTAAATTGAAATCCTTCGGTTCTTACCCTCCTGAATAGCTAGGTTACAGGTTTGAGACACCAGATTCTGGTTATTATTTTGCTTTTTAAGAGTCTTGCTGTTTCCCAGGCTGATCTTGAACTGCTAGGCTTAAGAGATCTCCTGGGACTATAAGCACACAATGCCTGGCTCAACAGTGTGTGTGTGTATGTATGGAGCTTGAGCTCAGGACCTTGAGCTCTGGCACTGAAGCTGGTGTTTTATCATTTGGTTGGTTCAACTATTGTTGGGAGCCAGAGTGGAATCAAACTGTAACTTTTGCCTGGGTTGGCCAAGAACTTAATCCTCTCTCTGCCTCCTGATTAGAGGTATGTACAAACATTTCCAACTCTTATACCTACTTAAAAAAAAAAGAAATTTTTTTTTTTTGGTGCAGGGAACATAGCCTAATAGTAGAGGTGCTCACCTAGCATGCACAAAACCCTGGGTTCGATTCCTCAGAACCACATACACAGAAAAGCTGGAAGTGGCACTATGGCTCAAGTGGCAGAGCACTATTCTTGTGCAAAAAAGTACCCAAGAGTAATGCCCAGGCCCTGAGTTCAAGCCCCAGGACTGGAGATATATATATATATGCCAGGGTGTATTGGCTCATGCCTGCAATCCTAGCTACTCAGGAGGCTGAGATCCGAGGATCAAAGTTCAAAGTCAGCCTGGGCACAAAAGAACCTGAGACTCAGCTTGGCTCAAGAGTAGGGTGGTAGCCTTGAGCTGAAGAGCTCAGGGACAGCACCCAGGCTGAGTTCAAGTCCCATGACCCACAAAAAAAAAAAAATCAATCAATCAATCTATCAATCTATCTATCTATCTAGATATATATTTTTTCTAATGAGATTTAGTACAATGTTTTGTACACAAAAGGTATTGTAAATATCTGCATAATCTTTTTTTTTGGCTCCTACCCCTGGAGCCATATCTCCACTTTCTGCATAATCATTTTAGGTCAATATTTTATATAGGGCTAGAGGTATAACCCAGTGGTAGAGCACAAAGGCTGGTTTGCAGTCCAGCACAAAAAAACTAAATTAAAAAAAACTAAAACAAGTTATGTTTTACTTACTTTTTCCTAAAAAATTTTTTTTTTTTTTTTGCCAGTCCTGGGTTTGAGCTCAGGGCCTGAGCACTGTCCTTGGACTTTCTCAAGGCTAGAGCTCTACCACTTGAGCCTCAGCACCACTTCCGGCTTTTTTCTATGTATGTGGTACCGAGGAATCGAACCCGGGTCTTCATGCATGCTAGGCAAGCACTTTAACCACTAGGCCAAACTCCCGGCCCCAAAAAACTACTTTTTTATAGTCAAAAGTTTTATTATTGCTGAGTCTTGTATTCCTAGCTATTCAGAAGCTGAGATCTGAGGATTGTGGTTCAATAGCAGTCTGGGTGGGAAAGTCTGGGAGACCCTTATCTCCATGAAAACTACCAGTAAATAAATAAAAGTAAACAAATAAACAGCTAGAAAAGAAGCTATGGCTCAAGTGATAGGGTATTAGCCTTGAGCAAAAGAAGCCTGGTTCAAGCCTCAGTGCTGGCAAAACAAAACAAAACAATTATTTACCTTGGACAGGTACTAATGGCTCCTGACTGTAATCCTGTTTACTCAGGAATCTAAGACCTGATGATCAAGGTTCCAGGGTAACCCAGGCATATAAATCTGAGAGATTTTATCTCCAAGTAACTAGCAAAAAGCCATGAGTTGGACTGTGGCTCAAGAGCTAGAGTGTTAGCTTTGAGCAAAGAGCTCCAGGCTCTGAATTCAAGCCCCAGTATAAAAAAATAAGTCACTTACCTTGATTTTTCCTAAGAATTATCTTAACACCAAGATCTCTCTCCCCAGCCCTCCTCCAGTAATGGGGGCTGGAACTCAGGTCTTAGGCACTATCCTTGAGCTTTCTCAAACTTAGTGTTCCATCACTTGAGCCACAGCACCACTTTGGCTTTTTCTGTATATGTGAGACCAAGGAATCAAGCCTAGAGCTTTGTGCATGCTAGGCAAGCACTCTACTACTAGGCCACTCTCCTGGCCCTGACAGCAAGATCTTATTGGTATTAATGACTTAAGATCTCAGAATTGCTCATGTTTGTTCATGTCTGGTATTCTACCCACATGCCACTGTGCTCAGCTTTTTCTTGGTTGAGGTGGGGGGTATCTCAAACTTTATTTCTCCCAAACCTGTCCAATTGCTAGGACTATAGATGTAAGCTACTACACCCAGCTTCTACTTTTGAGTCACTTGTCATTATAACTTATTGGGCCAAACTTTCAGGCTAAAAATGTGTAAGTATACAGGATAAAAATGATTTAACTTTTTCATAGGATATCAAATTATTTTGCAGGGCATTACAAAAGGGACAATGATAATACTTTGCAACTTAATATTTATAAAAATATTTGTACATGTAAAAATTTTAAAAACCATCTTATGATTAATATATTAAATAGACTTTCCTATGCATATTTTATATATCAATAAAAAAGAATATCTAAAATTTGCTGATAGAAGTTAAAGGTATTTTTGAGTATCAGTATACAGGAATCCTGAGGGAGCAAACTCCCTGAGACTCAATTTTGATAAGAGAGGTTGGTGGAATGAGCAGGACTCAGGTGGTAGACCATTTCCCTAACTATATGAGGCTGGGGTTGGAGCCTTGGCTTAGATGATAGACCACTAGCCAATGAACGAGCAAAAGCATCAGGTACTGATTTAGAATCTCAAGCCTGGCCCTGAAAAACAGGAGTGGAGGGAGAGAGGAAGAGAGGGAGAGGGAGAGACAGAGACAGAGAGGCAGAGACAGAGAAGGAGGGAGGGAGGAAAGGAGAAAGAGGAGAGAAAGAGAGAGAAAGAAAAGAAAAGGTAAGGCAATAAACGGCATTTATTACTGAGGCTGAGTTCATTTCTAGTACCACCAAAAATAAAAGCAACAATATCATTAATTCAGAATACCACAGATGGCTAGGAAGCCGCTAAATACAACCATGAAAAGAAAGGCCACTATTTTATGAAATATCTCACCTTTAGGGGTTCATAGGCAGCCACTGTGGCACTGCTTTCCAAATACTCTTCATTTTCAGTGATACTGACTGTCACCAGAGTATGGCCTAAAGATTTAGCTGCTATGTGTATACTGGAACAGTGCCTTGGTCCAGGTCTTTGAATACCTTTGAATAAAAAACCCCAAACACACCATGATTTCAGCAGGGTAATAAGAGGTCAGTTGTCAAGGAAATCAAGCTACAGAAATAAAAGTTTGATATATTAAAAATCACAATGAGTCAGGTGCCAGTGGTTCACATCTGTAACTCTAGCTACTCAGCAGGTTGAAATTTAAAGAATCATGGGTCAAAACTAGCAAAGCAAAAAAGTCCATGAGACTATCTTCAAATTGATTAGCAAAAAGCAGAGGTGGAGGTATGGTTCAAGTGGCAGAACACTAGCTGAGTAAGTCTGAAGCTCTGAATTCAAGCCTCTGTACTGTCAAAATAAACAAAACCAACAACCAAAAAATCGTAATATAATCCCTAGGCTCAGCTGGGCACTGGTGACGGACTCTCTCCTATAATCCTAGAGATTCACAAGGCTGAGATATGATGATTTAGTTAGAAGCCAATCCAGGCAGAAAAGTCCCTAAGACTGTTCTCTAATTAGACATCAAAAAGCTAAAAGCGAAGTTGTGACTCAAGTAGTAGAGCACCAGCATTAAGCAAAAAAGCTCTGAGCCAGTGACCACACTCTGAGTTCAAGCCTCAGACTCGGCTGGTACACACACAGACACAGACACAGACACAGACACAGACACAGACACATAGACACACAGACACACAGACACACAGACACACACACACACCCTAATCAGATTGATGTCATGTAGTCTTTTTTTTTAGGATAAGGATATAACTCTAGCATGATCAAGGGCTAGGTCTGATCCTTAGTACTGAAAACAAAAAAAAAAACAAAACTGGCTAGGCACTAGTGGCTTAGCTAGCTACTCAGGAGACTGAGATCTGAGGATTGCAGTTGGAAGCCAGCCTGGGTAGGAAGGCCTGTGAGATTCTTTTTTTTTTTTTTTTAGGTCTATGAGAGTCTTATCTCCATTTAATCACCAGAAAAATGGAAGTGGCACTGTGGCTCAAAGTTGTAGGACACTAGCCTTGAGCTAAAGAGCTCAGGGACAGCACCTACATCAAGTTAAGCCCCATGACTGACAAAGAAAAGAAAGAAAGAAAGGGAGAAAGAAAGAAAGAAAGAAAGAAAGAAAGAAAGAAAGAAAGAAAGAAAGAAGAAAAAGTCTGGTATGGTAATAGTGTCCACTGAAGCAGAATGACTATAAGCTCTAGTCCAGCATGAGCTACATAGTGAAACCCTGTAGAAAGAAAGAAAGAAAGAAAGAAAGAAAGAAAGAAAGAAAGAAAGAAAGAAAGAAAAGAAAGAAAGAAAGAAAACTGGAATGATATGAACTTAAAGTACAGTAATTTCTAAATTAATGATTGGTCTAGACTGATGATTGGTCTCTTAATTCAAGTTCAAATAAAAAGTATCTAGTCTTACCTTCTTTGAAAAGAGTAAAAACTCCTTGCTTATCTGAGTTCATATCCAAGGATAAATGAGAGCAGTCTGTGAATGCAATGGTCTCTTTGGTTTCCTTATTTATATGATACATTGCAATAGGGATTTCTATAATCTGACCAATTTCCACATCAGCATGATATGGTAACAGTTCAATTTTGTTCAGTTTTAGAACATATACCTAAAGAAAAACAATTCAGCTTGTAGAAAAACCTTAGAAATAATTCTCTAAAATGTTAAATACAAGCAGGGTGCAGTGGGTCACCTCTGTAATCTTAGTTATTCGGGAGGCTGAGATCTGAGAATCGTGGTCCAAAGCAGCATGGACACTAAAGCCCTCGAGACTTGTATCTCCAATTAACCACTAGAAAACTCAAAGTGGCTCTAGGGGTAGGGCGGTAGCCTTGAGCTGAAGAGCTTAGGGACTGAGCCCAGGCCCACACACACAAAAACGTTAAACACAGGGGTCAGGAGTTTGACCTAGTGGAACAGTGCTTGCCTAGCATGCATGAAGACCCAGGTTCAATCCCTCAGTACCACATACATAGAAAAGCTGGAAGTGGTGCTGTAGCTCAAGTGGCAGAGCGCTAGCCTGAGGAAAAAGCCCAGGGACAGGGCTCAAGCCTTGAGGCTCAAGCCCTAGGACTGGCAAAAAAAAAATAGGTAACACAGGTAGGTGCTGGTGGCTCACATCTGTAATCCTAGTTACTCCTCAGGAAACTAAGTTCTGAGGATCCTGATTTGAAGCCAGCCTGGTAGGATTGTTTATTGAGATTCTTTTTTTTTCTTTAGCAGTCCTGGGGCTTGAACTCAGGGCACAGGCATTGTCTTTGAGCCCCAGCACCACTTCCAGCTTTTCCTGTGTGTTACCAAGGAATTGAAACCGGGTCTTCATTCATGCTAGGCAAGCACTCTGCCACTAGGTCAAACTCCCAGTCCCATTTCTGGCTTTTTTCTATGTATGTGGTACTGAGGAATTGAACCTGGGTCTTCGTGCATGTTAGGTAAGCCCTCTGCCACTAGGCCAAACTCCCAGCCCATAAGTAATGTTTTTAAGTTGCTAAGCTGCACTTGAAGTATTTTTAAACATGCTACTATGCCTAAGTTCAGACAAGAATGTTTAGAGGTAGTAGGGTTTCATTGAAACCTTACCTTAATTTCCCCATATCGAAATGGATTTTGTACATCTCTGGCCAAAATAGTACTATTTCCCCTGACTTGACCTGCAGTCACAACTCCTTTAGTGGTTACCATGGCTACTGTTTCATTAGAAGACGTCCAAGTGAAGTTGCCACTACCACCTTCTACCTGTAAAAAAGCACAACATTATATTTACTATAGGAAGAAAAACAGAATTTAACTGAAAATGTGAAGTTTTACTGGTGAAATAAAGCTATATCATAAATTATGTTTACATGTTAGGAAACTGGAGCTATTGTAAAATAACTAAATGAACAAGAATAACAGCTGAGGAAAGATAACATCAGAAAAGGAGCTGGGGCGGTGGCTCAGGCCTGTAATCCTAGCTACTCAAGAGGCTGAGATCTGAGGATCAAGGTTCAAAGCCAGCCCAGGCACAAAAGGACCTGACAGTCATCTTCAATTAACCTCTAGAAAATGGGAAGTGGGGCTTGGTAGGTGGTAGCCTTGAGCTGAAGAGCTCAGGGACAATGCACTGGCCCAGGGAAAGGGTGGTAGCCTTGAGCTGAAAAGGTCATCAACAGCACCCAGGCCAAGTTAAAATCCCATGACCCACAAAAAGAAAGGAAGGAAGGAAGGAAGGAAGGAAGGAAGGAAGGAAGGAAGGAAGGAAGGAAGGAAGGAAGAAAGGAGTCAATACAAGATGCAAGGGAATCCCACAAGACCACATACAACTCCTAGGGAAAGGCTATATGCCAGAGATGTAGAAAGTATACCAAGTCTTGTGAGATGATAGTATTCAAGGACAAGATTTACTTAGTGGTCACCAAAAAAAGTGACTGACCAAGCCAATTGCTGGTGGCTCATGCCTGTAATCCTAGCTACTCAGGAGGCTGAGATCTGAGGATCACAGTTCAAAGCCAGCCTGGGCACAAAAGTCCATGAGACGTATTTGCAATTAACCACCAGAAAACTGGAAGTGGCTCTATGGCTCAAGTGGTAGAACTCAGGCTCAGACTTCAAGCCTCATGGCTGAAAAAAAAAAAGTGTGTATATATATATTAACATATATATATATAGATATAGATATAGATTGCCTAGCATGCACGAAGCCCTCAGTTTGATTGCTCAGTACCATATTAGCAGAAAAAGCCAGAAATGGTGCCATGGCTCAAATGATAGAGTACTAGCCTTGAGAAAGCTCAAGGACAGTGCTCAGGCTCTGAGTTCAAGCCCCAGGACCAGCAAAACAACAAACAACAACAAAAAAAAGAAAAGAAAACTGACTGACTATATTGTCATTGGAGGGAAATAACATTTTTCATTAGTAAATTAACTTATCAGAGAAACTGACTTATGTCTTTATGAATTCTGATGTTACAGGACACCATACCTGTACTTTGTAACGATATAATACTTCTTGAGGATGATGAGGAAATGCCAGAAAGCAAGGCTTAAGCTTGATGGGAAAATAAATCTTCACTTCTTGTTGGTGTTTGATTAGAAATTTTATAGGCTGAATACTGCTATTCTACAGGAAAAAGAATAAAAGGACAAAACAGATTCTGTCAGTACTGTTTCCTTTTGTTATTTTATTGGTTTTATGAGACAGGATCTTGCTACGTAGCTCAGGTTGGTCACAAATTTTCCATCTTCCTGTCTCAGGCTTCCAACTGTAATGAGTACTTGAGATTTTGAAATTCCTGGATATGCATATTTATATCAGGTTGCTTAAACTTGTCCCTAGACCCATGATACTTGCTTGCTTTGTATTTTTACTTTTTTGATTATGGATCATTTTTATCGCTATGCCTGATTTTATTAATTTTTCCCATATCTACAGTCATACATCTTTCAAAGCATCTTTTTAGAGGTTCACATAACTACAAAACTTCTCCTTCTAGAATGCATGATTCACTGGTTTTAGTATGTTCAGAATTGTATAACCATTACTATAATCTAAGATTCTACTACTTTCATCAACCTAAAATGAATTTCCCTCTGAAAACAAACATTAGGAAACCAGAACTTAGAGGCAAAAAGAATAATGAATTTTTCAGGAATTGAAAGTTCAGTATGACTGAAGCATAAGAAAAGAGTGACAAGACCTGAGGCTGTAAAAGTTGTCAAGGGGCAATCATTAAATAGTATCACAGAATCAAATGTATACAACAGTATACCTTTAAGTACTTAAAATGGCTTATTAAGGTGGGCCTATACTAACAAGGAATGGTAAGAACCAAAGCAGATTGAGTACAGTCTAAATGATACAGCCTTTGTTACAAATGTGTTGTGTTTTTCTAGAAATCACAGGTCTTGTTTATTTGTGTTTTTAATTTAATTTTTTGTCCATTAAGGACTTTAATTCTGGGTCTGGAACTGTCCCTGTGTTCTTTTGATCAAGGCTAGTGCTCTAGCACTTTGAGTCACAATGCCACTTCTGGTTTTTGAGTGGTTAGCTGGAGATAAGAGTCTCATGGTTGGGCTGGGAGTTTGGCCTAGTGATAGAAGTGCCTTCCTAGCGTGCATGAAGACCCAGGTTTGATTCCTCAGTACCACATACGTAGAAAAAGCCAGAAGTGATGCTGTGGATCAAGCGGCAGAGCTCTAAGCTTGAGGAAAGTCCAAGGGCTTAGGCCCTGAATTCAAGCCCTAAGACTGGCAAAAAAAAAAAAAAAAAAAGAGTCTCATGGGGACTTTTCTACCTGAGCTGGCTTTGAACCATGAGCCTCAGATCTCAGCCTCCTGAGTAGCCAGGATTACAGGTGTGAGCCACCAACAATTGATTTACTTCTGATTTTTCTTGGTTAATTGGAGATGAGAGACTTGAAGACTTTCCTGCTTGGGCTAACTCATCCTCCTGGGAAGTTACAGGTGTAAGTCACCAGTGCCTAATGGGTTTTATTTTTAAATTTCTCAACTAAGAAAAAATCTTCAGTACCGCAGAAGAAAGGGAAAGGAAGGAAAGAAGGAAGAATTAAGGTTACATAGAATATTCTGAGCTTGTGATCTTAGTATAAAGGATCCATAGGAAGGGCTGGATATGTACCTCAGAGGAAGAGTGCTTGCCAGACTCTGACTTAAACCCCCAGCACTGAAAAAAAGAAAAGGGAAGGGGAGGGAAAAGAGTCTATGTTGAGACAGTAGGAATAAAGGGACTTATGAGATATTTAGAAAGATTGACAAAGCACTTAATAATATATTGAAGCTGAAAGAGAATGCAGAGAATTAAGGCTGCTTGGGATTTTGAATGAAAGGACCATTAGAGAAAAAGTTTGAGGAAAAGGAAGGATATTTGACAGGCTGTAAAAATTAGGATACACCTGGTGCCAGTGGCTCACACTTGTAATTCTCAGGAGACTGAGATCTGAGGATTTCAGATTTGAATTCAGTCTGGGCAGAAAAGTTCCCATGAGACTCTCATCTCCAATAAACCATTCAAAGACCAGAAGTGGCACTATGACTCAAGTGGTAGAGCACTAGCCTTGATAACAAAGAGGCTGAGAGATAGCACCCAGGCTCTGACTTCAAACCCCACAACAACAAGAGAATAAAAATCAGGATACTGGGCTTGGAGTGTGGCCTAGTGGTAGAGTACTTGCATAGCATGCACTAAGAACCAGGTTCATTCCTCTGTACCACATACATAGAAAAAAGCCAGAAGTGGTGCGTGGTTCAAGTGGTGGAGCGCTATCCTTGAGCAAGGACAGTGCTCAGGCCCTGGGTTCAAGGGCCAGGAATGGCAAAAAAAAAAATTAGAATAGCTGGCTGGGACTGTGGGTTAGTGGTAGAGTACTTGCCTAGTATGTATAAAGCCCTGAGTTCTATTCCTCAGTACCGCATAATAAAATAAAATGAAATAAAAAAACAGGATACTTTCTAATTTGGAGATATTAAAAATAGCACTTTGTGGTATTTTGCCATTTGAAAATTAACCAAAAGGAGAAAATACATACAAAGATACTCAGTTATGACACAATGTAAAGAAACAAATAGGAATTAAATCAGGTAGGGAGCACAAGTAGTGCAATACTTTAATCCTAGCATTAGGAAGGGCAAGGCAGAAGTATCTCTAGTACTAAGAAAAAAAAAACTGGCTCAAAAAACTGAAAACAGGCCTGGAGTTTGGCCTAGTGGTAGAGTGCTTGCCTAGCATGCACAAAGACCCAGGTTCGATGCCTTGGTACCACATACTTAGAAAAAAGCTGGAAGTGGTGCTGAGGCTCAAGTTGTAGGGCTCTAGCCTTGAGAAAGTCCAAGGACAGTGCTCAGGCCCTGAGCTCAAGCCCAGGACTGGCAGAAAAAAAAAAAACTGAAAACCAAACCAAACCAAAATGAAAACCTAACCAAATAAAGACCTGGAAATAAGTAAAAATTCAAAATGGAGGGCAGAGCTAAATACAGTATCATGACAATTATTTGGATTTTTAGAAATAGAAAGTACCCTTGTAGGATGTGGAGGCAATATGCCAACACCTGGAAGTCTGGGAGACCCGGTCTTAAATAATAATAACAACAGCAGCTTTTTTTTTTTTTGAAAGTGGTGGGACTTTAACTTAGGGCCTGGGTGCCATCCCTGAGCTCTTTTGCTTGAGGCTAGAACTCTACCACATTGACGGACAACTTCACTTCTAGCTTTCTAGTGGTTAACTGGAAATAAGAATCTTATGGAATTTCCTGCCCAGGCTGGCTTCAAATGCAGTCCTCAGATATCAGCTTCATGGGTAGCTAGGATTACAGGTGTGAGCCACATGGCATCTGGAACAATAATTCTAAAGGAACCCCAGATATGGACACAATGATCAAATACAGAAGTGTGTATTAACAGAGATTCAGATAGAAAGCTTATAGAAGTAGAAAATACTGTGTATATAGTTTACAAGTTATTAGTTGCTTTTGTGAAAGATAAAGATGGTATATTCCATATATCTACTTGTACAAGTCAGCCATACCTCTTCTGAATACAAAGACTATCATTTTACTTCCTACCTGCTGGACGATGGAAGTCAAAGATGCATTTATCACCACAACACCATCTCTCAGGGTTTTTACTACATGGTAAGATCCATTCACAGTAGTTACTTGCTCTTCAAAGTACTCCTTCAGAAAGTTGTACATAATCCTGAGATTCTGCAATCAGTTCAACAGGAACAAAAACCTCAAGGGATGTTCTTCCTTTATTCCAAAGCCTATATAAAACTGTGGCTATTGGCTTGCAGTGGCTCTCACCTGTAATCCTAGCTACTCAGGAGGATCTGAGGATCTTGATTCAAAACCAGCCCAGGCACTAAAGTCTAAGAGACTCTCATCTTCAATCAACCACTAGGAAACTGGAAGTGGTGCTGTGGCTCAAGGGGTAGGATAGTCTTGAGCTGAAGAGCTCAGAACAGATCTCAGGTCTGAGTTCAAGCCCCTCAACTGACAAAAACAAACAAACAAAAAACTGTAGCTATGCATTGATGGAATAAAGGAATAGGAATAAAACCTTTGGGTCTGAGCTGGGTGGCTCATTCCTATAATCCTTGCTACTCAGGAGACTGAGATCTGAGGACTGAAGTTCGAAACTGGTTAAGACTTCAATAAGGGCTAAGAGACTCCAATTAACTATCAAAAGAGCCAGAATTATAGCTGTGTCAAGTGGTAGAGTGCTAGCCTTCAGCATAAAGGGTTATGGGCAATGCCCAGGCCTTGTGTTCAAGTCTCAAGACTGGTACAAACAACAACAACATCAAAAAGAACAAAACCTTTGGTTTTCTTCATTGAAATTCTAAACTGAGAA
Source organism: Megascapheus bottae (assembly GCF_031878675.1). Taxonomy (NCBI): domain Eukaryota; kingdom Metazoa; phylum Chordata; class Mammalia; order Rodentia; family Geomyidae; genus Megascapheus; species Megascapheus bottae. Next base: position 39,475,119 of record NC_143518.1, on the reverse strand, counting down.
TTTTTTTTAAATTGTAAAATGGAACTACTGGCTGGCAAAGAGGTTCATAACTATATTCCTAGTCACTTGGGAGACAGATATCAGGAAGGTGAAAATTTGATGTCAGTCCAGACAAAAAGTCAGTGAGACTTAATCTTAATCAACAAGCCAGGTATGGTGACATTCACCTATAATCCCAGCTATGAAAGAAGCTACAGGTAGAAGGATCATAGTTTGAGGATGAGTAGAAATAGAAGAGGGCCAGGAGTGTGGCCTAGTGGTAGAGTGCTTGCCTAGCATGAACAAAGAAGCCCTGGGTTTGATTCCTTAGTACCACATACACAGAAAAAGCTGGTAGTCCCAGGACTGGCAAACAAAACAAAAAAGAAAAAGCTGATAGTGGTGTTCAAGTGGCAAAGCCTTAAACAAAAGTGTCCAGGCCCTGGCTTAAGCTCCAGGACAGAAAACAGAGAGAGAGAGAGGAGGGGGGAGAGGGAGGAAAGATCCTGTTTGAAAAAAAATAAAGGCAAACACAAACAAGGGCTAGAATATGTATAGCTTAAGTGGTAAAGTACTGGTTTTGTTTTGTTTTTGACAGTCCTGAGGCTTGAACTCAGGGCCTGAACACTGTCCTTGGGCAAGGCTAGAGCTCTACCACTTGAGCCACTACACCACTTCTGGCTTTTTCTATGTATGTGGTACCAAGGAATTGAACCCAGGTCTCCGTGCATGCTAGGCAAGCACTCTACCATTAGGCCAAACTCCTGGCTCCAGTACTTGTTTTTTTGTTTTGTTTTGGTTGGCCATGGGTGAGGCTTGACCTCTCTGGGCCTGGGTGCTGTCCCTGAGCTCTTCAGGTCAAGGCTACCACTTTGAGCCACACCACCACTTCCAGTTTCCTATTGGTTACTTGGAGATAAGACTCTCAAGGACTTTCATGCCTGGGCTGGTTTTGAACCATGATCCTCAGATCCTAGCCTCCTGAGGAGCTCAGATTACATAAGACACTGGTACCTAGCAAGAACTAGTTTTTGAAAGATCCATAAATATCAACATCAGGAATAGAGAAGGTCAAAACAGGTAAATTTTTGTGCAATTTGGGAATTCCATAAATTGATAGTTCTCAGGGGGAAAAAGGTAAATGTAACATCTCCCGTCTGTTATTTACACTATTCTCACAACACAAAACTGTGGTGGCCATCTTGGAAGTGAATCCACAGAGCAAGGACCCCTTCAAAGTGTTATCACTAAGACTCTCCTCCACGCCTTCCTATAATTCTTACCACATTATACTTTATTTCTGGTGGAGTATTCCCCAACAATAGAATCAGTTAATAACAGTTTAAAGCCGGCAACATTTACTTCCAAGGGTAAAACATGGGGTAAAGAAAGGAAGGGGTGGGCTGGGAGTTTGGCCTAGTGGTTAAAGTGCTTGCCTAGCATGCACAAAGACCAGGGTTCGATTCCTTGGTACCACATACATACAAAAAAGCCGGAAGTGGTGCTGAGGCTCAAGTGGTAGAGCTCTAGCCTTGAGAAAGTCCAAGGACAGTGCTCAGGCCCTGAGCTCAAGCCCAAGACTGGCAAAAAAAAAAAAAGAAAGAAAGAAAGGGGTTTCCAACTAGACAGATGGACCACTCCAGGGATATAACCACACAAAAAACTAAAGGAACATAAGAGAGAATCAAGGACTAGAGGCGTGGTTCAAGTGGTAAATCACCAGACATGAGGTTAGTAAAAGCAGAAGCCCAGAGTTCCAGCCACATACTGTGTTCACAAGTGTATGGATGTGTGCAAGAACACACATACACACCCCACAGCACATTCCCCCAAAACAAGACAGCAAGAAAGACTCACATCTGAAATATAGACCTTTGTGCTGCTTTTGTCAAACACTTCAATTGTGATGACATACACCTGTTCCACCTCTAGACTCCATCGATCTCCAGGGTAAATGGTGAAGCCTACATACATATCAAGATACACAAATATCAAAAGATATTAACGTATTTCTGTAATTAACTGATAGATGGAGATAGTTTCCAAAGCAGGTCTTTTAATCCCGATCTCAAATTGTAGTGTTCCAAAAAACTTGCTTGAAAGCCAGATGCAGGTGGTTCCTACCACGAAGCTACTCAGGAGGCTGAGATCTGAGGATCCCAGTTTGAAGCCAAACCTGGCATAAAAGTCTGTGAGACTCTCAGCTCCTATAAACTACTCAGAAAAATCTGGAGGTAGTAGTGTGGATTAAGTGGTAGAGCTTTGAACACAAAGAGGCTTGGCAACAGTGCTCAGACCCCGAGTTCAGGCCCCAAGATTGGCATAACTAACTAACTAACTAAACAAATATTACTTTAATTTAGCTCACCTCATCCATAAAGAAACTTATATATGTGGAAAAGAACAAATCACTATTTGGGTTCATTCCTAAAACATCAGATAAATTTTCAGGTTTTTTTTTTCAGTTATTCTTTGTTTGATATGACCTAAGAACATTAAGAATTTTTTCTTTATATAAAATCTCTTTTCCTAACTCAAAGATTTTATTATAGTCTGGGAATGTGGCTAGTGGTAGAGTGCTTGCCTAGCATGCATGAAGCTCTAGGTTTGATTCCTCTTTACTACATACAAAGAAAAAGCTGGAAGTGGTGCTATGGATCTATCAAGTGGTAGAGTTCTAGCCTTGAGCAAGAGAAGCTTAGGGACTGTACCCAGGCTGTGAGTTTAAGTCCCAGGACTGGCAAAAAAAAATAAAAAAGATTGTTTTATATACATTTTATATTATTTTACAATCTGTTTTAAGATGTTTCACTCTCATAGTATTTACTTAAATTTGAAGTTAGCTAAGTTTTTGTTGTTGTTGTTGTTGTTGTTTTTGTTTTTTTTTTTTCCCAGTCCTGGGGCTTGAACTCAGGGTCTAAAGTGTCCTCAGACACTTTTTGTTCAAGGCTAGTGCTCTGTCACTTGTGCCACAGCACCATTTCTAGCTTTTTCTGTGTATGTGGCTCCAGGGAATCCAAACCAGGGCTTTGTGCATGCTAGACAGGCACTATACCACTAGTCTTTAGGGGCTGGGAGATTGGCCTATTGTTAGAGTGCCTGCCTAGAATGCACGAAGATCCGGGTTCAATTCCTCGGTACCACATACATAAGAAAAAAGCCAGAAGTGGTGCTGAGGCTCCAGTGGTAGAACTCTAGCCTTGAGAAGTCCGAAGGACAGAGCTCAGTTCCTGAGGTCAAGTCCAGGACTGGCAAAAAAAAAAAAAAAAAAAATCTCCAGTTTATAATGTACTCACTCTATTGAAATTACTCAAATTTCTGAAAATACCTAAAAATCCAGGCTCTACAACATATATGGTGCAGTTTGGAAGGCCAGATACAGATCGCATATGGACATCTTAATTGTTGCTTAAGGAAATCATGTTAGCCAGAGTTGGATAAATACCAAAAAAGTGGCCTACCAAAGAAGAAAATAAAAACAATCTTTCATTTCTCTTGAAAAGTCAAAACTTTAATGTCCAGACATCAGAGAAAAATTCTTGAAATTTCAGAAGATGTAATGAGAGAAAGATTGGGTTTTTTATTTATTTTGTGGATCCTGGGGCTTGGCTCAAGGATTGGGCAGTAGCCTTGAGCTGAAGAGCTCAGGGACAGCACCAAGCTGAGTTCAAGCCCCATGACCCGCAAAAAAAAAAAAAAAAAAAAAAAAAAAAGTGGTAGAGAGCTAGCCTTGAACAATAGGAGCTCAGGGACAGCGCCCAACCCCTGAGTTCAGGCCCTGAGTTCAAGTCCATGATAAACCCCCCATTTCCCCCAAATTCCCTCAAATTCAGTTAACTTCCAGTAGAAATACAAATTTATTCCAGACTGATCTATAATAATATAATGAGACATATATTTACTGTGTGTGTGTGGTGTGTGTGTGTGTGTGTGTGTGTGTGTGTGTGAGAGAGAGAGAGAGAGAGAGAGAGAGAGAGAGAGAGAGAGAGAGAGAGAGAGAGAGAGAGAGAGAAAGAGAGAGAGAGTGAGTGAGTTGAGAGAGTCATGGGGCTTCAACTCTGGGCCTGGGTGCTGTCCCTGAACTCTTCAGCTCAAGGCTACTGCCCTATCCTTTGCGCCACAGTGCCACTTCAGTTTTCTAATGGTTAATTCGAGATGAGTCTCATTGTCTTTAGTGTTGGGCTGGCTTTGAACCTTGATCCTCAGTTCTCAGCTTCCTGAGTAGTTAGGATTACAGGTAACAGACATGAGCCACTGTGCTCAGCTTTTTTTTTCCCTCCAGTCCTGGGGCTTGACCTCAGGGCCTGCACACTGTCCTTGGGCTTTCTCAAGGCTAGTGCTCTACCAGTTGAGCCACAGCACCACTTTCAGCTTTTTCTATATATGTTTTACCAAGGAATTCGAAATTGGGACTTCGTGCATATTAGTCAAGCACTCTACCACTAGGCCAAACTCCTGGCCCTACCTTTTTTTTTTTGGCCAGTTCTGGGGCTTGAACTCAGGGACTGGACACTATCCCTGAGCTCTTCAGCTCAAGGGTTCAGCGCTACCCTTGAGCCAAGCCCCACTTCCTGTTTTCTAGAGGTTAATTGGAAGTTAAGAGTTTCAGGTCCATTTGTGCCCATACTGACTTTGAATCTTGATCCTCAGATCTCAGCCTCCTGAGTAGCTAGGATTATAGGTGTAAGCTATCACACCCTACTCAACTAATTTTTAAAGCACTATCTACTGTATGCAATCTTTCCTTAGTTCTTTCCTCAATTACCATGTGAAAATAGGTCAAATTAGAATCACACAACACATGTTCTTAAAAACTCTATTTTACTTAGTCCACTAATTATAATTGGTTGAGGATGAAAATAAACATAAAGCCAACATATCCTAGGTTACAACTATTCTTATTGTCCTATAGACATTGAGTTAGATAACAATAATAATTTATAGGTCTTCATTAAAAATAAACATCTAGGGCTGAGGGTTTGGCCTAGTGGTAAGGGGGCTTACCTAGCATGCACGAAGACCTGGGTTTGATTCCACAGTACCAAATACATAGAAAAAAAAAGCCAGAAGTGGTGCTGTGGCTCAAGTGGTACAGTGCTAGCCTTAAGGAAAGTCTAAGGATAGTGCTCAGGTCTTGAGTTCAAGCCCCAGGACTGGCAAAAATAAACAATCTAGCTGGTTATGGTGGTTTGTGCCTATAACTCCACCTATTCAGAGGTGGAGGTTGGAGAACTGAGGTGCAAGTCTGGCTGGTCCTAGGAAAGTCAGTATAAGACCCTATCTGAGGAGCCAGGAGTTTGGCCTAGTGGTTAAAGTGCTTGCCTAGCATGCATGAAGACCCAGGTTTGATTCCTTGGTACCACATACATAGAAAAAAGCCGGAAGTGGTGCTGAGGCTCAAGTGGTAGAGCTCTAGCCTTGAGAAAGTCCAAGGACGTTGCTCAGGCCCTGAGCTCAAGCCCAGGACTGGCAAAAAAAAAAAAAAAAAGACCTTATCTGCAAAATGACTGGAGGCATTGCTCAGAGTATCTATCTAGCAAGGACAAGGCCCTGAGTTTAATCTTCAATATTGGAAAACTGTGTGTGTGTGTGTGTGTGTGTGTGTGAGAGAGAGAGAGAGAGAGAGAGAGAGAGAGAGAGAGAGAGAGAGAAATCTTTCTTCATGAATTCCATTATTAAAGAACATGTTTAGGATTTTCTGGCAAGCATATATTGGCAGATAAACTTTAAGAAAAGGATACTTTTGTGGACAAAGACAAGATTAGTTTGGCCCACTTGGAGGGCAGTCACCATGGCTGTCTTCTCATCCAGTGTAGCCACTTTCCCCAAAAGAGACCCATTTTGTGCAACTCTATGGTCCTGCAATTCCAGTGTATAATGTTCCAAGGGAAATTTCACCTCTGTAAACCATGAAAATTATACAAATTTAATAGCAGCAGCCACTCCAGGTTATAACAGTAAACTAGTTGATTAAAAGAGGAGGATTGGGAATCATACCAAAAACAAAAAGTATGATGTTTCTATTTTTTCCCCCACTAGGACGAACTTATACAAGTAGCCAATTGGGAGTGGGATATTATATGAGGTTCTGAACTGAAAAATTAGCACACTATGGGCCAGGAGTTTGGCCTAGTTTTAGAGCGCTTGCTTCACCTGATGAGGACAGGGTTTCGATTCCTCGGTACCACATACATAGAAAAAAGGCAGAAATGGTGCTATGGCTCAAGTGGTAGGGCCCTAGCCTTAAGAAAGCCCAAGGACAGTGCTCAGGCCCCAAGTTTAAATCCCAGGTGTGACAAAAAAAAATTATCACACTAGGGCCAGTGGTAGAGTGTAGCCAGTGGTAGGCTAGCATGCCTGAAGACCAGGGTTCGATTCCTCAGTACCACATACATAGACAAGTTGGAAATGGTGCTATGGCTCAAGTGCTAGAAAGCTAGTCTTGAGGAAAGCCCAAGGTCAGTGCTCAGGTCCTGAATTCAAGCCCCAGGACTGGCAGAAAAAAAAAAGCACACTAGGACCAGGAGTTTGGCCTAGTGGTAGAGTGCTTAGCTAACATGCACAAAGAACTGTTTCAATTCCTTGGTATCACGTACATAGAAAAAGTTGGAAGTGGTACTGTGGCTGAAGTGGTAGAGTACCAGCCCTTAGATGGCTCAAGGACAGTACTCAGGCCCTGAGTTCAAGCCCTAGGACTGGCAAAAAAAAAAAAAAGCACACATCTGTAATCCTAGCTACTCAAGACGCTGATATTTCAGAATTGCAATTCAAAGCCAGCCTGTACAGAAAGGTCCATGAGACTTTTAACTTCAGTTAACCACCAGAAAATCAAAGTGGTAGAGACTAGCCTTGAGCTGAAGAGCTCAGAGACAGTGCCCACGCCCAGAGTTAAAGCCCCATGGCCAACCGTAACAACAAAAAATTAGCACACTAAGTAACAAGAGAAATCACTACTAGCTAAGTAAGAAAGGATTCATGTTAATGAAGCCAATGTACTTTTTTTCTTTTTTTTTTTTGCCAGTCCTGGGTCTTGAACTCAGGGCCCGAGCACTATCCCTGCGCTTTCTCAAGGATAGTGGTTTGACACTTGAGTCACAGCACCATTTCTGGCTTTTTCTATGTATGTTGTATCGAGGAACCTGGGTCTTCATGCTTGCTAGGTGCTTAACTACCAGCCTCAATGTACTTTTTTTTTGTGGGTCATGGGCCTTGAACTTGGCCTGGGCATTGTCCCTGAGCTCTTCAGCTCAAGGCTATTGCCCTACCTCTTGAACCAAGCCCCACACCCCATTTTCTAGAGGTTAATTGGAGATAAGAGTCTCAGGTCGGGCTGGGAGTTTGGCCTAGTGGTAGAGTGCTTGCCTAGCATGCACAGAGGCCTGGGTTCGATTCCTCGGTACCATATACATAGAAAAAAGCCAGAAGTGGTGCTAAAACTCAAGTGGTAGAGCTCTAGCTTTGAGAAAGTCCAAGGACAATGCTCAGGCCCTGAGCTCAAGCCCAGGACTGGCAAAAAAAAAAGTCTCAGGTCCTTTAGTGCCCAGGCTGGCTTTGACCCTTGACCCTCAGATCTCAGCCTCCTGAGTAGCTAGGATTACAGGCTTGAGCCACCACACCTGGCAAATGTACATTTTTTAAACTCAAGTTTTCAGCCAATGAACTGAGTTTCTCAAGAAACTTTTTGTTTTTTTGGTCAGTTGTGGGGCTTAAACTCCAGGCCTGGACTCTATCTCAACTCAATGCTCTACCACCCTTCCCACTTGAGCCACAGCAAGCCACTTCTGCTTTTCTGGTGGTTAAAAAGAGATTAAGAGATAAGAGTCTCACAGACTATTGAATCTAGGCTGGCTTTGAACCATGACCCTCAGATTTCTGCCTCCTGAGTAGCAAGGATTACAGGGGTATGCCACTGGTACCTGTTTTTTTTTTTTTTTTTTTTTTTTTTTTTGCCAGTCTTCGGCTTGAGCTCAGGGCCTGAGCACTGTCCTTGGACTTTCTCAAGGCTAGAGCTCTACCACTTGAGCCTCAGCACCACTTCCGGCTTTTTTGTATGTATGTGGTACCAAGGAATTGAACCCGGGTCCTCCTGCATGCTAGGCAAGCACTTTAACCACTAGGCCAAAATCCTAGCCCCTGGTACCTGGTTTATAATACTTTTTTTTTTTTTTTTTTTGGCTAGTACTGGGCCTTGAACTCAAGGCCTGAGCCTGTCCTTGGGCTTTCTCAGGGCCAGAGCTCTACCACTGGAGCCACAGCACTACTTTTTTCTATGTATGTGGTACCAAGGAATTGAACCCGGATCTTTGTGCATGCTAGGCAATAACTCTACCACTAGGCCAAACTCCCAGCCCCAACACATTTTTTTTTAAAGAAAAAATTTTTTAAAAAATCTCAGAATGTGATTGAAGTAGATTATTTGTACCTATGAAAATAAAATAGGAAAACCTGCTAAGCTGTTCGTTTGATTGTTTTTGTGCCAGTTCTGGTGCTTGAACTCAGCCTGAGCACTGTACTTGGGCTTTCTCAAAGCTAGTACTCTACCACTTGAGCCACAGTGCCACTTTCAGCTTTCTTTAGGTATTTGGTACCGAGGAACTGAACCTCAGTCTTCATGCATGCTGGGTAAGCACCCTACCACCAGGCCAAACTCCTGGCCCAACCTGCTAAATTGTTTGGGAATGGAGAAGAAGGGAAAAGAGAAGAAGGGAAAAAAGATGGGGTGAGATTGATTGGAGAACATTGGAAATGTAACAATGAAACCCCCTGTATAATTAATGTAAGCTAATTAAAAATAAGTATTTTAATCACAAAATTTAAAAACATAAAGAAGTGAGATTATTTCTTTATTAACAGAAAGGATTTGAAAAACTTGAATCACAGAAAAAGACAAATAATGTTACCTGTCATTCTTCCTTGAACCATTTTTGCAACTTGGTATTTAATATAGGCTCCTACTAAAAGATAAATATCATGGGATGGTATAAGAAATATATTCTCCAAAACCAGCAGACGTATCGATGCTGCTGCCACTTTCTAAAACAGGGAGGGAAAAAAAAAATAAAACTTTCCATAGGTAAAATTTTCAAGGCTGTTTTTTTTTTTTTAAATTCTTTTTTGTTGTTGTTGTTGTTGTTTTTGACTGTGGGGCTTGAACTCTGGGCCTGGGCTCTATCCCTGAGCTCTTCATCTCCCACAGTTTTCTGGTGGCTAATTGGAGATAAGAGTCTTACGAACTTTGTTGCAGATGCTAGTTTTGAATCACGACCCTCAGATCTCAGCCTCCTGAATAGCTAGGATTACAGGCGTGAGCCACAGTGCCCCTCTCCAGTCCTGTTTTTAATTCATTTATATTTAAAATTACAACTGGCATGAATAGTCTTAGGAAGGACACACTTTTGTTTTCTTTAGGGAAGCATTTAACTCAGATAGTTGAAATACAAGTGCATGGGAATAGCTCAACAACTCAGGTTTGGCTATGTTTTCATAAGAATCAAGAGTGGAGCTGGTGCAGTGGCTCACTCCTGTAATCCTAGCTACACTGGAGGCTAAGATCTGAGGATCAAGGTTCAAAGCCAGCCCAGGCACAAAAGGACTGGAGACTCTTATCTCCAATTAACCTCTAGAAACTGGGGAGTGGGGCTTGGCTCAAGGGTAGGGTGCTAGATGAAGAGCTCAGGAACAGCATCCAGGCTGAGTTCAAGCCCCATGGCATATAAAAAAAAAATAAAGGGGCCGGGAGTTTGGCCTAGTGGTTAAGGTGCTTGCCTAGCATGCATGAGGACCCGGGTTCGATTCCTCGGTACCACATACATAGAAAAAAGCCGGAAGTGGTGCTGAGGCTCAAGTGGTAGAGCTCTAGCCTTGAGAAAGTCCAAGGACAGTGCTCAGGCCCTGAGCTCAAGCCCAGGACTGGCAAAAAAAAAATAAAAATAAAAAAAAATAAAATAAAATCAAGAGTGGAAAAATAGCTTACTCTACCAAGTCAGTTGGTTGGAAACTGAATAAAAGATTTTCTAATTGGATGAGGTGGCTCCTGTCTGTAATACTAGCTACTCAAGAGGCTGAGATCTGAGGATCTCGGTTCAAAGCCAGCCCAGACACTAAAGAACATGAGACTTATCTCTAATCTCTAGAAAATGGGAAGTGGAACTGTGGCTCAAGGGCAGGGCAGTACCCTTGAGCTAAAGAGTTCAGGGACAGCGTCCAGGCCCAGAGTTCAAGCCCATGACCCCCCCACAAAAAAAATTTTTTTTTGGCATAGTCACCTTTCCTTATTTCAGGATATTTGATTCTCCCCCCCTCCCTCTCTCTCTCTCTCTCGTGCTCGAACTCTGGGCTGGCTAGCACTCTACCACTTGAGCCACAACGCCACTTCTGGCCTTTTCTGTTTATGTGGTGCTGAGGAATTGAACCCAGGGCTTCATGCACACTAGGCGAGCATCCTAATACTCTGTCATATTCCCAGCCTTTACCCATTTCTTCTATTAGAAGAGCTTGAACTCAGAGCCTGGGTGCTGTTCCTGTGCAGTTTTGCTTAAGGCTAACACTCTACCACTTGAGCCACAGTTCTACGTCTGTTTTTTTCTTTGTGTGTGTGTGTGTGTGTGTGTGTGTGTGTGTATGATAGTCACTTGAACTCAGGACCTGGGTACTGTCCTTGGGCTTTCTCAAAACTAGCTTGCTAGGCAAGCACTCTATCAAACTCACTGCATCTAATTCTGTTTTTTCCCCATAGTCCTAGGCTTGGGCTCAGGGCCTGAGCACTGTCCTTGGGTTTTCTCAAGGCTAGCACTCTACCACTTGAGCCTCAGCACCACTTCTGTCTTTTTGCTATGTATGTGGGGTACCAAGGAATCGAACCCAGGTCTTTGTGCATGCTAGGCAAGCACTCTACCACTAGGCCAAACTCCTGGCCCCCAAGCCCCAGCACATTTTGAAAGGTGGTCCTTAGATCTTAGGCTCCTGATTAGGTAAGATTATAGGCGTGAGCCACCAGCACCTGTCACATAATATTTTTTTTTGGTCAGTTGTGGGACTTTAACTCAGCCTGGGCACTTTCCCTTATTCAACAAGTATTTTTTTTTTTTTTTTTTTTTTGCCAGTCCTGGGCTTGATCTCAGCATGAGCACTGTCCTTGGACTTTCTCAAGGGTAGAGCTCTCCCACTTGAGCCTCAGCACCACTTCCGGCTTTTTTCTATGTATGTGGTACTGAGGAATCAAACCCAGGTCTTTGTGCATGCAAAGCAAGCACTCTACCACTCTACCACAAGGCCAAACTCACGGTTCCACTGTCCCTTATTCTTCAGCTCAAGTCTACTGCCCTAGCCCTTGAGCCACAGTGCCACTTCTAGTTTTCTAGTGATTAACTGGAGAGTCTAAAAGTCTTTAGTGTCCAAGCTAGCTTTGAAACTCGATCCTCAGATCTCAGCCTCCTGAGTAGCTAGGATTACAGGCATGAGCCAGTAATGCCATCTTCATAATTTTAATTTATTTATTTTTGTGGTAGTGGGGCTTTAACTCTTGGCTTGAGTGTTGTCCCTTGGGTGAAGACACCTCAAAGTTATGGCCCTACACCCAGCATAAAGTTTTTTTTTTAATCCCTCAAAACCAAACAAAAAAATATTTCAGCAAGATTCATGAAGTTAATGAAGAGGCAAAGATAATTTTAACACTTGGGAGGCTAAAGCAAAAGAATTGAAAGTTTAAGTCTTCCTTGAGAACTTTGTGGAAGATTCAGGATCATTTTCAGGTGAATTGAAATTTTAACTTGTGGTTACCAAAGCAGCTTTTAAAAATTTTTATTAAATTATTATTTTATATTAGTTTTATAAATTTAAGCTTTTAGCTAAGTGTCAGTGGCTCATACTTGTAATTCTACTCAAGATACTAGGCGTTGGGCACTGGTGGCTCATGCCTGTAATCCTAGCTACTCAGGAGGCTGAGATCTGAGAGTCATGATTTAAAGCTAGCCAGGGCACGAAAGTCCATTGAGACTCTTATCTCTAACCACCAGAAAATGGGGAGTGGCACTGTGGCTCAAAGTGGTAGAGCACTAGCCTGAAGCTGAATTGCTCAGGGACAGTGCCCAGGCCCACAGTTCAAGTCCCACTATGGACAGACAAGAAAAGAAAAGAAAATACTAGGCTATCTGGAGAAGTGGGCATGGCAGGACAGGTCTATCATACCAGCTGTGCTAGAGTGAAAAATAGGAGGATCATAGTCCAAGCACATGATGAAGTAGAAAACAAGACTCTTTCTCTAAAATAAGGATTGGGAAAAGATAAAAAGTTCTAGAGGCATGACTCCTGCCTAATAAGCACAAGGGTACCAACTAAAACTCTATTATTCTTCAAAGAAAGAAACATTTTAAGAGAAAATGCCAGTGATCTAAAGAGATGTCAAAAATAGAGCGTTAGCCTACCAGGAAGGCCCTGGGTTCAAACCCCAAGAAATTGGGAAGTGGGGGTAAAGAGGAAGAAAGAGGGCCAGGAGTTTGGCCTAGTGGTAGAGAGTTTGCCTAGCATGCATGAAGACCCAGGTTCAATTCCTCAGTACCACATACATAGAAAAAAGCCGGAAGTGGTGCTGAGGCTAAAGTGGTAGAGTGCTAGTCTTGAGAAAGTCCAAGGACAGTGCTCAGGCCCTGAGCCCCAGCCCAGGTCTGGCAAAAAAAAAAAAAAAAAAAAAAAAGAGGAAGAAAGAGACCGTATTTATAATTGTGATTAGGCAATAGTACAAAAAGTACAAAATATTTACAGAAAATAAGTGTTTTCTATGCTTATCCACTGAAGATGACTTTTTCAATTAAATGATCAACTATAAAGTCAGAGAGCTTCTACTACAGATTCGCACACACACACACACACACACAAAAAAAAAACCCTTTATTTTCCATAAATAAAACTACTGGATAAATGTTTATAGCACAAACTTTTTACCTTATAGAAATGTTCGTAAATTCGAACTTTTACAACAGCAGCACCAGTTCTAATCCCGGACACCAAAATAATATCTCCTTGTTTGTCTTCTTTTTCCATCTCAGCTATATATTCTGGGGAAGAGTATTCTGCCTCAGAGTATTTGAGAATTCTAAAGATAAAAAATAAATTTATTTCTAGCAGAAATCAATGACTTCTTCCATTGTTCCCTAAGAAATTTTATTCTCTTTAATGCTGACACAGTAGACAGTCTGAGACTTTTTTTTTTCCTGCCAGTCCTGGGCTTGAGCTCAGGGCCTGAGCACTGTCCAAGGGTAGAGCTCTACCACTTGAGCCTCATCACCATTTCTGTTTTTTGTTTTTTTTTTTAATGTATGTGGTACTAAGGAATCAAACCCCGGGTCTTGTGCATGCAAGGCAGGCACTCTACCACTAAGCCAAACTCCCAGCCCGAGTCTGTGAGACACTTATCTCCAATAAACAACTCAAAGTCAGAAGTGGTGCTGTGGCTCAAGTAGTAGAGTTCTGGCCTTGAGCCAAAGAAGCTCAGGAGCAGTGCTAGCCTTGAGCACAAAGAGGCTCATAGAGACAGCGCCCAGACCCAGAATTGATTGTCTGAGATCTATTACTTGGTACTTAAGACAAAAGTTCATACTATTAGCTGGATGTCTGTGGTTTATACCTGTAATCCTACCCATTCAGGAATCTGAGATTGGAGGATGGCAGTTTGAGGCAATCTGGGGCAAAAAAGTTTTATAGAATCTATCTTCAAAGTAACTAGCAAAAAGCTAGGCTGAAGATGTGAGTGGTAGAATATCAAGCAAATAAGAAAGCTGATCAAATCCTAGACACTGATGGCTCATACCTATAATCCAAGGTACTCAGTAGGCTGAGATAAGAGGCTCGTAGTTTGAAATGAGCCCAGGTAAACTCTTAACTCCAATTAACTACTGAAAACAAAACAAAACAAAAAACAAAAATGAGCAGACTTCTCACTCAAATGGTAGAGCACTAGCCTTGAGTAAAAAAGCTCAGAGACAGTGCCCAGGCACCATATTCAAGCCCCAGGACTCCCACAAAAACAAAACAAAACAAAACTGGGCCAGGAGTTTGGCCTAGTGGTAGAGTGCTTGCCTCCCATGCAGGAAGACCCTGGTTTGATTCCTTGGTACCACATACATAGAAAAATCCGGAAGTGGTGCTGTGGCTCTAGTAGGTGCTGTAGCTTTCCTTGAGAAAGCCCAAGGACAGTGCTCAGGCCCTGAGTTCAAGCTCCAGGACTGACAAAAGAAAACAAAACAAAACACAGTAAAACAAAAAACCCCCACAAGCTTACCAAGTTCAAGGTCATGTGGTCAAACACCAATACCATTAAATTAATCAATTAAGTAATACCATTAGTCTATTATTAGCATGTATAGATACTTAGACATCAAAACTGCCAAGAGATAAGCATAACTGGAATAACTGTAGTTAACAGACTCCCCTATAGTGGCTCAAATTAACCCATCATAAAATATCTACATTTTGGGGCTGGGAGTTTGGCCTAGTGGTAGAGTGCTTGCCTAGCATGCACGAAGACCCGGGTTCGATTTCTTGGTACCACATACTTAGAAAAAGCCAGAAGTGGTGCTGAGGCTCAAGTGGTAAAGTTCTAGCCTTGAGAAAAATCCAAGGACAGTGCTCAGGCCCTGAGCTTAAGCCCAAGACTGGCAAAAAAAAAAAACTCTACATTTTATGAAACTGTCACATGTCTGTACATCACCCTTATAATAACAATAACAATATTTTCATAATAACTGATAATATTCTTTTTTTTTTTTGCCAGTCCTGGGCTTGAGCTCAGGGCCTGAGCACTGTCCTTGGACTTTCTCAAGGCTACAGCTCTACCACTTGAGCCTCAGCACCACTTCTGGCTTTTTTTTTTTCCTATGTATGTGGTACCGAGGAATCGAACCCGGGTCCTCATGCATGCTAGGCAAGCACTTTAACCACTAGGCCAAACTCCCGGCCCTGATAATATTCTTAAGAAAGTAACTACACTGTGCACTGGTGACTCACATCTATAATCCTAACTACTCAGGAGGCCAAGATCTGAGGTTTGTAGTTCAAAGCCAGCCCAGGCAGGAAAATCTCTGAGACTATCTCCAATTACCCACCAGAAAATGGGAAATGGAGCTGTGGCTTGAAGTGAAGTGGTTGAGCACTAGCCTTGAGCAAAAGAGCTCAGGGCAAATTTCACAGCAGGAATGGGAGAGAATGAAGGAACAGGTAACACTGTAAGATAGGAAATCTATGCATAATCTGATGCATGTAAATGTAATCCCTCTGGGTATTACCTCTATAATAACAATAAAGCAATTTTTTTAAAGACCAGAACTCTGAAAAAAAAAAAAAAAAAGAGCTCAGGGACAGTGCTCAGGCCCCTAAGTTCAAGCCCCATGATCACTACCAACAAAAAGCACCTATATCTCTTTCATAGTCTTTCAAAGACATTTTTCCTGGGGAATATATCTCTTTCAAAAAAGTCCACAGAGTAGAATTATCAAAGTTTACAAAAATGGTGGCTTTTCAGTATGCACACCTGTCTAATGATCAGTTTCAAGTTTACCTAATTTTGCTAGACAGTTCTTCTCTTGCTGACTCGTTATCCTGTGCAATGTTCCACTCAAACACCATCCCTGCCAAACTACTGAAAGTATTTCCTATAGAACAAGGCAAAAAGCAGACAAGATAGAATTACACATGCAAAAATATTCAGGTATCCTCAACAAGAGAAATCTAACAAGAGAATTATTTTTAGGCTTCAGTAATAAGTAATAATAATATTATTACTGACATAAAACATATGGGAGTTGGACAAAAGTGACTTATGCTTACAATTCTAGCTACTCAGGTGGCTGAGATCCAAAGAATCTCAAAGCTGGCCGGGCGCGGTGGCTCACACCTGTAATCCTAGCTACTCAGGAGGCTCATGGTTCAAAGCCAACCCCGGCACAAAAGGACCTAAGACTCTTATCTCCAATTAACCTCCAAGAAACGGGAAGTTGGGCTTGACTCAAGGGTAGGGCAGTAGCTTTAAGCTGAAAAACTCAAGGACAGTGCCCAGGCTCAGTTAAAGCCCCATGACCCATTAAAAAAAAAAAAAGCTAGCCTGGGCAAAAATTCTCAAGATTCCATGTCCAAAAAAACAATCAGCAAAAAGTTAGGCTGGAGAAATGTTTGAAGTGCTTAAGTACCAAGCAAACAAGTCAAGTAAACTTGAGGCCCTGCATTCAAAGTCTGACATTGGCAAAATAACTAATTAATTTAAAAAATCCCAGTGGCCAGGAGCATGGCCTAGTGGTAGAGTGCTTGCCTAGCTTGCATGAAGACCAGGTTCGATTCCTCGGTACCACATACATAGAAAAAGCTGGAAGTGGCTCTGTGACTCAAGTCATAGAGCATTAACCTTGAGAAAGCCCAAGGACAGCACCCGGCGTAGGCCTTGAGTTCAAGCACAGGACTGGCCAAAAAAAAAAAAAATACTCTTTGGGTGGGCACAAGGAACTCCTACCTATTCGGAGGCTGAGATGTAAGAATGGAAATTGCAACTCTTATCTCCATTTACCAGTAAAAAGCCAGAAGTAGAAGTGGTTGAATGCCAGCATTAAGTGAAAAAATTAAACAGGAGCTTGAAGCCAAGCTGGGATACTAGTGGCTCTCCACAAGAAAAAAGAAAAAAGAAAAAAAAAAAAAAAAAGGAAAAAGAAAGCTTGAAGCTCTGTGTCCAAACCCTAGTATCAACACCAAACTAATAAAAGAGAAGAGTTAGCATTTTTTTTTAAAGTGTTTCGCTTCTTGGTGATACTGGAGGTTGGACTCAGGCCCTTAGTGCTTATTGGGCAGGCACTCTACCAATTAGGCCATTTCTCCAGACCCTTCTTGTATTGATTATTCTCAGAGTAGGATCTCTATTTCTGGCTAATCATCTTCCTATTTGTGCTTCCTCGTGTTCACTAAGGATGACAAGCTTGCATCACTACATCCAGCCATTATATTTCCTCTTTTTATTTTATTTTTTTTGCCAGTCCTGGGCTTGAGCTCAGGGCCTGAGCACTGTCCATGGACTTTCTCAAGGCTAGAGCTCTACCACTTGAGCCTCAGCACCATTCCAGCTTTTTTGTATGTATGTGGTACCGAGGAATCGAACCCAGGCCTTTGTGCATGCTAGGCAAGCACTCTACCACTAGGCCAAACTCCTGGCCCCCTCTTTTTATTTTTTATTTTTTGCCAGTCCTGGGGCTTGAATTCAGGGCCTGGGCACTGTCCTTGGGCTTTCTCAAGACTAGTTCTCTTCCACTTGAGCCACAGCACCACTTTTGGCTTTTTCTGTTTATGTGGTACTGGGGAATGGAACCCATGGCTTCATGCATGCAAGGCAATCACTGGGCCATGCTCCCCAGCCATGTTTCCTCTTTAGCTGGCATAACAGGTGCAAGATACCATACTGAGCTATTGGCTGAGATAGAAACTCAAACTTGGGGCCGCGAGTTTGGCCTAGTATGAGAGTGCTTGCCTAGCATGCATGAAGACCCAAGTTCGATTCCTTGGTACCACATACATAGAAAAAAGCCAGAAGTGGTGCTGAGGCTCAAGTGGTAGAGCTCTGGCTTTGAGAAAGTCCAAGGACATTGCCCATGCCCTGAGCTCAAGCACCATGACTGGCAAAAAAAAAAAGAAAAGAAAAAAAAAAAAGAAACTCATAAACTTTTTGTTCCTGAGCTAGCTTCAAACTCGTCTGTATCTTCAAAAAAAGCCAGGGTTAAGCCAGGCACAGTGGCTCATGCCTGTAATCCTAGCTGCTCAGGAGGCTGAGATCTGAGGATCAAAGTTCAAAGCCAGCCCTGGCACAAAAGGACGTGAGACTCTTATGTCCAATTAACCTCTAGAAAACTGGAAAGTGGGGCTTGACTCAAGGATAGGACAGTAGCCTTGAGCTGAAGAGCTCAGAGTCAATGCCCAGGCCCTAGGGTAGGGCAGTAGCCTTGAGCTGAAGAGCTCAAGGCTGACAGGGCCCAGGCCAAGTTCAAGCTCCACAATATGGAGCTTAAACTCAGTGCCTTACACTTCTGCATGACTTTTCTACTTTTTCACTCACAGTTGGTGCTCTACCACTTGAGCCTACCTTAGACTAGCTTTCCTGCTGGTTAACTGTAGATAATCTTTTGGGGTTTTCTTCCTGATTTGGTTTTGAACTGAGATCCTCAGATCTTTATCTCTTAAATAGTTAGGCTTACAGGTCTGAGTCATCAACACCTGACACTAAAATGTTCCATCTGGTTCAGATGTGGACACAAAAATAACCCACAATAATAGAAATGTTATGCAAGAATGCAGAAGATTGGAGACATGGCTAAACTGACAGAGAGCCTATCCCACAACTGTGAAGACTGTGAGTCAAACCCCAATGAACACACACACACACACACACACAAATGAATGAAGATGATACATTGGACTGCATGAGAATAATTTCTTTTCATTGATACAAGTTTCAAATGAGAAAATAAGTCTTATTTCCAATCTGCTTTATCATGCAAATTTCTAAGTGCTAAACATGAAGGAATATTACCTTATTTTAAGTGATTGTTGAATCCTCTAAAGTTCTTTACCTTTAGCATCCAATGCCCTCACCATCAGCTCCAGTGGTGAATCATCTACATAGAGTTCCCGGGACCGAGAGACAATTTCAATGCTGTCTATCACATCAACTTTTACATCACAACGAAGTTCATGGTCAGTTACTACAATAAATCCAAAAAGTGAATATTTAATTCAACAAGTCATAAATTTATTGTATGTCCCATATACTCAAAGCTTATTTTAAAGATTATTTTTAAAAATCTGGACATTGGTGGCTCCCACCTGTAATCCTAGCTATTCAGGAGACAGATCTGAAAAATCTTGGTTTGAAGCCACTCCAAGTAGGAAAATGTGAAACTCATTACTTGAGTTGTGGCTTAAGTGGTGGAGTGCTAGCCTTGGGCAAAACAAAACAAAAACAAAAAAACCCTAGGATTATAAAAAGACCATGGGGGCTGAGAGTTTGGTCTAGTGGTAGAGTGCTTGCCTAGCATGAACGAAGACCTGGATGGGGTTTGATACCTGGGTACCACATACATAGAAAAAAGCCGGAAGTGGTGGTGAGGCTCAAGTGGTAGTGCTCTATCTAGCCTTGAGAAAATCCAAGGACAGTGTTCAGGCCGAGCTCAAGCCCAGGACTGGCAAAAATAAATAAATTAAAAAAATAAAAAAGACCATGAAGCCAGGTGCAGTGGCTCACGCCTGTAATCCTAGCTACTCAAGAGGCTGAGATCTAAGGATCAAGGTTCAAAGCCAGTCTGGGCACAAAAGGACCTGAGACTCTTATCTCCAATTAACCTCTAAAAAACGGGAAGTGGGGCTTGGCTCAAGGGTAGGGCAGTAGCCTTGAGCTGAAGAGCCCAGGGACAATACCCAGGCTGAGTTCAGGTCTCATGACTCACAAAAAACAAAACAAACAAACAAACAAACAAAACACATGAGAGCTGGGAGTTTTCCCTAGTGGTAGAATGTTTGCCTAGAATGCACAAAGACCCAAATTCAATTCCTCAGTAAAATATACACAAAGTCGGAAGTGGTGCTGTGGCTCAAGTGGTAGAGCTCTAGCCTTGAGAAAGCCGAAGGACAGTGCTCAGGTCCTTCACCAAAGGGTCCCAAACATTAATCTGTTATGATATTGTTCACTCATCTATGGCAAAATGAGTTTTGAAATAGTAAATACTTTTTAAAATCTATTATTATTTGATGCCAACATCACTCACGTTAATCATCTACACAACATCGGATTACAGTCTATTCTCAACTTACCTATTTCTCGAGCAAGAATAATACTGCTGAGTCGTATAGGTTGGGTAGATTCAGCAATGAGAACAGCTCTTTGGGAACATAAGGTGCCATTTTCATATAGAGGCTCAACAGTAACTGCATCATGATGGGTGGAGTGCCTGCCAGAACAAAATACTTAAAGAATATGAAATACATGGGTTAAGGTTGTAGAGTGTCTGCCTAGCAAGTACATGGTCCTCAGTTCAAACCCTCATACCATTATAATCAGAGAAAAAAATAACTTTAATGGAAAAGATGCCTACACTTCTTCCATTCTACATGTTACTAGGTAGTCTTGTGTGGTGTTTTTGTTTGTGTGTGTGTGCTAGTCCTGGGGCTTGAACTCAGGGCCTGAGTTTATTTTGGTCAAAGCTAGTGCTCAACTATTTGATCCACACCTCCACTTTCCCTTTTTTGATAGTTATACATTAACCAAGCTACCCACTTAATGAGTACATTCCTAAATATTGGATGGTAGCCCTTTGTAATAGAAGCAGGCAAAGTCAACAAAGGCCAATTCATTTCTCCCAGCTTGATTTCTCATTCTCGTGCCTGATTCATACTTACTTTTTCTGTCCGTCATGGGGCTTGAACTCTGACCTGGGCACTGTCTCTGCTCAAGGCTACCACCCTACCCCTGAAGCCATAGTCCACTTTAAGTTGTGGTTAATTGGAGATAAGAGTCTCACAGTCTTTAGTGCCTGGGCTGGCTTTGAACCACAATCCTCAGATCTCAGCCTCCTGAGTAGTTATGGTTACAAACATGAGCCAGTAGTGCTCAGCTACCAAATAGTCCTACATGGCACTCTTTAAACAATGAAAATTACTTAGGTACCAGAATTAAAATGGGATAAAGGGCTGGTATGTAGCTCAATGGCAAAGTGCTGCCAACATCCTAGATCCAATCCCCAGGACAAAAAAACAAAAACAAAACAAAACAAAAAAAAAAACAAGAAAAACCAAAACAACAAAAACAAACAAAAAGTTTAAAAAATAAAATGAGAAAGAGGGATCAAAGCCTTTCCCTACTGATCTGTAGTATGAAGTCCTGAATAGAGTCCTCCTTTAGTGTTTAAAGTTTGATTAAAGCATTGCTAGAGGTGTGGCTCAAGTGATAGAGTGCCTGCTTAGGAAGTACAAGGTCCTGATTTCCATCGTAAATATTTCCAAATAAACACACACACGTGTGAAGACAGCATTAAAGGCTGAGTGTGGTGGTTTACATCTGTAATGTGGCTTAAGTAGTAAAGTGTTCGTAGCATGCATGAGGCCCTGGGAGCATACATAAAATTAACAACACACTACAGGTTGAGGGTATGATGGAAGTGGTTGGACACAAATGCCTCCCCCTTGGCTAGAGTACTGAATACTGAGTTAAATCATGTAAAATATTTACAGTTAGGAACTTGATAGCTATTGTTTCAGAGCCTACCTCACACTTAATAGGAATCTTCACACCCCAGGTATCTCTGATCTTAAGTTTTCTTCAGATCATGGGAACTCTCTTACTCTGATTCCTTACATGTTGAGTCCCTCACAGTTAAGAGCCATCAATGCCTGCAGCTTTCTGAGGCAGGGCTTTCCTGGGCCCCGATAACTGCCTAGTTGCTCACTCTGACCACTGGAGACTCCACAGGGTAAAGGCCCGACCCGGCCACAGAGCACAGCATGCCCTGTTCAGACCACCACCCACAGTTTTCGAGGTCACCACACGTCCTTCCCGTGGGGGGGCCTACACAGGCCCACCTCCCCCCACACACACCCTACTGGATGGTGTGGAGATGCATAACCTTGAGACCTCACCCTCCTCACCAAGTGTAGCAGCCCCGCTGCGCCTCAAGGAGGAAAGGCACGCGGCCTGGCTCCCGGCCAAAGGGCAGCAACACCTGTGGCACGTTAAGTTTGTTGGCTAGGATCCCAACCAAAAACAGCAACAGCAAAAGGAGACGATGTAGAGATAAGCAGAAAAAGAGTCCGAAGCCTTGGAGGCCCGACATCCCAGAGCCAGTAATGGCGGCCGATCTGGTCTCAGCCTCCCGCGCAACTACATCCACCTCAGCACCAAAACTGGACCAATCAGCAGCCAGGACGCCAGCAGGAGGTGGGACTTCTTGCTTGCTCGGAATTGTGGGATTTTTTTCCACTAAGTGGATCAGCGTGTTACAGAAATTCTAAGCATTGGGCCGGGAGCGTAGCTTAGTGGTAGAGTGCTTGCCTAGCTGGCATGCACGAAGCCGTGGGTTCCATTCCTCGGTACCACATACACAGGAAAAGCTTGAAGTGGCGCTATGGCTCAAGAGGCAGAACACAAAAGGGGCCTTGAGCAAAAAGTGTCTAAGGACAGTGCCCAGGACCTGAGTTCAAGCCCCAGGATTGGCCAAAAGAAATTGTAGGCATTAACCAAGCTACCCACTTAATGAGTACATTCCTTAAAAAAAAAAACGAAGTCTGCAAAGGCCAACTCATTTCTCGCAGTTTACTTTTTCATCCTCTTGCCTGACTTATACTTTTTGCTTTCTTGTTGGTCATGGGACTTGAACTCTGGGCCTGGGCCTTGTCCCTGAGCTCTTCAGCTTAAGGCTACCGCTCTACCCCTGGAGCCATAGTGCCTCTTCCGTTTTCTAGTGGTTAATTGTAGATAAAGAGGCTCATGGACTTGAGTGCAGGGGCTGGCTTTGAACCGTGATGCTCAGATCTCAACCTCCTGAACAGCTAGGTTTACAGGAGTGAGCCACGGGCCCACCTATACATTTTTTCCCCCCAATTCTTTCCAGTCAGCATTGGTCTATAAATGGAAAAGTTTTCCAATCTCTAGTATATAAACAGCTGCACTTTGTAAAGAGAGGTCTGTAATCTTTGCCAGGAAATAAGACTCCTGCCTCTCTTCAAGGCCAGACTACAGGAAATGCCATACAATAACAGGCAGCTTTACAAGTCATCATCCACTGATTACAGCCTGTCTCTAAACCAATACTCTGGAGTACTTAAGTAACTTGTTTTCTCAAAATATCCAATAGGACAGTAACTGACAGGCTGTTTCAGTCACACACTAAGTATGTGATCAATATCACTTACAAAGAATGAATTCATAGCTGGGCACTAGTGGCTTATGAATATAATCTTAGCTCCTAAGGAGCCTCAGGTCTGACATTTCAGAAGCCAGCTAGGGCAGACAAACCTGTAACACTCTTGCCTTCTACTGAGTTATGGTGCAAGAGCTCAAAACTCAAAGCTATACCCCAATATAGACATACACCACAAATACAGAAAATAATATTAATTCTGGGGTTGGCATGGAGCCGCTGTGCAGAGCATCCAGTCTGGCATTGGAATTGCATGGTTTAGAGGAAAAGGAGACTGGGCTAGGCAGATGGCATCTGAATGGCAGAGCATGAAGGTGATGCCAGCAGCCCCCAGCCATCAGGTGACCATAGGCATTCTGGACAGTTCCAGAGGATGCTGTCTCTGAGAACAGCCTCAACCTGGGGGCAGGCTTATCCTGGAAACTTCAGAGCCAGTGTTGCAAGGCCTCTCCAGGTTGCAGCTCGGTTAGGTAACAGTGGCTTGGGTGTCATGTTCCAGGAGAGCCAGCAGTCCTGCCAAAGTGGAACCAAGTGTTGAGACACAGACAGCAAAGAGGAGAGAGAAGGGCAGAAAGGCAGAGCCTTCACACCTCCTGAACCAGAGGCACCAGGCTATGTGGAATCATCTGGGAATCTCAAGAGGAAGCATTCCTGCTACAGGTGTGAGGTGGCTCATACCTGTAATCCTAACCACTCAGGAGGCTGAGACCTGAGGATCAAGCTTCAAAGCCATCCTGGGCACACAAGGACCGGACTCCAATTAACCTCTAGAAAACAGGGCTCCAAGGGTAGGGTGGTAGCGCGTGCGCACACATGCACACACAAAATTTAAAAAATAAGGCCGGGAGTTTGGCCTAGTGGTTAAAGTGCTTGCCTAGCATGCACAAAGACCGGGTTCGATTCCTTGGTACCACATACATACAAAAAAGCCGGAAGTGGTGCTGAGGCTCAAGTGGTAGAGCTCTAGTCTTGAGAAAGTCCAAGGACAGTGCTCAGGCCCTGAGCTCAAGCTCAGGACTGGCAAAAAAAAATTTAAAAAATAAATAAGAGGGAGCACTCCTGACTCTGCCCAGGTGCCATGACCCTACCAGCAGTAGTAGTTGAGGAGAAAGACTGTCTTCTGGAGTCCCTACTCCTCAGTTGAAGCTGGAACAGTGGATGCAGAAATCCAGCATTTCCAGAAGTTATCCCCAAAACTGGAAGAGGCCATCATGACTGCAGAGAGCAGTGACATGGCCAACCCCTGCATCCATGACTAAGGACAAACCCTGCAGGATGTCTGCTGCCCACCCTAGAGCTTCCTGGAGGAAACACAAGTTATCACCCTTGGGCCACAGAATCTGATTAACCCGGCACGCTGTGGTGCTGTGGCTCAAGTGGTAGAATTCTAGCCTTGAGAAAACCCAAGGACAGTGCTCAGTCCCTGAGCTCAAGGCCCAGGACTGGCAAAAAAAAGCTAGTGGCTCACACCTGTAATCCTACCTACTGTAGAGCCTGATATCTAGAAGATTGCAGTTTGAGGACAGTACTTGCAGTCTGCTAGACTCCACCCCAAAATAACAACAAAAAAAATCAGGCTGGAAGTTATGATTCAAGTGGTGGATTACCAGATGAATAGAAGTTCCAACCCCAGAGCCTGGGTTCGGGGTGGAGGGGTGGGGGTGGAGGTGATGGCGGGGGGTGGGGAGGAGGTGTGTGCTGGTGGCTCATGCCTATAATCCTAGTTACTCAGGAGGTAGAAAATCTGAGGACTGCAGTTTGAAGCCAGTCAGGGCAAGAAAGTGCTCAAGACACTTTTATCTCCAACTAACCACCAGAAAAAAAATGGGAAATGGAATTATGGCTCAAAGCGGTAGAGTGTTAACCTTGAGCAAAAGAGCTCAAGGTCAGCATGCAGGCCTCGAGTTCAAGCCCCACGACGCCCACCACCAAAGTGTATATATATACACACACACACCATGTGGCCTGACTTGTGTCAAACTTGGAAACCTACAAAAGATTTCTGGCACAGAAAAATATTTTTAATCTTCACATTTACCCTGAGAGTACATGCAGATGATACTAAGTGATTTATTTCCAGACATAGAAATTTAATTGCTGAGTTTTGTACTCATTTCTGTTTCCAAAATGTGTGATCTCAACATTAAATCCTGATACTGCCACTCACAAAGTTCTGACTTTTCAACCCAAACATCATAGCTCTTGTGGAAAAAGCACATTTGGCTTAATAAATAAAAGTCAAGTACATATGAGGGTTGGAGGGACTGGTACTTTATTTCAAAAAGACATGTCAATATTCAGTATCAAAACAGTTGCATTATTGTTTTCTCTTTCTCCCAACTGGCCCCAAAGAGACCACAAAGAAAGGAGAGGACATTTTAAACCAATAAGCTGCAGGATAGGATGTATGTCTAACAGACCTCACAGAAACCTCACCTGAAAGTGGGAATTGGGTGGGAAAAGAAGCTTGTAAAGATCACACTGCCAGCCCTCAGACTGTAGAGAACACTCACAGCCAGAAAGGGGAGCCAGGGATTCCCACCCTAAAGCAAAGTTTCAAAATAATATAAAAATTTTAAAGTCTTACAATAACCTATTCAAGATTTGTCCAGCACTGATACAAAGCACAATGAGATGGCACTTTTAAAGAGCAGCTTGAGACCCAGAAAAGGGTGATGAGATGAGTTTCATATGGCTAAATCAGTGGCAAAAACATCATTTTATTAATTTAGTTCGAGGAGGTAAGAGAGCAATTAAGTGGTCATCTCAACACTTAAGGGACACATAATCCATTCTTTGAACAGTTGGGAAAAAGATAGAGATGAGACAAAAATTTGGTCTCAGAGCTGGGGATGTGGCTCAATGGCAGAGCGCTTGCAAGAGGCCCTAGGTTTGATCCCCAGCATTGCAATAAGGGAAAAAAAAGAGGGGAGGGAGATTCTCGGAGGTCTTAGTATCTTAATTTGGTCACTTTTGATGAAAAAATAAAAATAAACATGTCCAAAGACACCTTAGAGCTGAAAACCTGAACAGCATGGTATTTCTTTTTATTTTGTAGCTAAGTCCTCCTAGAATCACCTATCTGGTTTGGCTGATACTTTGTAAAGAGCAATGAGGTTTTCCATGGTGGAGTCTTTCCCTGGGCTGTATTTGGCTCTCAATGAGGCAGGCTTACACCTGTTTTTCTCCTCTGGAGGGCAGTATGCATTAGGCTGAAAAGTTAACCTTCCAAAAGGGAGAAAGAAATTCAATTACTGCTTCAGAGCTGTGGAATTGTTTGGAATGTTTTACAAATGGCTGCTAGGACAACAAAAAAATTAATTACAAAATGTATACATCACAACATGCTTTTAAAAGACATTTCGCATTGTGCTCACATTCCCTTAAATGTTGTTCCCCAAAGTGCTCAGCCTCTAGCTCAGCTAGAATCTCTGGGAAGAAGCTGAGACAGTTAGGTGAAAAAGACATGAAGGATAAAGGGTAGGAAGGGTGGCAAAAGGAGAAAGCAGCCTTTCCAGTTAAAGATCAGCCCTCAGTTTCAAGGTCAGCTTCCGGTAGGCTGGCCTCAGGCGGAGTCAGGGTCAGAGGGAAGAGCAGTGGCAGGTGGGACTGGGGAGCTCTACATCTCATTCAGGTCAAGCAGAGTCTGGTCCAGCATCCTTTGTGTACAGAGGTGCTCCTCTTTGGTGCATTTCAGTTTATCTAATAAGGGTAAAGGAGAGAAATTACAAAAAAGTAAATTTTAAGCTTGGTCGACTCTTTTAGATTTGCTCCTGTTGCAGGGATGCTGCATACTCATAAAGTAGCTAGCTGCCTTTACAACCACAGAAGCTATTGCATCACTGTTCTGCTGGACCTTGGTTATTGAAGCTGTGGGAGTTGTTTGCTGTACTTCCGGGGGGAGGGAGCTGAAGACCTTATCAGCCATTTCCTCTCTGAGAGCGCAAACCTAAAAGCATTAGCCATTTACTTTTTTACACTCTACCCACAGGACAAAATCTATGTAAAATGGCTCACTAGAGCGTGGCCACTGAAAACTGGAATGGGTATATTTCTTCCATTAGAAATACAAACTAAAAACAGTACAGAAGATCATCACGCACTATACACTTTCTCCAAAGAGTGAAGGTAGAAGGAATAATGGGGATAAACAAGAGTCTTCAGGGCTAAGCCAAAGACTCTCCAAAGAAAACAAAGTCAAGAATACTATCCAAACATATACCTGAAGATAAAACCTTGAGATTTTTGCAGGGCCACTAGCCAGAAGTTACTTGCAGTCAAACATAAACCAGGAAAGGAGGCAAGAAGGGAATTATCAAGAAGAAAACCAGTAGCAGAGCAATAAGGAGCATCTACCTACTTAGCAAGCAAACCATGGATGCTTTAGGGAGGGGAGGAAAATATTCAGATCCTCAACTCAGAGCTGGTGATGCCAACACAGACCCACAGGCAGATCCCACACCCTTCTTTCCTTGTCCACCCAGTCAGAAGGGCCCAATCCCTGGCGCCTGCATATGAAGCAGCTACAACATCTGATCAAGTCAATCTCTTTATTGTTAGAAAACATCCATGCAACAGAACACATCCTATAGGCATTGCACAAGGGAAAGGGCAGCAGTTAAGAGTGGAAAACAAAATCCTTCCAAAGTTTTCACTATAATCTCTCAGGCATTTTCCTTCATTATTCATAATCTCTTTTAGAGGCTTGAAATAGTTAGCTAACTGTTCCAACTTTATAATAATTTTAGGAAATCAGCAGTATCCTAACTGCTAATTTAAAAGCAACCTGGTTAGGACAAAATAAATAACTTTTAAAAAGTCAATCAGCTTTTGCTGGGGTCCAGGTCAGTGGTGTGAGCAGAAAGCTCGGTTTACTGGGCATCAGTGAGCCCTGCCCATCAGTCACACAGATCATGCAGCGTTAGCTTCAGCTCATTAGAAAGCAGGCGGTTTCGCTCAAGTTGGCTGTAGAGACGCTCTGCAGCAGCAACGGAGAGGTGGGAAAACAAGAGAGGAAAAAGAAGAGGAGAAAGAGAAAAAGGGAAGGTTAGTAGAGTACCAGAAGTCAATGTGAGTCTTAACTAGCTGGCATACATAGCATGCATCTGTAAGGCAGGATGGATGTAAGGAGAACTGAGGTCAGTAAGAGTCAGTCAGTTGGTAGAAAGACCAACATAGGAATGAAATAAGAATTACTGACTGACAAGTTGGTAGGTCCACATTGAGGGGAAGGGGGGAAAAAAAACCTCAAGCACCTTCTCCACAGTATTTATTTCCTAAGTTAAGAAACTAAGATAAGTCAACCAAGGCAAAGAAGGGAAAGTCAGCTTAGAAGAAATGTATCCTAATAATCAAGAGTCTGAAAAGAACTAAAGCAAGCAACTGGACATTTTCTCTGCACATAATCATCTCTCAGTTCAACA
The DNA here is from genome assembly GCF_031878675.1 of Megascapheus bottae. Lineage (NCBI taxonomy): Eukaryota > Metazoa > Chordata > Mammalia > Rodentia > Geomyidae > Megascapheus > Megascapheus bottae. Next base: position 39,446,786 of record NC_143518.1, on the reverse strand, counting down.
CTTTCAAATACTTCTTGTAAGTACTGTTCACCTAAGGGATAATCTACATCCAATTTCTTATTTCTTAAAGAACCCCCCAACTGTTAGATCAACAGCATGCCTAGTCTAAAGATGGTCAATTATTGGTATAAGTCAATTAAGACTACCAGCTTGGGGTCAGGAGTTTGGCCTAGTAGTAGAGTGCTTGCCCGGGGTTCAATTCCTCTGTACCACATACATAGAAAAAAGCTGGAAGTGGTACTAAGGCTCAAGTGGTAGAGCTCTAGCCTTGAGAAAGGCAATGACAGTGCTCAGGCACTAATCTCAAGCCCAGGACTGGCAAAAAAAAAAAAAAGACTATCAGTTTGTTAAATCTCTTCAGCCTCTTCTGTAGTGAGGGGTGATCAAATGATGTAATTCTGGTTAATGAATAGGGGGATAAGCTACTGGAGAATTCCAAGAAAATCTTAGCTCTTCCTCTTGCCTTGAACATAGATGGGATGTACAGAGCTATAATATTTCAAACGTAAAAGAAAATACTTGGCTAGGAACTGGTTGCTCATACCGTAATCCTAGCTACTCAGACACTGAGGGTAACAGTTCAAAGCTAGACTAGGCAGTAAAGTATGAGATACTTATCTCCAATTAACCACCAGAAAACAGGAAGTGTTGCTGTGGCTCTATGTGGTTGAGCACTAGACTTGAGCCGAAGAGCTCAGGAACAACTACCAAGCCCAGAGTTCAAGCCCCATGACTGACCCCCCCCCCCCCAAAAGCTCAGTAACAGTGCCCAGGCGCCGAGTTCAATTCTCAGAACCAAGGGAAAAGATAAAAGAAAAAAGGCATAATAGTTGTTCATGGCTAGACATGTCAAATGATAAATTCCATACATAAGCTACTATTCACAGAAAGCAGTTCTGATACAGTGTTCAAGCCTACTGGCCTTTTCTGGTTTCTCTGGGTTTTCTGATTGGAGTGCACCTTAACTGGGAAAGTGAGTTATGGGTAATCCAGATCTTTTTGTGTGTGTGTGTGTGTGTTGGGGTGTGTGTGTGTGTGTGTGTGCAGTGCATGTGCATTTACACCAGAATTGAGGCTTCAACTCCTGGCCTTGGACTCTTGCTCATCACACAGTTGGCACTCTACCACTTGAGCAATGCTACCAGCTCCACCATTTTGCTGGCTAAAGAGTGGTGGTTTTAGCTGGGCGAGGTGGTTCACGCCTGTAATCTTAGCTATTCAGGAGGGTGAGATCTGAGAATTGAGGTTCAAAGCCAGGCCAGGCACTAAAAAGTCCCTGAGACTCTTAGCTCCAACGAATCACCAGAACACCAGAAGTGGCACTGTAGCTCAAGGAGTAGGGCGGTAGCATTACGCTGAAGAGCTCAGGGACAATGTCCAGGCCCATAACTGAAAACAACAACAAAAAAAAGTGGTGATTCTGTCTGTTCTGGCTGGCTTTGAGCTGAGATTTTCAGATCTTAGCCTCCTGAATAGCCAGGATTATAGGTGTGACCACCAGAGTCCAGCTTCTTCCTTCCTGTTTTACTTTGGCAATGAAGAATTGCTACGTAGGCTTGAATCCATGATCTTCTAGCCTCAGTGCCATAAATATTTTGGGACTGTAGATATGTAAGCCAGTATACCTGGCTTCAGATCCATCCTAATAAGTTTCCAAATAGAAGTTTGGAAACAAGAAAGCCAAACTCATTCCTGGTCAACTCCTAACGTCGGCCTCTGAAGTTCAAAGTAAATTAATTCTCTCCCTCCTTCCTTCCTTCCCTCTCTGTTGGTTGTGGAGCTTAACCTCTTCTGTTAAAGGCTAGTGCTCTTCCAATTTTAGTCACAGTGCTACTTCTGGTTTTCTGATAGTTAACTGGAGATAAGAGTCTCCTAGATTTTCATGCCTGGGCTGGCTTTGAACTATGGACCCTCAGATCTCGGCCTCCTGAGTAGCTAGGATTACAGGTATGAAACACCGATACCTAACTATTCCTATCTTATAACTGTTTAAAAATGGTCTCAGACCTCAAGGGGGTGGGGGAAGAGAGAGATACTTCTCTGTCAATTACTTCTTTGGTTTTTTTTTTGTTTTTTGCCAGTCCTGGGCTTGAGCTCAGGGCCTGAGCACTGTCCTTGGACTTTCTCAAAGCTAGAGCTCTACCACTTGAGCCTCAGCACCACTTCCGGCTTTTTTCTATGTATGTGGTACCGAGGAATGGAACCTGGGTCTTCATGCATGCTAGGCAAGCACTCTTGCACTAGGCCAAATTCCCGGTCCTCTGTCAATTACTTCTATGGGCAGTTTTCAAGTTATCCTCTGGGCTGAGGTTTGCCCTAGTTCCACCAGGAAGCTAGGGGCCAGAATGATCCCAATAGGACTTGCCACTTCATGTACACTATAAAAATACAGAGGATGTGTATACTTAAGAGCCTGTGTGGGAATAACCAAATAGCTGTAAGGTTAGAGTAGAAATTAGGATATACAGGGCTGGGAATTTGGCCTAGTGGCAGATTGCTTGCCTAGCATGCACGAAGACCTAGGTTCGATACCTCAGTACCACATACATAGAAAAAAGCTAGAAGTGGTACTAAGGCTCAAGTGGTAGAGTTCTAGCCTTGAGAAAGTCCAAGGATAGTGCTCAAGCCCAAGACTGGCACACACACACACAAAAAAAAATTAGGATATACATATATGTACATAAATCCTCCAAAGATGCTGGGAATCAAATCTAGGAAAGAGCTCAAAGAGCCATAGCCGCCATCACAGGAGGCTACCCTTTTAAACTGTACTTCCCATTAAAGCAACAAAATTTTGTTTTGTTTTTAAAAGTATACAACCAAGTATGTTTTGATTATTACAATGACGAGAAGGTACTATTGACACTGGTCAGGATACAGGCACAGGCAGGATGTTTCTTTATGTCTAAGAATTATTCTACCCTAAAAAATTTAAGTTCATCATCAAGAAATACTATCCTGTAAACTGCGGCTTGGCATTAGAGCCACCTTATTCATGAAGTATTCTTTTTCTTCTTTTTTGCCAGTGGTGGGGCTTGAACTGAGGGGGCCTGAGCACTGTCCTTGGACTTTTCTCAAGGGTACAGATCTACCACTTGAGCCACAGCACCACTTCCAGCTTTATTCTATGTATGTGGTACCGAGGAATTGAACCCAGGTCTTCGTGCGTGCTAGGCAAGCACTCTACCACTAGCCCAAACTCCCAGCCGGCCCCGCCCCCCATTGTTTTGTTTAACAATCTCACTATGTATCCAAGCCAGTATGTAATTTGAATTTGCCACCATCCTACCTTAAGGCCTCTCAAGTTCTTTCTGGAACATTACTGACAAATAGAAGGCATGCAATCTCATGAACCTTATATAGATCTCACCTAGATAAAAGTTAGTTTGAGTGACTGTCCCTCCTGTCTTAGGAAAGGATAATTTCAGGATCTTATCCCTCAGAACATACCAATCTTCCATTTAGGGAAGAGCGGGATCATTTTACTCAAGGTCAGAAAGACAAACACCACTGCTATCTCACCTTGAACTTAGCTTCTAACTCTGCTATCTCTAAGGATTAAAAAGTTATGGATCAGATATTAGGCTAGCTTATTAAAGCCTAGGTCCCTGATAAAAGAATAGGAAATAAAGCAAAATAAGAGTACCTACTGATGTCCTTCTCATCCATACCCAGTAAGTTAAAAATAGGTCAAACCACATTTGTTCCTCATCCCAGTAATAGTTAACAAGGAAGGGAAGCATTCAATTTTTACTCACTAATGTGTTTTTGTTGTTGTTGTTGTTTGCTTGTTTTTTGAAACTGGGCATAGGCACTCAAGGCTGGCGCTCTTCCAGTTGACCTACAGCTCCACATCTGGCTTCCCCCACCTCCAGTCCCAGGGCTTGAACTCAGAGCCTGAGCACTGTCCTTGCGCTTTTGCACAAGACTAGGACTTTACCACTTGCTACTTCCTCCTTTTTCTGTTCATGTGGAACAGAATCAAACCCAGGGCTTTGTACATGCTAGGTAGGCACTCTACAACTAAGACACTTGGCTGCCCCACACTTGGCTTTTTTTGGTTGTTAATTGGAGAAGAGTCCAATGGACTTTCTTGATCTGGTTTGTGGTCGATACCGAAATCTCAACCTCCTGAGTAGCTAGGATTACAAGCCTGAGTCACCAGCATCTAGCAGGGTCCTTTTTTTTTTTTTTTTTTTTTTTTTTTTTTTTTTTTTTGAGTAAGACCAGCCTCATGAGGCTGTTAGTTGTGGGACTTGAACTCGGCCTGAGCGTTGTCTCTGAGCTCTTCAGCTCAAGGCTACTGTAAGCCCTAACTCTTGAGCCACAGTGCCACTTCTGGTTTTCAGGTGATTAATTGGAGTCTCGTGGACTTTTTAGTGTCTGGGCTGGCTTTGAACTAGGATCCTCAGATCTCTGCATCTTGAGTAACTAGGATTACAGGCATGAGGCAATCTTTTTATTTATGACTCCACCATAGTTGACATCACAGGCACATGCTACCTAGATCGGCTTATGAACTGAAGCAAGAATCTATTTGCCTAATCTGATCTTGCACCAAGAACTTCAAACCTGAGAGCTCTGCCTCTGGTATGAGTCAAGTCTGGCCCTTATTTAATGGTCTGAGTTCTTCTATATTCCTAGTTTTCTCTCTCTCTTTTTTTTTTCCCCAGTCCTGGGCCATGAACTCAGGGCCTGAGCACTGTTCTTGGACTTTCTCAAGGCTAGAGCTCTACCACTTGAGCCTCAGCACCATTTCTGGCTTTTTTTTCTATGTATGTGGTACCAAGGAATTGAACCCGGGTCCTCCTGCATGCTAGGCAAGCACTCTACCACTAGGCTAAACTCTAGGCCCTCCTAGTTTTCTCTTACATCAACTCTCCTGTTCAAGCCTCAGGGTCTTGTTTCTACCTGGATGCCAGTCTGGTTTTTTTTTTGTTTGTTTGTTTTTTTGCCAGTCCTGGGCTTGAGCTCAGGGCCTGAGCACTGTCCTTGGACTTTCTCAAGGCTAGAGCTCTACCACTTGAGCCTCAGCACCACTTCCAGCTTTTTTCTATGCATGTGGTACCGAGGAATCGAACCCGGGTCTTCATGCATGGTAGGCACTTTAACCACTAGGCCAAACTCCCGGCCCCTGTTTTTTTTTTTTTTTTTTTGCCATACCTGGGGCTTGAACTCAGGGCCTGAGTACTGTCTTTGGGCTTTCTCAAGGTAAGTGCTCTACCACTTAAGCCACAGTACCACTTCCGGCTTTTTCTATGTATGTGGTACCAAGAATAGAAACCTGGTCTTCGAAGGTACATGCTAGGCAAGCACTCTACACTAGGCCAACCCCCCCGCCCACCAGTCAGTTTTTCAGACAAGTATTCTTCTTTTCCTGACTCTGTAGACTAGTATATGACCTTCTCCTTATGCCTTTAACTTTCCTTGCCCCAAAGCTAGTCACTTGACTTTTCTCACATACAGCAGTCAGGTCATTCAACATGCTCACCTTCATTCACATCTTCCTATTACCACTGATCTAGTCCAGGTCCATTATTGTCTCCTGAAAAATGGCAATATCCTAATCCTATCCAGTATTTTCCAAAGTGTACCATAATCACTACAAGTATATACAATGGCATGCATTTTATAGAGTAATTGTATGTATTCAAGCATTACATATTTGTAAAGTTTAAATAAAAACAATTGGAGGGCCAGGAGTTTGACCTAGTGGTAGAGTGCTTTCCTAGCATGCACTGAAGACCTGGATTCAATTCCTCAGTACCACATACATAGAAAAGCAGGAAGTGATACTGTGGCTCAAGAGGCAAAACACTAGCCTTGAGAAAGCCCAAGGACAGTGCCCAAGCCCTGAGGAGTTCAAGACCCAGGATTAAAAAAAAAAAGTCAAAAATGAATACTAATCTACTCCCATTCAAATACATTTTTCTTTTTTGAGAGGGAGTTTTGCTATGCAGTTTAGGCTGGCCTCAAATTTGTAATCTTTCTACCCTACTCATCTAAGCACTGCTATTGCAGGTATGTACCACCAAGCATTACATCCCCCACCTTTTTTGGGGTGGGGTCATGGGGCTTGAACTCTGGGCCTGGGCGCTATCCCAGAGCTCTTCAGCTCAAGGCTACCACCCTACCTGAGCCACAGCACCACTTCCTGTTTTCTAGTGATTAATTGGAGAGAAGAGTCTCAAGTTATTTAGTGCCGGGATGGCTTTGGACTGCAGTCCTCAGATCTCAGCCTCCTGAGTAGCTAGGATTACAGGTGTGAGCCACCGAGCCTGGCCCATTACTTTCCTTTTAACTTAGCTACCAGATTCTTTTTCTGTTTGGTCCCCATTCTGAGGCTTGAACTCTTGCTTGATTTTCTTGCTCACAGCTGGTGCTATGACACCTTAAGCCATACACCCTGGTCTAGTTTTTTGCTCATTAACTGGAGATGGAGTCACGAACACTTTTCTGTGTAGACTGACCTGTTTTGTATCTGTTAGTTATGGGGCTTGAACTTAGGACCTAGGTGTGGTCCCTGAGCTCCCTTTGCTCAAAGCTAGTGCTCTATTTTGAGCCACAGCTCCACTTCCAGTTTTCTGAGTAAACTGGAGAGAAGTGTCTCATGGACTTTCCTGACCAGGTTTGGCTTTGAACTGCAATACAGAGATCTCAGACTTCTGTTTTTGTTTGTCATGGGACTTGAACTCTGGGCCTGAGTGTTATCTGTGAGCTCTTCAGCTCAAGGCTATGGTACTACCCCTTGAGCCACAGTGCCACTTCTGGTCTTCTGGTGGTTAACTGGTAAGTCTCACGGACTTAAGTACCCAGGCTGGCTTTGAACTGGGATCCTCAGATCTCACCCTCCTAAGAAGCTAGGATTACAGGCGTGAGCCACTGCTCCCAGCTTAGATCTCAGCCTTCTGAGTAGGTAATTACATGGATGAACCACCAGGGCCAGCACGCTAGGCTGACTTTGAACTGTTATTTTTTTTGGTGCTGGTACTGAGAGTTGGAACTCAGGGCCTGTATACTGTCTCTTAGCTTTTTCGCTCAAGGGTGGCACTTTACCAATTAAACAATACCTCTACTTCTGGCTTTTTGCTGGTTAACTGGAGATCAAACTTGTATTAGTGGTTTGGCTTCAAACCATGATCTTCAGATCTCAGCTTCTTGAGTAGCTAGGATTATAGGTATGAGCCACAAGCACCTAGGTTCAGATAATCTCTCACAACTCCAGTGGCATTCCATCACCTACCAAAAAAGAAACTTAAGCTAGGTGGCTTGTGGCTATAATCCTAGACACTGAGGAGGCTTGAGGCCTGAGGACTGTAGTTTAAAGCCAGCCCAGGCAAAAAAGTTCCTGAGATTCTTATCTCTAATTAACCAATAGAAAACTAGAAATGGTGCTGTGGCTCAAAGTAGTAAAGCACAAAAAAAACTTAGGATTGATCAGCCTGATTTTAGAATATATCACTCTCTTTATTATGTAATTGTGTATCTTTACCACTGACTTTATTATTTTGTTACTCTTGCCGAATGCCAATGGCTCATGCCTATAATCCTAGCTACTCAGGAGGCTGAGATCTGATGGTTGTAGTTCAAAGCCAGCCCAGGCACTAAAGTCCCATCAAAGTCTGAGAGACTCTTACATCTAATTAACCACTCAAAAAACAGAGTAGCACTGTGGCTCTAAATGGTAGAGCACTGGAGTTGAGCTGAAGAGTTCAGAGACAATGCACAAAGGTAAAGGCCCACAACCCACCAAACAAAAAAGTCCAATGGGGACCATGAGTTTGGCCTAGTGGTGAGTGCTTGCCTAGCATGCATGAAGATTCGGGTTTGATTACTCAGTACCACATACATAGTGGGGGGAAAAAAAAGGAAACCTATACTAGGCAGATTTAAGTTCAGGTGTGGGCTCAGGTACGAAGAGAGACCCTATACAGAAAATAAGTGAAAACTAAGGCTGGAGTTATATGGTTCAGCAGTCTGCCACATGTGCACATGCCCACATGCGCACAAACACACACTTCGTGGTTCACACGTGCAATCCTAGCATGAAGGATATACAAAAGGCTGAGGCAAGACTATCCCAAGTTAGAGGCAAGTTTTAACATGTTTACGAAGTTAAACATACTTTTATTCACAGCTGAGACTTTCATAATCACCCCATTTGAATCAATCTCTTCTTCCCTAAACTCTAACACACTTTATTAAAAATTCTTGAAGTTGTGGGGAGTGTGGGGGGGGAGAGAAATGGGTACCAAGACATGTGAAAGGGTATCAATGTACGTGAATTAATGCACCTTCTATCTGGCAAATATCATGTAACCCTTTTACTAATTACAATAAAAATGCAAAAATAAAAAATAAAAAATAATAAAAATTCTTGAAGTCGAGCACCAGTGGTTTACACCTGTAATCCTGGCTACTCAGGAGGCTGAGATCTGAGAACTTCGGTGCAAAGCCAACCAAGGCAGGAAAGTCTATGAGACTCAATTTACCACCAGAAAACTACAAGTGGTGGCCAGGAGCATGGCCTAGTGGTAGAGTGCTTGCCTAGCTTGCATGAATATCTGAGTTTTTCCCTTGGTACTGCATACACAGAAAGCTGGAAGTGGTGCTGTGTCACAAATGGTAAGAGTGCTAGCCTTGGGAAAGCCCAAGGCTAGTGCCCAGACCCTGGGTTCAAGCCCTAGGACTGGAAAAGAAAGAAAGGAAGGAAGGAAGGAAGGAAGGAAGGAAGGAAGGAAGGAAGGAAGGAAGGAAGGAAGGAAGGAAGGAAGGAAACCAGAAGTGGAGTTGTGGCTCAAAGTGGTAGAGCATTAGCCTTGAGCAAAATTGCTCAGGGACAGTGCCCAGGCCCCAAATTAAAATTCTATGACTGATAAACAAAAAACTTGGTATTCATCATGTTGAACCTTTTTGTGAATGTACCTTTCTGAGGGATGGTACCTTGATCTTTGTGTCATTCCCCATCTGGACGTTGTCAAAAACACAATAGTCAGCTGAATTAATCTGTGGTTCCCCCCACCCCCACCCCCGGTCCTGGGCTTGAGCTCAGGGCCTGAGCACTGTCCTTGGACTTTCTCAAGGCTAGAGCTCTACCACTTGAGCCTCTGCACCACTTCCGGCTTTTTTCTATGTATGTGATACCAAGGAATCAAACCAGAGTCTTTGTGCATGCTAGGCAAGCACTCTACCACTAAGCCAAACTCCCAGCCCAATCTATGTTTAGACTATGTGGCAGGGAGAAATGGTATTGATAGAAAGAAACCCAATTTAATGAGACTTAATTTTTAAATTAGGAAAAACATCTTAGTTTTATCTATTTTTTGGTCTCTTTCACTATCTCTTCCTTTTCTTTTTTTGTAGTACTGAGAATTAGGCCCTGAGCAACAATCCACAACCATGTCTGTTTAAAAGCAAATTTCAAATACATACTTTTCTCAGAGATTGAAGTATTACAGAAACAACACTTGTATGATTAGCTGAGTGCAAGTGGCAGCTACACTACATATAAAGCTGTATAAATCTAAATAGGAATAACTGAAATATTTTAAATTATGTAACATAAACAATAGCAATTTTACTAGAAATCTGTGTATGTAACAAAACATCACCTTCATGTGCAGAAATATGTATGATTGGCCCTTTTAGTATTTCCAATAATAATTGACCATTTATATGCTATTAGAACATGCTGGTGGGTAAATGACAGTAAGCTTCAACTATGTAAAAGTTTAAAGAAAATTCACTCAATTCATTATGTATTTTTCTGTGACTTAAGATAATAGAACAGTTTCAGCTGTAATACACATGGGCATATTAGGTATCTACTAGGTGTTCTGAGGATGCACTGTTTGAACCATTGGTAAAAGGGTAGAGAAACATATTGAAGAGTCATTTCAATGGTCTCTTGACCTTAGTGTATTGAAGAGAGAATGAAAATACTCCAGGCAGATGATTTAAGAACCTGGCAGTAAAAGACTTAGATGGTCACATTCAGCAAAGGAACTAACACTAGAATTCCTATCATGAGGAGCCTACTAGGCCACCACTGATAGATTCCAATCAGCTGGGTTTAAATGTCAAGAAAAAAAAAACACACACACAAAAGTGGCTTTGATTACATGTAAGTCAGAGGAGGGGGAGCAACCAGAGCTGTTCTAAGTGATGTTCCACATCACACCCTCGAGGTTTCCTTCTTATGAACAGCAGCAGCTTTGTCAATGACACAAATGCAGGGTGGCATGAGGCTTTAGCAGCTCAACATTTTAATTTGGGATGGAGATTAAAGAGAATACATAAATACTATGTGCAACCCCCCATCCTATGCCTTGGGGACCAGCCAGGCTGACCCACATGGAATCCAGAGCGAGAGTGGGGCGTTGGGTTCCCCAAGGAAAGGGGGCAGATCCAGAACAGAGCAGAAACGATGATAGTTATCTGTATAAAAAAGTAAGGATACTCTAGGTGAGAAGGTCTAGCATCAATCTAAATAGCAATTTGGGAGGAAAAAAAAAAAAAGAGAGAGGTGGCAGTAGGAATGATAAAAGAGAGCCAGACACTTCAGCCTGTGATATTTGGCTTCTTTCAGGGTTAGTGGGAAGAGGAGGCAGACTAGCATCAAGGATCAGGGATCCACAGCAAACAGAAGAAGTCGCCAACAACTCTTTTTGGTGCTGTTTACTAGCTGGCTTGCATTTGGATTTCAGCTTACTTCTTAGATGTTTCTCATCTCAGCATTTCCCCTCAATTTTTTTTTTTGCCAGTCCTGGGCTTGAGCTCAGGGCCTAAGCACTTTCTCAAGGCTAGAGCTCTACTTGAGTTTCAGCACCACTTCCAGCTTTTTTCTATGTATGTGGTACGGAGGAATCGAACCTGGGCCTTCGTGCATGCTAGGCAAGCACTCTCCACTAGGCCAAACTCCCGGCCCCTCCCCTCAATTTTTAAATTAGATCACAGATCAAATATACCAGCAGGTCTGAATTTTATTATGATGTGTTAGGGTCCAAATACTTGTTTTCTGGGCTCTACTTATTTTAGTTATATGGATTCTACCTTTAGCTGTATCCCATTTGAGAAACAGTGCAAAATCATTACATAGAAGAGAATAAGGAGTGGTGGCACATGCCTATACTTCCACCTTTGGGGAGGCTAAGGTGGACGGGTAGTGTAAGTTTAAGACCAGCCAGCAAAACCCAGACCTTGTCTTTAAAACAAAAGGGGGGAGGGGATAAAAGTATAGAGAATAAAAATTACATGTACATCAGGCTTTTACCATCTATCAAAGATTAAATGCCTCTCCAGCTTTTGCCAAATAGGTAACCAGCACCAATGTTTTAAAGTAAGGGTAGAGAAACTAGTTTCCGGAGGACAAAACCAAAGCACACACTATACAGTCTGTACCCCCACCCACAAGCCAAGATCCCAGTCCCACTCTGCTGTAAGATAGTTACATAGAGGTCATGTCATTGAGGGCGTGGTCCAGCTCCTCGCTAATGGCCTTGTACTTCAGTTTCTGGGCATAGAGCTCATCTGGATAGGCACAGGAACCACAAGGAAGAATGAGGGGACAGAGTGAAAGATATCAGAAGCAGATGAAGAGAGGGAATGATTAGAAATTAGGAAAAGTGTGAACTGTGGGTCTAATACCAGAAAACATTTAATCTGGTTGCCAGTCTGGCCATTATCACAACCACTGCTTCCTAGGACCAACTATACTTTTTGATGTCTCTAAACCAATTGTAGCAAGATTGAAAACTGGAGAATAGTTCTGTTACTAACTGCACTCAAGAGGATACCATTCCCACCCAACTAACCCAATTCTAACCAGTGATAACCATCTAGCACAAATAGGAAGGGAGGAAGTGACATCTCTCTGCCAACTAAGTGGCCACTATTTGTGACTTCACACCATAGGTGGCCTCTTTCAAAGAACATTATGCTACTAAAAGCACACCAAACTAGTACAGCTCAGAATTCTTAAAACAGACACTTTCCCTCGGCAAAGTGGAATGCAGGTGTCAAATTATAGGGATAGGAAGTATGTAAAAAGCCCCTGGTAATGGTCAGTCCAGGCACATAGTTATTCTACAACTTTATCTCTTGCAATGCCCAAAGTGGCCATGGGATGACAAGCTTCCTGTTATTTTGTGAAATCATGGATTCCATATTTTCACTCAAGATTCAAGACTTAAGACTACTAAATTGGAAGTAAATGCAGTCATTGGTGTTTTTAGAGGGAAGGCAGTAGCAAGTTAGGGGATGTGCCACATCATATACCAAAATACTACTATTTCCCCTCAGGAATACACGAGAAACAGCTCGTAGTTAATGGGCAAAGTCCTGCCTCTACAGATATCTATTTTAATTCCTCTGAGGCTCCATACCTTCCAAATCATCAATTGTCTTTTCCAGTTTGGCAACTGATCTCTCAGCAAACTCAGCACGGGTCTCTGCCTAGAAGAAATATAAAACCAGTAACATTGAGAGATGAGAAGACAAAAGAAGGATCTCTATTCTGTACACTTCTCCATGCTTACAGTACTTCTCTATAATCCCCTTAGCTTACCTCCTTGAGTTTATCAGTAAGAATCTTTATCTCTTCTTCATATTTGTCTTCTTTTTGAGAGTACTGTAATAGGAAAATAATAAAAATTTCAGAGAGGAAATTACTCCCATAGACAGTACCCCTCCCACCAAATTAACTATTTCATGGAATATTGTTCTTTGTTTCAATGTGCTAAATAAAAGCAAGGCTCAATCATAGACAAGTCCTCAAAATGCATCTCAGAGTAGATACTCTCAGAGTAGAGGACCTTTTATTTGGGCATAAGGTACTAGGGATTAAACTCAGGACCTCACATTTGCTGAACAGGTGCTCTACTATTTGAGCCATGCTCCCAGCCCAGCATCTTCATTTTTTTGAAGTGGAATCAAGTTTTGTTTACTGACATCAAACCAAGCTAATATTTTCTTCCTTTTTTGAGCTTAATGAGAAGGAATAGTGAAACTCCATGTCCACATTATTGAAACATTCCTTCATGATGATAAAAAGAAATCATGTCTTGATTGCTTATTAGGTCTCAAAGCTGAGGCTATCTGCTAGAAAGTCTATTTTGGTTTTCAGAGCAGCAGTATCAGGTCCAAAAGATCAGTCCATCAGTCTGATCTGATCATCCATCTCACTGAAAGTCTTTTAGCACAGCAGTATAGCAGCCTGGGGAACATATAACTCCAGGTTTCATCAATCGAAGTACACAGGAACTAACATGAAACTCAGAATTTGGATGGATGATAGGTGGGAAGACATTTTTCATTGGATTATCTCCAGTTTCTCATCAAGGGTCGAGCTGGGCCCAGGCCCCAAAGCCTGTCACTTTCACAAACCAGCCCCTACCTTCTCCGCCTGAGCCTCAAGAGACTTGAGGTTGTTGGTGACATTCTTCAGCTCCTCCTCCAGCTCAGAACACTTACTGTGAATATTTTAAATACCGCAGGAGAGGAAAGGGGAAGAGGAAGAGAATAAAAAAAAGGGGAGAGAGACACACAGACATGAATTGAACCTATATGTAGAGAGAGCTGAAAGACATATTGGGAAAAAGAAAGTTCCTAGGTAACCTTAACAAGCATCAACCCTCCTCCCTCTGTTAAAAAAACATGTCAGAAGCTGGACCCTCTGGGACTCAAAATGCTTGGATATTAATAAAGAAAGACCATATGAAAGAAATTACCAGGAACAAGTTAAAATTGCTACTCGAAGTGGATGTGGGAACAGATGCCCAGCCCAAACAGTCCCCCAAATCAACCAAAGAAAGGAAAGACCCTGTGGGGAAGCAGTAAAGCAACTAGGGAAAAAGAGATGAAAGATGCCAAGTAGGTAGAAAGAATGGAGCATTCCATGAAGAGATGGCAAAGCACTCAAGTCAACCGGTGGAGGGGAGGCAGCTGCAAAACAGAAACAAAAAACAAACAAAACCACACCATACATGTAACTATCTGTGAGTTTAATGGTTAGTACCTTTTCTTCAGCAGCACTCAGACACTTCAGGTTCTGGTCCATCAGTCTGATCTGCTCATCCATCTCTCGGCAACGGCTGTTAGTGATAGTCACGGGAATGGCACAAACCAGGTTGTGGGGAAGGAAAAAGGTCAAAAAGGAACACAGCAAGAAAACAAGTAGCAAAATGAGGGGGGAAAATTTAAAAACAAAAACATGACCATGGTCATGATATGTCATGTACAGAAGAGATGAAAATGCAAGGAAAGTATAAACATATATGCATCAGCCGACTTTGTTATACAAGGCCAATAAGGTACCAAAGGGTGCAGTTACCATCTGCCCCTGTTGTAAAATTGTCCAGCAGATGGCAAAGTGATATCAGCTCTTAAATATATATGTGTGTGTGTGTATATATATATATATATATATATATATATATATATATATATATATTCATTTCAATGTCTCAAGGAGAAAGAGGCTTCAGGTAGAAGGACCCAATAGTGTCTTCACCATCTATCTCTCTTAATTTTTAAGCCTTTGAAGGAAGAAATATGCAAGCCTCATTTGTTACCTGTCATTTGTCAAGTTAAGAGAGAAAGTAAATCCAAAGCCATTGTTAAGAGTCTAAAAGAGCACTTAGGTAACTCCCATCCCCTAGGCCCTGTTTAACAAGGTTGAAGGAATGCTAGTTTTTTCATATTAGTGCCCAAGCCAAAGGGGAAGGAACAGAATGGTATCTATGCAGCAAAATACTCACGACTCAGCCAGCTCAGCTCGTTCCTCTGTGCGTTCCAAGTCTCCTTCAATAATCACCAACTTACGAGCAACCTACAGAAAAGATCCAGGTACAGTTTTAGGGAAGTAAAGAAGTAACTTCCTTTATGAATCTTTGAAGAATTTCAAAGTCACAGAAGGGGGTGGGGAAGGAGAGAGGAAGGGAGAGAGAGAAGGAAGGAGAGAGAGAGAGGGAGGGAGAGGGGGAAAGGGAGGAGAGGAGAGAGAGAGAGAGAGAGAGAGAGAGAGAGAGAGAGAGAGAGAGAGAGAGAGAGAGAGAGATCAAATACAAAGTGACAGGCTTACCTCTTCATACTTCCTATCTGCCTCTTCTGCAATGTGCTTAGCTTCTTTGAGTTGGATTTCCTGGAGTTCCATTTTTTCTTCATCTTTTAGTGCCCGGTTTTCAATAACTTTCATACCTCTGCCAAAAACAGGATGAATGCAGCAGTACTTGCGAGGAGTTTATCAACAGGGTTGATAAAAGCAAGGCTAGAGGTATGGCTCAAGTGGAATGCCAGCCAGGCACAAAAGCCCTAAGTACAAATCCTAATACCACCAAAAAAAGGTACCTTTTAAAGTTCATTGCTGTTTGTATCACAAACAGAAATCCCACATACTACTTCTGTACCTTATAGTTTAGCTATTTTATCTAATTTTTTCTTCTAAAAATTTATAATTCATGTTCATTAATAAATAGCTAAGTGAAGGTGGCTCAAGCTTATAATCTTAGCTACTCAGGAGACTGAGATCTAAGGACTGCAGTTCAAAGCCAGCCAGGTCAGGAAAGTTTGTGAGACTCTTACCTCTAATTAACCAGCAAAAAGCTAGAAGTAGAACAGTGAAACAAGTGGTAAAGAGCCTAGGCCTTGAGTTTAAGGCCTGGTACTGACACAAAAGTAAAAAGTAAATTGCTGAGACCATTAAACATCAGGGTTCAGGCTCAGTTTGTAACTGATTCTAATGGAACTAGGGTGGAATCCAAGCATCTCTTCTTCTTTACCTCAGTGAGTCTAACAGCATGGCCTAGTTTGAGAGGATGTAGCAGATTTCAGGGCTCCACAGTTTCTCATTCAGTATATTAGTAGTGGGAGCTAAGGATCTGAATTTCTACCAAGGTTCCAATGCTGCTAATCTGGGGCTCCGAAAACCTGTTTTAAGGGAACCAGTTTCACAAATAGAAGTTTATGACCCAGAAAGTGGAAGTAATACTAGTGATACCATGTTATGTATATTAGATCAATTTATGAGAAATTCCAGTTACAAAATGGTTGCAGTATCATGGTAACCCTTCCTCTATCTTCAATGGGAAAGAATATGCAAAGCAGAAGTAAAGATATTATATAGAGAGGTTACTATAATAATAAAAAAAAAAAAAACAGCTCTGGGGCTGGGAATGTAGCTCAGAGGTACAGCAAGTGCTCAGTGTGAGATCCTGGTTCAATTCTCAACACCAAAAAAAATAAATAAATAAATAAATAAATAAGATCTAGGTCAAGGGCTGGGAATGTGGCTTAGTGGTAAAGTGCCTGCTTAGCATGCATGAAGCCTGGGTTCAATTCCTCAGTTAACATATACACAGAAAAAGCCAGAAGTAGTGCTGTGGGTTAAGTGATAGAGTGCTAGCTTTGAACAAAAGAAGCTCAGGAACAGTGTCCAGGCTTTGAGTTCAAGCAAGCCACAGACTGGCCAAAAAAAAAAAAATCTAGGTCAGAACCTTTCTGAACTTTCTTTTTAGTCTGTGGTGCTATGCATTCTACACCAATGGATTACACCCCAGCCCATGACCTCTTCTTAAATTCACACTCCCTGAAGCGTCCCTCCATACCTTTCACTCTCATCAGCAGCCTTTTCTGCTTCCTCCAGCTTTTGCAGGGCAGTGGCCAAGCGCTCCTGAGCTCGGTCCAGCTCCTCTTCAACCAGCTGGATCCTGCGGTTCAAGGAGGCCACCTCAGCCTCAGCCTATGTTTGAATGAAAAAATGGAAAAGGGTTGCAGAAACATGGTGAAAAGAACAGGTAACTGACATATAGACTGGAGTTAACTACTGGAGTGGAAGAGTCTAATACGATAAAAGCTGTCTTAACTCAGATACTAGAAGATTCAACTAATACAGTTATATATACATACATATGCATTTGTTCCTTCCCCATCAATAACCTCCATGTTCCACCTGACTGTTTTAATACTTAAGTTCCTTGTCCAAACCAGTGACAGCACCCTATTTTGACTCAGTTTAAACACCTGAATACACAGTAGTCAGAAAAGGCAACCAGAGGAAAAAATGTTCTTTCTGCCTGGCTGGATATGTTTTATGAAGTAGAAAACAAATAAGCAAGGTTTCTTTCAAGAGAAAAATCTGTATTTTCTACTAACTTGCTGCTTAATGGAAGTTGTTAATCACCCAATCACTTTATCCTAAAATATTGGGGGGAAGAAGATAAGCCAGTTAAAGGAGTTATCTTCCAGAAAAGACTCCCAGACTGAACAAAATTCCTAACCTCTTCAAATGTGTTCCTTACCCATTTTGTGATTCTCTACCTTCTTTAGAATTGTTTCCAGCTAAAATTATCTTTTTTTGGTAGAATTACCAACCAACCACACAAGTAACAACAACAGCAACAACAAAAGCAACAGAAGAGAATGTTTCCACAATTCCTACCAGTATTTCTTGAAATTTCTGAATTATCTCTTCTGTTCCTCTGGTTGCCTCTTTAGCTTTACTCTTCATTACAGCTTACAAAAATCTTCTACCTAGGCTCCATCCACAACAAAATATAATCTCAAATTCAAGTAATCCT
The DNA here is from genome assembly GCF_031878675.1 of Megascapheus bottae. Lineage (NCBI taxonomy): Eukaryota > Metazoa > Chordata > Mammalia > Rodentia > Geomyidae > Megascapheus > Megascapheus bottae. Next base: position 39,429,213 of record NC_143518.1, on the reverse strand, counting down.
ATGGTTGGTGGGTGGAATGAGAAACCAGGAAAGGAAATAGCTGACATTGTGCACATATTTTAATTGTAGAATCCTTCCACTGGGCATACTGGCACACCCTTGTAATTCCACTGCTCCGGAGGTTGAAGTAGGATTACAAAACTCACCTGAGGACATAGCAAGACTCTGTCTAACTTCTTAATTTAAAAAAGAAAGAAAGAAAGAGCAGGCCTTTCTATGACAACCTTAATGATACAAGAATTTAATCTGCCTTGCAAACTATCCAGCTCAGATGCTTATCCAAATGCCTGGTAAACATGATCTCTTCTCTACAGTCCAGATTGTGCCTGAATTCTATTACCCTGATTTTCTCCGAGCAGACAGGTGGTGGCAGCTATAGAAATCTGGGCCACCAGCCCTATGGGAAGAAATATAGCCCAAAAGATTTGTCCCAATCCTGATTGAAACAGAAAATTCCACATACAAATATAGGAAGTTCAAGGGCTTAGGAAGGGATACAACAATCTACCAGGGTACAGGAAAAGAAAACTGAGTCATCTACATAAGCTGAAATGACTAAGAAATCATTTGTATCTCTAACTATACTATTCAAAAGTATTCTCTAGTTGTCTCTTCCAGGAAAACAGATGTCCCCTAGGACAACACAGATTTCCCCTCACAAACCCAACAAGGCTAATCAGTCAGGAGCAAGTTAGATTATCAGGCAGAAACTGTGAAACACTGGCAGTAGGATACAAAGATAACCTGCTTTTAGATACCAAAGTGAAAACTTGAAAAATACAACTAGATTTGGATGAAGCTCACAAGTCTTCATCCAGCTCAGTAGTTACGCAAAATGGAGACGATATCAAGCTATGGAAGCAGGGTGTAGTTTCCATGACAACGAGACGGCTCTAGCACTTCTCCCACAAATCAACATTTACAATAGAATTCTTGGGAAGGCTGAACAGGGAGAATGAGAAAACATATCCTGGTGTCCTGTAAAGTTCATAAACATATGAACAAGCCTGTAGCAAAAGTAGAGCTCAAGATGAGTATTCCTGCAAAAGCTTCAGAAAAATCTTAGGAGGAGGTAAGGATAGAGGGCCACATTTCTTTTGTCTTCTCCCACAGCCGACTTGCTCTCTTTACAAAGAAAACAAAAGGGCCAGGAGTTTGGCCTAGTGGTAGGGTGCTTGCCTGGCATGCACAAAGACCTGGGTTCGATTCCTCAGTGCCACACATAGAGAAAGCCAGAAATGCTGCTGCAGCTCAAGTGTTTGAGCTCTAGCCTTGAGAAAGCCCAAGGTCAGTGCTCAGGCCCTGAGTTCAAGCCCCAAGACTGGGAAAAAAAGAAAGAGAGAGAGAGAGAGAGAAAACATGTCTGGAAATCAAAATCTGACATTCTGTTCCAAATAAAGAAGACAATCTGACTTTTGTTTAAGTACAATTTCCATACCTTTCAGATCAATGAAGCTGTAAGAGATTCAACACACTATATTTTGCATATTAACCTGGCCTGAGAAAACATCAAGCTTAATGCTTTTATAGAGGTCTTAAGTTTTAGCATGCCCACCTCACCCTCACTGCTGCCCAGCTTGAAGGACACAGTGGGAGGTTCTTCCTTTAGGTAATAATAGTATTCTCTACTGCCCAGGACGCAAAGATCCCAGAGTAGTTATAGGAAGAGAAAGCAGCAGTAATTTGGTCATATTAGAAGATGGCTGACAGCAGCTTAAGCTTGAGTTTTGTTCAAATGCTACCATCCTCCACACTTAAGAGTACCCAAGGCACAACACACCCTACAAGGGAAGAAACTCACAGGGCTCTGGTACTCAGAACAGGGCCAAGGACAGAGGGGATTTCACCTAAATCTGGCATTCTGCCACACTGGGGTTTCTCTTTTTAGACTAAAAAGTATGGTAGAATTCAAAGAAAAGAGAGTACTAGAAAAGTTAGGAAATGAGGTAAGGGAGGAAAGAAAGGACTGTATGGCTCACTGTGTTCAAGTATGCACCCACCTAGCTAGGTAGACACTGTGTCCTTGAGAATGTGCATTTTACCAAAGGGGTGGTAAGTTGGAAGGAAGGCAGTAGAGTTATCTGCCAGCTCCAGAGTAAACAAAGGTGGAGTCTAAGCAGAAGCACTCAGAGCAAAGTGCTCTTTGCCTCTCCCCTGTGAGTGTGTGCACTTATATGGGGGGCAAAGAAAGGCAAGCAGCAGAAAAACAAATTAAGCCAAAGAAAGGCGAAAAAACCTGGGGCTGGGAGTTTGGCTTAGTGGTAGAGTGCTTGCCTAGCATGCACGAAGACTCAGGTTCAATTCCTCAGTACCACATACATAGAAAAAAGCCGGAAGTGGTATTGAGGCTCAAGTGGTAGAGTTCTAGCCTTGAGAAAATCCAAGGACAGTGGTCAGGCCCTGAGCTTAAGCCCAGGACTGGCAGAAAAAAAAATGCAAAAATACCTGTTGGTTGGTCCACCAGACCCCATAAATATGAAAGAGCCACATCGTCAGACAATGGAATCCCCTCCAGAGACTAGGAATTTGGGATTAAGGCCAAAATCATAACTATTCAGCGCCTACTCACTCCCTCAATAGTAGCCCTAAGATTTTAGACCAAGTTAACAAAATAAAAAATACTGAGAACCAGTTAAAGGAAAAAAGTATTCCAAAAGGTGAAATGTATGGGGGGAAAATGTATAAGCATACTGAGACTTGGCACAGTAGTCTTATCTGTAGTCCCAGCTATTAAGGAGACGAAGGCAGAAGAATCATTGGAAGCCAGGATTTTGACCAAGATCAGCCCAGGCAACATAGTAAGATCTCATCTAAATAAGTAAAGAAAATACAAAGAAAGAGGAAACAAGGGCAGACAGAAGGAAGGAAGATGAGAGGAAGGGAGGAAACCAAGTCAAGCATGATAAATTTTCTACTATACATTTTTACTACCCCCCAAAAAAACAGATAAGGTTAAAATCTGGAATTAAACTATATAGCATCACCAAAGTTAAATCAGAAGAATGGGACTGAGGGTGGTGCAACAGGAGTTGGTATAGGCAAGCACCAGTGGCTCACGTCTGTAATTCTTACTACTCAGGAGGTTGAGATCTGAGGATCCCGGCTCAAAGCCAGCCCTGGCAGAAAGGTCCATGAGATTCTTATATCTAATTAACTGCCAGAAAATTGGAAATAGAGCTGTGGCCCAAATGACAGCATTAGCCTTGAGAAAAAAAAAATTAGAAAGTTCGGGATCAGTGCACAGGTATGGAGTTTAAGCCCTAGCACTGGCACATGAGCACAACACACAGACACAGACACATACACCACACAGACACACAGTTGGTAGAGTGTCCATTATCCAAAAGGCCTCTGGGGGCTGTAGTGCTAAGAGTGCTTGTCTAACATGCACAAAGACCAGGGTTCAATTCCTCAGTACCATGTACACAGAAAAAGCCAGAAGTGGTGCTTTGGCTCAAGTGGTAGAGTACTAGCTAGCCTTGTGAAAGCCCAAGGACAATGCCCAGGCCCTGAATTCAAGCCCCAGGACTAGCCAAAACAAAAGGTCTCTGGAGTCAATCCACAGCCCCAACAATGACAAAAAAAATCCTCCCAACACAAATACAATACAAACTCAAAAATGACAGGGTGGATTTGAAAAGGCACTGTATTATAAAATACCAATCTCCAGCCTTAGAACAGAAAAGACTAATCTCAAAAAAAAAAAATATTTTTTTAGTGTCTCATCCAGCCTAGCAACTAGGGCAGCTTGGATGTTCATACAAAGTAACCAGAAAAGTAATAATGACAGTCCTGCTAATAGCAGATACCATCAGGGAGTGCTGAGTTTCCAGCTTCAGAGGGAGGAGGCCACAAAAATCTACATTCCAAAATGCCCTAGGAGGGCAGGTAGTCCAAGCACTTGCCCATACACAGGTGCCTCCTCCTCCTCAGTAGGGGTTCAAAGTCCACCAGAGCAGAACATCAAGAGATTAGGCTGTTTCAGTTAGTATAGAAAATACTAGTTTAATCAATATTTAACTATAGCACTACTTCCCCATTCTGAAGACTTCCTCACTAGCTCAGTAAGAAAAAAATTGAGTAGCTTAAAAAATGTGGAAAATGCCTCTTATTGCCTATAACTCCAGCCACAAGAGTCAATTTTTCCTTTTTTTCTTTCTTTTTTTGCCAGTCCTGGGCTTGGGCTCAGGGCCTGAGCATTATCCTTGGGTTTTCTCAAGGCTAGAGCTCTACCACTTGAGCCACAGCACCACTTCTGGCTTTTTCTCTATGGATGTGGTACGGAGGAATCGAACCCAGGTCTCCGTGCACGCTAGGCAAACACTCTACCACTAGGCCAAACTCCTGGCCCTCTTTAATTCTGAGGTTTCAACTGAGGGCAGGGCCTGGGCACTGTCCCTGAGCACAAGGCTAGTGCTCTACCACTTGAGCCAAAGCACCACTTCTGGCTTTTTCTGTATACGTGGTATGAGGAATTGAACCCGGGGTCTTTGTGCATGCTAGACAAGCACTCTTAGCACTATGGCCCCCAGAGGCCTTTTGGATAATAGACACTCTACCAACTGTGTGTGTGTGTCTGTGTGTGTGTGTGTGGCGCACATATGCCAGTGCTAGGGGCTTAAACTCCATACCTGTGCAATGACCCTGAACACACACACACACACCCCATACCTGTCCTACTGAGGAATTGAACCCAGGGTTTCATGCATGCTAGGCAAGCATTCTACCATTAAAACACACTCCCAGCCCAGAGCCAAATATTCATCCAAGGAAAATTACCTGATACCAAATGAAAACAGATAAACACACATATACATATACAAATATACATACACACATACACACACTCATGCACCCCATTTATTCTACAACTACTTTAAGTGATGAGACTGGGAGGAGGAATGATGAAAAGGCTGACGCTGATCTAGATCAGTTGTACACATAAATGGGCATGTTAAATTGAAATTTTCTTGTACAATTATTTTAAGAAAACGAAAATTAAAAATAAGCCTGCAAGATTCTGTAGCCTAACACATGGCCAATTTCTCCCACCATACTTTGTCTTCCCCTCTCCAGAACAAAGGTGAGAAAGTGTCATTAGCCATGAAGAGTCAACCAGTCAATCCAAACTACTTGAATTGACAATTAGAAGTTGCTGGCATATTTAAACAGAGGAAAAATACACCTGAGGAACACAAGCTCCAGTATACAGTATATCCACACCGTTATAAAAATAAGTATTCTAATCATCTGCAATTATTAAGCCAGAAGAGCCCAGAGAAACAACAAAAAAGGGGAGGAAAACAATAAAGAACATCAATAAACTATAAATTTTTTCATCAGATCTTCAAATTTTAGCAAGACCCTTCAAAAACCAAAGCTTCACCTCAAGAGATCACTTCTACCTACTAAATTACACACTAGACGGGGGTTGGGGGAGGATGTTAGCCATTTCTAAACCACAAGTGGCTTTAAGAAATCTTAATAATCATGCATTTCATCGGCATTTAATGTCACACCTTTTGGCTACACAAATTCTGAACTTGAAAACAAACAGCCATCATGTTTCCACATTGTGCCCAAATCAATCAGAAACTCTGAGATTGGTGTGGCATCTGATTGTCTGGCATACACTCCCCTTATCAGCTCTGCTTAGGAGAAATGTTCTAACTAGTTAAACTTGCGGCGACCACACTTTAAGACTGGCCAAAAAAAAAAAGTTCTTGCCTTCCAGGTCATCGTGTTAGGTAAGGCCAGGCATGTTTGTGGGCTCCCTACAACTGTACCTCCCTCCTGCTTCACGTCGGTGGAATGTCTGTGTACCAGTTACAAGAGCTCCCCATTAAGAGCAAAGGGCCCCAGGCCGGAGGAGGATGAGAGGCGGCGCTGAGGGCCGCAAGCTCCACCAGAGAGGGAGGGCACCGTGCTTCCTCTCCAGTCGACTGCTGCCTCATTTCCTGAGCAGGGAGCGGAAAAGCCGCCAGCAGGCCCAGGCCGGGGGTTTTCCGGCGGTCCCCACGCCCCAGGCCTCACCCTTCCACTGGAGGTTGGGCTCAGCCCCACCCTGACCAGAGGAACACCCACCCCCTCAAACCCTTCGGGCCGGAAACCTCAAACGACAGCCAAGTGCCCCCACTCCTCAGGGGAAGTGGGGGAGGGAAGGCCACGGAGCCCCTCCCCCTGGCCGCGCCCGGCTCCCCGGGACAGAATGAATGAGCCACAAGAAAAAGGGAAAGGAAAACCCAGCGAGGCTCAGTTACTTCGAAGGTCAAGTCTGGTCACCCAAGCACCTACTTTCTCTTTCGTCCGAACACTGTCCTACCGGAGAGGAGTCCCACCCGTCCTCCGAGCTCCAAATGCATCTCTGGGCCTCCACGAGCCCATAAGCCTGGGCTCTGTAGCCGAACGGACTCCACTCGGGTCCAGACTGTCCAGCGCGGGTCCCTCCTCAAGCGCCTCTCCTGCTCCATACCTGTTCCCGGGCCCGCCTTTCTCCCTCCACTTCCCGCTGGAGACGCTCGGCCCTCTCCTCTGCATCATCGGCCTGCTGCTGCAGAACCTGAATCTTGCGCTTCACCGCTTCGATGGTGGTGATCCCGGCCATGGTCCCCACCCAGCTGCTTCTCGGTCTCAGGTTCCTGCCTCCTCCGCTCGGCGTTGCAGCCGCTTCTCGCTCCTACTTCCGCCTGCTCCGCCCTGAAATACCGGAACTCACTCACCCGCCCGGATGTGACGCCACCATCGCCACGCCCTCCTACAGCCAAGCGGGCGGGAAGGCAGGCCACTGGAGGGACGTCGCGGCGAGAAGGGCGGGACCTCCCCGTAGCCCCGGGCGACCACTCCCTGCCGGCCTTTACTGGGGCCAGCAAAGGAGGAAAGGGGCGGGGAGGGGGGGGGAAGGGGAGGGAAAGGGTGGGCTACTTGGGAAAGTGGGAGGCGCTTCGTTGTCTAGCCTCTCCCGCCAGGCCTGTGGCCCACCGTGGTTGGCCCACTTACAAGTCTGGGGCCGCCCTGACACTCCCATCGCCGACCGGTCACCACATTACCTGCTCGCTTGGACACCCCGTCTGTCTCTCCTCTACATCCTAGTTTGGGCTTCCACCCACCCTACGACAGACTCCCAAGCCAGATTCTAAGAAAAGTTTAAAAAGATCTTTTCTGGGCACCATCTCCCAAAGAGCCTCCTTGTCAAAATCGACCCAGGTAGGTTCTCTCTCCGCTTCTGAAAGTCAATCACAGGAATTATTGAAATAGAAGAGATGAGCAAGTTAGCCAAGTTCTCATTCTGTTTAGCATCACTTATGAACTTAAGTGTTCTGTTTAGAATACCAGTCTTGCTCTCTGCTTTGATATGCACCTGTAATTCCAGTACTCACAGAGTGTAGGACCTCAAGTTCAAAGTCAGCCAAGCCTAGGCTACACACATAACAAATCCATTTCAAAAAATAAAAATTGTAATTAAAAAATCTTAAATACCAGTCTATCAGTCTTTTTTTCCTGTTATTTTATTTTTATTTTTTGGTAGTACTGATGTTTGAATTCAAGGTTGTATACTTGCTAGGAAAGTGCTCTATCACTTGAGCCACACCTTCAATCCTTTTTCCAGTTACTTTTATTTTTAATTTTTTTTTGTTTGTCCAGTTACTTTTTAGAGTCAGATACACCAACAACTAACCTGTCAGGTCCTTCAAACCTTAGTAATTTAATCACTTAAAATATCTTTTGTAGGTGAGAAGGCTCTTAGGCCCCTATTTGATCAGGAAAAATAAATACGTATTACAGATACCTGTTACCATAGTCTTTGTGCAAACAGTAAGGTAAGAGGTGCCTGGAAAACTGCTGTGGAACTGAACTTCTATTCTGTGTCAAAACTTTCACCAATATTGCTGGCATTTCCTCTTTTAGGTACCCCTTGAAACTAGGAGCTACACACAGCTCCTATGGGCATTGTCACATAAGCTTTCTGGAAGCATAATAGTAAAGAGACTGGAGAATTTTTATCTTCTCTACTTCTTTGTATTCCTCTCAACTTTTCAGTAACAATGTGTTGGAGTTCTCTTTGCCCTTAGAGAATTAGGATGTAGAACAAGATTCTTAACATTAAGAATCTCAACTTTAGGGGCTAGGAGTGTGGCCTACATAGAAAAAAAGCCAGAGGTGGTGCTGTGGCTCCAGAGATAGAGCTGTAGCCTTGAGAAAGCCCAAGGACAGTGCCCAGGACCTGAGTTCAAGGCCCAGGATTGAAAAAAACAAAACAAAACAAAAACTCAACTTTAGAGAATGTTAACAGGACAAGTGCTCTCTCCATTTGTATTTCTAGTTCTGAATATGCTTTCTCCACAGGATCTATCTTCTTATTTCTTTTTGGAATTCCTCTTTGAGGAATGAGACTAATTAGAAAACAACAACAACAACTTGAACAGACAATAATTAGCTCAGTAGATTAACCTGAACATTTTGGTTCCCTATAACCCCCACAGATTAGAAAGGAAGGTCAGGCATTTGATTCTCAGTAAACTCAGTCCTGATGATCTAAGAATTTTTTCATCTTCTTTTCAAGAAATCTGAAGACTGAAAAGGTGATGAGAATTTGTCATCAGCAGGGGGCACTCCCTGTACTCCCATTGGAGGAGCCAAAGATTTCATCCTAAACAAACTAAAAGCAAAGGTGTTGAAAGCACCACTGCATTCCTGAGGCCAGTAGATAATCTCCTCTTGATCCAGGGAGACAGATTGGCTGAGTGCTGATATCCTCCTGCGGGAGCATGATGAGTAGGCAGCAAAGGGCCCAGTTCTATTGTTTGCCTACTGAAAAAAAAAAAAAATACTAAGGGGGCCAGGAGTTTGGCCTAGTGGTAGAGTGCTTGCCTAGCATGCACGAAGACCCAGGTTCCATTTCTTGATACCACATACATAGAAAAAGCCGGAAGTGGTGCTGTGGCTCAAATGGTAGAGCTCTGTCTTTGAGAAAACCCAAGGACAGTGCTCAGGCCTTGAGCTCAAGTCCAGGACTGGCAAAATACACACACACACACACACACACACACACACACACACACACACACACACACACACACACACACAAAACGTTTCCACAGGTGTATATATGCATTTTTCCCTTTCCCCTCGCCATTGCTCTCAATGATTGTTCTTTAAATAATAATAATAATAATAATAATAATAATAATAATAGTAGGGCCGGGAGTTTGGCCTAGTGGTAAGAGTGCCTGCCTAGCACGCATGAAGACCCAGGTTCGATTCCTCTGTACCGCATACATAGAAAAAGCCAGAAGTGATGGGGTGGCTCAGGGTAGAACACTAGCCTTGAGGAAAGCCCAAGGACAGTGCTCAGGCCCTGAGCTCAAACCCAGGACTGGAAAAAAAAAATAGTGATATGACTCTTGTGACTTCTAATCATTGCATGCTTCTTTCCCCTTGTTTCTTCCTGAAAAGCTTCTACTAGAAAGCTCAGGGCTCTGAGTTCAATCCCCACTACCTAAATAAATAAAAGGACCTCAGAGATGGTTGGACAAAATGTAAATATATAGTAAGTGCTACTGACTGTATACTTAAAGATGGTTGTAGCAGGTACTGATTATTTAGGAGGCTAGCTATTTAGGAGGCTGAGATATGAGGACCACAGTTTAAAGCTAGCTTAGGCATGAAAGTTCATGACACTATTATCTCCAATTAACCAGAAGAAAAAAACAACAATGTAACTGAAGATGTGGTTTAAGTGGAAAAAGCCAAGCAAGAACATGAGGCCCTGAATTCAAGCCTCAGTACAAGCACAAGTAAAAAGGAAAAAAAAAAAAGTTGAGATGGTGAATTTATTTTGTATGTTTGTTTTATTACAATAAAAAACAATATTAGACAAAACTAAGGCAAAAACAGCAACAATCAAACCAAGTTTATACTGGCTTTGCAATGGCCATTTCCCTTCTCTGTTCAAACACTACAAGCTAATCCTGTGCATTCAGAAAGGCTTCTCATATAAGCAGAACCATTTGTGTAAATATGTCATTATTTGGCTCCCTCCTTACGGCTATATCTACATAATATGGTCTTGTTTTACTTATTTATTAATCTCAAGGACATAAACTAAGTGAACTTCTTTTGTATTGGACAGAGCACCTTCCTCACAAAGATGCATATATTCTGCTGTAGATGACTATAACCCTTGCTCTCTAGTTTATTTATTTTTTTAATTATTTTTTTGCCTGTCCTAGGGCTTAAACTCAGGGTCTGGGCACTGTCCTTGGACACTTTTTGCTCAAGGCTAGCACTCTGCCACTTGAGTGAAAGAACCAGTTCTGGCTTTTTCTGTGTATGTGGTTCCAGGAAATTGAACCCAGGGCTTTGTGCATGCTAGGTAAGCACACTACCACTAGGCAATGCTTCCAGCCCCCTTGCTCTCTATTTTAAACTTTCTTTTCATTACTGAACACCTTTCCCAGTTTTTTGGGGTGCGTGTGTGTGTGTGTGTGTGTGTGTGTGTGTGTGTGTGTGTGTGTGTGTGTCAGTTTGGGGACTTGAAGTTAGGGCGGGAGGGGCATTGTCTCTGAGCTCTTCACCTTGAACCACAGCCCCATTTCTGGTTTTCTGGTGGTTAATAGGAGATAAGAGTCTCTGGAACTTTTGTGGCCAGGCTGGCTTTGAACTATGATCCTCAGATCTCAGCCTCAGGAGTAGCTACCAGCACTTGGCTCTCTCTCTTTTTTTTTTTTTTTGCCAGTCCTGTGCTTGAGCTCAGGGCCTGAGCACTATCCTTGGACTTTCTCAAGGCTAGAGCTCTACCACTTGAGCTTCAGCACCACTTCTGGCTTTTTTCTATGTATGTGGTACTGAGGAATCGAACCCGGGTCTTCGTGCATGCTAGGCAAGCACTCTACCACTAGGCCAAACTCCTGGCCCCTTGGCTCTCTTTTTTGTTTTTGTTTTTTTGTTTACCAGTCCTGAGGCTTGAACTCTGGGCCTGGATGCTGACCCTGAGCTTCTTTTGCTCAAAGCTAGCACTCTACCACTTGAGTACCACTTGAGCCCCAGCACCATTTCCAACTTTTTTTTTTTTTTGCTAGCCCTGAGGCTTGAACTCAGGGCCTGAGCTCAAGGGCTTTCTCAAGGCTAGGGCTCTACCACTTGAGCCACAGTACCACTTCTGACTGTTTCTGTATATGTGGTACCAAGGAATCGAACCCAGGGCTTTGGGCATTATAGGCAAGCAATCTACCACTAGACCACACTCCAAGCCCCATTTGTTTTTGTTTTTTTAATGAGTAGCTTATTGGAGATAACAGTCTCACTGACTTTCCTCCCTGGGCTGGCTTTAAAATGTGATCTCAGACTCCTGAGTACTAGGATTACAGGCATGAACCCCTGGCCCAGGCTCCAGCTCCAGTTCTTTTTTTTTTTTTTTTTGCCAGTCCTGGGCTTGAGCTCAGGGCCTGAGCACTGTCCTTGGACTTTCTCAAGGCTAGAGCTCTACCACTTGAGCCTCAGCACCACTTCCGGCTTTTTTCTATGTATGTGGTACCAAGGAATTGAAGCCGGGTCTTTGTGTATGCTAGGCAAGCACTTTAACCACTAGGCAAAACTCCCGGCCCCAGCTCCAGTTCTTATAAACACCTAAAAGGAAGAAGGGTTAAACACAGTGGGTTTTTTTTTACATCAATATTTTACATGTTTGAATGAATTTCAGAGGTTTCCCAGATAAATACAAGGAGACTTCTATACACCATGTTTAAGTATATCCTCTACCTAAACACATTCTCTACCCAAGTGTGTGAATGCATTTGTGTGAAACATCTTAAGGCAGGCATACTTCAACTCTAGGAAATTCCTCAATCTTCTTGATGATGTTGGTATATTATCTTCTAAAATCCTACATAAAACTATCTGTTTTCTCACATCTAGAGCACACCTCCATAAGCCTACATATTGTTTCAGGTAATTATGAACCTAACCTCTCACAAAACTAATATTGTACAAATCCGAGAAAACTCATTTCTTCCTGTTATATACCTGGAACCTAGCCTAGACAACTCCAGCAACCATTAAGTATTTGCACAAAGCCCTTGGGGTGATTTGTAGGGTGATTATTATTTTGCTTATTTGTTTTTCAGATCTCTGGGAAGGGAGAATAGTTTGGAAAATATGCGTGTTCATAATGTGTATTATTCAATTGTGTTTCTGATCTCTGGCATCATATAGTCAACCCTTACCACTTCATTGAGCCATTGAAAATGCTGGAAAGTCTAAGGGAAGAATAGAAACATAATGGCAGAGATTGAATCTGAAGTTGTGAAAGCATTTGAAAATGGTAAGCTCTGACCTTCTAGTTATTTTCCAAAAGCAAATGTGATTTTAAATAACACAAACTTCTGATTTTCTTTTAACTCAGTTCTCTAGGAAGTGACTATATTTCCATTCTTAATGTGATATTATAAGGGGCTAGGGGTGTGTCTTGGTGGTAGAGTGCTTGCCTAGCATGCATGAAGTCCTAGGTTCAATTATTCAGTACAGGATAAACAGAAAAGGCTAGAAGTAGCACTGTGGCTCAAGTGGTAGAGCCTTGAGCAAAAGAAGCGTAAGGACAGTGCCCAGGCCTTGAGTTCAAGCCCCAGGACTGGCAAAAGAAAAAAAATAATGTGATATTCTATTCTTTTGTTACTTTTAAGACCACTATCAGCAAGGAGTATAGCTTCAGTGGGAAGGTTTAATTGCAACATTCCTCCCCCAAGAAAGAAATAGACCTATGATACTTTTCTAAACAATTCTCCTATGCCAGGTGTAGTGGTACATGTCTGTAATCCCGAGGCAGGAAGATTACAAGAGGTCCATGGGCCTGGAGTTTGGCCTAGTCATAGAGTGCTTGCCTAGCATGCATGAAGACCCAAGTTTGATTCCTTGGTACCACATACATTGAAAAAAAGCTGGAGGTGATGCTGAGGCTCAAGTGGTAGAGCTCTTGCCTTGAGAAAGTCCAAGGACAGTGCTTAGGCCCTGAGTTCAAACCCAGGACTGGCAAAAGAAAAAAAAAAGAGTTCCAGCCTTGGATACATAGTGAGGCCTTGTTTTTTGTTTTTGAGGCTGAGCATGGGTCAAGAACTAGGGTGTCTCTTTAGCAAGCAAGCAGCCCTGATCAGGTTCAACCTCCACTTCTACCAAACAACATCACTTTTTGCCTAGTTTCTCATTTTTCTTTTCATCAAACTTCAAAGTAAAGAACAAAGAAAGTAGTTAATTACAGGATAACATGAAGTGGAAAATGTGATTTATTTCATTTCAAAATGTGAAAAATCATCCCTATGGAATCTAATTTATCCAAGATCATAGAGTAAGGTCTGTTGGTGATATCGTTAGTCCTAAGATTCATTCTTAGTCCCTATTATATTTCACTCTAGAGACCTATCTGTCCTCCTGTAAACTATGTTTCTTATGGCTTCTCTGTAGTATAAGAGCAGGTGCTCACATTGGCCAAAATAAATATACCCATATAAGGCCAGGGTCAATGTGACCTCCATTTCCCATTGTGAAATACAAGCTGGCTTTGTTGGACAGTTGAGATATGAGACGTTCCCTATTAATACACGTATCTACATGCCAAACCCTGTACACAAAAGCTAAGAATGTGACATGGGGGAGGAGGTGAGATACATGATAGCACTATGGTCTTGGAGTCCCCTCTTTGTGTGGGTCCTAGAAAAGATCATTAAATCCCTAGGCTGGGAAGTGAAAAGGATAATAAGACTCTACACTTTGTTTTCCAATGGTGAGGCTAAACCTATGGCTTCATATATACCACTGAGCTCTAGCCCTAACCCCAACATCTCTTTGAGAAAAACAGGGTATTCCATTATGAAGCTATACTAGCATAGACTTATACACAAAAATGTAATTGGGGATGTATGCCTATGTTCTGTGACCCCACAAGTGTGTGTGTGTGTGTGTGTGTGCATATGTCAAAATGTGTTTAGAATGTAGTCATACATCTACACATGTAGATTGGGCTCATTTTCTATCTCTATAATACTCACATCAGCTGCCTTCTTTTCTGCTAGCTCCAGCTTCTCCTGGGCATCCTTCAAAGCTTCAGAGTATTTGTCCAGCTCATCCTCTGTCCCTTTGAGCTTTTTCTGCATGGCTGCTAGTTCATCCTCTAGCTATAGAGACCCAGAGAATCACATACAGGGACATATATACAGACATATATACACACAACTATGCAGAGTTGGATTCTAATAGATTCCTCAGCCCAGCCTCCATGCTACCATCCCCAGAAATCACTTTCTCTCAGGCTACTTTCAGCCCATTGCTCCAGGAGTTATGCTGTGGTTTGACCTGTGATCTTGTGATCTCTAATCCTAATATGCCCAAACCATCTAGAGTTTGCATCCAAGACCTGTTAATGGTCAATATTAAAGGATACAGATGCCTATGATGGAATTTAAAGGAGATAATGTATGATAAACTCTTACCTTTCCCTTTAGAAGTAGGAGATTCTTCCAAAACATGGTTTGGTGCAGTCATGCTATGGTACAGAGGGGCCACTGACTTTCCCAAGGTTATATAGGCAGTCCTTGAGTTAGATACTCTTGGTAGTTTCTACCTTCAGGGAGTCTGTGGAATCTCTCTCACTCAGAGAAGGAGCTGATACCAGAAATCACTTCCTTTCCCATGAAAACTCTTTTTCAACTTTTAGCAGCTGAAAAATACCAAAGCCGGTGCCTACCTGTTTGCTTCTTTCTTCTGCCTGCTTCTGCTCAGCTTCAGCTTGCTCTGCCCGATCAAGAGCATTCTCCTTATCCAGCTTCAGCATCTGCATCTTTTTCTTGATGGCCTCCATCATGAGCAGTGGCTTGTTGGTGGACTTACCTGAGAACACTGGAGAACTGGAGATGAGGGCACAAAAGGAGGGGCTGCTGCCTGAGTGACTAGGAGTTCCCCCGGGCTGGAGCCTTTATCTGTGCCCACTGCTCCACCTCTTATTCCTAATATGGACTTTCTAGTTCCCCCCATCCCATCGTTGTTCTCCTGTGGCAACACAGGGTGAGACACATTGATGGACTGACATCATCAGAAAGAAAAAAAAATGAGGAACAGCTGAGGCCGATTTTAGACAATGGAAAGTGGGGGATGGGGAGAGCCTCTCCCTGACCCTGAAACTTTCCACTCATTCTGGAAAGCTCTATGGGTGTTTTAAAAGTGCTGAGACAGGGAAGCGGAGAATATTGAAGTAAAGAAGGGGTCTTTGGCAATTCTAGTTTTCATACAGAATATCCTACTTGTCCTTTAACTCCCTGGACTTGGTTGGATGCTCATCAAACTCCATTGTGTGAACTTAATAATAGCAGCTTTGGCAGCAGTGAAGAGGGGAGGTCAGTCATGATCCTTAACAATTCCCTCAAATCCATAGATCAAATTGCCATGCTATTTTGGGAGTCTCTAATTGACAGGGAGACATGTTTCCTCTCCCCTAAGAGCTATGGCAGTCAAATGTGAGGGTAAGCCTGGGATCTGGAAGACTATCCCAGAGTTTCAAGTGGCTCGAGAAGAGAAACAGGAGAGGGTCAAAATGATCCAGAAAAGATCATAGGCTCTATTTTAAAAAAGTCATAGCTATGTTAAAACAGAACATGTGGACCCACACATATCAAGATCTGTGTTGCCATCTACTCTTCTGTTTACCCTCACCCTTCATTAAAAAAAATTACCATCCTAGCCGAGTGTGGTGGCTCACACCTGTAATCCTAGATACATAGGAGGCTGGGATCTGAGGATTTCGGTTCAAAGCCAGCCTAGGTACTAAAAAGTCCATTAGACTCTTATCTCCAATTAACGACCAGAAAACCAGAAGTGATGCTGTGGTTCAAGGGGTAGGGCAAAAGCCATGAGCTGAGGCCCAAGTTCAAGTTCCATGACCAACAACAACAACAAAAAATTGCCAACCTAGTTCATAACCTACTATGATTACTGATTGTAATCATCATTACTGACCCTGTTCTCTCCAATTATTCGCCAGGCAATATTCATTTTTTTCACTTGGAGCCTTGTTATTGACAGGTGGCAATTGATCCCTGTACACTGATGCCATATATCTAAGAATGGGCCAAGAGAGAAGTAGGCACAGTTCAAGGTGACCAGAGCAATTAGGGAAGAATATAAATGGCTCTAATTAGTCATAATGTCAAAGATAGTGTTAATGCTAAACTTCAGCATTGTGTGGACTGAGACAACCAACAGGACAGAATGCAAAGCAGAGCTGGTCCATTTATGAGAGCTTCCAGTCAGAGCAATAGTAGTAGACTAGGCAGTTAAACCATCAGTTAACTCTTGAAAATAGTGTTGGGCTGGGTACTGATGGTTCATGCCAGTAATCATAGCTACTCAAGAGGCTAAGAGGATCATGGTTCAAAGCCAATCTGAGTAGGAAAGTCCCTGAGACTCTCTCTCTTTTTTTTTTTTTTTGCTAGTCCTGGGCTTAAGCTCAGGGCCTGAGCACTGTCATTGGACTTTCTCAAGGCTAGAGCTCTACCACTTGAGCCTCAGCACCACTTCTGGGTTTTTTCTATGTATGTGGTACCGAGGAATCAAACCCAGGTCTTTGTGCATGCTAGACAAGCACTCTACCACTAGGCCAAACTCCCGGCCCCAGTCCCTGAGACTCTTATCTCCAATTGATCACCAGAAAACCAGAAGAGGAGCTGTGGTTTGAAGTGGTAGAGTACTAGCCTTGCCCTGAGTTCTAGCCCCATAACAGAGAGAGAGAGAGAGAGAGAGAGAGAGAGAGAGAGAGAGAGAGAGAGAGAGAGAGAGAGAGAGAGAGAGAAGAAGAAGAGAAGAGAAGAGAAGAGAAGAGAAGAGAAGAGAAGAGAAGAGAAGAGAGAAAAGAGAGAGAGAGAGGGAGGGAGAGAGATTAGGTACAAGTGGCTCATGTCTATACTCCTAGCTACTCAGGAAGTGGAGACATGGATGATTGCCATTTTAAGCGAACCAGCAGAAAAGTCTTCAGACTTAATTTCTAGTTGATCAGCAAAATGCTGGATTGGAAGCATGGCTCAAATGCTAGAATGCCAGCTATGATCAAGAAAGCTGAGCAAGGATTAAAGCCTTGAATTCAAACCTGGTCACCTCTCTCTCTCTCTCTCTCTCTCTCTCTCTCTCTCTCTCTCTCTCTCTCTCTCTCTCCCCTCTCCCTCTCAAACACACACACACACACACACACACACACACACACACACACACACACACACACACACATTAAAAAAACAAAAACAAAAAAACCCAGAAGACCCAAACATTGCAACTTTGGATACTGGCCATGGACAAGGACTAGGAAACAAAGATATGTTACAAGAGAAAAGGAAACAGTGGGTGATGGAGAGGCAGGGACAAGTGAAAGGGAAGAGAATACAAAGAAAAAGTGAAGATAAAGAGATATATTTCTTCTAGTATACAGAAACAAGATAAGAAAATATTTCATCCTCAACTTCTGGCTCTTTCCCACGTCCATACCAGCCCTCAAGGCTAAGATTAAAACCCATATAGGTTGCAGCTTCTGATTTTTCAGGAGAGTGCTGGAGAAAATAACGTTTTAGTAAAATGAACAGACAGGATCCCCAGAGGTGGAATCACCCACAGCTGTAAGAATGTTTGACATTTAGTTGGTTCCTAATTAAACAACCCAATATCAAACATATCACACAGAAGCAGGCAGGCAAACTTTGGTGGTCATCTGTCTCCCTCCTCACTGCAAAGGAAGGTCAGGGCAGAGATATCAAGGCCCAATCATGCATGGATAGAGAGCAATCTTCTTGAAGGGCACTGACTTCTGCTCTTCCCTAAGCAGCCATCTCTTGTTTGTCTGACTTTCATGGCATTCCTGCCATAACTTCTTGTACACCAGAACCTGGCCTCTGCTGGGTCACGTTGACTTAATCATAAAGATTACCAGGCGGGGGCTTCCTATCCAGAGCTTATCATTCCCCAGAGCTCCCGCACAAAACTTCCCCCTCTTTTGTCACAGCCTCAGCACCCAGAGAATTAGTGGTGTTGGCAGGTCCTCATCAGCTTTACCACCTGTTCTCTTCCAGCTGCCCTGAGGCTTTCTGGGTGATGCGGGTGTATACTGCAATACCTTTCTAATAGGACTTGTAACCTTGCCAGAGCTCCCCCACAAGATTGCTGAGGTATTCTCTGTGGGCTCCACCTTGAAACACTCTTAGGTGCTACAGATAAATAGCCATGAAAAACTTCTAAAATTCTAGGCTGCTTCATTCCACCATCTTGTCCCTTCTCACCTTCTCTTCATGTCCTCCAGGCATCCTCCTTAAGGTCACCTTTGGCTGTCCAGTAAAAAAGAGTAAACTGTCTCACTAGCAAGCTGTATCCTGAGATCCAGAAAATTGAAACTAAGGCTTTCGATTGAGAATTAGAGAGAGAAACCTCTCTGGAAGCAACTTGCAGTCCTTAGGACTCTCCTCTTCTGGAGCTTTGAATTTACAAGTGAAAAAGAAAATGCCATTCTACTCTCAGGCTATTTCTCCAAGGGTCTTCCTTCACAAACATCCAGCCTGCTTTCCTTCTTTTCTTTTGGAGAGAATCAGTTCTGTTGGATGACATGTGGTAGGCAGATGCTTCATTCTGCTGTGACAGAAAGGAGTCCAAGTTATAGCTGCACTCGAGACTAGGGGTTTGGATGGAAGAGTGGGGGTGGAAGGACACTGTACCAGGCCCCAGGCATGTTCCATGTGTCCTTGTTCCCATTACTTTTGACATCCCAACCTCATACATGGAATTCCACGGTGACCTTGAATCCAGATCAATAGTTCCAGTCAATTCCTATTGCATGGCTCTTGCCTTCCAGGGGAAAACTAAAAAATGGGCACTCAGACCTCAAGGTAGTTATTTGTGGCATTGTCTTGTGGTGTGTGGAGGGTGGAGGGGTGGGTCTTGGGGCTTCAACTCTGGGCCTGGACTCTGTCCCTGAGTTCTTCAGCACAAGGCTAACACTTTCCCTCTGGAGCCCACAGCCCTACTTCCCGTTTTCTAGTGATTAATTGGAGATAAGAGTCTCAAGTTCTTTAGTGGTGCCCTGGCTGGCTTTGAACTGAGATCCTTAGATCTCAGCCTCCTGAGTAGCTAGGATTACAGGCATGAGCCACCGTGCCCCGTGCTGTGGTGGTATCTTATGTTGGTTTCCAAAGAAGTGTGTGTATGTTTGTGTGTGTTATATTTATTTTGTCAAAATCTCTTTTTCTTTGGGGGGAGGGTTGGTCATGGGGCTTGAACTCTGGGCCTGGGCGCTGTCCGTGAGCTCTTCAGCTCAAAGCTACCTCCCTACTCCTTGAGCCACAGCCCCACTTCTCATTTTGTAGTGATTAATTGGAAATAAGAGTCTTAAGTTCTCATGCCTGGTACAGTGGCTCACACCTGTAATCCTAGCTACTCAGGATGCTGAGATCTGAGGATCAAGGTTCAAAGCCAGCCCATGCACAAAAGGACCTGAGACTCTAATCTTCAATTAACCTCTAGAAAACTGGGAAATGGGGCTTGGCTCAAGGGCAGGGTGGTAACCTTGAGCTGAAGAGCTAAGGGACGGACGATCCCCTGCCGAGTTCAAGCCTCATGACCCACAAAAAAAAAAAAAAAAGAGTCTCATGCTCTTTAGTGCCTGGGCTGGCTTTGAACCTCCATCTTCAGGTCTCAACCTCCTGAGTAGCTATCTTGAGTACCTAGGATGAGAGGTGTGAGCCACTGTCATAATCTCTTCTTATCCTTAATGTCCATCTTTTCCCTAACCCTCTGCAATACTAGCTCCCTTCTCTTCCAACATGCCCACATCAAGGAATCTGAGGTTGCAAGAAAAAGGCTGGAAAAGGGCTAGCAAGAATTGAAAGGACAGGGGCCGGGAGTTTGGCCTAGTGGTTAAAGTGCTTGCCTAGCATGCACGAAGGCCCGGGTTCGATTCCTCGGTACCACATACATAGAAAAAAGCCGGAAGTGGTGCTGAGGCTCAAGTGGTAGAGCTCTAGCCTTGAGAAAGTCCAAGGACAGTGCTCAGGCCCTGAGCTCAAGCCCAGGACTGGCAAAAAAAAAAAAAAAAAAAAAAGAATTCAAAGGACTTTAGTGTTTGAGGTTCTAGGGGAAGAGACATACTGGGAATGTTGGTGTGGCAAGGAATAGCACTCTTATAAGGAAACTTTGGATGCATAACTATATAGACACATCACATGGCCTCTTATGGCTTCCTGTGCAGCCATTTCAAATAGGACAAACCCTTCAGAGACACAAGATCTGGGTAAGGCAACAGGAACCGAGACAAGAGGGGCTGGATGGGTACAATGAAGTGATGTGATGAAAGCAGACAGAATAGGCAGAGAAGAACAGGGACAAAGGGCTGTGTAGGGGGCCAACCTGCCAATACTAGAGCTAGTTTGGCACTGACAAGCCCTGAGGTAAGAGGCCAGTGTTAGAGATCAAGGCAGAAGGGATTGTACTCTGTGGGCCGAAATGAACAGAGGCAAGATGAGAAATGGAAATGTTTAGTGAAGGATGTGGTAGAGGGTAGGGGACATGCAGCAATAGAATAAGAAAAGCAGTAAAAACAACTAAGGGAAGGAAACATCATTGTGGGGCCCATTTATTAGACATTATGTGCAGCTTTCTGTTAATCTGGGGGGCAGGAATTGTGTTTGAACTAAGGGCTAAGTTGCTTTATTTCATTACCACAGCAACTTAATAAAGTAGGCATTATCTCCATTTCACATATAAAGAGCTGTAACCCAGAAAATTCAAATATTTTTTTAAAGCCACACAACGAACAAATGTGAGCCAGATTGAAGCCCACATCTATTCATTATTTAAGCCTATTCTCCTAACTCTAGGTACCTATAAATAAGAAGCAAAAGGTAGCCTGAGAGATAGATAAGAGGGTAGATGAAAGAAGTAAAGTTAAGATGGGAAATAGAACAGGAGAACAAATCTCAGCTTTGTGGTCAAATCTAGGCCATGTGTTTGTGGTTTTGTTTCCTATAAAAATCACATAATGGGGCTGGGAATGTGGCCTACTGGTAGAGTGCTTGCCTATCATGCACAAAACCCTGGGTTTAATTCCTTGGTATCACATATGCAGAAAAAGCTGGAAGTGGGGCCGGGAGTTTGGCCTAGTGGTTAAAGTGTTTGCCTAGCATGCATGAAGACCCGGGTTCGATTCCTCAGTACCACATACATAGAAAAAAGCTGGAAGTGGTGCTGAGGCTCAAGTGGTAGAGCTCTAGCCTTGAGAAAGTCCAAGGACAGTGCTCAGGCCCTGAGCTCAAGCCCAGGACTGGCAGAAAAAAAAAAAAAAAAAGCTGGAAGTGGTGCTCAAGTGGTAGAGCTCTAGCCTTGAGAAAACCCAAGGACAATGCCCACGCCTTGAGTTCAAGCCCCAGGACTGCCAAAAATAAAATCACAAAACTTACATGATATCACTTTTTTTTTTTTTTTTGCTAGTCCTGGGCCTTGAACTCGGGGCCTGGCCATTGTCTCTGAGCTCCTTTTGCTTAAGGCTAGCACTTGAGCCACAGGACCACATCTGGCTTTTTCTGTAATTTAAGATTACAGTCTCACATACTTTCCTGCTGAGGCTGGCTTTTTGAACCAGGATCCTCAGATCTCAGCCTCCTGAGCAACTAGAATTACAGGTGTGAGCCACCAGTGTATGGCGATATCTATCGTTTCTATCCAAGGCCTGCCTCCCCCATCAGCTTGTGAGATCCATGTCTTGTTTGGTTAAAGACTCACAAGTAGTTACTAATGATGAGGATTTAGGAAGTAGAGGTAATAGAATTTGGTGGATAGATGGATGAATAAGGGCATAGGAAGAGATGAGCATAAGACAAAGAATGACATATGAATTAATGGTTGGTGGGACCTGGCTGCGGGGCGTGGTGGCTCACGCCTGTGATCCTAGCTACTTAGGAGGCTGAGATCTGAAGATCAACGTTCAAAGCCAGCCCAGGCACAAAAGGATCTGAGACTCTTATCTCTAATTAACCTCTAGAAAAGGGGAAGTGGGACTTGGCTCAAGGGTAGGGTGGTAGCCTTGAGCTGAAGAGCTCAGGTACAGCGCCCAGGCCAAGTTCAAGCCCCAAGATAAACACACACACACACACACACACACACACACACACACACACACACACACACACACACACACAATGGGACCTGGGTCACAGAGAAATTGTGTGAGATGGAAAATAGAGATACCTATATTGTGTGCTAAGCATTGGACTTACTTTCTCTCTCTCCATGGACATGACCCTGTGAGATGGATAAAATGATAAATCACTTACACATGATACAAGAACAAAAGAGACAAAGCCTGAATGTGAACCCAAAGCTAACTCCAAAGCCTATACTCTTCTATTTATACCATTACCTCTCCTTGCTCTGCTCAGTGGGATGAGTAGGGACAAGAAGTCCTATCAGCTAGGATATGAAAAATTGGGGATTGAGTAGTATATTGAAGGGTGGAGACAGACTTGAGGGAAGAGGGAGAAGTAATGTGTGTGAGTTTTGCAGTGGAGATGCAGACACATGAAAAGGAAAGTAGGAAGAGAATATGTGGTGGCGACGATGAGTGACCAGTGAAGATGGACACTGTGAGGTGACTATTAAGATAATGTATAATGGTGATTACATCAGAGAGCATTGCTGTGTTTTACTTCCAAGTACTAACCAGGCTGACTCTATTTCATTTCTGAAATGAGATCAAGCATGTTCAGGGTGATTTGGTCACCTGGTGGTATGGTATTTGGAGTTATGTAATTGTTCAGGTATAATGGTGAAAAAACAGTGGTTTGTGGAAAACAGCAGAAGGGGTCCTATTAAGATAGATAAATGAATTTGTTGAATTGATATTCTCCTATACAACTAAAGATATTAAAAACAAATTAATTTTTGAAATAAAGATTTTTTTTTACCTGTCCTGAGGCTTGAACTCAGGGCCTACACACTGCCCTTGAACTTTCTCAAAGTTAGCACTCTACCACTTGAGTCACAGCTCCACTCTGGCTTTTTTGTGTATGTGGTACTGAGGAATCAAACCCAGGGCTTCATGCATCCTAGGTGAGTATTCTGCCACTAGACCATGCGTCTGGCCCTAAAGATGTGTTCTTACAGCTGGTACTGGCATCAAAATGGTGTGTGTGTGTCCCTCTGGTTTCAGATACTATAAGGTAAACCATTGACTGTTGGTAGGTACCGTATTTGAGATATTTTTTTTTTTGTGGGTCGTGGGACTTGAACTCTGGGCCTTGGGCGCTGTCCCTGAGCTCTTTAGCTCAAGGCTACCACCCTACCCCTGAGCCACAGCCCCACTTCTGGTTTTCAAGTGATTAATTGGAGATAAGAGTCTCATGGTTTTTAGTGCCTGAGCTGGCTTTGAAATGTGACCCTCAAATCTCAACCTCCTGAGTAGCTAGGATTACAGGTGTGAGCCACTGTGCCTAGCTATGAATCCTCTCATTTTTGTAGAGGTAAGAATTCAGGCCTAGAGAAAAGAGGCTTCTTCAGTGTTTCAAAATAACTGAGCTATGACTCAAAGCCTCAAATTCAGGCCTCTTTACAGGAAAGCACCATAGTGTTTTATTTATAGATAAATAGCCACTTTCAGAGTTGTTTTTCCTAATATAGACAAAAGACCAGTGACATGGAAGAAGTGCTGCAAATAATCTAGGAAGTTAAGCATAAAGTAATTAAGAACAAATGATTTAGTGCTGAGAAAATGAGCCACATGGTCTAAGTTTGAACCCTGTAGGAAATTGCTTTATTTGTCAAATCAGAATTTTCAAATTACATTTCCAATCCCTACATCAAGAGTGTGTATTCCACACTGACCACAAGGCGTCACTGTTGTTTCTACCAGATTTTCATACATGGTTTTCCCACATGGCAGAACAGCGTTGACCTATGTGAGGGAAGAGATGAAAGCCCAGGTCCAGGTCTATTTTGGGAAGTTCAAGGCAGCAGAGGGTGAAAGGATAGGTTAGGCACAATGAGAATGGAAGAGCAGTATTTTGGAAGCCATCAGAGTCTTTCCACATAAAAAGCTTTGCCCATCTGATTTAGTTCCCGTTGGTACTGCTGATGCTCCTTTTCAAACAGCTGGTGCAGGGCAGCTTGGCGGACCTGGTGGAGAGGGAAGAAAAATATAGTGTTGGTCCTCTATTTAACCCCCTTTTTCTCATTCTTTGTTTTGGTTGCTTAACCATCCATCGTGTACTCTTGACTTAGCTCGTCATAAAGCTAAGAAGTAGCAGGAATACTGAATTAGTGATGATCCAAGGACTAAAGAGGCAAAGCCAGAATGTGAACCCATACCTGACTCAAGGCCTACAGTCTTATATCATTACCTCTCTGTACCCTGCTTGTGGAATGGGTAGGAGGGACAAAAGAAGACTAGATAGTTAGGATATAAAAACTAGGGATTCCGTAGTATATTGGGGGCAGATTTGAGGGAAGAGGAAGCCTATACAATTTCTTCTCCATGGGTTCAATATTCAGCAAATATTGGCTGAGAAAATACCATGAGCCAGGAAATCTACTAGGAACCTGGGTTATAAAGATAGTGGCATGACTCCAATTGAAAGCCCAGAGAGAGAGAAAGATGTGCTAAGAGGCTATTTAGAATTTCACTAGGATGAAAGGAACATAGACTGCAATGCCCTTTGGGACTTTAAAATGTGTCACCTGCAAATTGGATGCAGATTCTAATCACTTACTGAAAAGAGCTTTGGCATTTGCAGTTGAAGTATTGTTCTGGTGTAATGGTGAAGCACTTCAGAGGCAAATGAGGTGGGTGGGTCATGACAGACTAGGAGATTGAAATCGCAGTTGGTGAAGGCACAGGGCAATAAAGGACAAGATTTCAGGCTTCCTTCCTAGAACTCACCAGCAGTAGCTGTTTGTTGGCCAATACTAATTCTTGTGCCATGACATCCCGCATCCTCAGGGCGGCATAAAAGTTTCTCCTCTGACTCAATGTCATTTGCCACCAACAGTTTGTATGTATCTTTTGCCACCTGCCACAAGTATAGATGTTAGGGGTTAGAGGAATGGAGACCAAAAAAAAAAAAAAAATCAGTGAGGTTGCTTTATCACCAGATCTCCTGCTGTTGTAAAAAAAAAAATAGTCTATATAGTTTTATTTTGGGGGGGGAGGGTGGTGGTGATGCCTGTAATCCAAGTGACTCAGGAGGCTAAGATCTGAGGATCATGGTTTAAAGCCAGCCCCGGGCAGGCTGTGATGGGGCGTGGATCATAGCCTAGTGGTAGAGTGCTTGCCCAGCATGCACAAAGCCCTGGGTTTGATTCCCTCATACCACAGAAAAAGCCAGAAGTGGTGGTGTGTCTCAAGAAGTAGAGCACTAGGGGCCAGCCGTTTGGCCTACTAGTAGAGTGCTTGCCTAGCATGCACAAAGCCCTAGGTTCAATCCCTTGGTACCACATACATAGAATAAGCCAGAAGTGGTGCTATGGCTCAAGTGGTCGAGTGCTAGCCTTGAGAAAGCCCAAGGGCAGTGCCCAGGCCCCGAGTTCAAGCCCCAGACTGGCAAACAAAAAAGATGGAGAAGAGGTACTCAGGGATATATGGTCAAATTGAATGAAGGATAAAGGGAAGAAATACATTACCTATCAACCGTCTTCTTAAGTCCCGCAGCCCTTTGAAGACTCTGCAAGAAATGAGTTTTGTCAATCTGCCTTAATATCCAACACTTCCCTCCAATACTATTCTAGCAGAGCCTTGTCAGCTTCCTTAAGATGGGAAGCAAGCTGGACTATTTTCAGAATGGATCAGGGAAAACATGCAGGAGTTAGGGTAAAACAAAAAACATACTATGTGGGCTGGGAGTTTGGCCTAGTGTTAAAGTGCTTGCCTAGCATGCATGAAGACCCGGGTTCGATTCCTCAGTACCACATATATAGAAAAAAAAGCCAGAAGTGGTGCTGAAGCTCAAGTGTTAGAGCTCTAGCCTTGAGAAAACCCAAGGACAGTGCTCAGGCCCTGAGCTCAAGCCCAGGACTGGCAAAAAAAACAAAAAACAAAACATAGTGTGCCAGACATAGTCTTACTCCTATTACTGCCCTATTTTTACGACACAGACCTTTTCCAGTAAATGGGAGGGAGGTACTTTTGGTAGTGATCCTGAAACTGCAATAAAGAAAATGCCTTCAACCCATTCCCTCCCTTCAACTTTGCATACCTCTTCTAGTTTTGCTATCCTTTCCTTAGACATGTTTACAGATATGCCTATGTCTTGCAAGTCTGAGGATACTGGGCAAGTCCTCTGTTTAGTTTCGTTTCCAAGGTTTCAGTAGTCATATCAACAGTTAGGCCAGTAACAATGACCCTGGTCACCTGGACAGTTGCCTTGGAGACCTGAAGGGAATCCTGGTTCTCCAGCTTTCTACTATTATCACAGGCAAATCTATAAGTAAGGGAGGCAGTTAATATTCCAGAAATTTTCTGTTGTGATTTCAAAGATCATTTGTATGGTCTTAGGCCCAGGGAGCACACACAACCAAAATAATTCTCTGGAGGCAAATCTTTATACCATATACCTTGTTAGGAAAATACAGAAAACATGTCATTATACCTGTTTTTACTAAAAATAGCACTGTAAATGACTCACATTTTTAATAGTTCATTTTATTAAATAACTTATTAAGTCAGACCAGTAACTGATTAGGAAAAACCATTTCTTCACAGTCTCATTTGACATAGCTGATGCCAGATGTGAGGAACTTTTCCTTCATTCTGTTTATTCACAAGAGTGCTGGATGAAGATGGAAGGGCAGACAGATCCTTGCATGTGAAAAAAGTTGTACTGTTTCAACACATTCTGATTTACCATCTCCACTGTTACTCCTCCTACTGTTTCTTTTGTTTTCCCTTTTCCAGTTCTTTTCTGCCTTTCCATCAGTCAACTCTGAGATGCCCTAACCCAAACAGTTAAAGCCACTCATTTGAGTATAGTAAGGTAGCCACAGAGGACATCTCTCAACTCGCCACCTTTGGGATTAAATAGTGAATGTAAACTCTGGCCAAAAGTAGTGAAAGATTTTGAAGGAAGTTTTGATAGAAATAAATAGTAAAGATTTCTGAATTCAAACCCAGCAAAGTGCTACCAGGAAAAAAAAAAAAAAGGCTTAATGTTCTGAAAATGCCCAAAGGAAAGGGTTGGAGAATGACCTTTAGGCACAAGCTCTAAGAACTCTGGACATAATGGAGACATTAGAGGACAACAGTCTGGGCCTTCTGAGCCTGAGGGTTTCCCAGAAAGCATCTTTCTGGCTTGATCTGTGCCATAGTCCTTCAGCTCAATCACAATGTACTCTCCAATGTATTATAGTTGTCCTTAAAGCTCTTTAATTCAAGAAAGTGCTTGGCACGTTTACTCTTTTGACTAGAGGGGAGATATGTGACTTGGATTGTTGTTGGGGAGACTTCAGGAGATTGAGTTAGGTCTTTGGCCGCTGACTGGTGTTGTCGTTGGGAGCTCCCAATTCGTGCTTTCACCCTAATGAAAACAAAAAGGAGAGGTCATGGACAGAACAAAGACTCTAGAAGAACATAATTCAGGGTTTATCCCATCCCACAAATATAATCTCTAACCTATCTTAAAAACAAATACTAGCCCCGTGTGGTGGTCCATGCTTGTAATCCTAGCAACTCAGGAGGCGGAGATCTGAGAATCAAAGTTCAAAGCTAGCCCCGACACAAAGGGGAAGTGGGGCTTGGCTCCTCAATGTAGAGTGGTATATCCTTGAACTGAAGAGCTCTGGGACAGGCCCAGTTCAAGCCCTATGACCCACAAAACAAACAAACAAAAAAAAAAAAAAAAAGAAAAACGGGCCCAGAGTTCAAGCCCCATTACCATTACTACCACCACCACCACCAACAACAAAAAGCTAGTGTTCTATCACTTGAGCAACAGTTCCATGTCTGGCATTTTAGTTGGCAATGAGAGAAAAGAGTCTCAGAGACTTTTCTCCTTGGGTTGGCTTTGAACCACTATCCTCAGATCCCAGTTTCCTGAGTAGCTTAGATTATAGACATTAGCCACTGGCCTACTTTATCTTAAGTGTTTAAAAATGTATACTGTAAGAGTGGTAAATAGGGCAGGGAATGTGACTTAGTGGTAGAGTGCTTGCCTAGCATGCATGAAGTCATGGGTTCATTTGATTCCTCAGTACCACATAAACAACAACAACAACAATAACAACAACAAAAAAACCCAGAAGGGACTTTGTGGCTCAAGTGGCAAAGTGTCAGCCTTGAGCAAAAATAGTTCAGGGACAGACTCTAAGTTCAAGCCTCAGCACTGCAAAAAAAAGAAAAGAAAAAAGAGTGGTAAATAAGTTCAGTTGTACAAACAACATCTGGAATGCTTTTCATTTTACAGAACAATGTCTATGCTCATTCAGCAACTCTTTGAATTCTTCCACTTTTCGGGTATAGAAATCATTTTACTTTCTGAGTTTGACTACTTACTGCTGTAAAAGTAGAACCAGAATTTATCTTTCAAAGGTTGTTTTTTTGGTTTGAATTCAGGGTCTTTGTGCTCTCACTTGGCTTTTTCACTCAAGGCTGTCACTCTCTAATACTAGAGCTCTGACATGACATTCTCCTAGTTAGCTGGAGATACCTGACTTTTTTTTTTGCCTTGGGGGGGGGGGCCTTGGAACCAAGATCCTCAGATCTCAGCCTCCTAAGTTGCTAGGATTACAAGTAAGAGCTACCTGGGCCTGATCTTGCAAAGGTTTTGAATAGGTTTCTTGCCTAAATTATAATCTTTTTCTAGTTTATTCACAACATGGTAATTTCCATTACTTCTCTAAGCAAAGGGTTTGTTTTTTGCTGGTTCTGGGCCTTGAATTCTGGGCTGGGGCACTGTCCTTAAGGTTTTTTTTGCTCAAGGGCTAGGATTACATGTGTGAATCACCAGCACTTGGCAGATTGTGTGTGTGTGTGTGTGTGTGTGTGTGCGCGCGCGCGCGCGCGCGTGAGCTCGGGTGTATGTGTCCTGTCCTGGGGCTTGAACTCAGGGACTGGGCACTGTCATTGGACACATTTTGTTCAAGGCTAGCACTCTATCACTTGAGCCACAGCGCCACTTCTGGCTTTTTCTGTGTATGTGGTTTTGGTGAATCAAACCCAGGCTTTATGAATGCTAGGTTAGCATGCTACCACTAGGTCATACTCTGGGTCCACCCGGCACAATTTCTGTCTTTCCTGCTGGACCTGGGACTTGGATGCTGTTCCCAAGCGCTTTCTTCTCAAGGATGGCTATTTATTTGTAGTTTATTGGAAATATGAATCTCGCAGGCTTTCCTGCCTGTACAGATCTCAGCCTCCTAAGTACCTGGGATTGAAGGCGCAAGTCATTGATGCCCAGCTGATTTTCTTTTTTTTTTTTGATATGGCGATTTTGAACTGGGAACCTTGCATTTGCCAGGCAAGTGCTCTACCACTTGAGCAACATTACTTCCTGAATAGGGTCTTGCATTTCTGCCTAGCCTCATTTAGATCATGATCCTACTATTTATGCTTCCCATGTACTAGCCTGGAATTAGTGATCTCTCTGCTTCAGCTTTCTGGGTGTTTCAATTACAGGTAAGAATCCTAACACTTGGTACTGCTTTTTAAGTTCCTGATTAGCATTTTTTCACCACTTTCATTTTAAGAGTTGCATAAATAATACAGTGAAACTTTGTTTAGTACATAACTAACACACAGTTAAGTCACAGTTTCTCACCTACAAATAAATGAAGTTAGGCACCAGTGGCTCATGCCTGTAATCCTAGCTACTTAGGAGGCTGAGATCTGAGGACTATGTTTCAAAGCCAGCCAGGCAGGAAAGGCCCCAAGACTCTTATTTCCAGTTAATAACAGAAAAAGCCAGAAATGATGCTGTGGCTTAAAGTGGTAGAGGGGCTAGCCTTGAGCAAAAGAAGCTCAGGGATAACCTCTGAGTTCAAGATCTACAGCTGACAAAAAAAAAAACAAAAACCTCCTCAAAACCAAAAATCAGAAGCTGAGACTCAGTGATATCCTGCTTTAAGATAGGGTCATAATACTTTAAGTGGCAATCAAATTGATTATATTTATATCTTACTTTATTTTTTAGCGACAGTCCTGGGCTTGAACTCAGGGCCTGAACACTGTTCTTGGGCTTTCCCAAGGGTAGAAACACTTGAGCCAAAGCATCACTTCTGGCTTTTTTTTTTGGTGGGTCATGGGGCTTGAACTCGGCCTGGGTGCTGTCCCTGAGCTCTTCAGCTCAAGGCTACTGTCCTACCCCTGGGCCTGAGCATTGTCCCTGAGCGCTTTAGCTCAAGGCTACCGCCCTATCCTTGAGCAAAGCCCCACTTCTCATTTTCTAGAGATTAATTGGAGATAAGAGTCTCAGGTCCTTTTGTGCCTGCTTCCAGCTACTTTTTTTTTTTATGTACAGGACCTTGCATGCTAGGCAAGCACTCTACCACTAGGCCAAACTCCCCGCCCTACTTCTTATTTTTATCAGACCAAGACACAAAAGGAGAGAACTCTAGAAAAGAAGGAATCCTTTGCTACATTGACTTTGACGGTTTACTTAGGCAATACAAAAAATAAAAAACTGTAAGCAAGTAAAAGCTACTTTTACTGGCTTCTATGGTAGTATCTTTTCTAATGTAGCAAGATAAGGTTTTAACAGCTCTTATGGTGTCTTGGACTTTTTTTTACTGCTTTATGGGCGCATATGAACAGTACATCTATCCATCTATTCTTTCTTCACAGAATCCTTCCATGATCTTAATGCCTCAGCCTACTTTTGTATTCTCTAGGCAGACCATTCCCTCGAAACTCACACAGTGGCTAGTTCACTCAGAGCCTCCTGATAGCGCAAGTATTCACTCTGGCCAAAAACCTTAGGAGACAAAAAGGAATAGTTAGGATCTCTCAGTTTGAAGCACCCCTTTAGGCCCTTGAAGGAAAAACTGCTATGCCAGTTTACCCCAGTCCCGTAGCGAGCTGTCTCATAGCCATCCAGCAGGATATCAATGAGGGCCTTACGCACACCCTTGAAAGGAGTAGTAGTATTCCGAAGATCTAACAGGTAGGAGCGGAAATTCTTGCCCATTAAGGAGCGTGGGTGCCGGCCTTCAGAACAAAAGGGAATATCTGAAAAGATAATAGTTTAATGATACCCCTTCTTCTTTAGTCTCCCCCCGCCAGTCCTATGGTTTGAACTCATGGTTTGGGCACTGTACCTGAGCTTTGTCAAGACCAGCACTCTACCACTTGGGCCACAGGACCACTTCTGACTTTTTTTGTGTATGTGGTACCAAGGAATGGAACCCAGGGATTTGTGCACGCTAGGCGAGAACTCTAATTCTAGTTACTCTTGTGGTCCCTCCTTTATTCACTTATTTACTGGGCAGGGGTGCTGTCCCTGAGCTCTTCAGCTCAAGGCTACTGCCCTATCCCTGGAGCATTGGCGCCGGGTGCCATTTCCTGTTTTTCTAGTGGCTAAATGGAGATAAGTCTCACAGACTTTAGTGTTCAGGCTGCCCTTGAACCCCGATCCTCAGATCTCAACCACATGAAGAGCTAGGATTACAGGCGTGAGCTACCACCCAGAGCAGTGGCCCATTCCTTTAGTCTCTTTTTTTTTTTTTTTTTCTGGGTCATGAGACTTGAAATCTGGGCCTGAGTATTGTGCCTGAGCTCTTCAGCTGAAGGATGCTGCCCTACCCTGGAGCCACAGCCCCACCTTCCATTTTCTAAAGATTAGAGATAAGAGTCTCAAGGCTTTGTAGTGCCAGGGCTGGCTTTGAAATGAGATCTCAGATCTCAGCCTCCCGAGCAGCTAGGATTACAGGCCTGAGCTACCATGCCCAGCTCCCTTCCTTAGTCTCCCTCTCTCTCTCTCTCTCTTTATTTTTGCCAGTCCTGGGACTTGAACTCAGGACCTGAGCACTGTCCTTGGGCTTTATCAAGGCTAGAGCTCTACCCTTTGAGCCACAGCACCACTTCCGGCTTTTTCTATGAATGTGGTACCAAAGAATCAAACCTAATTCTTCATGCATGCTAGCCAAGCACTCTACCACTGGGCAAAACTTCAACACCTCCCCCAACCCCCCCCCCCTGCCCCGGCCGTTTGGTGGTTGTGGGGCTTGAACTCAGGGCCTAGGTTCTCTGAGATATTTTGCTTAAGATTAGTACTTTACCACTTGAGCCACAGCTCCACTTCCAGTTTTTTTTTGGAGTAGTTAATTGGAGATAAGCATCTCACCAATTTTCCTGTCTAGGCTGGCTTTGAATGCCTTCCTCAGATCTCAGCCTGAGTAGTTACAGCTAGGAGTACAGGTGTGAGCCATTAGCACCCAGCTTTCCTTTATTCTTACTTTTTTTGGTCAGTCATGGGACTTGAATTCAGGGCCTGGGTACTATCTCTGAGATCCTTTACTCAAGGCTAGTCCTCTATCACTTTGAGCCACAGTTCCACTTCCGGTTTCAAGGGGGTTAATTGGAAATAAGAGCTTCACAGACTTTTCCTGCCTGGGCTGACTTTGAACTATGATTCTCAGATCTCAATCTCCTGAGCTAACATTACAGGTGTGAGCCACCAGCACCCTGCTGGGCTCTTCTTTAGTCCAAAGTTAGACATATCCTTGATGAAATGTGAGATGAACTGGAGATAAATCCTAATATAATCAAGTGGTTTAAGTTGTGACCATGGTTATTAGGTGATGGCAAAACAAGTATAAGTTATACTAGTGATACACAATAATGTCAACATCCCTTTTACAAGTCCTCCTTATTCATTCTGGCTATAAAATACAAAATGTTGTAGTAGATAGAGCTTATATGACAAATGGTCAGGGAAGTGAAAAAAAAAATCAAGTAGCTTTATTTTATGCTCAGTGAAAAAAAGATGTCATTAGTCCTCAGTGGTAAGTATATCATTTTCCAACTTATGATTCTTTCTCTGACTGCCTGCCTGCCTGCATCTCTCTCTCTCTCTTTCTCTCTGCCAGTTCAGAGGCTATCGCTCTACCATTTGAGCTCCAGCACTACTTATGGCTTTTTCTATGTATGTGGTACAGAGGAATCAAACCTGGGTCATTGTCCATGCTATGCAAGCATTCTTATCACTAGGCCAAACTCCCAGCCCCGTCCAACTCATGATTATAAAGGTATGTCAGAAAAAGAACTAAGGGCTCATACCTATAATCCAAGCTGCTTCGGAGGCTAAGATCTGGGGAATCTCAGTTCATAGCTAGCCCAGGCAGTCAAGTCCAAGACACTCATCTCCAAATAATCAGCAAAAAGGAGAAAGTAGATTGTCAACCAGGAGCAAAAACAACATTGTTGAGTGTGAAGAACTGGGTGCTGTGGCTCACGCCTGTAATCCTAGCTACTCAGGTGGCTGAGATCTGAGGATCAGGTTCAAAGTGAGCCAGGACACTACAAAGCCTTGAGACTCTTTTTTTTTTTTTTTGCCAGTCACTGGGGCTTGAACTCAGGGCCTGAGCACTGTCCTTGGACTTTTTCTCAAGGCTAGAGCTCTACCACTTGAGCCACAATACCACTTCCAGCTTTTTGCTATGTATGTGGTACCGAGGAATTGAACCCGGGTCTTCGTGCATGCTAGGCAAGCACTCTACCACTAGGCCAAACTCCCGGCCCCAGCCTTGAGACTCTTATCTCCAATTAATCTCTAGAAAACCAGAGGTGGCACTGTGGCTCAAATGGTATTACTCTCACCTTGAGCTGAAGAGCTCAGGGACAGCGCCCCAGTTCGAGCCCCATGAATGACCAAACAAACAAATGAAAAGAAACTAATACTCTTAAAAGTCCAGGAAATTCCTATTGGCCAGGAATGTGAAGACAATTCCTAACCTATAAAATGTATTCACCATTCTTTTCTTTTTTGTGAGTCTGGGCACTGTCCCTGAACTCTTCAGCTCAAGGCTACAGCTCTATCCCTAAGCCACAGCCACACTTCCTGTTTTCTAGTGATTAACTGGAGATAAGAGTCTCATGGACTTCAGTCCCTGGGCTGGCTTTGAACTGAGATCTTCAGATCGCAGCCTTCTGAGTAGCTAGGGTTACAAGCGTGAGCCACTTGTGTCTGGCATGTTCATCATTCTTATTCCCAGTGAAATTTTTTTTGGGGGGGCTGGGTTGAAATGGATTTATCAGCTAGCCCTTACCAGAGGCACGGATTGCATCCAGAGCTTTCATCCTGTATAGATAGTTGCAACAACCTGTGAAAAGAAAAGACCCGTCACCACACTCAAAAGATCCTGCAAATTAGGTTAGGCATTGGTGGCTCTTACCTATATATAATCCAGGCTACCTAGCAGGCTGAGATCTGAGGATTATGGTTTGAAGCCAGCCAGGGCAGGAAAGTCCTTGCCACTCTTCCTTTTTTTTTTTTTAGCCAGTCCTGGGGCTTGAGCTCAGAGCCTGGGCACTGTCCTTGGGCTTTCTCAAGGACAGCACTTTACCTCTTGAGCCACAGCACCACTTCTGGCCTTTTCTATGTATGTGGCACCTGGGAATTGAACCCAGGGCTTCATGCATTCTAGCCAAGCACTCTACCAATAGGCCAAACTCCTGGCCCTCCATGCCTCTTTTATCTCTAACCACCAAAATACCAGAAGTAGAGCTGTGACATAAAGTAGTAGAGTACTAGATTTGGAGTACCAAAGTTTACGGAGAGTGCTCAAACCCTGAGTTCAAGCTGTAAGACTGATGTATGGGTATATGTACACTGGAGCAGGCACACAGGCACACACATACACACCCACACTCACTCACAATCCCCAAATTGAAATCAGCTAAACAAACTCTCCCCCACACACATTTGGTATATTCAATAATGGAACAATAATTAAGGTTTCGTCAGCACATGTTAACAACTCTGAGATCAACTCATGGGATCTATCACTCTAGCACCCTCCAACATCTTGCCACCTACTTTGATTTCCCTGGGTTTCCAGTTGTAGTAATCTAGCATCATCATCTGCAAGGAGCTGAGGTTCATACTTGATATCCTGCACCCTAGAAAGTCGAATATCAATCTCTTCTTTCAGGTCCTGCAGATGTAAATAGATAAAAGAATACACAATCATTTACCCTATATTCCATTTCCACCAATCTGGAAATAGGGCAGAGCACATGTAAATAACTAAGACAAGTGGAGAAAAGTATTTGCGAGGCTAATGACATTGCTAGCTTAAATACCTGGACATTGGTGGCTCATGCCTGTAATCCTAGCTACTCAGGAGGCTGAGATCTGAAGATTACAGTTTGAAACCATCCAGACAGGAAAGTTCATAAAACTCTCCTTTTTTCCCCCCAGTCCCAGTCCCGGGGCTTGAACTCAGGGCCAGAGCATTGTCCTTGGACACTTTTTGCTCAAGGCTACCACCCTACCCCTCAGCCAAGCCCCACTGCCCATTTTTCAGAGGTTAATTGGAGATAAAGAGTCTCAGATCCTTTGTGCAGGGCTGGCTTTGAATCTTGATCCTCAGCCTCCAGAGCAGCTAGGATTATAGGCGTCAGCTACCATGCCTGCCTCCCCTTAAGATTCTTTTTTTGGGGGAGGGGGGTGGGTACCAGTTCTGGGGCTTGAACTCGGGGTCTAAGCACTTTCCTTGGGTATCTCAAGGCAAGAACTCAACCACCTGACCCACAATACCATTTCTAGCCTTTTCTATGTATGAGATACTGAGGAATCGAACCCAGGCCTTTGTGCATGCTAGGCAAGCACTCTTAGCACTTTTACCAATAGGTCAAACTCCCTTTCCCCCGTAAGATTCTCATATCCAACTAACTACTCAGAAAAAGCCTATGGGTGGCTCATGCCTGTAATCCTAGCTACTCAAGAGGCTGAGATATGAGGATCATGGTTCAAAGCTAACACAGACATTAAAGTCTATGAGCCAAGTAACCACCAGAAAACCATAAGTGGTACTGTGCCCAACCTAGTAGAGTAAAAGAAGCTCAGGGACAGTGCCCAGCCCCCCCCCCCAAATGTTATTACATGTTATAAAGAACTTCCTGAGGGGGCCGGTAGTTTGGCCTAGTGGTTAAAGTGCTTGCCTAGCATGCATGAAGACCCGGGTTCGATTCCTCGGTACCACATACATAGAAAAAAGTCGGAAGTGGTGCTGAGGCTCAAGTGGTAGAGCGCTAGCCTTGAGAAAGTCCAAGGACAGTGCTCAGGCCCTGAGCTCAAGCCCAGGACTGGCAAAAAAAAAAAAAAAAAAAAAAAAAAAAAAGAACTTCCTGAGTTGGAAAATATGATAAGTAGAAGCAATAATCTAGGGGATAGAATGCCTACCTGGCAAGAACAACACACTGACTCCAAATCCCAGTAACACACTCACATAAAGAAGGAGAAGGAGAATCTGAGATTTGGAGGACTACGGCTTGTAGCCAGCCTGTACAGGAAAGTCAGTGAAATTCCAACTCCACAATAACCAGCAAAAAGCAGGGTTAGAAGTGTGGCTCAAATGGTAAAACATCAAGTAAATAAGCCAAGGAAATGTGAGTAGCCTAGAGTTCAAGGATTAGCACCACCACACACAATAAAGAGTTTGGGGACTATGACACCTGGCATACCATAGGACTTCAAGAAGCCATATTAACAAAAATTAAAACAGGATTAGAAGCTTAGCTCAAGTAGCCTACTAACTGTAAGGCTCCAGATTCAATGTCCAATTCAAAGTATCCTTTTGACTTTTTGCTGGTCTTTGGGCTTGAACTGTGGGCGTGGGTACTATCCCTAAGCTTCTTTGGTTCAAGAATAGCACTCTAAGCTGGGTGTGCTGGCTCACACCTGTAATTCTAGCTACTCAGGAGGTTGAGATCTGAGGCTCAAGGTTCAAAGTCAGCCCAGGCACAAAAGGACCTGAGACTCTTATCTCCAATTAACCTCTAGAACAGAGGAAGTGGGCTTGGCTCCATTAGCCTTGTGCTGAAGAGCTCAGGGACAGTGCCCAGGCGGAGTTCAAGCCCCATGATCCACACACACAAAAAAAGAATAGCACTCTACCACTTGCACCACAGTTCCACTTCCTGCTTTTTTCTTTGTTTAATTGGAGATAGAAGATTTTCCTACATAGGCTGATTTAAAACTGTGATCCTCGGACTTCATTCCCCTAAGTAGCTAGAATCACAGGCATGAACTATTTACTGTTTCATCCAAAAAGGTTTTGGAGACTTTTTGAGTGGCTAATTGGAAGTAAGAGTCTCATAGACTTTCTTGCCTGGGCTGCCTTTGAACAGGGTTCTCAGACCTCATCCTTGTAAGTAGCTAGAATTACCAGCACCTACCTGGGTACACTTTTTCTGGACAGTGTCACCCCTTCCCTCCTTTTCCCCTAGTTTCACCTCCCATCTCTGTCCCTAAGTTAAAAGGTATATATCCTTTTTCTTGTTCCTTTGTGGGACTTGAACTCAGGGCTGGGAGCTGTCCCTTAGCCACTTAGTATTCAAGGCTAGCACTCTACCACTTGAGCTATAGTACCATTTCCAGTTCTTTTTTTGTCCAGTCCTGGGGCTTGAATTTAGGGCCTAGGCACTGTCCTTGGACAGTTTTTGCTCAAGGCTGGCACTCTGCCACTTGAGCCACAGCACCACTTCTGGCTTTTTCTGTGTATGTGGTACCAAGGAATGGAACCCAGGGTTTCATGCATGCTAGTCAAGCCTTCTACCATTAGGCTTCATTCCTCGCCCCCTATCAAGTCCAATTTTTGAGTGATTAATTGGAACTAAGATTCTCACAGGGACTTTTCTGCCAGGGCTGGCTTCGAACATGATCCTCAAATCTCAGCCTCCCAAGTAGCTAGGATTACAGGCATGAGCCACCGGCTCATTTTAAAGTGGGCTTTAAAATCACGGGGCTTGATCTCAAGGCCTAGGTGCTGTCCCTGAGCTCTTTCGCTCAAGGCTAGCGCTCTACCACTTCTAGCCAAAACTCCACTTCTGGTTTCTGGTTGGAGATAAAAGTCTCATGAGGTGGCTCTGTTGCGCAATGGACAGTGCACTGTACTTCCTAAAAAAAGTCTCAGGGACTTTCTTGTCCTGGCTGGTTTTGAACCACGATCCTTAGATCTCAGCCTCCTGAGTAGCTAGGATTATAGTGTGATCGTGAGCCACCTGTACCTAGGCAGAGAGATGAATCGACCTAGAATAAATTATGCTAAGTGAGGTAAGCCTAGACTTCAAGCTTGGAGAGAAAAATGGCACGTATTCTCTCATATGTGGAAGGTACAGGTAAAATATAACTGGACATGATAACCTACACAGGGCTCTAGGCATTTACACTCAGACTTAAGGAGCATACTGTTAGGGAAGAAATATAAATGTGTAACTTCTTTGAACATTTAAAAATACTATTAATCCAAACTAACCCCAGGAAATAGAAACATGTTTCTTTTGTTGTTGTTGGTAGTGGTGATGGCTTACTTTTTGTTTTTTCTTTTGAGGAGGTAAAGGGGAGGCACAAAAAGGGAGGGAGAAAGCACTAACAAATGCAATCATATTATTCAGTATACACTATGTAGAAAATGACCTATGTAACTTGTGGGCAGGAAGAGGAGTGGCAAACTGGGAGAAAGCAAAGGAAAAGTGACATTGTCCAAAAAAATAAAAAAGAAATGTACTTATTACCTGACTTATGAGATATTAACCTCTCTGTACAACATCTTAATAATAACAATAAAATTGCTAATTTTTGTCGGTTCTGGGGCTTGAACTTACTGCCTGGGCATTGTCCCTCTTTGTGCTCAAGGCTAGCACTTTATTACTTGAACCACAAAGTAGTTTACTGGAGATTAAGAGTCTCATAGACTTTCTTGCCTGGATGGCTTCCAACTTCGATCCTCAGATATGAGTCTCCCAAGTAGCTAGGATTACAGGTGTGAGCCATTGGTTTCTGGCAATACAATTATTAAAAAAGAAAAAAAAGTTAGCTATTCTGTTTAATCTAAGATCTAAGGAATGAATTAGCTAGGTAAGAGAAAACCATTCTAAGTCATAGTAATAACATGTGCAAAAGGTCTGGAATTCAAAAAGGGAGCTGGATCTCAGTAATTTCGGGAGAGAGCCATACAAAAGAAGTCGGTAAAGGCAGCAAATGCCTATTAGTGAAAAGTGAAGACTAATGCACTATGGGGATAGTAGTGTGGTATCAAGAGCTTTGATTTAGATAGGTTTCTATTAGAAAACGAAGCTGGCTTTGTGGCTCATGTCTGTAACCTCGGGAAGAAACAAATCTGGAGAATTAAAGTTCAAGGCAGCTCAGGCAAAAAGTCAGATCCTATTTCAATCAAATACCCTGGGCATGGTGGTTCCTGTACAAATTCTCATCTATGTAGCAGTCTGCAGGTAAAAGGATCTCAGTTTGAAGCCAACTCCAGACAAAAATATATGAACTCTTACATGAAAAATAAAGTAGCATGGTGCTGGTAGATAATATCTATAAGATCCTAGCTACTCAGGAGACTGAGATATGATGATCCCTGGTTGAAGCCATCTCAGGCAGGAAAGTCAGCTAGATTCTTTATCTTGAGTAAAACAAACAAACAAACAAAAAACCTGAAAGTACAGCTGTGGCCTAAGTGGTAGAGTACTAGCTTTAATCAAATAAAGCTCAGGGACAGCATCCAGTCCGAGTTCAAGCTCTAAGACAGGTGGCTCACTCTTGTAATCCTAGTTACACAGGAGGCTGAAATCTGAGGACTGTAATTCAAAACCAGCCTATTCAGGGATGTTATTAAGACTCTAATTTCCAATTAAACATTAAAAAGCTGGAAGTGGAGTTCAAGTGGTAGAGTACTAGCTTTGGGCAAAACAACAACGGAAAAACCAACTCAGGGCCGGGAGTCTGGCCTCGTGGTAGAGTGCTTGTCTAGCAGGCACAAAGACCCAGGTTCCATTCCTCAGTACCACATAAATGGTGCTGTGGCTCAAGTGGTAGAACCCTAGCCTTGAGAAAGCTCAAGGACAGTGCCTAAGTACTGAGTTCAAGCCCCAGGAATGGCAAAAAACAAAACAAAAGACAAACCAAAAAAAACTCAAGGATAGTTCCCAGGCTTTGAGTTAATGTTCTAGGTCTAGTACTTGTCGGGGAGGGGGGTGTGTGTGGTGGTGATGAAGAGAGGTTGTATGGTGCTAAGTAGGCTGAGTAGCAGCCCAACAAACATAAGCCTAAGTTCAAACCCCAATATCCCCCGCCACCAAAAAAAAATCTAAGTGGACATATCAGATAGGGCACTTGAATATGTAAATGTGAAATTCAGGAAAACAGAGGTTTGGGGTATATATGAAATTTCAATTTAGTTAAAGCCAACGAAAGAGAGCAATCACCTAAGGAGAGACTGTACACAAAAAAGCTGAATGATGGTGGCTCATGCCTGTAATCCTAGCTACTCAGGAGGCTGAGTATCTGAGGATCATGGTTCAAAGCCTGCCCAAGTAGGAAAAACCAATGGGATGCTTTTTAAAATTTTTCTGTGGGCATAGGGCTTGAACTTGCTCTGGGTGCTGTCTCAGAGCTCTTCAGCTCTAGGCTACTGCCCTGAGTCAAGCCTCACTTCCCGTTTTCTAGAGGTTAAATGGAGATAAGAGTCTCAAGTCCTTTTGTGCCTGGGCAGGCTTTGAACCCTGATCCTCAGATCTCAGCCTCCAGAGTAGCTAGGATTACAGGCGTGATTCAATGGGATACTCATCTCCAGTTAATCACCAGAAAATTGGCTTCAATGGTATACTCTTATCTCCAGTTAATCACCAGAAAACTGGAAGTGGAGTTGTGACTCCAAGTGGTAGACTACTATAGCCTTGAGCTGAAATGCTCAGGGACTGCACCCCAACCCTAGTTCAAACCCTGCCAGTGGCAAAAGATTAAAAAAATAAAAAATAAGATTTCAAAATATCTGCAAGGCCAACCCATCTTATGGTTGCCAACTGTAGCCACTCCCAACACCATTCTAAAACAACGCCGGTCGTGATGGCTCACTCCTATAATCCTAGCTACTGCGGGTCAAAGTTCAAAGCCAGCCTGGGCACTAAAGTTCAAAAGACTCATCTCCAATTAACCACTAGAAAACTGGAAGTGGGGCTGCGGCTCAAGGGGTAGGGTGCTTGCCTTGAGTTGAAGAGGTCAGGGACAACATCCAGGACCAGAGTTCAAGTCCCTAAGACTGGGAAAAAAAATAATAAAGCAAACAAAAAAATGGAGTAACATGAACTGTGAAACATTCTACAGCAGGAGTGATAACTTGAAGCTTTGCTACTACAGATGCAAAAAAAAAAGGCTAGCACTCTACCACTTGAGCCACACACTTTGGGCCTTTTCTGTTTACTGGTACTGAGAAATTTATCCCAGGGCTTCATACATGCCAGTCAAGAACTCTACCACTAAGCCACATTCCCAGCCCAGATGCAAAATCTCAAGTTTTTGCCAAACTACATTTGGGATCATAGGGAACCAAATGAGCCAAGACCCAAGGCCTGACAATTTAACTCACTGTGGTAAGTAAAAGGAGGTAATTGGAAACACCCGTAAATCAATCTTTTTTTCTTTTTGCCAGTCCTGGGTTTGAACTCAAGACTAGATACTGTCCCTGGGTCTTACTGCTCACTTGAGAAACAGCACCACTTCTGGCTTTTTCTGTTTATGTAATACTGAGGAATCAAACCCAGGGCTTCATGCAGGCTAGGCAAGCACCCTACCACTAAGCCACATTTCAGCCCACTTAATAATCTTTGAAAGACTGAGAAAATCTCATTCTTGTCCCCGAAAGATCTGAGGAAGAGGCAGGTTTATCTCCTGCCTGAAGGACCTACCTTGGGAGCATTGTGTCCCACAGGGACATGAGGTCCCCTCCTAGATTTCATTGCAAAGCGCATGATTTGCCTCTTCACAAAAATAAACAGCAGTACAAATACCTGTCCAACAAAGAAGTGAAAAAAACCTTTCAGAAGACTTTTTTCAAAGCATACCTTCATTCAAAATCCCCAGATTTAGGTACTCGAGGTCGGATGCTTGGGGGTAAAACGTCAAGGATGGGGGTGGATCTAGGGAAACCAGAGGTGGGGAGGCGTGGGTCAGGGCCCTAGAACTTAGAAGGGTTCTCAGAAAGGGGCGGGTCAGTCTGGAGCTGAGCCCTCAGCTCCCAGGTAAGTCGAGATAATAACCAAAAGCCCAGAGAAGCGCAGGTGAGTGGACGAGGACAGGGAACCACTCAAGAGATGGGTCTGGACTGGGTCAGACTGCGGGAATAGGGCGGGGGTTCTCCTCACCAGGCTCCCGTAGGCCATCACGAGCACGACATTCACCCCGGACAGCCAGTTACTGCTGGACGCCATGGCATCCCTCCCCGCGCAGAATTCTTGTTTTCCTGCTGCTCCGACTCCTTAGCTCAGACTGAGGCGAAGCCACGATGTCCAGGTTCCTTGCAGGTCCTCGGCCATTTCCTTAGAGGGGTAGCCTGCGCCGGACCCAGCCAGAAAACATGGCGGATGGCGGGGTGGGGGTGGGGGGGGGAAAGGGGGAGACAGTCTAGAAAAGTGGAACGACGCCTTCCCGCTTCCCTGGACACGTGACTCAGGCAAAGCAGTGGCACCTGGGAGCGGAGATGCGGAACTTCGCCAGTAAGAGGAAGCGGAGGCCACTAGTGCGTCACGTGGTGGAGGCGGGGTCGCCGCGGAGGGGGCGGGGCTGACGCTCAAGTGCGGTGTTTCGTGGCGTGGCGGCGCGCGCACGCCGGCGTGCGCGTCCCTTTTCTCATCACGTGCTGGGGGACGCAGGAAGGCAAGTGGGAGGGGGAAGGCGCGAGAGCGAGCGCGAGAGGGAAAAGGAGAGAGGGGGGTGGGGTGGAGGGAATCTTATATCACGTGACTAGGGGCGGCGCGGCCCGGGGTGTCAGTGTGGAGGAGACTGAGGTAAAGTTGGGAGCGCAGCGGCGTTGGCGGCGGCGGCGGCGGCGGCAGCGGCAGCGCGGCGGGGCCGGGTATTGTCCGCGGCCCCTTTAAATCCGCGATCCCCCCCCCTTTTACCCTCCCTCCTCGCTCCCCTATCCCCGCCGTATCACCCTCTCTCGGTAGGCCCCCCCTCGCTCCGTGTGTTTCTTCTCTGTACACCCCCCTGTTGTAGTTATGCGAGCCCTGGCGCCCCCACCTCTAGTCGGCCGCAGAAGGTTTTGTTTATGGTTGGGTTCGCGGCCTACTGGGCCGCGCCAGAGCCGGGGCCTCGATTTGGGAGCGTGGCCGGGGCGGGGCTTGGGACAGCCGGAGGGTGGGGGGGGCCATGCGGCTAGAGCCTTGAGGAGGAGAGCGAGAAAGAGCGCGAGCGAGGGAGGCCTGGGGCCCTGCCTGAGGTAGGGCTCTCTCCACCATGGCCGGTGCCTGTGGAGGAGAGGGCTTCCTCCCTTTCCAGCCCTCTGCAGGCCTCCGATCCGGAATCCGGCCTGGTTTGGAGGTGGCGGAGTGTGGGTGGGGGGGAGGTGGGAGAGAGGAAGGGCGATGGGGTGGAGCTGCCCCAACAACCCCATGTGGCCCTCAATTTGGAGTGCGGAGGATTAATTTGTTCCGGGTGGGAGGTGGAGAGGCGATTGGCCCCGTGGGCTCCTGATGTGGCGCGGGGGGGGGGAGGAGGGAGGGTGGTGAGCCTCCCATCCTCCGTGCGTGGGTTTGCGTCCCCTCTTGGTTCCCAACCTCTTTGTCAGCTCTTCTTGTTACCCTTCCTTCTTTCTTACCCACCCGGTTCTTGTTATGTATTTTTTTTGCTGCTGTCTTTAGCTTCCTGCTATCTATAGTGTAGTTTGGGGGTGCCCTAAACCAATTATGTTTTGAGGAGGCTGGACTTGGAGCCCCCAACCCCCATAAGGTGTATTACACCCAAGAGACGTCACTAGGTTACTGGGGTATTTGTTCACTGTTGTCATAATGGGACAGGAATTCCAAATTTCTTCAACCCTTACCTTGAGGACAGCTCATAAAATTGCTTTGCACACTGATGTCACACACAGGCGACTGCTCTTTTTCCACTATTGAAATGAGCCACGGCTGGTGTGGGATGTTATGGAAAGAGAAACATCACAGTATCGCGTTTTTGTTGTTATTGTGAACGTTTTTTGCCTTTGATTCCCCGTGATTGTTAGAGAAATCGCCCTCTTTTTTTTTTTTTTTTTTTTTTTGTAAATGTCCATTCATCTTCCTTCCTCACATCCTGCTTTGGGGGATACCTGATGTTAATTGCTGGGTGGTAATGGGAGTTGGTGACAACCTGTATTACTAGAGAATTAAAACATTTGCCTCTGGGTGGAGAAAACTGCTTTGACATCTTATACCCATTGTCTAAGTAGACTAGGTACCCAGGACTGTTCATTTTGTGAATGGGTAGTATTGCTGGCTTGTGGACTAAGGAGGAAAGACCGTAAACTGTACTGTTATTCATTTTTAAAACCCCTCCTTGCTAATTGAGTCCTGAGAAAGCCTATTATTAGATTCAAAGTGGTGGGGAAGGGGACATGGAGGTCATTCCAACAAAGCATCTGGGGAAGTTAGTTCTGTTC
Source organism: Megascapheus bottae (assembly GCF_031878675.1). NCBI lineage: Eukaryota > Metazoa > Chordata > Mammalia > Rodentia > Geomyidae > Megascapheus > Megascapheus bottae. Next base: position 39,384,588 of record NC_143518.1, on the reverse strand, counting down.
TTGATAGCAAATACTATCTAGCAGTCCAGCTTCAGTTTCTGAATTGTTTCTCAAATTAGATTGTGAGCTCCCCGAGGGCAGCAACCAGTCATACTTTTGTATTTCCTGAAGTATTGGACATTATAGTAGATACTCAATAAATACCCGTTACATATTTTTTTCAGTAAAATTTCTCTGGCTATTTTTTTAGTAGCTGGTTTTCAAGAGCACTCTGTTGAAACTTGGATTTGTTCCTTGGTCTTAAATACTTCATTTAGGTATTATTTTCTAAGTAACAAGATTCTCCATCTCTAGGATGATAACTGGGTATTATCTCTGCTTGTTACTAAAAAGTAACGAATTCTCTATTTACAAGTGATCTATTCCAGATTGTTTTACACCTGTTGCTTGGTGTTTTATTTATCTAGGTAGTAAAATTTTCTTGTCATATTTTAAAGCTAATAGCAAAGGAATCAGGCTGGTTTTTTTTTTTTCCTCTCTTGGTTACATTTTTAAGATGCCTTCCTGCCTTCCTGTCATATTGACTGGAAAATCATGTTGGATATTTGACTAGAGAAGTATGTACAGTGATGCAGCTAGTTCCATAGCTTGTATCTATGGGATGTTTCATTTTCAAAAAGTATATGCAATGCAGAAATCGGAATGGAAAACTTGAGAATGACTAATCTGTATTAGAAAATATTTTACAATTTTTAAAACTGTCATTGGCCAGATGCTGATGGCTCATGCCAGTAATTCTACTTTCTCAGGAGACTGCGATATCGGGGATTGTAGTTCAAAGCCAGCCTGGGCAGGAAAGTCCACTAACCAAAAGTAGCTAGAAGTAAAGTTGTGACTCAAGTGGTAGAGTGTCAGCCTTGAGCAAAAAAGCTCAGGGACAGTGCCCAAGACCCCCTGAGCTCAAGCTCGAAGACTAGCACACACACAAAAAAACCAAGAGCAACAAAAATTTCTCGAGTCTTTTTTTTTTTTTCCCCCTAGTCCTGGGCTTGGGCTCAGGGCTTGAGTACTGTCCCTGGATTTTCTCAAGGCTAGCATTCTACCACTCGAGCCACAGCACCACTTCTGGCTTTTTGCTATGTATGTGGTACCGAGGAATCGAACCCAGGTCTTTGTGCATGCTAGGCAAGCACTTTACCACTAGGCCAAACTCCCGGCCCCAATTTCTCTAGTCTTAATTTGCTTTTGTTTTCTTCTTGTTGGTTTGTGTTCATGAACTGCTTGGTAAATATCTAAAAATTTAAGTGCAACGTTTTGTTTAATATGCCAGCCTGACTGCTTAAACCCCCCCCCCCCCACACACATCTTACTCCTGTAGCTTAGAATATTTGCAGGCCCTTGTGTGTACATGTACATAGAAAGAAGAGAGAATGGTTAAAAAAAATTAGTACTAGCTGGGCCTTGGTGGCTCAAGCCTATAATCCTAACTACTCAGGAGGCTGAGATCTGAGAATAGGTGGTTCAAAACAATCTGTGCAGGAAAGTCCTTGAGACTCATCTCTAGTTAACCACCAGAAAGTGGAACTTTCAAAGTGGTAGAACATGAGTCTTGAACAGAAGAGTCCAGGGACAGTGTCCAGGCTGAGGTCAAGCTCCACCAAAAATTAATTTTAAAAAAAGTATTCTTCATAACAACATTGAAAAATAAGCATTGACCCAACTCAGTGAAGCATTTATCCATAGGAAGGTTACATGTTTCTTTAGAAAAAATTTACTACCTCAGCATCTAGCAGTATTTTCTGGCAATCGGGAATTATTCTGTATAATGTCCTAGTACTGAAAAAAAAAATACAGTAGAGAATAGAAAAGTATAAATTTGTTCTGTTTGGAAGGAAATGAAACAATGCAAAGTAACCTCTTTTGAGCCATCTGTCATATGGTGAATATTCACTTTACTAAATGCATTATAAACAAAGTATGAATGAAAGGAGCATGAATTCAGTAGAATCCTTAGTAGAAATTTCTTAACAAATGTTTCTGGTTTTGGGAAGGCCCTGTGTGTTTGTCTCTTTAAAGACAGAAGTCATCCTGTAGACTTTAATGTCTTTTTAAAAAATGGTTTCCTAGAAAGCCCTTCCCCCAGAAAACTTGTTTATTAAGGTGAGTGGAGGTTTACTTGTTACCTCAAAAGGTGAGACCAACAGAAGGAGCTTTCAAACAATTCTAAGGTAGAAAAGACTGCTTACTTAGCTACATTAGGGGGGAAAAAAAATATATATATATGCATGTATATATACACATGCACAAGTTGTGGGGCTAAGAATGAACGTAGGGTGTTGACTGAACTATATTTTCAGTCTGTACAGCATTTTAAATTGTTATTTCTCTAGAATATAAAGCTAATTCTCTTCCTGGAAAGCTGGCTCCTCCTTCCCTCCCCTCTCATCCTTGAGTAGGGTCTGCCATGTAACCCAGACTGGCCTTGAATTTGCTGTTTTCCCAGGTCAGCTTGAGCCTTTCAAGCTTGCTGGAAGATAGCTCCTGGAAGGCATTTGTTTCCAGACTTCTTAGACTTCTTTGTCAAAAGAACTTTAGATACTTTAACCTTGTAGAAGACTTTTGATTGCTAACATTGTTTTGCTTACTTTAAAGATAACAGTAACTAAACTATGATTCTTAACTTTTTTAAAAAAGCATATACACTGATGGTGACCACAGCGTGCTGGGGCTCTGGCTCTGGGCCTTGTGCATGCAAAGCTTACACATTACTGAGGTACATATCCAGCCTATAGTTCTTGTGGTATAAAAACGGAATGACATCCGTAGTTCCTTAAGGAATTTTATCAAATGAATTGTTGCAAGTGTTGGCAAATCTTGGTTTGTTCCTTTGGAGAAAGTGGTGTTGGGTGGTGAAGGTACTGTTTAAAACATTTTGCCCATACTAAGTAAGTACCTAAACTCTCTCTCTTTTTCAATCTTCAGTATCCTACCTTGTAAATACTGTTATTTGTATATACTGTAAATGATGACATCGGTGGGCACTAACCGAGCCCGGGGAAACTGGGAACAACCTCAAAACCAAAATCAGACACAGCACAAGCAGCGGCCACAGGTAAAGAATGCAAGGAATATGGATCCATGGGTAGTTTTGCCTGTTGATAGTGATTTCCATGCATCATTCTTTTTGATGTATTCATGTAGGTTTATTATTCTTATTTGGTCCTTGACACTTGATTTTTATTTATTTATTTATTTTTTAACTAGGAGCCTGATCATGCCTATGGTGCAATGTGATTTTTGTGTTGCCTAATATTATATTATATAGCTTAGTGCTTCATTTTGGATTTTATGTTTTGTGTTTGTAACACCATTTTCTTGTTTCCTGGACCCTTCACCTTACATCAAGCTAGCCATTGTCTTGACACCTTTCCTCTTCCAGACTTCCCCCCTCTGATTTTTTTTTTTTTCTTTTTGCCGGTCCTGGGCTTGAGCTCAGGGTCTGAGCCCTGCCCTTGGACTTTCTCAAGGCTAGAACTCTACCACTTGAGCCTCAGCAACACTTCTGGCTTTTTTCTATGTATGTGGTACCGAGGAATCGAACCTGGGTCTTTGTGCATGCTAGGCAAGCACTCAACCAGTAGGCCAAACTCCTGGCCCCCCCCTCTGATTTTATTGAGGCTTTACCTGATTTTTCCTTTTCCATGAGAAGTGGGTGTTTTCATTGTGTTTGTGCAAAATTAACAAATAAGACACCCTTGAGCATTGCTCATTTTAACCACTTGGTTAAACTGAGCAATTAAGTTTGATTTGGATGAGATCTGTTTTCCATAAGAGATTTGATGTGTGTTAGTATCTAATGGTGAATGAATCACTTACTTTTGGCTCTAGTTATATATTGATTAGAATTTTCCTTATGCATTTTTCTATTATGTATTTCCATTTAATTTTATTATTTATTTTGGTGGGTCATAGGGCTTGAACTCTGGGCCTGGGTGTTGTCCCTGAGCTCTTCAGCTCAAGGCTACCACCCTACCTTTGAGCCAAACCCCATTTCCCATTTTCTAGAAGTTAATTGGAGATAAGAGTTGCAGGTCCTTTTATGCCCGAGCTGGCTTTGAACCTTGATCCTCAGATCTCAGCTGTCCTTGGGCTTTCTAAAGGTTCTAGTGCTCTACCATTTGAGCCACAGCACCACTTCCAGCTTTTTTTGTGTATGTAGTACTGAGAAATCAAACCCAAGGGTTTATGCATGTTAGGCAAGCATTTTACCATGCTCCTGGCCCCTCCATTTGATTTTTCCAGTGGAATTTTAGTACTTAGAATTTAATTCAACTGTAGCAATAAAATCTTGATATCTTTACATAACACTGGATACTCAGAAGATATAAGGAGTCTATTTTTGGCTAATTTGCTTTGTATTGGTAATTGAAGACAGGAGGAAACTGGTACGGTTTTTGTTTTCTGGTATTATGGATTGAATTCCGCCTCATGTTTCGTTGCCCACACCCTCAGTCCAACTCTGCAAACATATTAGTGTGAATTAAGGGACTTTATTTCAAAGTGATGATGTAACTCCAAGCTTGAAAGCCCCCACCTTCTCTGCTTCCCCTCCCCCTCCCCATGTTGTTTTTGGTGGTCATGGGTCTTGACTCTGGGCCTGGAAGCTGTCCCTGAGCACTTCAGCTCAAGGCTGCCACTCTACCACATGAGCCACAGAGCCAGCGCCACCTCTGATTTTCTGGTGGTTAATTGGAGACAGATTTTAGTGACCTGGCTGGCTTTTAACTGCGATCCTAAGATGTCAACCTCCTGAAATATAGTTAGGATTACAGATTTGAGCCAATGGCACCCTGCCTAAAAGTCCCTTTAACTGTGAAGATTTGTGGGAAAAGCTACCTGTAGATTGTAGAGGAAGTGAAACAATTTACGACTTTGGAGTTGGAGGTACCAGATTGGACTGGGCTTCATTCTAGTTGTCATTTTGTTGTTTTCAGCATTTTAGATATCTTTATTGGTTGGCCTTTCATTGTATGTCTGCCAGTACTGGGGCTTGAATTCAAGAGCTCCCTTTTTTTTCCCCCCCAGTCCTGGGACTTGCGCTCAGGGCCTTGGACTTTCTCAAGGCTAGTGCTCTACCACAAGAGCCCCAGCACCATTTCTAGTTTTTTCTATGTATGTGGTACCAAGGAATAATCAAGCCCTGGTCTTCATGCATGCAAGGCAGGCACTACACTGCTAGGCCAATCTCCAGGCTCGGGAGCTCTCATTTTTACATGGCTTTTTTTTTTTTGCTCCAGGCTGACATTGTACCACTTGATGAGTTTTACAAATTTGTCTTTCCTGGCTGAGTTTGAACCAGGATCTTCAGATCTCAGCCTCCTGAGTAGTTAGGATTACAAATATGAGCAGGGGCCCTATTGCTTGGGCATTTTTGTTTTATTGCTTATTCTGGTTCTACAGCTTCAACTCAAGTGTGAGTTGGCTCAAACCTTTATCCACAGATTTCAGCCTCCTGAGTATTTAAGGTTACAGGCATGAGCTATGGGCACTGGGCTTGTTTGCACATTTGGCAAAAGGAAATGGATAGTAGAGAATGTAGATTGACAACTTAGTTTTCCTTTATTTCTGAATTCTTGTTTCTTAAACTTTCTTGGTATCATCTTGGTTCTAAGGCCACTGCAGAACAAATTCGACTTGCACAGATGATTTCGGACCATAATGATGCTGACTTTGAGGAGAAGGTGAAACAAGTGAGTAATCAATATTTTACTGTAAGCTTAGTGAAAAGAAATTAAGATGAAAGCAAATTCAAATATTCTTCTATATGTCTTAAAGTAATTGTTCTAAAATACATGTTAGTTGCACTTATTTTTGTTTTTGTGTTTTTGTCTATCTTGCCAGTCCGGGGGGCTTGAACTCAGGGCCTGAGCACTGTCCTTGGGCTTTCTCAAGGCCAGGACTCTTCCACTTGAGCCACATCACTTCTAGCCTTTTCTATATATGTGGTACCGAGGAATCAATCCTGGGTCTTCCTACATGCTTAGGCCAAACTCTGGTCCCATGTTAGTTGTTTTTTTCTGATTTACCATGTCACTTTGGTTAGATACCTGTTTAGTGCTTTTACCTTCAAGTTTTATTGAATGACTACTGATGTGCACTAATGTGTGTATATTTATGTTTTTATGTTTTTGATTGTTAAACCTAGGGGTATATGTGCTAAGCTCTCTTATGACATACAGCAACTTTATGCAGCTGTGGATCTCAGAAATATGGAAACTGATAGGCTAAATCCTGTGTTTGAGGGTTTTTTTTTTCTTTATTTGGTGTTTTGTTTTGTTTTGGTAGTGAGACTTGAGCTCTGGGCATGGGTGCTGTCCCCGAGCTCTTCAGCTCTAGGCTACCACTTGAGCCACAGTATCAGTTACGGCTTTTCTGTATATGTGGTACCAAGAAATCAAAACACAGGGCTTTGTGATGCTAGTCAAGCACTCTACCACTAGGCCACACTCCCTGCCCATGTTCAGGTTTCGATTCTTAATTATTTCATTGCTTTATACTTTTGACCCTAATTATAGACTACAGGTGTTAATGTTTTGGAAGTAGAACTATATATTTTACATTATTTTGCTGATCCCAGAGTTTGAATTCAGAGTCTTATACTTGATCCCCTGGCTGGTACACTGCCATTTGAGTTATGCCTCCAGCGTGACTTCTTGTTGGTTGTTTTGAAGATGGAATCTCTTGAACTTTTTTTTTTCCCTGACTAGCTTCTTTTTTCTGTGTGGTGTAATGTTCATGATGATTGTTGATTTTTCTCTTACAGTTGATTGATATCACGGGCAAGAACCAGGATGAGTGTGTGATTGCTTTGCATGACTGTAATGGAGATATCAACAGAGCCATCAATGTTCTGCTGGAAGGAAACCCAGACACGGTAGAGTGCTAATAAAGTGTTTTAGAATGTGGGTCTTGGATTGGAAGGCTAATAATCTAAAAATAGCTAGTAGGTCAAGTCACCTAAACCAAGTAGAATAGGAAGATTTGGGGATCGTTTGCTGCCAGTTCTTAATACTTAAAATTTGTATATAACATGTTTTTTTTCCTGGAAATAATAGTCATTGCAGAAAACAAGTAGAACTAAGTCTGTTTTCATTGGTCTGAAATAAATTATTCATTCTAGGTGAGCGACCTTCTAACATTTGGTTTATTGTGAATTATTGGTGGTACTTGATAACCTAAGTTACTAGTCATGGAATATTTCTGCTTATCTATTTTTATTTTTGTTGAGTGAAGTCATACTTCATTTTGAATTCAGGATATCCCAATGAGTGTCAGTGCTCTTTTTGCCAGTCTTGGGGCTTGAACTCAGGGCCTGGGCAACTGTCCTTGGACACTTTTTGCTCAAGGCTAGCACCCTGCCACTTGTGCCACAGCACCACTTCTGGCTTTTTCTGAGTGTGTGGTACCAAGGAAACGAACCCAGGAATTCATGCATGCTAGGCAAGCACTCTACCACTAGGCCATGCTCCCAGTCCAACTGTCAATGTTGTTTTTTTCCTTTCGTCGTGGGGCTTGGATTCTGGGCCTGGCCACTGTCCTCGAGCTCTTTAGCTCAAGGCTACCACCCTATCCTTGAGCCACAGCCCCCACTTCCTGTTTTCTAGTAGTTAATTGGAGTTGAGTCTCATGGACTTTAGTGCCTGGGTTGGCCTTGAATCGAGATCCTCAAATCTCAGCCTCCTGAGTAGCTAGGATTACAGGCATTAGCCGCTGCTCCCAGCTCTAAGTGTTAATGTTCTTAAAAACAGGAACACTGCTTTACCAGCCTTTACAATATTATCATAGAGCTTTAATTTTGTGGGAAGTATACAATTTTGAAGCCTTTTTAATTCACTGCAGTTAATACTAGTAGAAAATATTTTCATGGTGCTGGGAATCCAACTTAGGTCCTGTGCATGCAAGAGAAGCATTCTAAAATAATTGAACTTTTTCTTTTCTTTTTTTTTTTTTTTTTTTTGCCAGTCAGTTCTGGGGCTTGAACTCAGGGCCTGGGCATGGTCCGTGGACACTTTTTAAAGTGCTCAAGGCTAGTGTTCTGCTACTTCAGCTACAGTACCACTTCCGACTTTTTCTGAGTATGTGGTTTAAGGAATCAAACTCAGGGGTTCATCATCTAGGCAAGCAGTCTTATCACTAAGCTATGCTCCTGGCCTTGAATTTCTTTTTTTCCCTCAAAAGCCTAGTGCCCTATTAAATCATTGACTGTATTTGGAAATTCATTGCCCAGATAAATATGACAAGAGTATTTTTTGGTTTACTTCAGAATAATTGTTTCAGGGTTTCTTGTTTCTTTTCTTTTTCTTTGTGTCAGGGAGAGAGGTGGTAGCTTTTAAAGACTATATTTTTGTCAGGTGCTGGTGGCTCATACCTGTAATGGCTAGCTACTCAGTAAGCTGAGATCTGAGTGTCTGGCTCAAAGCCAGCCCAGGCAGAAAAGTCCCTGAGACTCATTTCCAGTTAACTGACAAAAAACCAGGTGGAGTTGTTTTTTAAGTGATGGCACCAGCCTTGGGCAGAAAAAGCTAAGAGCCAGTATCCAGACCTGAGTTCAAGCTCCAGTAGCAGCACAATTTTTTGTTTTTGCACAGGTCCTGTTTGTTTTACCTTCCATCTTCTGTCTAATGCTATAAATCTGACCTATCAAAAATAGAAACAGAAATAAGCTAGAGAATAATATAGGCTTCTTCCACACATACACCAGTTATTAGTGAAATCAGTGGGAAGCAAAGTCAGCTGCTAGGGATATTGAATGTTGAAGGTTTAAGTCCATCAGAAAGTGGATAATGTCTAAGGAAGATCATAGTAATTTTCTTTTCCTTGTAGGACCCGTCAGCTTCCAGCAGTTAATGTATTTACAGGGGAAAAAGAAAGGCCACAAGCTCCTTAAACTTGTCAGGTTTTGAAACTATCTGATTTTAGTGTAGTTTCATGAGTTTGTGATGCATATTTACCTATAGAGTTATTATGCCTTTGAGCTAAAGCTGCTGTGAGGATCAAATGACCCAGCAACTGTAATAAGAATAAGTTTGGTCAGAAGAGTGAGTGGCAAGGTACTGCTAAGTTCTTGGTGGATGCTTAATCTTTTATATAGTTGCTGTATTTAGTAAGCTACTGGAGGCTCTTTATGGTATTGAACTTTCTTCATAATTTTAACTTTACTACTTTCCCCCCCCTCTGTCCTGGGGCTTGAAATCAGGGCCTGGGTGCTGTCCCTGAGCCTCTTTGTACTCAAGGTTAGTGCTCTATCTACCACTTGAGCCGCAGAGCTCCTTCCCACTTTTTTGAGTAGTTTAGTGGAGATGAGAGTTTCACAGGAACATTTCTGCCCCAGGCTGGCTTCAAACTGGAATCCTTAGATCTCAGCTGTGAGTAGCTGTGAGTAGCTAGGATTATAGGTGCCATCAGCACCTGGTATGTAATTTTACTACTTTCAGGGGACAAGCTGGGGATTGAACTGAGGCCCTCATACAACATACTAAGCATGTTCTCTACTTCTGAACTATGATCCCAGTCCCAAATTTGTCCTCTTTTTAGGTTTATTTTTGTGGTACTGGGTTTTGACTCAAGGCCACCTGATTTCTAAGCTGGTATTGTACTGCTGTGTTTTTCATGGACTATTATCAGGATGGGATCTTGCTTCCTGCCTGGGCATGATATGAGCCTCCTACTTGAGGCTTCCAATCATCATCATTGGGTTCACATATTCCTCTTCATCTAGTTTGCTCACTGGAGACATAGCCTTGCAGACTTTTTCTTCCCAGACTGGCCTGGCACCCTGATCCTATCTTATCTTCCCAAATCATTTGAGATGATAGATATATGCCATTGATGAAACTCAGATCTTTTCTGCCTGGGCTGGCCTCTTAACTATAAACTTCTCATTCTTAACCTCCTTAGGTAGCTAGAATTACAAGTGAGAACAATTGACATTTGGTACTTTTAACTTAATACTTTGGGGAGAGGGACAATTTGGGGGGTTAGATCTGAGTTTCTCTCACTTGCTAGGCAAGTGCTCTACCTAGTACTTTTGCTTATAGATACTTTTTAGATGTGATCTCTTTTTTCTTTGGTCGGTTATGGGTCTTGAACTTTGGGCCTGGGCATTGTCCCTGAGCGCTTGAGCTCAAGGCTACTGCCCTATCCCTTGAGCACACCACTTCCAGTTTTCTGGTGGTTGAGTCTCATGGACTTGAGTGCGGGCTTGCTTTGAACTGAGATCCTCAGATCTGTCTTCTGAGTAGCTAGGATTATAGGCGTGAGCTACTTCACCTGTCTATGATCTCATGTTTTTGCCTAGTACCTGCCTAGAACTGTTCCTTTCTAACTGATGGCCTCCTACATAACTGGGATTATTGGTTCATGCTAGCACACTAAACTTACTGTTGAGGTAGGGTGACAATAATTTGATCCAGAGCTTCCTTTGAACCATAGATTATAGACATGGGCTCGCATACATGATCTTAGCCTTTTTTTCTTTTTGCCAGTCCTGGGGCTTGAACTCAGGTCCCGAGCACTGTCCTTGGGTTTCTCAAGGTTAGCCCTCTGCCACATAAGTCACAGCACCACTTCCAGCTTTTGTATATGTGGTACCAAGGAATCAAACCCAGGTCTCTGCCACTAGGCCAAACGTAAGTGTTTAATTCAGTGACTTCATTTCATATGCATTTACAATGTGGACAATCATCACTGTTATTACCAGAGCTCCTTAGTAATCTCAAATAATTCTGTATGCATTAAGTAACTCTGTTTCTCTTTTTCTCCAGCCCTTGGTAACTTTTTTTTTGGCCAGTCCTGGGGACTGAACTCGGGGCCTGAGCATGGTCCTTGGGCTTTCTCAAGGCTAGAGCTCTATCACTTGAGCCACAGCACCACTTCTGGCTTTTTCTATGTATGTGGTATGAAAAAATCAAACCCAGGTCTTCCTGCATGCTAGGCAAGCACTCTTACCACTAGGCCAATCTCGTGACCCTTCCCCTAGTAACTTCTTATTTTATGCTTATGTGAATTTGCCTCACTTAAGTGAAATTAATCCAGCAATTGTCCTTTGTATTTTTTGAATTGATTTCACATAGCATATTTCCAGCATTTATAGGTCAGAATTTTTTTTTTTTTGGTGCTAGTCCTGGGGCTTGAACTCAGGGTCTGGGCACTGTCCTTGGGCACTTTTTGCTCAAGACTAGCACTCTATCACTTGAGCCACAGCACCACTTCTTCTGTGTTTGTGGTTTCAAAGAATGGAACCCAGGGCTTCGTGCATGCTAAGTGGGCACACTACCACAAGGCCATGCTCCTGGCCCTTTCATGGCTTTTGAAGGCTGAATAATACACCATTGTAGGCATATGTCACATTTTAAAAAGTTAATCTGTTGGAATTATATAGAACTAAGTTATCCAGTGGGATGTGCTAGCGCACCCTCTCTTCCCCCCCCCCCCCCGTCTTTTTGTCTCTCTTTCTTTGTTGTTGGTTGTGGGGCTTGAAATCATGCCTGCACACTGTCCATGACCTGTTTTGCTCAAAGCTGGCACTCTCCTGTTATGAACCACAGTGCTACTTCTGGCTTTCTGTTGGTTAATTGAAGATAAGAGTGATATGATATGATTTATTAGATAATACAGAATTATTGTTAACTTTCTCAGGATCAGTATTTAGAGTCGTGTTAAAGAATGTCCTTTAAGGCAGGATTCAATGGCTCACGCCTATAATCCTAGCTACTCTGGAAGTCCTTTTAAGAGATAGAAGCATATAGGTTACATGCAAATCTGAAATACTCCAGTGTAACCCCTTGGTATAATTAATATACTTTTTTTTTTTTTTGCCAGTCCTGGGCTAGAGCTCAGGGCCTGAGCACTGTCCTTGGACTTTCTCAAGGCTAGAGCTCTACCACTTGAGCCTCAGCACCACTTCTGGCTTTTTTCTATGTATGTGGTACTGAGGAATTGAATCTGGGTCTTCCTGCATGCTAGATAAGCACTCTACCACTAGACCAAACTCCCAGTCCCTATACTTTTTTTTTTTCCAGTCCTGGGGGCTTGAACTCAGGACCTGGGCACTGTCCTTGGACACTTTTTATTCAAGGCTAGTGCTCTGCCACTTACCAGAGCTCCACTTAATACTTTCTGTGTATATGTGATAATGAACAATCAAAACCAGGACTTCATGCATGGTAGGCAAGCACTTTACCACTAGGCTACGCTCCTGGCCCCAATTAATACACATTAAAGAAAAAAAGGAAGCCAGGAGTTTGGCCTAGTGGTTAAAGTGCTTGCCTAGCATGCATGAGGACCCGGGTTCGATTCCTTGGTACCACATATAGAAAAAAGCCGGAAGTGGTGCTGAGGCTCAAGTGGTAGAGCTCTAGCCTTGAGAAAGTCCAAGGACAGTGCTCAGGCCCTGAGCTCAAGCCCAGGACTGGCAAAAAAATAAAAAAATAAAGAAAAAAAGGAACAACAGAAAGTAAAATTTGAGGTTAAGGGTAAGGCGAAGGGAGGAGGGTAAGCAAATGGAAAGGGTAAATTAGGATATATGTAGTTCAAAAAGTGAGGCAAAACCGGGCAGTAGCTTGTAATCCTCGCTACTCTGGAGACTGAGATCTGAGAATCACAGTTCAAAGCCAGTGCAGGCAAGAAATTCTGTGAGGCTCTTGGCTCACGCCTGTCATCTTAGCTACTCAGGAGGCTGAGATCTGAGTATCACAGTTCGAAGCTAGACACAAAAGTCCATGAGATTCTTAATCTCCAATTAACCAACAAAAACTAGAATTGGCACAGTGGCTCAAGTGGTAGAGTGCTAGCCTTGAGCTGAAGAGCTTAGTTTGGGACAGTGCCCAGGCAGAGTTCAAGCCCCATGACTGACCCCCCCCCCCAAAAAAAAAAAAAAAAGTGAAGAATGAGAGATAAAGGGGCAAATTTGACTTGGATATATCGTGGTTTTTTTTTTTTTTTTTGCCAGTCCTGGGCTTGAGCTCAGGGCATGAGCACTGTCCTTGGACTTTCTCAAGGCTAGAGCTCTACCACTTGAGGTTCAGCACCACTTCCAGCTTTTTTTTTTTTTTTCTATGTATGTGGTACCAAGGAATCGAACCCGGGTCTTCATGCATGCTAGGCAAGCACTTTAACCACTAGGCCAAACTCCTGGCCAAGGTTTTGTTTTTTTTTTCCCCCCAGTCCTGGGCTTGAGCTCAGGGCCTGAGCACTGTCCTTGGACTTTCTCAAGGCTAGAGTTCTACCACTTGAGCCACAGCACTGAGGAATTGAACCTGGGTCTTCGTGCATGCTAGGCAAGCACTCTACCACTGACCAAAAATAAAAATTGAAGAGTTCGAAAAGCAGCCTGAGTGCCTCTTGCTCATGCCTGTAAATCCTAGCTACTTAGGAAGTAGGTATCTGAAGATCTGAGTCTCTTACCTTTAATTAATCACCACAAATCTAGAAGTAAAGTTGTGACTCAGAGAGGTAGAGTACTGGCTTTAGCAGAAAAGAACAGGGAAAGCATGTAGGCTCTTAGTTCAATCCCCATGACAAAACAAAAAGAATTAAAGAAATATACTCTGGAGACTTACGTCTATCTGCTAGGAAAGTCCAGGAGACTCTTACCTTCCTTGCCACCAGAAAATTAGAAAGGAAGTTGTGGCTCAAAGTAGTAGAGCATTTTGTTCAAAAGAGCTCAGGACAGTACCCTGGCCCTGATCAGTTCAAGCCCCTTTACTGACCAACCTGGAAGTGAAAGTGTGGTTTAAGTGGTAGTGTTCTAGTCTTGAGTGAAAAAGCTAGGAAAGAGAGTCCTGGCCCTGAGTTCCAGTTCTTTCAAACAAAACACTACTGGTATAGGTGGCTCATCTGAAATCCTAGCTACTCAGGAGTCTTAGATGTGGGGATTGCAGTTTGAAGCCAGCCTGGGCAGGGAGGTTAATGAAACTCCTCTTTCCAGTTAAGTACTAAAAAGCTGGAACTGGAACTATGGCTCATGTGGAGCCTTGAGTACAAGAAAAAAACAAACAAACAAACAGCAAAAAACTATGTATACAGAAATGTGTAGGCTCTTGAGTTTAAGCCCCAGAATTGACACCAATAATGTTTTGAAATTTTTAGGTTTTTCAGCTGAGGGACAGATTACTAGGTTCTGTGATACACTGAGCAACTGAACTGGGTAGAGATCTTTTGGAAATGATTCCTGAAATCCATTACCTTAAGTACTTTCCAAGAAGAACAATTCTAGCTAGATGCAGTGGTGTACGTTAATAATCTCAGCAACCCAGGAGGCTAGGATGGTTGGAATGTGAGTTTTGAGGTAGGGGCAGTATAGTAATACTTCATCTCAAATAATTTGACAAAATTGCAAAAGAACTTCAATTTTGGCAAATAGGTATAAGATACTTTTTTTTGTTGTGGATTGTAGAGCTTAAACTCAGTCCTTGAGGTCTTCAGCTCAAAGCTAGCACTCTACCACTTGAGCCACAGCACCACTTTCAGTTTTCTGGTAGTTAATTGGAAATAAGAGTCCCACGGATGTGGGCAAGGTGGTTCACTCCTGTAATTCTAGCAAAAGAGGCTAAGATCTGAGGATCTCAGTTCAAAGCCAGCCTGGGCAGTTAACCACTAGAAAACCGGAAGTGATGCTGTGGCTCAAGGGGTAGGGGTAATAGCCTTAAGCTGAGGATTTCAGGAACAACCCCCAAGCCCAGAGGTAAGGTGGTAGATAGCCTTGAGCTGAATATCTCAGGGACATAGCCTAGACCCAGAGTTCAATTCCAACATTCCTGGGCTGTCTTTGAAGGCAGTCCTTAGATCAGCTTTCTGAGTAGCTAGATTTACAGATGTGAGCTACCTGCACCAGCAGGTCTAAGATTTGACTTAGGGACTGGGAGTTTGGCCTAGTGGTAGAGTGCTTCCCTAGCATGCACGAAGACCTCGGTACCACATAGATAGAAAAAAGCCAGAAGTGGTGCTGTGGCTCAAGTGGTAGAACCGTAGCCTTGAGAAAATCCAGGGACAGTACTCAGGCCCTGAGCACATGCCCAGGACTGGCAAAAAAAAAAAAAAAAAAAAGATTTGACTTAAAATACTGCCTTGTTTCCTAAATCAGTGGAAGAATCTTTTTTTTTCCCCCCCAGTCCTGGGGTGGCACTGTCCTTGGGCCCTTTTTTGCTCAAGGTTAGCATTCTGCCACTTGAGCCACAGTGCCACTTCTGGCTTTTTTTGGAGGGGGGGGGGGTGCCAGTCCTGGGGCTTGAACTCAGGGCCTGAGCACTGTCCTTGGGCTTTTTCCTCAAAGGTAGCACTCTTCCATTTGAGCTACAGCACCACTTCTGGCCTTTTCTATGTATGTGGTACCAAGGAAGAACCCAGGGCTTTGTGCATGCTAGGCGAGCACTCTTACCACTAATCTATACTCCTGGCCCATGGAAGTATCTTCAGCATGAATATTGAGAGGATAGTTAACCAGTTTTCCTGATTGATATCCATATTGAATAGATATGTATGCTTTAACCTTCCTTTAGCATTCCTGGGAAATGGTCGGGAAGAAGAAAGGAGTCTCAGGACAGAAGGATGGTGGACAGACAGAATCCAATGAGGAAGGCAAAGAAAATCGAGACCGGGACAGGGACTATAGTCGGCGACGTGGTGGACCACCAAGACGGGGGAGAGGTGCCAGCCGTGGAAGAGAGTGTATGCATGGGGCTTTATCTAAACTATCTGTGGGTCAGTGATACCTAGATTCAGAAGATCTGTTAGGTCTCTACTAGGCAGTACCCAGGAACAATTAATATTGCCTTTTGCACTTTACTTGTCCCGTATTAAGACCTTGGCATCTTATGCAGCTAAACCTTTTGAAGCAATGGCCATTAGTCTAGCCTAATTCCCTGTAGTGGTTTGTAAAGTTATTGGCTCAGTAGCCCACTATTGTGGATTATCCCCATTTCTTCGTATCCCATCCTTCCAACTCATATATTCTCCTTAATTTTCCCTCAACCATATTTTTCTTTTTTGTTTTTTTTTTTTTTCTTTCCAGTCCTGGGCCTTGAACTCAGAGCCTGGGCACTGACCTTGGACATTTTTTGCTCAAGGCTAGTGCTCTGCCACTTGAGCCCCAGCACCATTTCTGGTTCTTTTTGTATATGTGGTACTAAGGAATCGAACCCAGGGCTTTGTGCATGGTAGGCAGGCACTCTATCACTAGACCACACTCCTGGCCCCCTAAAGCATTTTTTAAGTTGGTCGTGGGGCTTGAACTCGGGGCACTTTTCCCTGAGCTTTTTTACTTTACCACTCTGATCCACAATAGCACTTCCCCCACAACAGCACTTCCCCCAAAGCTTTATTATACAGCACTTTATGTGTGTGTATGTGTACATATATGTGTACATGTGTGTGTGTGTATATATATGTCGTTTGCTCAGGTTGTGTGTATGTGTGTTTTGTATTTTAGTTCGAGGTCAGGAAAATGGATTGGATGGCACCAAAAGTGGAGGGCCTTCTGGAAGAGGTACAGAAAGAGGCAGAAGAGGCCGTGGCCGAGGCAGAGGTGATTCATTTTGGGGGGGATGGATATAGAGGGCAGATTATTTTTTATTTCCATAGGGGCCAATTTAAAAATAACTTAACATAAAATCTGTTTATCATAATTGTTAAGATGGTAAACATATTCTTGAGATTATTGATGTGATGAAAAAGAAAGAAGGTAAATGTCAATCTAGTCAGTTTAAGCAGAGGAAGAAAAAAATTCTCAACAAAAATGATTGTCTTAGCTGGGCGCTGGTGGCTCATCTCTGTAATCCTAGCTACTTAGGAAGCTGAGATCTGAGGATCGTGGTTCAAAGCCAGCCCGGGCACAAGAAAGTCTGTGAGACTTTTATCTCCGGTTAACCACCAGAAACCCAGAAGTGGTGCTGTGGCTCAAGAGGTAAGGTGGTAGCCTTGAGCTGAAGTGCTTAGGGACCGAACCCAGACCTAGAGTTCAAGCCCCATGACTGACCAAATGGAAAAAAGATGGTCTAAGTTTCTTAAACTAATTTATGTTCTATATATCAACTACCTACTATTCCAAAGCTGCTTTAGCTATTGAGATGATTTTATTTCAGCTTCTTACATATTTTCTCTGCCTCTACCCCACTTTAGGTGGCTCTGGTAGGCGGGGAGGAAGATTTTCTGCGCAAGGGATGGGGTGAGTTTCTTTGGTTTACTGTCTTTAAATTTTTTCCCTGAGAACAATAGGCAATCTTAGCTAAAATGTTTAGAATGATTTTTAATCAGACTATTTAATTTTAGCAACATAGACTTAGGGTTTATTCCCAGACACTATACACACACACACACACACACACACACACACACACACACACACACACACACGTGTGTGTGTGTTTTTAAAACCATGTGTGTAATTTATCTCTTTATCTTTCACTATATGCCATGTGCAGTGGTGTGTGTGAGTGTGGGTATGTGTGTGCACTCGAGCATTGTCTTGGTCGGGGGGCTTTCGGCTCAGGGCCTTGTACTGATGGCTTTATTGCTCTTCCATTTGAGCAGTGCTTCCACTTCTGGCTTTTTGCTGGTTAATTGGAGATGAGAGTCTAATGGACTTTCTGGGCTTCAAACTGTGATCCACAGATCTCAGCCTCCTTAGCTAGGCTTGAATATCATGAGCCAGTAACACCCAGGTTACATTTTGAATAGTGTGAAAAAGTAGACTGCATTTGAGATTACGGAATGGTGTGTAATTCATCTATGTTGTAAGGTAAAATTTCTGATTGTAATCTTTGAGTTAGTGTATGTTGAAGCTTTTTGGATCTCTTGTTTTATTTTTTCAGAACCTTTAATCCAGCTGATTATGCAGAGCCAGCCAATACTGATGACAACTATGGCAATAGCAGCGGCAATACATGGAACAATACTGGCCACTTTGAACCAGATGATGGGACGAGTGAGTGACTTAACATTTTTTTGTATCTGGAAATTTTAAGAATTATATTTTTTTGTGTGCTATAGATTGAATCCAGAACATTGTGCATATTAAGCAAATGTTCTAATACTGATCTGCAATCCTCAGCTCAGGAAATATTTTCATGTGACTTTTATAATTACATTTAAAAAGTGGGGTCTGGGATGTAGCTCAGTGGCAAAGTACTTGCCCAGCAAGTGCAGCGTCCTCTGTTCAATCCCCAGTACTAAAAACATTATCAAAAAAATGGCTGGGAATGTGGCTTAGTGGTAGAATGCCTGCCAAGCTTTTATGAAGCCCTGGTTTTGATTCTTCAGTACCACATACATAGAAAAGGCCTGAAGTGGTGCTGTGTTTTGTTTGGTAGAGTGCTAGCCTTGAGCAAAACTAACTCAAGGGAACAGTGTTCAGTCCTTGAGTTCAAGCCCTAGGACTGGCCAAAAAAAAAAAATGGTGGAAAACTAATGATCTGTATTTGGATATAAAAATAGGGCAAGAAAATGATGGCAGTTAAACTACTGTATATTCTGGTTACTTTCCATACTTAAATGTACTTATGAGAACAATATTTATGCTGTTCTAACTGGTCTTCATTGCTGTTTTACAAAGTATACTTGCTTTTTTTGTAATACATAGGAATTGAATGCAGCCTTGAACTTACTAGGTATATGCTGCATTGCTTGGGCCACATACCCATCCCTGCAGTACCCATTGCCCTTTTTTGTGTTTTTGTGGGTCATAGAGCTTGAACTCAGGGCCTGGGTGCTGTCCCTGAGCTTTTTCCACTCTAGTGTAGCACTCTACCACACTGAGTCACCACTCATGGTTTTCTGGTGGTTAATTGGATAAGAATATCACAGACTTTTTGGCCCTGGTGGCTTTGAACCATGATCCTCGTATCTCAGCTTCCTAAGAAGCTAGTATTACAGGTGTACGCCATTGGCACTTGCATCCAGCTCACATTCTTTTTTTTATGCTGCTGCTGCCGCTTCCACCACTGCCGCTACTGCCACCAGTACTGGGGCTTGGACTGAGGGCTTCCCACTCTTGCTTAGCTTTTTCAAGATACCATGCCCTTCTGGCTTTTTTTGGTGGTTAATTGAAGAAAAGAGTCAATAGTTTCCTGCATGGTGTGACTTCAACACAGGCATTATTTAGGATCACGTTCCTAGTGACATACTAATACTGAAAGAAAAGTTATGCTAGTCTATGAACCTTAGACTCTAAATCTTGTGCGCTTTCTATTATAACATGTAGCTGCTGTGAACTTTTTGGCCAGTCCTGGACTTGGGCGTTAGGGCATGAGCACTGTCCTTGGGTTTTCTCAAAGCTAGAGCTCTACTTGAGCTCACAGCACCACTTTTGGCTTTATTTCTATGTATGTGGGACTGAGAAATCAAACCCGAGTCTTCATGCTTGCTAGGCAAGCACTCTACCACTAGGTCAAACTCCCTGCTGTAACCTCTTGATCGTATTTCCTGATTTTATACTACAGTAGCTTACATTCTAAAAAGATAATCTAAAATCAAGCAATTAATTTAACTACTACTAGTAGTACTGAACAGGGTTTAGAATCAAAGTTCATACTGTTGACTTATTTTCTGATATTATAAGAAGTTTCTTTTTTGTTGTTGTTGTTTTTTGTTTTGCTTTTTGCAAGTCCTTGAGCTTAGTCTCAGGGTCTGAGCACTGTCGCTGAGCTACTTTTGCTCAAGGCTAGCACTTAAGCCACAGGACCACTTCAAGAATTTTCTGTGTATGTAGTACTGATGAATTGAGCCTGGGGCTTCCTTCATTGTCTGCTATACTAGCACTATCATGTAGCCACATTCTTGGCCCTTTTTCTTTATTTTCTTTTTAATTTTTTTTGCCAATCCTGGGCCTTGAACCAGGGCCTGAGCACTGCTCTTGAGCTTTCTCAAGCTGTACCACTTGAGCCTCAGCACCACTTCCAGCTTTTTCTATGTATGTGCCTCCTGAGCAGCTAAGATTACAAGTGTGAGCCACTGGGCAGGGCTGTTTTTGAGAATTCTAATATTGGAGCATGAAGGGACTTACCAAGCTTCCCTTTTTTTTTTTTTTTTTTTTTTTCCCCAGTAGCCTTCTTGGTGTGGTAGACTATTAAGATTTGAATAAGGTTGTTATTTTGTTAGCTGATTCTGGTACTTACATCTAGATAGATAGAATGTAAGTCTTTCAGGTAACTAAGCTGATGGATAGGCTAATTGTGTTTTTTTGTTTGTTTGTTTTTTGCCAGTCCTGGGCTCGAGCTCAGGGCCTGAGCACTGTCCTTCGACTCTTTCAAGGCTAGAACTCTACCACTTGAGCCTCAGCACCACTTCCGGCTTTTTTCTATGTATGTGGTACCGAGGAATCGAACCCGGGTCTTCGTGCATGCTAGACAAGCACTCTACCACTAGGCCAAACTCCTGGCCCCTAATTGTGTTTTTTTTAGGTAACAAGATATGCCTGTATTGCTTTTTGGTAAGAGCAGCTTTGCAGCTTGCTGTTGACGCAAGTCTGTAATCCTAGCTACTCGGGCTAACATCTGAGGCTGGCGGTTCAAAGCCAGCTCAGGCACTAAAAGTCCTTGGGATTCTTATCTCCCATTAACCACCAGAAAACTGGAAAAAGTGCTATGGCTTACGCCATACAGTGCTAATCTTGAGCTGAAGAGCTCAGGGACAGGGCCCAGGTCCAGAGTTCAAGCCCCATGACTGACCAAAACAAACAAGCAAAAGTGCAGCCTTTAAGCTCTAGAGTGTTTTCTTCCTTTTAGAAATCCTTTACTTCTAGTGCTGGTAGTCTGGCCTAGTGATAGAGTGCTTGCCTAGCATGAACAAAGCCCTGACTTCAATTCCTCAATACCACAGAAATAGAAAAGGCCAGAAGTAGCACTTTGGCTCAAGTCATAGAGCACTAGCCTTGAGCAAAAGCTCAGGGATAGTGCCCAGGCCCTCACTTCAGCCCCAGGACTGCCTTTCCCCTCAACGCGCCCCCCCCCCCAAAAAAAAAAAATCTTAGGGAAGATCCTGAAGTTAAAGACACTTTATGTACATCTACAATTTTCCTTTTTTGGGGGGTCATGGGGCTTGAACTCTGGGCCTGGGTGCTGTCCCTGAGCTTTTCATCTCAAGGCTACTGCCCTATCCCTAGGCCTGGTGGTGTCCCTGAGCTCTTCAACTTAAGGCTACCTCCCTATCCCACTTCCCATTTTTCTAGAGATTAATTGGAAATAAGAGTCTCGGGGCTTTGTAGTGCCTGGGCTGGCTTTGAACCGAGATGCTCACATCTCAGTCTCCACTAGCTAGAATTACAGGCCTAAGCCACCTTGCCTGGCTCATAATCCCTTTTAAAGATGCTTATGTTTCTTGGTCTTTAGGAGGGTCTTTGAGACAAATAGCTTCTTATTAGCATACAGTGTAATTTAGGCCCTAAACGTTGCTTACTATTTGTTCACAAAGATACTATTTTATAAACACATTTAAAAATTTTCCCATGGGTTGAGGTATCTTATTAGATTTCCTTATCACCTATGCAATATTCTATCTTAACTACTATATTTTTAGAGACATTAGAACTATTAATTTCTTAGTTAATTTGCAGAGGTAGTCATAACAGTTTTATTACTAAAAGTTACTGCATATGAAAATATACTTTGCTCTTGAATATTTGAGTTTTCATTCTTTGGAAGAAAAGATGGTGGAAATTAAGGGATCTGTTTTTTGCTTAGGAATAGAAAAGACATCAGGCTTGATGTCCAGTCCTTAGCTGTATTTAGCAAGTATCTAGTTGTTTTTAGAAGGTGAAATGAATATTCATTTGGAATAATTAAGAAAGAAACCTTATTTAAGAAGTTTATTGTCACACAGTGATAAATGGTGCTACTGTCATCAATGAGTAAAATGGTTTGGGGTGTGTACCTTTATTTCTATAGTTGATTTCATGATCTGGCACACCTTCATGCATGATCTCTTTTTGTTTTGTCATAATAGCAAATTTCAAATTTCCCTTTTTAATTTAAAAATAAATTTAAACCTCCCCTTAAAATATCCACAGGTACGGTGGGAATTATGTATTTGGGGGCAGACATTCTCATTCACAAACAAAATTTCACTGGTTGTTTTTTCTTTTCTTTTCTTTTTTGTTTCAGGACTTGATTTCATTGGGGTTGAGGGGTCAAATTATCCCCGAAAATTTGAGACTGCTCCTGGTATGATACATCCAGGCGCCTAACTGCCCCGGATATTTTTTTTCATATATTTTTATGCACTGAAATATCTGTGGATATGTCATTTTTCTGTCTTTTCTGCTTATTTTTTTCTGCCTTTCCTCTCTTTCTGTTCCCACTCTTACTTTTTAATGAATATTCAGCATTTATGTTGTCTGTACTTTATGCTGAGGGAATGTTTGCCCTAATCTGTTCAGAGTATTTCCATCTTTATTCCTTGCTTCCTTAAAATGACTAACTTCCTTAGCCAAAACAATATACTTCCTGGAAGCATCAAATCAGTATTTACATTCTTCCTTTCTCTCCCAGTTGAAGTCACCAGAGTATGTAAGGAAAATTTTTGCATAAAGAAGCTCAATTACATAACCTCTAAGTCTAGAATTGTGTATAAGAGCTGAGTTCCATTTAACCAGGATGGGACAGATGTCAAAGGAAAAGAGTGGTATCAACAGTTAGTGAGGGGAATGTGATTTATAACTTGTGTGACTGACATTAGACTTGGATTTTTAAGGGCATTGTCATTAGTAAGTAGTTTGGAATTTTCCTGGTACAGTTTTAAGATTTTCATGGGAAAGTTGTCATATATGTCTTTTCCTGTAGGAAATAAATTTTTCGTTTATTAAATGTTTAGAAGAACATCTCACTTTTTTTTTTTTTTTTGGCCAGTCCAGGGCTTGAACTCAGGGCTTGCGCACTGTTCTTGGGATTTGTCAAGGCTAGAGCTTTACAGCATCACTTCCAACCTTTTCTGTGTATGTAGTACCAAGGATTTGAATCCAGGTCTTCGTGAATGCTAGGCAAGCACTCTAGCACTAGGCCACACTCCTAGCCCATATTTTTGTAGATATTTTAAAGATTTGTAGACATGAAATATCTAGATGCTAGCCTCTTTTTTTGTCTTGTCATGGGGCTTGACTCAGGGCATGGTCACTGTCCCTTTGCTGCTGTTTGTTCAAGGTTAGCACTCTACCATTTGAGCCACAGCACTACTTCTGACTTTTTCTATTTATGTGGTAATATGGAATTGAACCAGGGCTTCATGCATGGCAAGCATGAAGCCATGTTCCTCCAGTGCTAGACTTCCTCCCCTTCCCTCCAGTCCTGGGGCTTGTACTCAGGGCCTGAGCACCTTCCTTGCACTTACCCAAGCTATTCCCCAACAGTAGAGCCACTGCACCATTTCTGTTTTGTTTTTTTTTTTTTTTTTCTGTATATGTGGTACCGAGGAATCAAACCCAGGACTTTGTGCATGCTTGGCAAGCACTCTACCTGTCACTCCATCCCCCGCCTTGTTCTTTTTTTCTTTTTCTTTTTCTTTTTTTTTAATATTTTAAAATCTGAGATAGTGTTTCACTATATAGCCCAGGCTGGCTTTAAATGCTTGCCTTTTTGCTTCAGCCTTCCTAGTGCTTTGAACCATAATGCCCAGCCATTCTTGAATTGTTATTTATAAAACAAAAATAAAATTGTCCAATTGAAGAGATGGCTTTTTGAGATATATATTTTTAGAGAAGAAAATAACATTTTTATTCCTCATACAGACAAGCGAATTCTTATTCTGATCTTTTAGTTGAAGGGCTAAATTCTGGGTTTCATAAATATTCTCACCCAAATTTCTTACAAAGTGACATTTTTCTGAAAGTAGAAGAAATGAAGAAGTTGGGGAAAGGAGATAGGGAAAGTGCTTTGATTACCTATATAAGCTTTCACCTAGAAATTGTATCCTAGCTTACAAAATGAGGAAAGTGTATGCTTCTCTTGTTTATGTCATGACCTTGAGAGGTCAGATTCCATTAATATGAGTAGGATTAGGTTGATAGTTGCCGTTCATACTTGATTTTTTTTTTTTTTTTTGCCAGTCCTAGGCTTGCGCTCAGGGCCTGAGCACTGTCCTTGGATTTTCTCAAGGCTAGAGCTCTACCACTTGAGCCTCAGCACCACTTCCAGCTTTTTTTCTATGTATGTGGTACCAAGGAATTGAACCCGGGTCTTCGTGTATGCTAGGCAAGCACTCTACCACTAAGCCAAACTCCCGGCCCCCCCCCTTTTTTTTTTTAAGTCATGGGGCTTGAACTCTGGACCTGGGCACTCTTCAGCTCAAGGCTACTGCCCTAGCCCTTCAGCAACATCACCATTTCTGGATTTCTAGTGGTTAATAAGAGATAAGAGTCTCACAGACTTTAGTGCTTGGGCTGCCTTTGAATTGTGATCCTCAGATCTCAGCCTCCTAAGTAGCTAGGATTATAGGCATGAACCACTGTGCCCAGCTTCATACTTGATTTTTAACCTATTGTTTCCCAAAGACTTAAATACATGGGGCTTTCCTTACCATTTTCTAGTTAAACCAAAAATATTTATGAATTAGACTTTTGGATACATTTTTTTAAAAATTCAGTTTTCAATATTCTGTTTGGCTTTCAAACCTATTCTTAGTCATTCTTCTTTTACCATCTTTTTATATTTCTCTTTCACTGCTATGCCATCACCCATTTTTAGGCCACTTAATCTCTCTTTCTCTTGCGTGCATGTTCTCTCTCATAGCAGATAGATATAGTATGCATGTTCTAGTTTGAATTGCCTGGCACAATTTCACTGAATGACTACTAAATCATTAAAGCTCATAGCTCTTTAGTAGAGCTCTTAGTAGAACGGTGGTCCTTAATGGTACTGCATGGAGCAGTATTTGTGTGCATGCATTTTTAGACTACCTCTTTCATTTCTCTCCACCTTCCAGCTGTGTAACAAAAGCTGAAAGTGTCTGAAATCATAATCTTAACAAAATCCTATTTCTCTGAGCTTTCTATAGTTTTTAATCTCTGAAGCCCAATAATTCCTTCTGATTAACGAGTTGTCATACTTTTTTTTCAAAAATGTTTATGCATTGATTTTTTTTTGCATGTTTTATACTTTAAATTATTCCATGATTTTTCCGTTTCTTCCCAGGTGCATGGAGGACTGCAACAGAAGAGTGGGGAACTGAAGATTGGAATGAAGATGTAGGTATTTGCAGGACATTCCTCATTAATGCCTTCTATCCCTAAGTGGTGTTTAGGGATTTAAAAAATTGGTGTATTTCTACCCCTTAAAATGCACCCATAAGATTCTGACCCAAAACTTTTACATCCAAAATAGTGTTCTGAGCCAGAACATTTCACATATGTTATATGAAGGAGACTGGGCATGAACAGGACTCTGGAACCACACTGTGGAAAGGGCAAGTGCACTTGTGTAAGTCCAATATCTGATTGTCGGATTTGTTCCAAGAAAAGATGGTGGTTGGGTAGGGCACCACAAATGGAGTTTAGCAGATAGAATTATGAGTATAGCTGCTGGTGGCACATGAATCTACTTGGAACCATTATTTTGTATAAAATCCTGTAATTGGTTGTCAGTGGATGTGGAATGAGTGTTATGGTACCATAACCTCAAGCTTGTGGTCTGGTTGGCTCTGAAACGCTTTGTTTTTATTTGAAGCTCAACTGTATAAATGTAATTGAGATAAATTTGTAGTTGGCTATCAGCCAGTTTTATTCTGAAACCCCATAGATGAGTGACATATAAAACAATTTTTTCTTTTTTTTTTTTTTTTTTGGTGGGTCATGGGGCTTGAACTTGGCCTGGGCACTGTCCTTGACTGAGCTCTTCAGCCAAGGCTACCGCCCTTCCCTTAAGCCAAGCTCCACCTCCCAGTTTTCTAGAGGTTAATTGGAGATAGTCTCTGGTCCTTTTGTACTTGGCTGGCTTTGAACCTTGATCCTCAGATCTCAGCCTCCTGAGTAGCTAGGATTACAGGTGTGAGCCACCACGCCCTGCATATAAAATAATCTCTTAATTCACCTTACTACCTGAATAAAACAATTTTACTGTTTCCTGAACACAGTCAAGGTTGGCTGTAAATGATTGTTTTTAGTGATTATGGGTATTTAAAATATTTTGAAACCTAATTTCCTCTATTTATATGTAGTTGAGCAAGATAGCTTTTGTGGTTATGAAGAAATCACATGTCAAAACTGTTAGGTTGCCAGTTCTGTTTTATTTACTTTTTAAAAATTATACAGAGGAGAATTTCATTGTTAACCTCTGCATGTGCATTCCAATCATTCAGTTTTAAGTTGTTTTTCTCCTCATTCTGAGGCTGGAACTCACAGGTTGGCTGCTGTCCCTTGGATATATCCCTTAAGACTGCTGCTCACGTCTGGCTTTTTGGTGGTTAATTGGAAATAAGAGTCTCGCAGAGACTTTCTTGCTCAAGCTGGCTTCTGAACAGTGATATTCAGACCTCAGCCTCCTGAATAGCTAGGATTACACAGGTGAACCACTAGCACCTTCCCCCATTTTGACTTTTAAAGTGTTAGCAGCATCACTATCAGAGAATGTTTATATTCTACTATGAGTGAACTAAACTGTCTTGGGAGTTTAGTAAGATTTTGTTTCCTAAAATCTGGCTTATTTTCTTAAGGAACTTTCAGTAAATGGGTATACTTCCTGGTTATTTAAGAGAATAATATTTTTATTGAAAACTAAAATTACAATTCAACTTTCATTTAGTAGGAAAAGTTAATTTCTATAGTTGATGCCTCTTAAGAATATAATAAACAGGGTAATGGTGGCTCACACCTGTAATCCTAGCTACTCTAGAGGCTGAGTTATCCAGGATCATAATAGGAAACCAGTCCAGAGAAGGAAATTGTCATATACTTATCTCCAGTTAACTATTGAAAACCCAGAAGGCCAACAGTAGAACTGTGGCTTATTTGTTAGAGCGCTCATCTTGAGCAGAAAAAGCTCAGGGAGCGCCCGGAGTTTAGCCTAGTGGTAGAGTGCTTGCTTAGCATGCAAGAAGGCCTAGGTTCAATTCCTCGATACCACATGCATAGAAAAAAGCCAGAAGTGGTGTTGTGGCTCAAGTGGTAGAGTTCTAGCTTTAAGAAAGTCCAAGGACAGTGTTCAGGCCCTGAGCTCAAGGCCCAAGTCTGACAAAACAAAAAAGAAAGAAAATAAAAAAGCTCAGGGACAGTGTAGGACCTGAATAGATAGATAACGAGAAAACTTCTTGATAAAAGCCTTTAGCTCACCATAATTAATCCCTCTTACTGTTCAAAAGCCAAAGATGTTTCCTTTTCAATTTATTTCCATTTGATTGGAATAATAATGGAAGAGAAATGTTGGTATTGAGGTATTAGTTAAGAACTATAATAGAAAAGTGTGGAGGGATTTTTCTCTTGTTTGACTTGTGGTAGAAACTTCTGTGTTGAATCTGCATGGGATTATATCACTCTACTATCCTTTTTTTTTTTTTGAGTCCTTTGATTGTAACATATCCTTGGATAAAACTGAGGAGTCTTGAAAATCAATCCACTCAAGATTCTTCATGATAGATAGCTTTTTTTCAATCCTTTTGGTATTAAATTCAACCTATGCAAGTTCTGACTTCAGCTTATCTGATACCAGTAATAATAATTCCTCTGTTTTACAGCTTTCTGAAACCAAGATCTTTACTGCTTCTAATGTGTCTTCAGTGCCTCTGCCTACGGAGAATGTGACAATCACTGCTGGTCAAAGGCAAGTGTGTGGTAAAATTCAGTGCCTTTTCTCAAAGAGATCTTCTGAGATAGCTGTAAGGAAGAATAATATTTGCCTTCACCAACTCCCTTGATGTATAATAGTAGTAATCAGTGTGTTGAATAAGAGTTCACATGTTCTGATATTAAATCACACTCATGTACTTATGTAGCCCAGACTTCTCCTCAATAGATAGCATTGACTATATAGTTTTTTCTCGAGCAGGGAAAGTAGATCCAAGCTGAAAGTTGGATATGTGTGTGGGGTGGGGGAGGGATTCCTGGTGTCAGCCTTGACGTTATTCCTGATGTTTTGCTCAAAGCTAGTGCTTACCACTTGAGCCACAGTTCACTTATCACTTTTTTTTTTTTGGCGGGGGTAGGGGGTAAGGGTAGTTTATTGGCAGCAAGAGTCTTACAGACTCCTACCTGGGATGGCTTCAAATGCATTCTTCAGATCTTAGCCTCCTGAATAGCTAAGATTATAGTGCAAATCATTGGCACCTGGCTGAATGCAACTCTTCCCTTCCCTTTTTTATTTATTTATTATTTATTGCCAGTCCTGGGGCCTGAATTCTGGGCCTAATTGCTACCTTTGGGCTATCTCAGGGCTAGAACTCTACCACTTGAGCCACAGCACCATTTCTGGCTTTTTTTCAGTGTATGTGGTACCAGCATGCTACTACTTTGGTTATTTTTTTACATAGTGGCCAGGACCTATAATTCAATCCTCCTATTTATATTTCCCACCATGGTGTATACCACAACATCCACATTTTTCTGTTGACGTGAGGTCTTGTGAACTTTTTGCCCCGTCCCACCTGGGGCTGCCATCATCCTAACCACAGCCTTCTGAGTTACTGGGATGATGCCTATATGCCATTGTCTACTGTTCTTGGTTGAGATTTGGCTTTGAATCCAAATCCTCCTTTGACTGTGCATGTTAGAAATTCATTCTACTTACCTGATGAATGTAACTGTAACCCCTCTATACATTATCCCAACAATAAAAATAAAAGAAAAAGAAGATTCATTCTATCACTAAACTATCTCTCTCGTCCCATATTTTGCTCTATCCTATAGATAATTTAGAATTTTGCATAAGCCCTCCTTGTTGTAAAGTAGATGAGAAAATTCTGGTGTGTGGTTTTATATTGTAGGAGATATTGATACACAGTGTTAAAGTCATGAATAAATTTTTTTACTTTTTGACCTACTTTGAGTTACTGTATATTAAACTAGTATCGAAGTTGAGCATCCTAGAACTTGAGAGGTTAAGGCAGGAGAGCATAAGGAGGTTAGGCCAGTCTATTCTACATAGTAAGACAGAAGCAAATATCTTTACTTAAAAAGAATTTTTAAGCCTGACTGGTGGTTCATGCCTGTAATCTTAACTACTCAAGAGGCTGAGATCTGAAGATCAAGGTTCGAAAGCCAGCCAAGGCACAAAAGGACCTGAGACAAAAGTACCAGTTAACCTCTATAAAAAGGGAAGTGGGACTTGGCTCAAGGGTAGGGTGAAGCACAGAAGGAGGACCTGAGACTTTTTTTAAGTATTAGTTATTTTTGGGTTCTTAAACCAGGGCTTTGTGTTTGTGTAAGTGCCCTAGTCATCTAAGTCAGGTGCTGGGGAATGCTAGAATGTTTATTCATCGGTAATCAAGTTCCCTGTTTTTTACTTTGCTAGAATTGACCTTGCTGTTCTATTGGGAAAGACACCATCTTCAATGGAGAATGATTCGTCTAATCTGGATCCATCTCAGGCTCCTTCTCTGGCCCAGCCTCTGGTGTTCAGTAATTCTAAGCAGAGTGCTATATCACAGCCTGCTTCAGGGAACACGTTTTCTCATCATAGCATGGTAAGAAATTCCCACTACCTCACCACACATGTAGTCATTCTTCTATTATAAGACAAAGTAAAATTTTAAGGTATTTCTTAGCTTCATTTTCAATTCACAAATCTTCATTCCTAAATAAAAGTATTCCATTGAGGGGCCTGGAGTTTAGCCTAATGGTAGAGTGCTTGCCTCGAATGCACCAATTCCTTGGTACCACATACATAGAAAAAAGCCAGAAGTGGTGCTGAGACTCAAGTGGTAGAGCTCTAGCCTTGAGAAAGTCCAAGGACAGTGCTCAGGCCCTGAGCTCAAGCCCAGGACTGGAAAAAAAAAAAAAAAAAGTATTCCATTGACCAAGCAGAAGAGGTGTATAGGTAGAGATGACTAAAACAGAACAAAAAGTAGATTGGTTATTCCCAAGGTACTTTCCATATGAGACAGGAGATAGAACTTTCGAAACAACAATCAATAGGTGAATGTCCGGTTATATTTTCTATGTAAAGATAAAGGATAAGAAACTTTAAGGTCCATGCTTGTAATTAAAGCTACTCATAGTTATTTAAGAGGTAGAAATTGTGAGGCTTGAAGTTTAAAGCCTTCCAAGCCCCCCTCAAAAAAAAAATTGTGAGAACCCCCTCTCAGAGAGTAAGCTGCACATACTGATGCATACCTGTAATGCTAGCTGTGCAGGAAGGATTCCTTGGTCTAGGTTAGCCTTATTAACAGCGTAAGACTCTCTCTGAAAGGAAGTAAAAGCCAAAAGATCTTGTGGTCATGGCCATAAGGTTAATCAAATTTTAATTGTTTTGTAATTCTAATTAAACTGAAGATGATTGCAGTTCCTTAAGCCTGTAATATTAGCTACTTAAGAGGCTGAAATCCAGAGGACTGATTCCTAGTCATAAAGAGCCAGGTGCTGGGGTGCTGGGTGCTGGTGGCTCACACCTATAATCCTAGCTAGTATACTCAAAGAGTCTGAGATTTGAGGATTGCAGTTCAAAGCCAGCCCAGGTAGGAAAGCCCATGAGATTCTTATTTTTAGTTAACCACCAGAAAACTGGTATGACCGAGGCTCAAAAGTGATGGAGCAAGAGGAGCCAGGAGTGTAACCTAGTGGTAGAATGCTTGCCTAGCATGCACAAAACCTTGGGTTCCATTCCTTATACACAGAAAAGGCCAGAAGTGGTGCTGTGGCTCAAATGGCAGAGCGCTAGCCTTCAGCAAAAGAAAAGTCCAAGGACAGTGCTCTGGCCTTGAGTTCAAGCCCCAGGACTGAGGAAAAAAAGTAATAGAAGCCGGGAGCTATGAACCACACCTGCAGTCCTACCTACTCAGGAGGCTCAGATCTGAGGGTAGAGTGAGTGAAGTGTACTGGGCGTTGATGAAAGTAAACTATACAACTTGGGGGTGGAGATGGGAGGGAGGGAATAGACTCATGTAATTCTGTCTGTGCATCACCTCTACAATAACAGCTAAGTAAATTTAAAAAAAAAATAGTGGTAGAGCACTAACCTTAAGCAAAAAAGGCTCAGGGGACCGAGTATGGTGTCTCACGCCTATAATCCTAGCTGCACAGGACATTTAGATCAAAGCCAGCCTGGGCAAGAGAGTGGAACTGTTGCGTAAGTGGTAGAACACTAGCAAAAAGCTCAGGAACTTAAGCCCTGAGTTCCAAGCCCAGGATTGGCATTAAAATAAAGTAAAAGGTAAAGTAAAATAAAGAAAAAGTAAAAGGCTTTTGTTTGGGGGATTGATCTTGGGTTCTTATACTTGCTAGGCGGGGCTCTTTACGTGAGCCACTATTATAGTCCCTCTTTGGTCATTTTCAAGGTAGGTTTTGCTTTAGTTATGCCTTGGTTGGCTTGTACTATGATCCTCCCACTTGAGCTTTTGTCAATAAGAATGATAGTACGGTACCACTACACCTAGCCATTGTGCTTCCCTAGTAGCTGGGATCCTGCTTCTCAAGTACCTTATAAACAGTAAAATTTGAGATGATATGCTACCATAATTTTGTTCCCATAACATTTCATTTAATACATCTTGCCTTATATGTAAAATTTAAGACTTTACTTTCTCATTTTACCTGTATTAGCTATTAATGTGCCCTGAATTAAGACTAAATGTTATTGTTAAATATGAAGTGTTTAAATATACAGGTTAAATAACAGTTAAGAAATGTTGTTTCCAGATGCCAGTGGCTCACTCTTGTAATCCTAGCTACTCAGGAGGCTGAGATCTGAGAATTGCAGTTCAAAGCTAGCCTGGACATGAAAGTCTGTGAGACTCTTATCTCCACCAGAAAACTGGAAGTGGATCTATGGCTCAAATAGTAGAGCATTATCCTTGAGCTTAAGAACTCAGAGACAGCACCCAGACCCAGAGTTCAAATCCCATGACCGACAACAAAAAAATGTTATTTTTAAATATGGCCTTTATTTTTCAGTTTAATTTTGAAAAAGGTTCTTGGGCTGTACTTACATCCCAAGTGGTAGATTGCCTGCTTACCCCTGAGTTCAATCCCTAGTACCTAAAAAAAGAAAGAGAACTAGTGTTGTTCAAACTGACGGGTAGTTTGCCGTATAGCCCAGGCTTTGAACTTAAGATTCTCTTGCCTTGCCCTGCCTCTAAAATACTGGGATTTCAGGAATGTCCTACTTTGCAAGGCATTTTTCTTTTTTCTTTTTCTTTCTTTTTAATTTTTTTTTTTTTTTGCTTAACTCTTTCTTAGGTGGCACAATATAGCTAAGCCACATACATTTATTTATTTGTTTGCTTGTTTGTTTGTTTATTTTGCCGGTCCTTGGCTTGAGCACAGGGCCTGAGCCCTGTCCTTGGGCTTTCTCAAGGCTAGAGATTCACCACTTGAGCTTCGCCACTTCCGGCTTTTTTCTATGTATGTGGTACAAAGGAATCAACCTGGGTCTTTGTGCATGCTAGGCAAGCACTTTTACCACTAGGCCAAACTCCCTGCCCCAAACTAAGCCACATTTTTTACTGTTTAATTTTAGGATAGGGTCTTGCTTCCACTTAGGTGTACCTGAGTCATTTATTTTGTACTTCCTGTTATCTTTGGAGTTACTAGCATCCAGAAATGGGGTCTTTTAATGCTTTGTACTTACATAATATTTGATAATAGTGAGTTGTGTAGGATCATCTGTTTCACAACCTCTCATATTCAAGTAGATTTCTTGAGGCTTTTGTGTTAGTCACTTGTGACTTTAATAACATTCCTGAGCAAATTAACATATGGAGATTAGATTTATTTTGGCTCATGGTATGATTACTTGACTTTGTTGTGTCTAGGAGACACTTTCCCAAAAAAGGAAGTTTTGCTTCCTTATCATAAAGTTATTACCTGATAAACGTTTTTACACAAATCAGTGAAATCATACTGACTTGTGAAAGTTGGGGTGCCCATCTCTTATTTGCCTGTTTCATAATGAGATTTTTTTTCTTTTTCTTTTTGCCAGGCCTAAGGTGTGAACTCAGGGCCTGAGCACTGTCCTTGGGCATTCACAAGGCTAAAACACTTGCACTTGACTCACAGCACCACTTCCAGCTTTTTTGTGTATGTGGTACCCAGAAATTGAACCCAGGTCTTCATGCATGCTAGACAAGCACTCTACCACTAGGCGAAACTCCTGGCCCTAGTGTTACCAGCTTTTAATGGTTCTCATTTTTTGAGGCAGTTTTGCTGTTATTTCAGATTGACCTTGGTCCTCTTGCCCCTGAAGTTTTTTGGTCATTTTTTATCTTGCCAGTCCTAGGGCTTGAACTCTGGGCCTGGGTGCCGTCTCTGAGCCTCTTTGTGCTCAACTATTTCTCTACCACTTGAGCCATAGCTCTTTCTGGCTAACTGTTAGTGATCTCACAGATATTGCTGCCCAGACTAGCTTTATACCATGATCCTCAAATATCAACCTCTTTAAGTAGCTAGTATTATATGTGTGAGTTCCTGAAACCTGGCACAAGCCACACCTCTTGGTAATTTTTTTTTTTTTTTTTGCCAGTCCTGGGGACTGAACTCACGACCTGAGCACTGAGGCTCTACCTCTTGTGCCACAGCACCACTTCCATCTTTTCTGTGGTACTAAGGAATTGAACCTGGGTCATGCATGTTAGACAACCATTCTACTATGCTATATTCCCAGCCTCTTGGTGACTTTTTTTTTCCAGTCCTGGGGCTTGAGCTCAGTCTTTGGACACTGTTTTGCTCAAGGCTGGTGCTTGCCACTTGAGCCACAGTGCCACTTTTTCTGAGTATGTGGTACCAAGGAGTCAAACCCAGGGCTTTGTGCATACTAGGCAAGCACTCTACCACTAGGCTATGTTCCTGGCCTACCCCAACCTCTCCTCTCTTTCTCCCTCTCCTCTGTCTGTCTTTCTGCCTTTTTTTTTTTTTAGTCCTGGGGCTTTACCTCAGGGCTTAAGCACTGTTCTTGGGCTTTTTCAAGGCTAGAGCTTTACCACTTGAGCCACCGCCACAGTAGCACATTCAGCTTTTTTCTACATATGTGGGACTGAGGAATTGAACCTGGGTCTTTGTGCATGCTAGGCAAGCACTCTTACCAGTAGTCCAAACTCCTGGCCTCTGCCTTCTTTTTTTTTTTTTTTTTTGCCAGTCCTGGGCTTGAGCTCAGGGCCTGAGCACTGTCCTTGGACTTTCTCAGGGCTAGAGCTCTACCACTTGAGCCTCAGCACCACTTCCGGCTTTTTTCTATGTACGTGGTACTGAGGAATCGAACCCGGGTCTTCATGCATGCTAGGCAAGCACTTTAACCACTAGGCCAAACACCCAGCCCCTCTGCCTTCTTTTTATTCTCAGATGAGTAAACTGAGATAAGGAGACATTAATCGTAATTTTCCAACATTTTGTACCTAGGGTTTGAAGCTAAATAACTTTTATTCTAGAACTTGTTAGCTTCTGTTGTTATTGTTTTTATATATATTTATTTGAAATAGTATCTTCTTGTGTAGTCTTGTCTTGATTCCTGAGCTCAAATGATCCTTCTGAGTGGTTGGGACACTTAGGTATATGCAGTCAGTCTTGGTTTGGTAACATTCTTTTGTGTCTATGTATGTTTATGTGATCTGGTCATACTGTATACCTCAGGCTGCTCTAAAACTTAGTTTGTAGTCCAGACTGCCTTGTAACTCACAGTCCTCCTGCCTTTACCTTTGGTGCTTAGATTGTAACAAGAGCCAAGGAAATCTACCTTGTTTGTATTCTTGATCTGATCTGTCCAGTATGTCTTTGTTTTGGGTAAGTAGCTTTGTGAGTAGCTAAGCCACAATACTGATAATAGACTAACATTTTGTTGATCTGTAGGTGAGCATGTTAGGGAAAGGATTTGGTGATGTTGGAGAAGCTAAAGGTGGCAGTACCACAGGCTCCCAGTTCTTGGAGCAGTTCAAGACTGCTCAGGCCTTGGCTCAGTTGGCAGCTCAGCATTCTCAATCTGGAAGCACCACCACCTCCTCTTGGGACATGGGCTCGAGCACACAATCACCATCTCTGGTGCAGTATGGTAAGAAGACTATAGTAACTTAAATTTAGTTCTAGTATTGTTAATAGATTAGCTGGAGGATGGGAAAATGTGTTGAAGAGAATGAGCAGTATTGCTCTTGATTTTCCTTAGTCAGAAACTTAGATTATAAAAATAAACAGGTCAGGAGTTTGGCCTAGGGGTAGCCTAGCATACACAAAGAGCTGGGTTCCATTCCTCAGTACTATATACACAAAAAAGTCTCATAATGGTTCTGTAACTCAAGTGGTTGAGTGCTAACCTTTAGAAAACCCAGTGTTCAGGTCCTGAGTTCAGTCACCAGGACTGGCAAAAAAAAAAAAGAGAAAAAAGAAATTATTGCTGGGCTCTGGTGGCTCACATCTGTAATTCTAGCTACTCAGGAGGCAGAGATCTGAGGATTCTGGTTCAAAGCCAGCCGGGGCACTAAAGTCTATGAGACTCTAATTAACCACTAGTAAACCAGTGACACTGTGGCTCAAAGTGGTAGAGCACTGACCTTGAGCTGAAGAGCTTCAGAGACAATGCCCAGGCCAAGAGTTCAAGCCCCACAACCAACAAAAGAAAAGAAAAAAATTATTTACCTGTTATGAAATTTACATACATAGTTGCAAATTGGTTTTTCTTTTGCTTTGATCTAGGTATCTAGATGAGATTCTCCTTAGATTAGCTTACAGGGACCCCCCCCCCCACCTTGACCTCTATGCTCCCCCTGTTGGTTGTGGGGCTTGAACTCTGGCCTGGGCTGTCCCTGAGCTCTTTAGCTCGTTACTGCCTTACCTCGTGAGCCACAGCACCACTTTCAGTTTTTTAGTGGTTAATTAGAGATAAGAGTCTCACGTACTTTAGTGCCCAGGCTGGCTTTAAACCTCAATCCTCAGATCTCAGCCTCCTGAATAACTAGGATTGCAGGCATGAGCCCCTGTGCCCAGCTGTTTCTTTCTTTCTTTTTTTTTTTTTTTTTTTTTTCCGGTCCTGGGGCTTGAACTCGGAGTCTGAGCATTATCCTTGGGCTTTCTCAAGGCTAGAGCTCTACCACTTGAGCCACAGCATCACTTCCATCTTTTTCTTATGTGTGTGACATGGAGGAATTGAACCGGTCTTCATGCATACTAGGCATGCACTCTACCACTAGGCCAAACTCCTGGCCCTAGCCTACAGTTTTTTAAAAGAACAAACTACCTTTGGCCATCTAAGGCCTTAACACTTAAAATTTGTAGATTGCTTTGTTATATAAGGAAGGCTAAATTGTGGATTTAATTAGATATCACTTACCAAATAGCCTATAATATTTATCAATAAAAATGAGATGAGATTCATGTACATACATGTTCAGGTGAGTTTCTGATTTTTGAGTGTCTCATGGCAGTAATAGAGGACAATAATGCTTTAAGGGACCCTTCAATAACTTTGGTCTTTGGGTTTCCTCTTATAGATTTGAAGAATCCAAATGATTCAACAGTGCATAGCCCTTTTACAAAGCGCCAGGCTTTTACCCCATCTTCAACTATGATGGAGGTGTTCCTTCAGGAGAAGCCACCTGCAGTGGCTACCTCCACAGCAGCACCTCCACCACCCTCTTCTCCTCTGCCAAGTAAATCCACCTCGGCCCCACAGATGTCTCCTGTGTCTTCAGACAACCAATCATCCAGCCCTCAGCCGGCTCAGCAAAAACTGAAACAGCAGAAGAAAAAGGCCTCCTTGACTTCTAAGGTACTAGAACCTTTAGGTAGAAAGTCTCTCTTAAAGTATGATGATGTGGGATTTGGAAACTGAAGTTATAACTAAGTTTAGAAATTAAATTGTTTCTGGCACGGCACAGTGGCTCAAGCCTCTACTCCTAGCTACTCAGGAGGCTGAAATCTGAGGATCAAGATTCAAAGCCAGCCCAGGCACAAAAAGACCTGAGACTTTTATCTCCAATTAACCTCTAGAAAATGGGAAGAGAGGATAGGGGAGTTTGGCCTAGTAGAGTTTGCCTAGCATGCACAAAGACCCAGGTTCAATTCCTCGGTACAACATACATGGAAAAAAGCTAGAAGTGGTGCTATGGCTCAAGTGGTAGAGCTCTAGCCTTGAGAAAGTCCAAGGTAGTGCTCAGGCCCTGAGTTCAAGGCCCAGGACTTGCCAAAAAAAAAAAAGGGGGTGGGGCTTGGCTGAAGGGTAGGGCGGTAACCTTGACCTGAAGATATCAGGGACAACACCCAGACCCAGGGGTAGGGTAGTAGCCTTGAGCTGACTAGCTCAGGGACAGGGCCAACAAAAAAAAAAGAAAGAAAGAAAGAAAGAAAGAAAGAAAAAGAAATTAAATTGTTTCTCTTTCACCTGTCTTTGTAGATTCCTGCTCTGGCTGTGGAGATGCCTGGTTCAGCAGATATCTCAGGGCTAAATCTGCAGTTTGGGGCATTGCAGTTTGGGTCAGAGCCTGTTCTTTCTGATTATGAGTCCACCCCCACCACGAGCGCCTCTTCAAGTCAGGCTCCAAGTAGCCTGTATACCAGCACGGCCAGGTAGAGGAAACACTAATCATAGCAACTTGAAATGTGGGCCTTGGCACTGTCCATGAGTTTCTTTTGCTCAAGGCTAGCACTTTACCACTGGAGCCAAAGCAACACTTCTGGCCTTTTCTGTTTATGTGGTATTGAGAAATTGAACCCAGCGTTTTCATGCATGCTAGGCACACACACGCACGCACGCACGCTCCCACACACTGATTCATTGGACTTGAACTCGGGTCCTGGGTGCTATCCCTAAGATCTTCAGCTCTAGGCTACCACTCTACCCTATGAG
Source organism: Megascapheus bottae (assembly GCF_031878675.1). Lineage (NCBI taxonomy): Eukaryota > Metazoa > Chordata > Mammalia > Rodentia > Geomyidae > Megascapheus > Megascapheus bottae. The sequence goes on along the minus strand of NC_143518.1, from coordinate 39,346,702 downwards.
CCACAGCCCCACTTCCTGTTTTCTAGTGATTAATTGAAGATAAGCCTTTCAAGTTCTTTAGTGCCCAGGCTGGCTTTTAGTGCCTGGGCTCCTTGAAACTGCAAGCCTCAGATATTAGCCTCCTGAGTAGTTAGGATTACAAGCTTGAGCCACCATGCCCACCTCTTCTCTTCCTTGGGGCTCCTCCCCCCCCCAAAGTCGTAGAGCTTTAACTCAGAGTCTGAGCACTGTCCCAAGGGTAGAGTTCTATCACTTGAGCCACAGCACCATTTCCAGCTTAGGAAAGCACTCTTAAGCTACATTTCCAATCCTATTAAGATATATTTGGTGAGTATGGGGATACTACATATATTTACTAGGTAGACATGAGTAGCTATAATCCCACCTACTCCAGAGGTTGAGATCAGAGGATCACACTTCAAAGCCAGCATGAGCAGAATAATCCTTGCGCCCTTTTTTTTTTTTTTTTTTTGGCTGGTCCTGGGTCTAGGTGCTGTCCCCGAGCTCCTTTTATTCCAGGCTACCAATCTACCACTTGAGCCACATTGTCACTTCAGCTTATTCTATGGTTAACTATGAAAAACCCACAACCACCAAAAACAACAACAAAAAAATCACGAACATATGAATATATGTACTTATTGTTATGCTTTTCCAGCACTGTGGCTCAAGCCTATAATTTTGACTGCTCAGGAGCCTGAGATAGGCGTCGGATAAAGATTTGAAGCCAGCCTTGGCAGACAAATCTGAGATTTTCTTCTCCAATTAACCAGAAAAACTAGAAGTGTGGCTAAAGTGGTAGACCTCCAGGTATCAGGGAAAACACCAAGTAAGAGTGAAAGGGAATGCCTTGACAGAAAAAAACAGTCTCATTTTTGAAGATCTGTAAAAACAATCTCATTTTTGAAGATCTGTGCAGCGCCTTCTTAATATTAAAAACATGTTCTTGGTTGACTAATAACTGCTAGTAATCTTAAATGTAACAAGCTTGTCAAGGGAGCCTGTAGCTTAAGTTTTGCTTTAGTTTTTCTTTTTGTCAATAGTAGAGTTTGTACTTTTAGCTAGACAGTGTTCTACCTGGGTTGTTTTGTTTTTTTTTTTAATTAACTTTTTACTATGTTTACTGGTGACAATTCTAATGCAAAATGAATTTATGCAAGAATTTCAATTAAAAATTCTGTGAGGCTAGAATTAACTTCTAAAATGTACTATTTATTTATTTTTGCCAGTCCTGGGTTTGAACTCAGGGCCTGAGCACTGTCCTTGGACTTTCTCAAGGCTAGAGCTCTACCACTTGAGCCTGAGTCCACTTCCAGCTTTTTTTTTTTTCTATGTATGTGGTACCGAGGAATCGAACCCAGGGCTTTGTACATGCTAGCAAGCATTCTACACTAGGCCAAACTCCCGGCCAAAATGTTTTAATTTTTATTGAAATGAAATTTACAGCATTTTATATTTTAAAGAGCACAGTTTGATGATTTATATACACACTAAATTGTGGTTAGTTTGTCCACTTCATGAATCCAGTGATCAGTACTCATAGTCATATTGTATGTATGCTTTGAACCGTTAATACCTACTCTCACCAAATTCCAAGCACAGTATACTGCACTTGGATCCTTCCAGTACATTACATCTCCAAAACTTCTCTTACACCACTAAAACTGTATTCATCCAGTAACTCCCAGTTCCTTAAATCTACATCCCTAGTGATTACTTTTCTGTTTTGTCTTTTATTTTACATGGTTTCAGTTCTACAGCTAAGTACAGTGGACACATTCCACTGTAACTGAGATAACTTTGAAGTCTATTTCTCTTAGCATAATGCTAACTTTATAAATGCTAAAGCCAAACAGGATGTTTTTCTTGTTATTAAAGAGGAATAATATTTTGATATAATAACACTGACATTTTTGTATAGGACTGAATTTTTTAAAGAATTTAATTAACATTGATTTTTACATCATATATCAAATGTAATGTTTAACAGACAAGTATTCAGAAAGAGAATCTATATATACAATCACTGGCACTTAGATTTTTAGATTTTTTTCTTTCTGGTGGTGGGGTTTGAACTCTGGGCCTAGGTACTGTCACTAAGCTCTTCAGCTCAAGGCTACCACCCTACCCCTTGAGCCACAGCACCACTTCTGGTTTTCTAGTGGTTAATTGGAGATAAAGAGTCTCACGGACTTTCCCGGGCTGGCTTTGAACCTCGATCCTCAGATCTCAGCTTCCTGAGTAGCTTGGATTACAGGCCTGAGCCACAGTGTCCGGCTTGGTTTTTTGTTGTTTTTGTTGTTTGGTTTTCCCATACCAGCACTTTTCTGCTGTGAGCTGACATTGAACTACAATCCTGAGATCTCAGCCACCTGAGTAGCTAGAATTACAGGTGTGTGCCACCAGCACCTGACCCCAACATTATTCCGTCTGTTTCCTGCTATAGCTGAGATGACAGGTGCACACTACCATACTCAGGTAATGGTTAAAATGGGATCTTGAGAATGTTTTGCCCATGTTGTCCTCCATCCTCCTACTTTCAAGATTCCAGTCTTGAAAGTATTTAAATTTTACAAATGTGAGCCACAAATGTCTCAAAGTTGGATCTTTATGCCTAACCTGCCTTTGACTTTGATCCTCCAACTGATTCCTGTGTCACTGGGGATAATGGGTGCACCATGATTCCAGGTGTACACCTGGAGTAACAGGTGTACACCTGAGTTGAATTCTTCTGAACTTGTTTCCTGGCTATTTTCAAACCATAACTCTCTAATCTCTGCCTCCCAAATAGTTTAGAATTACAGACTTGAGGTACCTGTATCTAACCTAAAGTGTTTTCTATTTGTTTCCATTTCCGTAGTACTAGTGTATCTACTTTGTTTCTCAGGTTTTCTTTTTATTTTCACAGTGAATCTTCATCTACAATTTCATCTAACCAGAGTCAGGAGTCTGGTTATCAGAGTGGCCCAATTCAGTCGACAACCTATACCTCCCAAAATAATGCTCAGGGCCCTCTATATGAACAGAGATCTACACAGACTCGGCGGTACCCCAGCTCCATCTCCTCATCACCCCAAAAGGACTTGACTCAGGCAAAGGTATGGCTTCATAAGTCTCTTAGCGTTGACTGGAAAAATAGTGCCAAGGTCTGTTAAATATTTTACTGGAGACAACAGGAACCTACCTGTCAGGTTCAAGTTTTAAAAATTTTAGAAGCTCTGATTGCAATATTTAAAACAAAACAAGCCAGGCACTAGTGGCTCACACCTATAATCCTAGCTACTTAGGAGGCTGAGATCTGAGGATCAAAGTTGGAAGCCACCCCAGGCATTAAAGACCCTGAAACTATCTCCTTACCTCCCATTAACTAGAAAATGGGAAGTGATGTTGTGGCTCCAGCACTAGGATGGTAGCCTTGAGCTAAAGAGCCAGAAGTAGAGTTGTGGCTCTTAGGTAGAACAAAACCTCAGGGACAGTTCCTAGGACTGACAATTAAAAAAACAAATATCAGAATAGATGATTCGGTTGTCTTACTCTTCCAACATCCCACAGTGGTTGTAGGATTTAGACTTTGTGCCTGTCCTATGTTAGTTTTAGGTTTGTTTAACTTCACCTGTTTAGCTATTGCTTAAATTCATTTAAGTCCTTTCAAGTCACTGTCTTGTTTTGTTTTTTAATTTTTGTTATTTTGTATCATTGTATTAATCCTTTGGTTAGCTAGGCATTTGTCTTGTTTACCAAACCTAAGCTGTGAGATTGCCTATTTTATGTATGCATTTATTCTTACTTTCTTCTGTTTTTTTTTTCTCATACCAGAATGGCTTCAGTTCTGTGCAGGCCACGCAGTTACAGACAGCGCAATCTGTTGAAGGTAGGTATTTTCTAGACTTTTCATCATATAATGTTTTTCTTCCTGTGTCAGTTTTTTCTTTTTTTGTGGTGGTGTGGTGCTTCTGTGTTTTTTGTTTTTGTTTTGTGAGTCATGGGGCTTCATCTCTGTTAGAGAGCTGTCCATGAATTCTTCAGCTCAAGGCTACCACCCTACCCTTGAGCCAAGCCCCACTTCCCGTTTTCTAGAGGAGGTTAATTGCAGATAAGAGTCTAAAGTCCTTTTGTGCCAGGCTGCCTTTGAACTTTGATCCTCAGATCTCAGCCTCATGAGTAGCTAGGATTACAGGCATGAGCCACTGCATTAGTTACTTCAGTTTTGAACCCAAGGAGTCTTGCTTTCGAGGCTGGTATGCTGTTGAGCCATACCTTCAGCCATGCATTGTTTTTGTTGTTGTTGTTGTTGTTTTTGCTGTTGTTGGTCATGGGGTTTTTACTGTGGGCCTTGGTGCTGTCCCTGAGCTCTTTAGCTCAAAGCTACTGCTCTACCACTTGAGCCAAAACACTACTTCCTTGCTGGGTATTTTGAGATATAGTTTGTTTCCTGCCTAGGTGTTGACTTGGGCTATGATGCATCTATTTGGGACTTCTATTCATAGCTAAAATGACAGATGTGTGCCATTGAATCCATATTCTCTATGTTGATATGGAATCTAGGTACTTTTCTAGACTGGTCTGGAATCAAAATCTTTCCAATCTCTCTGATAGCATAGAATGACAGACTTGTGAAATGAATCAGCAGTGGATTCAGGAGTCTTGTGGTCCTCTCATTCTCAGCCTCTCAAGTAACTTGAATCATTGCTTTACCTTGCTTAGAATCTCTTGGGGGGGGGGCGGTCCTGGGGCTTGAACTCAGGGTCTTGGCACTGTCCCTGAGCTTCTTTTTACTCAAGGCTAGTACTCTACCATTTGAGCCATAGTGCCACTTCTGGCTTTTTCTGTTCATGTAGTAACCAAGGAATTGAACCCAGGGCTTTGTGCATGTTAGGCAAGCACTCTACTGCTAGGCTAAATTCCTGACCCCTCCTTGGGATATTTTGATTTGTTACATGTTTTTTTTTTGTTTTTTTGGCCAGTTGTGTGGCTTGAACTCTAGGCCTAGGCTCTGTCTCTGAGCTTTTGCTCAAGGCAAGCATTCTCTGCCAGTTAAGCCACAGTTGCCAATTCTGGCTTTCTTGGATATGAGAATCTCATGGAGTTTCCTGCCCAGGCCCTCCTCACACACTTTAGGTCTCAGTTTTCTTTTCTTTTTTTTTTTTTTGCCAGTCCTGGGCTTGAGCTCAGGGCCTGAGCACTGTCCTTGGGCTTTCTCAAGGCTAGAGCTCTACCACTTGAGACTCAGTACCACTTCTGGTTTTTTTCTATGTATGTGATACCAAGGAATCGAACCTGGGCCTTCATGCATGCTAGGCAAGCACTCTACCACTAGGCCAAACTCCTGGCCGTGGGTCTCAGTATTCTAAGTAGCTAAGATTACAGGCATGATCCATTGGTACCTGGCTACCCTTTTTTTTTTTTTTTTTTTAATGACAGCTTTCCACTGTGTAACCCATTACTTTTTGCTCATAAAGTAATCCATTTCCCTTAATAGTTTTTTTTCCCCCTGATTTTTAGGTGCTACAGGCTCTGCAGTGAAATCTGACTCACCTTCTACGTCTAGTATTCCCCCTCTCAATGAAACGGTATCTGCAGCTTCCTTACTCACCACAACCAATCAGCACTCATCCTCCTTGGGTGGGTTGAGCCACAGTGAGGAGATTACAAATACCACCACCACGCAACACAGCAGGTGATTTGGGGTGAGGATAGAGTATGGGTTTGGTGAGTTTCAATAACAGGGCTCTCTGATCCTGTCCCTTTTTTTGTCATTTGTGGGGCTTGAACTCTGGGCCTGGGTGCTGTCCCTGAGCTCTTCAGTTCAAGATTATCAACCTACCCCTGAGCCACAGCACACTTCCAGTTTTCTGGTGGTTAATTGGAGGTAAGAGTATCAATGGACTTTTAGTTTTTGGACTGGCTTTGAACCATGATCCTCAGATCTCAGCCTCATGAGTAGTTAGGATTACAGACATGAGCCACCAGGCCCATCTCTGGTCTGGTCTTACTACTTCAGTCAAAACAGAGACCACATTAGCCCTTCTTTTGTGGTAAGTGGGTGACCTACATGTTATTTGAAGTAATGACAAATGAAGACTTAACTTTCCCCTTTCAGCATCAGCTCTTCAAGTGCTTGCTCCTTACTCTTGTATTCTGTCTTATTTTGTGTAAACGCCATGGGTCAGGTAGCCATTAACACTTTATTGATGAAAGTCACTTTTTTCTTTTTTTTTTGGTTTGTGGTTTGAACTCTGGGCCTGAGCACTATCTCTGAGCTCTTCAGCTCAAGGCTACCGTTCTTCCATGTTGAACCATGGTACTATTTCCTCTTTTTTCCTTATAGCACATTATCTACACAGCAGAATAGCCTATCATCATCAACATCTTCTGGGCGCACTTCAGCATCCACTCTTTTGGTAAGTATGAGATAGTGAGAAACTATGGGTCTTGTAGTTTTAATGTCCAGCTCCAAGATTTTCAGAGGGAATTGTTAAAATTTTCTTTATTATTTTGTAAAATTACTGAATTGAAGTTGTAGGACAAAAAAGTAAAGGAGTACTGGGAGGCAAAGAGACTGAAGGGAAACCAGAAAGACTACAGAGCTTAAAACTCAACAGTCAGCTACACATCAGTGGGTCACACCTATAATTCTAGCTATTGAGAAGGTTGGGACCTGATGATTGTGGTTCAGAGTCAGCCTTCACAGAAATGTCAATGAGACTCTTACCTCCAGTTAACTGCCAAAAAGCCTAAAGTGGTGCCATGGTATAACTGGTAATTTAGTACCTTGAGCCCAAAAACTAAGGAACAGTGCCTGAGGCCTAATTCAAATCCCAGGGCTACCAAAAAAAAAAAGCAGAGACGGGGAGTTTGGCTTAGTGGTAAGTAGGGTGCTTGCCTAGCATGTATGAAGACCCAGGTTTGATTCCTCTGTACCACATACATAGAAAAAGCGGAAAGTGGTGATATGGCTCAAGTGGTAGGATTCTAGCCTTGAGAAAAACCCAAGGGCAGTGCTCAGGCCCTAACCAAAACTGACAAAGAAAAAAAGAGAGGGAAGGAGGAAGAAATGTTCCTGATAGACCTTGATGTGTTCTCCAACTTCAACAGGCATATCCGTAGACCTTGCCTTACTCAGATCATGGTCAGGTAGGGGGGACAGTGTATGCAAGAGTAATTGGAGTTCATGCCATCTCTTATCAGCTTAATCAGTGGCTGAATAAATTGCAGTACTCCAACATGTACCTGCTTCCCACCCTATGGTTCTCATGTTGGAAAATTTGGTAATGAAGGCTGTGATATTTTTGTCTTTGCTGACCTCTGTTACTAATTGTTTCCCTCTGTTCCACTACTCCCTGTTTTTGAAGCACACAAGTGTGGAAAGTGAGGCGAATCTCCATTCTTCCTCCAGCACTTTCTCTACCACATCCAGCACAGTCTCTGCACCTCCCCCAGTGGTCAGTGTCTCCTCCAGTCTGAATAGTGGCAGTAGTTTGGGTCTCAGCTTAGGCAGCAACTCTACCGTCACGGCATCAACTCGAAGCTCAGTTGCTACGACTTCAGGTAGTCTTTTCTAGGTGGGTGGCAATCCTCTGGGGTGGAAGAGGTAAGTAATTTTGTGTGGCAATGTAAAAAATGTTATTTCTCTTTTAGGAAAAGCTCCTCCCAACCTTCCTCCTGGGGTTCCGCCATTGTTGCCTAATCCATATATTATGGCTCCGGGGCTGTTACATGCCTACCCAGTAAGTGAGACAGAAGGGTCTTCACAAGGGGAAGATGGTGTGTCTACTCTTCATAGCTCTGCCTTCAGGTGGAAGACTGTAATTACAGAATAAATGAATACTTGTCACATATAAGCAAACAGGTTTTTAATCTTTGTAGTGTTGAAGAAAAACTAATTTTCAGAGGGAAACCTCCTCTGTTGTATATCTACACTATGTGTAATACCAATTTTGGATCTCAGTTCTCAAACAGTAGAAAGACTGTTTTCTTATAGAATTATTTTTATAATTGTATCAATTCTCTAATTTTGTGAATCTTTTGTTGGCCCTGACCTTATTAGAACAGAGTTCCCTTAATCGCTTTGGAACTATCTTGAGAGTAAATGGCTTTTGCCCTGTCTATCCTCTGTTGTATTTAAGTATTTATTGTTTATTAAGGTGAAGGGTAGCTGGGCATGGTGGCTCACGTCTATAATCCAACCTACTTGGGAGGCTGAAATCTGAAGATCATGGTTCAAAGCACAGCCTAAGCACAGAAGTCCTTGAGAATCTTATCTCCAAGTAACCAATAAAAAGCCAGAAGTGGAGCTGTGGCTCATGTGGTAGAGTAGCCTTTAGCAATGCTCAGAGACGTTGCCCAGGCTTTGAATTCAAGTCTCATGACCAGTACACAAGCACACACATGCAAAATAACCTGGAAGATGGAAGGATACTTGTGAAAATACCATTAAAAGACACTTGTCTTTGCCCTTGAAGAAGAAATATAGGTAAATATACAGATGAAATGTTCATGGCTGGGAATGTGGCCTAGTGGTAAAATGCTTGCCTAGCATTCACAAAGCCCTTCGTTTGATTCCACAGTTCCACACATAGAAAAAGCCAGAAATAGTGCTGTGGCTCAAATGCCAGAGTGCTAGCCTTGAGCAAGAGTATTCAAGGACAGTGCTCAGGCCCTGAGTTTAAGGCCCAGAACGGGGGTGAGGGAGGGGAGGACATATCCAATTAGCATTATTATATATTATTTAACACTAACAGTGCCCAGAAATTGGAGGAGGAGAAAAAAAAAACAAAACTTAAAACATGAATCCTTCCAGGAGGAGATAAATTTTAAGCTAGATTTTTGTTGGTGGTGGTCATAGGACTTGAACTCTAGGCCTGGGCACTGTCTCTGAGCTCTTCAGCTCAAGGCTAGTACTCTACCCCTTGAGCTACAGCACGACGTCTGGTTTTCTAGTTGTTAATTGGAGATAAGAGTTTCATGGACTTTCATGCCCAGACTGGCTTTGAACTGCAATCCTCAGATCTCAGCCTCCTGAGTAGCTAGGATTGCAGGTGTGAGCCACCAGCACCGGCTTAAGCTAGATTTTTTAATATTATTTTTATCTTTAATCCAGATTTTGAAGACTGAAGACAAGAGACTACTAGAATAGAAAGTAAAGCCGGCTGTTTATATACTTGTGTCTCCCCTACTGGTACCCAGAGGCTAGCCTAGTTGAATCAGTTGTATGTAGATCATGAAAACTTCAAAAACTTTCCATTGATCTTTTATAAACTCTTCATACTTTTTTTCCTCACTTACACCTAAAGGAAATAACGTGTGTTTTGTTAAAGAATGAGAATGAATGCTCTGTTGAATTACCTTTCAGTTTCTTTTTGCTACCATCATGACCAATGCTCATTAATATTGTTATATGTCTTTATCTTTCAGCCACAGGTATATGGTTATGATGATTTGCAAATGCTTCAGACGAGATTTCCATTGGTACGTATGGGGAGTAGTAGAGCCTTGGAATTAAAATTAGAAGGATTATCTCACACATTCAATTGATGTTATAGATCTACCAGGTTCCTGCTTTGTCCTTTTGTTAAAACCGTTCCCACAAATCCCTGTAGTCTAATATATGTTGAAAAGTGAGTCACTGGCACCCAGCTTCCTCTTTTTTTCTTTTTCTTTTTTGCCAGACCTGGGGCTTGAGCTTGGGGCCTAAGCACTGTCCTCAGGCTATCTCAAGGCCAGAGCTCTACCACTTGAGCTACAACACCACTTCTGACTTTTTTCTATGTATGTGGTACTGAGGAATCAAAGCCGGGTCTTTGTGCATGCTAGGCAAGCATTCTACCACTAGGCCAAACTCCTATCCCTCTTTTATCATTCTGGTGTTTTTTTGTTTTTTGTTTCTTTTTAAATTTCCAGTTCTGAACTACATAGCCTCAGTGTTATGTGCCTATTATAAGGCTTTCTATATGACTTGTACTTGGAATTGTACAGTACGGGGAAAAGGTTTTGTATAGACTTATAGATATCATATGTGGAGGGTTAAAAAAGTTCCTGATCTTGATGTGTTCTCCAACAGGCATATCCGTAGACCTTGCCTTACTCAGATCATGGTCAGGTAGGGGGGACAGTGTATGCAAGAGTAATTGGAGTTCATGCCATCTCTTATCAGCTTAATCAGTGGCTGGATAAATTGCAGTACTCCAACATGTACCTGCTTCCCACCCTATGGTTCTCATGTTGGAAAATGAATGACATTTAATCTATACTTTTTTTTTTAATTTCTCTGTTCTAGGACTACTACAGTATCCCATTTCCCACACCCACCACTCCACTGACTGGGAGGGATGGTAGCCTGGCCAGCAACCCTTATTCTGGTAGGACTGGGATAGGGATTAATAAAGGGAAATGTATTAAGAATGGAGACAGAAACCTGATTAGTATTGAGAAGGGACACATTCAGTTCCTGTCATAGTTAAAGGTCATCAGCAGACCTGTAGAAGAGATGGGCATGTGGCAGGTGGTTGTATGTGTGTGTTTTAATACTGGGAATTGAACCCAAGGCCTCATCCATGGTAAGCTTAAGCTCTACCTAGTCCCTTCGTGTAAGAACTTTGTTCTGAAAACCTACCTCTGCTATAACGTTGTAGTTATTTGACATCTAGACTTAGTGCTATACCACTTGATCCCAGCCTTCCACATTAGTCTTGACTGCTGCTATGTTAAATATGGCTGAACAGTACCAAATGGAGCTATACTGGCCAGGAGTTTGTCCTAGTGGTAGAGTGTTTGCTTAGCATGCACAAAGACCCGGATTGGATTCCATGGTACCACATATATAGAAAAAGAGCCAGAAGTGGTGCTGAGGCTCAAGTGGTAGAGCTAGCCTTGAGAGGGTTGAAGGACAGTGCTCAGGCCCTGAGCTCGAGCCCAGGACTGGCAAAAAAAAAGAAAAAAATATGTAGTTCAAGAAATTAACTGAAGTCTTTGAAATATGGTCTTTTAGAATGATGTGAGATTAGAACAGTAATTCTGCTTTGGTATTGTAGTTAAAAAAGTACAGTGAGCTTTTCTCATCACAGGTGACCTCACCAAGTTTGGCCGTGGGGATGCTTCTTCCCCAGCTCCAGCCACAACATTGGCCCAACCCCAACAGAACCAGACGCAGACTCACCACACCACCCAGCAGACATTCCTGAATCCGGCGCTGCCTCCTGGCTACAGTTATACCAGCCTGCCATACTATACAGGGGTCCCAGGCCTCCCCAGCACCTTCCAGTATGGGCCTGCTGTGTTCCCTGTGAGTACTTGGTTTGGGTTTCCCTGTAATGAAGGATCTCAAACCTTGAACACTAGGTGATGACTGAGGAACAGCACCTTTGGTTTGTTTCTGACCTGGGAACCAGGAATGAGACTTGAATTGGTGGATTAGAATAGGAATTACATACTCTTAGGATCTCTCCCCCCTTTTTTTAAGCTAGTCCTCAGGCTTGGACTCGGGGCCTGGGCACTGTCCTTGGACACTTTTTGCTCAAGGCTAGTGTCCTGCCACTTCAGCCACAGAACCACTTCTGGCATTTTCTATGTATGTGGTAATGAGGAATGGAACCCAAGGTTTTGTGCATACTAAGGGAGCAACTCTTACCACTAGCTATGCTTCCAACCCCTCCCTTTGGTTCATTCATTTCCTCTTTCTTTTCCTTCAAATCACTTCTTGACTTCACAGGTAGATTCTGGAGATAATGAGAAGCCTATTTCATTATTCAAACTGTAGCTAACCTACATCATAATGCCCAGTCCCTAGAGTTAGGACAGGTAGGACAGACAGTGTCTGCCATTTCGTTGCAGTTCTGGCCTTTTTGTTCATCAGGTGGCTCCTACCTCTTCTAAGCAGCATGGTGTGAATGTCAGTGTGAATGCATCGGCCACCCCTTTCCAACAGCCAAGTGGATATGGGTCTCATGGATACAACACTGGTAAGCTCCCCATGTCCCTGGCCTAGTTACTGGATGAACTTTAGGGGAAAGACTTAATGCCTGGATAAAATGGGATTGGTAAGGGTGTGCTGCTCTCTACATAATGATTGTTAGTGCTTGGCTGACTTGGGTTTCTGTGAGTAGCAACAACAGAAGAACTTGACACTGAGACATGTCACAACTCATAATTACGGGGAATGCTTAAGGGTCTGTGTTGGTTGTTAAAATACTTGGACTGGCTTGAGTTTTGTTCCCCAAAATTTTACTTAGATGTCAGTGGAGGTAAATGTTAACATATATGCTACCAATGTAGAATACTAAAGAGAAGAGTTCAGTGTCTTCTTAGCTAACAGGCTGTGGTTAACTTTGGCTTATGTTTTATTGTAATACTTTTTTTAATATGACTCTTCTTTTTATTCCCTAGCTAGAAAACCTAAGATACGGACAGAAAGGAGTAGGCATGACTACTCAGAGTGAGAATTGCACTGGGAGGATAGGATCCTTAGATTCCTTCATTTGTATGCTGGTCTTGCAAAGCCTATTTGCACATCTAATAGGAAGGGAAAAGTAGGAATCCCCTGCATATGTACATTAAAGATACATAGCCTATGCCTTGTTTTCATACCTGACATCTGTGCTTCACTTTAAGAGGGTAGAAGTAAGTATAGAAGTTTTGGAATACAATAATTGCATCTACTTTTTTTTTTTTTTCTTTAGTGACTTAGGTGAATATGGAGGAGAAGGTTGCTGCTATTACTAGAAGTTGAGTTGAGAGTTATTCTTAAAAGCTCTTAGCTTATGGGCTGGGCTGGGAGCGTAGCCTAGTGATAGAGTGCTCGCCTAGCACGCATGAAGCCCTGGGTTCGATTCCTTGGTACCACATACTCAGAAAAAAGCTGGAAGCGGTGCTATGGTTCAAGTGGCAAGGTGCTAGCCTTGAGCAAAATGTGTCCAAGGACAGTGCCTAGGCCCTGAGTTAAAGCTGCAGGACTGGCAAAAAAAAAAAAACAAAACCCTCCTCTTAGTTTAGTTTTATAGCAATTTGGAAAAAGTAGCATTTGTGTTCTTCACCTTTATGTGAGCTCAGTGGGTATTAAAACCCTTACCCAAGGTTTTCAATAATTAGAAATTGTTTAAGCTGATCTAGATATTAATACCCAGGTAGAGCCTTTGAATTGTGTTATATGATATAAAAGACATGATTTTAATTTTGAAAACCTTTCGAAGCCCCATTGAAATTTAATAGCTAGACTCTATGGCCATTTCTCTCACTGAGTACGTCTTGCCCTGATCCTGGGTTTCGATTGGGGAGTGGCATATATAAATTTGACTTATGTGGCCCCATCCCAAGGTTATTAAGATTTAATTTTTAGCTGGTCCACATAAAGAATTTTCAGAGATAGTAGTTGACAATATGAGAGTTGGAAGATACAATTCTGGAAATCCTAGCTTCTTACCTCCCTGAAGATTTTAGTAACCTGTTATAATAGCCTTTGGAGAACCCCCAGTTCCTAACCCCACAGAGGGCTCTTATTCTATTCTTCATCAACCTCTAAATTTATATATTTTTGTGTATTTGATTCCTTTTAGGAAGAAAATATCCACCCCCTTACAAGCATTTCTGGACGGCTGAGAGCTAATTTGGCCCAAGGCTGGGGGCTATGTTTTATGTGTGTGTATAAGTTTGCACTGAAGTCTTGTTTCAGAAACCAAACCACTGAGGAGAGCCTGCTGAGCTGAGGCCATGGCCTGCGTGGCTTGGGGAAAATGAGTTGGTGGATTACCTTCTGGGCTTTTGAACTTGCCTCTCCCCCATTTCCCTCTTCACCCCATGTGTCTGACCCTGTCTTACCCATTTTGAGTTCAAGTGGTGCAACACTTCTGGAAGCATCAATGCACACACCTGCTGTTGCTTTTGATTTTGGAAGGCATGTAGTTCCAACTTGTAACAAAAATATTTGTAGTCTTCAATAAACTGTGGTATTTCTTTAGCTAACTCTGGCGTTCTTTCCGTGAATGTCTTTGTGGACACTAGGAAACAATATTGTGCTGTGGATGAAGGGTGGGGGTGGTCTTTTCAATCAAACTCTAGCATAGCCAAAGAGCTGTTAGTGTTTCAGTGCAGTGGCTTTTAAGGTGGGGGTACGAGGGGTGGGGTCTAGTCTTCATTTCCAGCCTGTTGATTAGCTGGTAAAGAAAGCTATTTGTAAACAAACTCAGCTCCTCCTGCTTAAATGTCTTTACTTTTCCATTTAGATCTTCCCTTTGCCTGTGACAAGTGCAGAGGGGAAGAGACAACAAAGTTTATAGAGTCATAGTAAAAGGCAGAGATGGTGTTCAAAACAAGAACTATCTTCCAAGGCTTCATTTCTACATCTGGCTCCCAAATCAGACTGGCTAGTTGAAATCTGATAAGATCATAAGTAATCGCCTAGTTGATGACTCAGGCTTTGGAACATTGTTCTTAGTACTTAGATGCTGTCTCAGAGATCCTGGTTTATAAGTTGTTTTGTACTTGTGTGTGTAGTAAGGATATGTGGGAGATGTTTAGGCAAACATCCTAACTGGAAACTCTAGTCCCTATTCAGTCTACTCAGTAGTACACTACCAGCCCTTTATCTGTAGTACTAACAAGAGCAATGAGACCATTACTATTGCTTATCAGAAATCAGAGTGTGCAAATTGCCTTGTAATCATTTGGCCAGAGCCCTCTGGAATAATTTCATCCTATAAATGTGACCAATTTTTCCTGTGGACTGCTGTACTAGAAGAGATGGGTCTTGATTCCCATTTCACTCACTCACATTGGAATCATTGTTAAAGTTTCAGGGTGGGAATAGGCAGGACATGTTGATGCTGAAACTCTATAATCTGCAGAGCTTTGTAATAATTAGTGAAAAGAGAAATACTTTTAGGTTCTCTTAATGTTTATGTTGAGGTTATCATGGTTACTATTCTCCAGCATTTATAGTCTCTTCATTATTTAGATACCTAAGAATAAGACAAGATAGGGACATATTTGAACCTAATTTTCCCTTCCAGCCAGCTTGAAGATCCAGTTAATTCTTTTCTATGTAGGCAACCTAGTCTCAATTTAGCATGGGTTACCCAAATAATAGAGAATACATCAAGTATAGATAGATCACTCTCTCCAGGTTTATCTTTAAATAAATAAATGTGCCATTTATATCTGTATTCCACTTTTGATTTTAATCCTTTCACAGACCTCATTAGCTTTAGCCTTTTCAATAACGGAACACTTAGTATTTTGCCAGATGGTCAGCTGGGAAAGAGAAAGGGGAAGGGGAAATAAAACGAGAGTTTTGTTGTATCATTTTTTTTTAACTGCACTTAAAGTATACATGTTACTTTGGAATTGGGAAGTCTTTTCTCTGATTTCTATAGTTTTGTTTCTTTGAGACAGTATCTTACTACTTAACCCAGGTTAATCTTAAACTAAAATCCTCCTGCCTCTGTCTCTGCCTCTCAAGTGCTGGGATTACAGGAATATATGCCACTACATCTAGCTTGTAGTTCGGTTCTTTTTCCTAGTTTATTTCTCTTTAAAATTAGACATTAGCATGTGGAGAGTTAGATGCCTTTTTCCTTCTTTTTGATGCTCGAGATCAAACCTACTTCCTGACATTTAAAGCTAGGCAAGTGCTCTTCCACTAAGCTAGCCCTCCTCCCACCCCCCAACATGCCACTTTTGGGGGAAGATTCTAATGATTATTCCAGGTGAATATAATTTCTGAAGGCTGCCTTTGTCCTGAGCATTGGTTGGATTTGGGTCTTGGAGTTTGAAGGACTGCTTTTGAATTGTGGGTCAATGGAAGATTTCTTACTTGTAATTGATCATTAGTACCAGGACTTCTAAACACTTTAACATCAAAATGTTGCTAATGTTAGAAGAGTGTACCTCTGGAGAGTAGGGTCTAAGGTATTAAGCAGAAATGGTGGCTTTTTTAGTTCTATATTCTCTTCATGGAAACTAATGTATCTTTAAAAATCATGCTTTAAGATTTTAGTTCAGTCACTGTTTCTCAAATCTCTGTTTAAAATGCCTTTAGTGAGATGCTAGATTATTTTTCCCATATCTTTTCTTATCTCCTTGGCCCATTCCATTTCTCAAGAATATAGTCTATATTTTAAATTGAGAAGAAATTAAAATTAGAGGTTTACTGTTCTGGTTGCCTTAAAGCTGTTGGTAGGTAGGACATTTTTAGCAGGAAATGTGAGTAGGATTATAGATTCGAGATTTTCATAGAGAAGCTAAAGTAGCAAATGACATTTTTGTGTTCCATGTGAGCTACTATTCCTTTCTTTTCCTTTTGCCCCATACTTTCAGAAATGTATAACTGAAAATTCATCAGTCAACCCTGTAAATCATAAGGACATAGTTAACAAGCTCCTGATGTATACGTGAGCTAAGGTTCCCAGGGTAAGAATGCTCTTGAGTGCTGAGTTGGACTGTTCTGTTACTGAACCTTCTGTGAAGGTGTGGATTTTAAGCTCCAGAACAGAAGCCAAGTCTATCCTACTTTTCAAGGACAGGATTGACTAGAGTTTATTTGAAATGGACAATAAACCTGTTATTTCTTCTTTGGCTTTGAAATGATTGAGTGAGCTGATAGATCATCTTCCCTTGAAAAATAAAAATAAAGCTCACTTCACTTGTGTGTATACTCTAGAAGAAAAGGCAAAAGATCATGCAGCCTTTGTGTCCTGAATTCTTGTAGAACTGACTTGTGGATAGAAAATCAGACTGAAATTCCCTTGCAGTGCTGTTGGTACCAAGGCTGTAGACATCACTTTTTCTTGGGAATAGGGGCCAGGCAGGTAGCTGAGCTAATCCTCCTGTGTTTTTCCTCCCCTAGGTGTATCGGTCACTTCGAGTAACACAGGCGTGCCAGATATCTCGGGTTCTGTGTACTCCAAAACCCAGGTAGGTGCCTGGCTTGGATAGAAGTGTATTATAAAAGAAAAATGAACTCAGAGGCAGTCAGCTGCAGTTGTAGAAAAACAATGGGCAAGAAGTGTCAGAAACTCATTCTACCTTTTCTGAATACATGATCTGTAGACTAACTTCACTAAGAGTTAGCTCAAGGAGAAACATCACAGGTAGGTGAGGTCTTGTAACTTGCAACTATCACTGTGCAACTGCCTCAACTTTACCTATCCAGTTCCAGCATCTACTAACTCACCAAGAGGACAAATACAGAAAATGAAGTTCATTCCATTCTCTGAATAAATCCATGACAAAGAGCTGGTAGTGGGAAAAGAAACAACCTACCAAGTGAGGCATTTGCTGCTGAGTTACCACACATTTGTGTTATGTTTATCTCCCAAATATCATAAATAAGTTCATTGTGAAGTATTAGGGACTTGAAGCAAGTTCATAGGCAAGGCGCTCTTCATTTTTTCCTTTTTATGTTTTTCAGGTAGGTTCTCGGTGCTTTTCCTAGGCAGACTTTAACCACAGTTGTCCTACATTTACTTTTACTTTCCAAGTAGCTGGGATTACAAATGTTTACCATCCAATTACCCTGTGTGGCTTTTTTTTTTTTTTTTCTTTGACTGTGGCTTGTTTTGCCTGGGCTAGCCTTAAACTGAATATACCTCCAAATGTACCTGAGCCACCATGCTAACCCTATTCATTTCCTTTGAACTATCCAAGGAGTTCTCATTTCTACCCAACTACTAGGGCAAGACTGTTAAGATGAGTTGCAGATTTATATATGTTCGTGGATAGCATTAGATTTTAAGAAATACTTTCACGTTCGTCTTCCTGTTTAATCCTTATAACTGAAAGGATAGTAGTGTCTTTTTTTTTTTTAATGAGGAAACTGAGGCTTGAGAGACCCCATAATTTGCCTAGGATCACAAAGGAATTAAAGCACAGAGATGGAACTGACTATATCTAACTTCAAGTGCACTGTTCGTTCTGACCATTCTGCTTTCTGAGGGTAGAGAACCTTGGGCTCAGAAATACCCAGACTTACATGGTGGCTCACACCTGTAATCCTAGCTACTCAGGAAGCTGAGATCTGAGGATCTCAGTTAAAAGCCAGCCCTAGCACTAAAGTACAAAAAACATCTCCAGTTATTCATTAGAAAATAGGAAGTGCGACTGTGGTTCAAGGGGTAGGGCTGTGGTTCAAGGTAGCCTTGTGCTGAAGAGCTCAGAGACAACACCCAGGCCCAAGGGTAGGGCAGTAGCCTTGAGCTGAAGAGCTCAGGGACAGATCCTAGGCCCAGAGTTCAAGCCCTATGACTGACAAAAAAAAATACCTAGACTTCCTTTGTTGATCCTTTTTACTCTCCTTGGATAGCAGTCCTTTGAGAAACAAGGATTTCATTCCGGTACTCCTGCTGCCTCCTTCAACTTGCCTTCAGCCCTAGGAAGTGGAGGACCCATCAATCCCGCCACAGCTGCTGCCTACCCACCTGCCCCCTTTATGCACATTCTGACCCCCCACCAGCAGCCGCATTCCCAGATCCTTCATCATCACCTGCAGCAGGATGGCCAGGTAACAATCCTCTCCCCTCTCTCCTTTCCCTTCCTCTTCCTTCCTATCCCTTAAAACTACCTCCCCTTTCCTTTTCTTACCCTTCCTTACCACCACCTTCACCCAATCCTCCCCAGTGCCAGCCAGGGGCACACAGCACATACAGACACAAGCGCACATAACATGGAGCAGCCAGCAAGGGAAATGTCAGAGAATGGGCCAGATTAAAATCTTTTTTTGCTCAGTTCCTTTGATGCCTTTCTCCTCCACCTCCTCCCATGGCACAGTTGTCCTCATCCCATCAGACCTGGGTCACACCTTCCCTTTTACCTCTCCCAGCCTCCCCCCTTCCCTGACATTGTAGCTTTCCCTTCTAATGGTGGAGTTCTATTGTCAAAGTTTGTCCCTTTATTTTCCATATATCCTGGTTCTGCCTCAGCTACCATATTTGCAGATGATTCTCTGTTGCCAGCGCCAGCAGGAGGAGCAGGTAATGAAACTGAATGATATGCTTGAACCCACTCCTTTTTAGTCCCCATTTCACCTCCACGGCCTCAGAAAACTTGAAGAGAAAAGATTAAATGGTCACAGAACAGGATACACAAACACAAACACTTTGCTGAGCTCTCTGGCCTCCCCATCCTCTTTCTTCCTCCCTTCCTCAACACCCTCTTTGTCTTTCTCCTTCCTCAGCTCTGGAAAACACTGGGTTACCAGAAAAAAAAAAAAATTCTTGGGGCAGCATCTGGAGCTTGAAGCATCAGACTCTATTCTTTTGCTTTACCTGAATTGGGCTCACAGATGTGTGGTGGTGGGCAGATTTGCAGGGTGGTACAAGAGACTGCTCAAGAGCTCCATCACAGATGGCTGGAGAACTAGGATAACAGCTTCCCTCCCACCCCCCCTTTTCAAAGATGGCTTTCTAAATAGAGGCATTCATTGAGATCAATGAAAATCATTTTGTGGTCACTCACTCCAAGAGGTCATAATTCTCACAAGTTGTAATTTTTTTGTTTTTTCCAGATCAGGGGTAGAATGAAGGGGTGGGGTGGGGAAGAAATAATGTAAAAATATCCTCTTTTCATTTCCCTCCCTGTTTAAATATTAACTATGACCATACTTGATAAGAGAGGAGGAGCTCTACTATCTATCAAGACCAATTTTCTATGGTTCAGAAGTTTTCATGTCGGTCTGAAGTAAGGGGAATGAGAAAGCAAGATAGTTTTATACATCTCCACCTAAAGACTTTACCGATTGGTCCCACTAACTAGACACCTTTTTCCTCCCCATCACCCTCCCATTCCCTGCAGACGGGCAGCGGGCAACGTAGCCAGACCAGCTCCATCCCGCAGAAGCCCCAGACCAACAAGTCTGCGTACAACAGCTACAGCTGGGGGGCCAACTGAGGCCCTGGCCCTCTCCTCCCGGTCCCATCTTCTGAGAGGCTTCTCAGCCTGGAAGCTATGGAAACAGCATCAAAGAGAGAAAGGAATGTGGGGGGATTCTGCAGCCTCACACCCAGCGGCCCACCCCACGCCTCTGCTTCATGTCTGTCCCATTCCCATACCATCCCCACCTGTTGTATGTATTATAGGATTTGTATTTTCTCTCTTTTTTTTCCCCCTTTTCCTCTTCCTACTCTCCCCTTGCATTCAAGATTATGAAACTTTGCTATGGGCCCTGACCTTCCTTTACTTCTTCCTGTTCACCCTGGTGGTGTATGGGTGAGGTGGGGAGGGGGACCCCGAAATATATATCAGCCCAACAGCCCTAAGTCTCCTCCTTTATTATTAGGAAAACAAACAACAAAAAATGGCGTCATGAATATGAACAGCATTGTCAGATGAATTAGTTGAAGTTTTTTTTTTTGTACTGTGTCTTCAAATTTAATGGATTAATGTGTCTTGTATATATAAAACGAAAACCTCTACCTTCAGCCTCTGCCCATTCTTGCTCCGTCTAGGATATCCTCAGTCTCGTCGATGACCAGCTTGGTGAATAAGTAATACCGTACGAACTGGGCCTCTAGCAGGCCCCGAAGGCAGTGGAATAAAATGAAATCTTTGCCCTTTCAGAACACCTCTGACCTTAATGTGCTAGTGAAGGGATTCCTTTTTACCCCTAAGAATTCCACAACCTGTGCAACTGGAAAGAATCACCACAAATCTTCATTGCCTCCAGAAACTGCCACATCTACAGCAAGTTAAGGCCATAAAGGGAAAGGGATAGAAATTGGGTGGGAGGAAGGGGGAGGATTGGGGAAAAGTTGAACATTTCAAAGAAATACCTTTATGGAGTTGAAATACATATGGCTTTGATGGTTCCAGACAAATAAAACTAAAAAGAACCTGAGGGCAACATTTGCATTTGCCTGGCAAAACTATAAAGTTTGGGGTCCTTCCTGACAGTAATATATTATAAATATTTGCTTCTTGGGTACTTTCATGTGACTTAAATATATCCAATCCCCATGCAAAGACAGTCTAAGGCTATTTTAAGAGTGAGAACTGGCCTATCCTATTGCCTTAGGCTGTCTCTGACTCCTTGCCTCAAGAGACCCTCCTTTGCCAGTAGTTGATTATAGGCATGGCAGCACACTGGAAGGAAATCTTACAGCCTTACATTCTTTGTTCCTTTTTCTAGGACGGTTGAATAACATACCTGCTTGACTAGCCTATAGATCATTTATCTTTCTGGTTTATAGAGCCTGTTTGGAAAAATTAAAGAATCCTCTATGGTCATGACTCTGTAGTAGCTAACAATGAATTCATGCGTCCCCTTGTCTTTAGTATTCTTTGTCTTTATTCAGAATTTGTATTTGAAGGAGCTTTAGTAACATTGGAAGTCACCCATATTAGTCTGGAAATAAGCGCCTAGAAAACGGGAAGCCCCCGGGGCGGCCAGTGGAATAGGAGGGAGGGTCTCCAACAGATGGGTTAGTACAGTGAGGACTGCCCTCTGGAGAACTTGCCTAGACCCCACTCCAGACGCGCCAGTCAAGTAGGTCGGCTGGCCTGAAAGACCTAGCAGGGAGGTGAACCTTAGGAGCAAATCTGGCCGATTCCTCAGCTGAAGACTGGAAAGCGAAGCAGACTAGAAAGCTGTTCCAAGTTGGTCAGTCTGTCCGGCTTCCCTCGCTCATTCGCCTTACGGTTGCTTTACGACAGTGCCGTACCGCACACTTGCTTTCCGACACTCCGTTTCCGATGGCGTAGCTCGGCCCCGTTTGCCTGCGAATGGACTGCGGGAGGGGGAGGGTCTCAAGGGTCTGCGTTCCGTCATGGGAATGAGCCTGTTCGACCTCTTCCGGGGCTTTTTCGGCTTTTCTGGACTTCGGAGGTGAGAGTAATTCTGGGCTGGACAAGGGGAAGGGTGTTGTGAAGAAAGCTTGGCCCCATCGTCGTATGGGAAAACTTCCTCTGCCTCCACCCCTGCGGAGAGGACGAAAGTCACCACATTGAGTAGTCGCCACGCAACAGTAACCAGGGAGGCCATTAGGAGGAGAAACGGCGCCTTAAACCTTTTTCTCCAACCGTGGGTGATGCAACAGGGACCTGGGCGGGGAAGTTAGTGGGGATCTGAGAAGAGGACGCGGAGCCGGTGAGCAGGCCCTTGGGAAGTATGGAAGGGGCTGGGGGACACTTCGGAAAAAACAGGAGTTGAGAGGTTAGGACAGACATGAGGAAAAAGAAAACAAGGAAAACCCAGAAAGGTCTATCACCAGCTGTGTTTTGATTTGACAGCTATTTCTCCAACACTGATCCCCAGCTTCCCAGACTCCTTCACTAGGTCCCATTTTGCGTTGATTCTGTGCCCGTAATTGGGGCTGAAATCTTGGTGCCTTACCTACCTCCACCCTCAGCCACAGGGATCCCTTTTTTGGAGGGATGACTCGAGATGAAGATGAGGAGGAGGAGGAAGACGAGGAAGAAGGAGCCACATGGGGTCCTAGGAACTCTTTTGATGGTTCTCGGCCCCCAGAGGAATTTGGCTTCAGCTTCAGCCCAAGAGGAGGGATACGTTTCCATGATAATTCCGGCTTTGATGAACTCGTTCGCGATTTCAGTGGCATCTTCAGCGAGATGGGAGCTTGGACCTTACCTTCCCACCCTCCTGGTGTGTGGATTTCCCTGAGGGAGAACCCATGGTTTGGTAATGGGTTGGTGGGTGAAGTAAAGAGGAGTAGTTAAGGGATGGAAAGCTTTACAAGACTGACGATCTCAAAGAGATTTAAAGGGCCCAAGTCCTTTCCCACCCCAGCATTCATGTGCTGCCTTTTTGCATAACTTCCAGATCCTGAGTCAGAGACACCTGGTGAAAGACTGCAGGAGGGGCAGACGCTTCGGGACTCAATGCTTAAATACCCAGATAGTCATCAGCCCAAGATCTCTGGGGGGGCCTTGGAGAGTGATACAAGAACTGAATCCCCCAAGCCAGCACCAGACTGGGAGTCCCCAAGACCTTTTCATAGGGTAAGTGCTCACATCTGGTAATGAAGTGAGAGACCACTAATAAAGAATAATAGCTAGAATCAATTCTAGCCCATCCATTTATTGTATTTACCTTTTTATTGAATTGTGTTATGGGGATAGAATAGAAACCAAGGCTTTGTGCCTTGCTAGGCCAGTGCTCTACCACTGCCCTGTCTTTTAAACCTCTGTTTTCTATAGTAAGCTGCTTTGAAGGCAAATGGGAATTCTCCTTCAGGTGGAGGTGATTCATAGATATAAGGCAGGATTATTGGGGGGAGGACAGACAAGTTGCAGGGAAGCTTCTTGGTAGAGAAGTGAAACAGCCAGGAAGGAAGAATGAGTTGGTAATAAGGCTATCCTAAATGGAATTATTTCTCCTGGGGAAAGAGGATTCTGGAACCTTGGGAGCAGTTTGAGGTATATGACCCTTCAGGTTTCAGACTGGAAGGTGTCTTTCACCTACTATGTATTATGGCTTCTTCTACAGTTTGATGATTTATGGCCTGTGACTCCCCATCCTAGAGCCAGAGAAGACAATGGTGAGTCTAGGAGGGAACATTAACTATCCCTCTTGTTAGTCTCAAAATCTGTCTGTTCTTCGTGAAATTCCTTCATGCTCTACTTGTCCATTTTATTGCCCTATGACATTTTTCTCTGGTTCTTCATCTCTGTCTTTCCAGATCTTGATTCCCAGGTTTCACAGGAGGGTCTTGGCCCAGTTCTACAACCTCAGCCCAAGTCCTACTTCAAGAGTATCTCTGTGACCAAGATCACAAAACCAGATGGGGTGAGTTGGGAGAAAGAAATAGAGGGAAGTGGCTAAGGAATGCCTTGGAAAGAGGGACCCTTCAAACGTCTTTAAGTTATATTAAGAATGTGGTGGGGGGCATCTTATAGAAAGTGGAGGAGCACCGGACTGTAGTGGACAGTGAGGGCCGAAGGGAGACCACAATAATTCACCAAGAAGCAGATGACAGACTGAGAGTTGGTAAGTTAAGACTAATTAAAAGTGGTCTTTACCTCTTTGGGGGGGGGAACCCTCTTACCCTTTACTAGTATTTCTCTATTTGCCTCTTCCCAGTTATCATTTAGTCTGTCTCTTTGTATGAATTTCTTCCATAGATCCAGAATCACCAAGACCTCCAGCCTTGGATGATGCCTTTTCCATCCTGGATTTATTTCTAGGACGATGGCCTCGTTAGTTTGTTAACCTTCTGAAGCCTTCAGATCCTTTTCACTGCCCACTGTCAATAAGCTTAGCTGTTTCTGTCACCTTAAGGGCCTGAGTGTGTACAACAGTAGGTTGGGGGTATGTCAGTCTGTCACTCACCCGAACTGACCAATAAAACCTTTATTTATGCTAAAGGTCTTGGTTTTGTCCAGGCTGTTTCACTTTGTAGAACCATTCAGGCTTGCCCATGCTGTCTAGAAGCTATCTCCTTATTTGCTAGTTTATTAATATATTTCCAAAGCCTAATTTAGGAAGGAAAAAAAAGTCAGATACTATATTTTTTTAACATGATAGCATTAATTCCAGTAAAGATTTTTGAAAGATACATCAAATTGAAAACAAAAAAGAGATATTGAGTGAGTTCCAATCCTGTAATCCTGAGATGTAGAGATCCTGGTTTAAGGCCTCCACAGCTAGGAAAGTCTGTGAAACTTTTTATCCAATTAATTTTATATCCACCTAAGAAGTGAACTGAGCAATTGTGCCTCATGCCTATAATCCTAGCTACTCTGGTGACCAGGCAGAGGAAAGTCCTTGAGACTCCACCTAAAAACCTTTTGAGGTATAGCTCAAAGTGGTAGAGCACTAGCCTTGAACCAAAAAGCTCAGGGACAGACACCTGTGTTGTGAGGTGAAGCACCAGGGCCAGCAGGAAAAGGAAAAGGCTAGGCAATGGTAGCTCACACCTATACTCCTGGCTATTCCGGATGAAATAGGAGTTCAAAGCCAGCCCAGGTAGGAAAATCTGTAAGACTTATTTCCCATTAACCACCAGAAAAGTATAAGTGAAACTGTGACCCAAAGTGATACAATGCTTGCCTTGAGTGAAAAGGCTCAAGAGCAGTGTCCCAGCCCTGAATTCAAGCCCAACTGGTGCACAGAAAGAGAAAGAAGATGAAATTATGCTGAAGATACCTCTGTTCTCATGTTCATAGCAGCTTGCACATAAGCAGATTGAATCACCTAGGTATCCAAAGAAAGAAAATGTGACCTATATACATCATAGAAGGCTGTGGAGCCTTCAAAACAGTGCGTGCCCAAGGCATTATTGTTAGAATAAGTCCAGGAGTTCAAAACCAATCTGGGCCCTATCTCAAAAGCAACAACAAAAATAATTTAAAGAACTGCAGACCTGGGGCCAGGAGTATCGCCCCATGGTAGGGTGACTGCCTACCCGGATTCAACTTCTCCGTACAACATACACAGAAAAAGCCAGAAGTGGGCTGGAGTTTGGCCTAGTGGTAGAGTACTTAGCTAACATGGACGAAGACCCAGGTTTGATTCTTTGGTACCACACAACATAGAAAAAGCCGGAAGTGGTGCTATAGCTCAAGTGGTAGGATTCTAGCCTTGAGAAAGTCCAAGGACAGTGCTCAGTCCCTGAGTTCAAGGCCCAGGACTGATGGGCTGGGAGGTGTGTGTGGGGGGGGGGGGAGTGAAGAACTGAAGACCTTGAGCACAAAAGAGTCTTAGGAGTCTCAGGGACAGGACAGTGCCCAGTGCCCAGTCCCTGAGTTCAAGCCACTTAGTGGTAGAGTGTTTGCCTAGCATGCATGAAGCCCTGGATTTGATTCCTCACTAACACATTAAACAAAAGGCTGGAAGTGGTGCTGTGGCTCAACTGGTAGATTGCTACCCTTGAGTAAAAGAAGCTCCAGGATAGTGCCTAAGGCACTAAGTTCAAGTTCCAAGAAAAACTGAAGAAAAGGAAAGAAAAATACAATGGATTGGTCCTGCAAAAAAAACAGAGAAATTTCAGTCTAGAATTGTGAATCCAGTTAATGCATCAAATGTGGAGTGTGCTGGGTTCTGGTGGCTCACACCTGTAATTCTAGTGGAGATCTGAGGATAATGATTTGAAGCCATGATCTGAAGAGAGTTTGAGACTCTTCTCCAAGTTCAAGCCTAACAACTGCCAAAAAAATAACCCCCCGTATCATGTATATATACACATATACCTCAGAATAATAAAAGATATTTCTATGATATGGCTGGTATTTTAGATAGAACAGATTATCCAGACTAAAGCGAGTCAGAATGATCCAGAAGTAATACTTTCATTTCTGGGAGAAAGTGAGGGAATGAAAGACACTGTAAAGAAGGAAAGTACTCAATACCTCAATCATAACTGTAATTCCTCTATAATCACCTTTATAATAACAATAAAGCAAATTAATTTAAAACTAGTGACCAAGGTGACTCATGCCTTTAATCCTAGCTACTCAGGAGGTTGAGATCTGAGGATCAAAGTTTAAAGCCAGAGGGGCACAAAAGGACCAGAGAGGTTCATCTCCAATTAACCTCTAGAAACAAGGAAGTGGGGTTTGGCTCCAGGGTAGGGCAGTATCCTTGAGTTCAAGAGCTTGGGGACAATGCCCAGGGCCAGGGGTAGGGTGGTAGCCTTGAACTGAAGAGCTCAGGGACAGCAATCAGGCCTAGATCCAGCCCCATGACCCACAAAAACAAAACAAAACAAAAAACTGATATGGTGGTAGTACACATAATCCTAGCTACTCCAGAGGTAGAGTTAGGAAGAATAAAAGTGAGGTCGTCTCAGGCAAATTTCTTTTTTCAGTCACGGGACTTGAACTCTGGGTCTGGGCATTGGACAGACCTCTTCAGCTTAAGTCTATCACCCTACCACAGTGCCACTTCCAGTTTTTCTGGTGCTTAATTGGAGATAAGGTCTCACTGACTTTAGTGCCCAGGCTGGCACTGCGATCCTCAGATCTCAGTCTCCTTAGTAGTATTACAGGTGTGAGCCACCCCATTGGGCAAGGGCATGAGACCTTATTAAAAAAAAAGAAAAAGGTTGGATCGTAGGTGAAGTGTTAGAATACTTGCTAAGCAAACACAAGGCTCTGAGATCAATCTGCCACATCAAGGGCAAAAAAACAAAAACAGGGACTGGGAGTTTGACCTAGTGGTAGAGTACTTGCCTAGCATGCATGAAGACCCAGGTTCAATTCCTCAGTCAGTACCACATACATAGAAAAAGCTGGAAATGGTGCTGTGGCTCAAATGGTAGAGATCTAGCCTTGAGAAAGTCCAAGGACAGTGCTCAGGCCATGAGTTCAAGCCCAGGACTGGCAAAAAAAAAAAAAAGAAGGAAAGAAAGAAAGAAAGGAAAGAGAAAGAAAGAAAGAGAAAGAAAGAAAGAAAGAAAGAAAGAAGGAAAGAAAGAAAGAAAAAAAGAAAAAAGAAAGAAAGGAAGGAAAAAGAAATTGTAGGAGTTATATGGAGGTCAGTAAAAAACTTACAACTTAGCGGGAGTTTGGCCTAGTGGTAGTGTTGTGCCAAGATTGTCCCATGTTCTGGGAATGACCCCCCCGCTTTGCTCAGGGCCCATGTACTAGGCATCCAAAACACATGTTCCCGGAATTAGCCAGGACTTGAACCCCAGGTGGCAACAGCCCAATGCTCGGTGGTTTGACACCTGAGCTCTGACCAATCTTGAAGCGACCAGTGGTTTGAAGTTACCAAATAGCCAATCAGGTGATTGTAACTATGGAATTCCCCTATAAAAGGTGTGTAAAATCTTTGTTTGGGGCCTCTTAGCGTTGCCGGCTACAGGTACGAGGAGGTCCGAGTTCGAACTCATAATAAACGACCCTTGCCTCTTTGCTTTGACCTCGGCATCTGGTGGTTCTTTCAGGGTCCTAGGAATTTGGGTACAACAGTAGAGTGCTTGCCTAGCATGCACGAAGACCTGAGTTTGATTCCTCAGTACCACATACATAGAAAAAAGCCGGAAGTGGTGCTGAGGCTCAAGTGGCAGAGCTCTAGCCTTGAGAAAGTCCAAGGACAGTGTTCAGTCCCTGAGCTCAAGCCCAAGACTGGCAAAATAATAATAATTATTATTATTAATTTTAAAAACTTACAATTTGTCGGGAGCGTTGGCTCATACCTGTGATCCTAGCTATTCAGGAGGCTGAGATCTGAGGATCAAGGTTCAAAACCAGCCCAGGCACTAAAGACTGAACCTCTTATCTCCAATTAATCACTAGAAAAGTGGAAGTGGGCTGTGGCTCAAAGGGTAGGGCAGTAGCCTTGAGCTGAAGAGCTCGCTCAGGAACAGCACCCAGGCCAAGTTCAAGCCCCATGACCCACAAAACAAAACAAAAACTTACAACTTTTCTACATGACTGATAGAAAGTTGTTCTGGTTGGTTTGATTGTTAAGCATGTACAGTGCATTTTGATCACCATTGCCCCCTACCGGCTGAAATGGTTTAATGCACTACTCAAACTTCAAACAGGAGAGGCAGTATTTGCCTTTTGGTTAGAGTTAGACATCTTATGAGCTAACGCTTGTTTCTTTGTTTTATTTTGGTGCTAGTCCTGGGGCTTGTCCCTAGGACACAGGACATTGTCCTTGGGCTTTCTCTCAGCTAGTGCTCTACCCTTGAGCCATTGCACCACTTCTGGTTTTTTCTGTGTATGTGGTACTGAGGAATCCAACCTAGGGCTTCGTGCATGCTATGCGAGCACTCTACCACTAAGTAGGCCATACTCCTGAGCTGCTTTTGCTCAAGGTTAGTTTCCTACTATTTAAGCCACATTGCCATTTCTAGCTTTTTTTGTTAGTTTAGTGGAGATAAAGAGTCTCACAGACTTTCCTTCCCCAGGCTAGCCTCAAACCATAATTTTCATATATAAGCATGCTGGGAAGGTAGGATTTATAGGCATGGGCCACTGTTCCTGGACAAGCTAGAGGTTTGTATTGTATTTTTCATTTTTTGCGCATCCTGGGCCCTGTCCCTAAGCTCCTTTTGCTTCAGGATTTTTCTGTGGTTAATTGGAGATAAGAGTCTCACAGACTTTCTGCCCCAGCTGGCTTCTAACAATGATACTCAGAACTGTGTCTGGAGTAGCTAGGATTACAGATGTGAGCACCTGGTACTAGAAGTTTTGAATGCAATTCCATTCTCAGATTACTGGTTGACCAGCATTGTGATGCAATTGCAGGGTGGCTCCTGGACGAAAAATAAAACTAGGAATAAAATACTGAACTGAGCCAGGTGCTGATAGCTCATGCCTGTAATCCTAGCTACTCAGGAGACTGAGATCTGAGAATTTCGGTTCAAAGCTATCCCAGGCACTAAAGAATGTGAGACTCTTAAACATTTTTTTGGGGGGGAGGGGGTCATGGTGTTTGAATTCTGGGCCTAGGTGCAGTCCCTGAGCTCTTCAGCTCAATGCTACCACCCTACCTAGGAGCCACAGCCCCACTTCCTTTTTTTAGAGATTAATTGGAGATAAGAGTTTTAATTGGAGATAAGAGTTTTCCAGAGAGTCACATCGATGGACTTAAAACTAGAGATTCTTATCTCTGTTTAATCTCAAGAAAATGAGAAGTGGGGCTGTGGCTCTAGGGATAGGGCAGTAGCCTTGAGCTGAAGAGCTCAGAGACAGTGCCCAGGCCAAGAGTTTAAGCTCCATGATGAAAAGAAGAAAGAAAGAAAGAAAGAAAGAAAGAAAGAAAGAAAGAAAGAAAGAAAGAAAGAAAGAAAGAAAGAAGCAATTCCTAGGGGCCGGGAGTATGGTCTGGTAGTGGTAGAGTGTTTGCCTAGCATGCATGAAAACCCAGTTTCGAGTCCTTGGTACCACATACACAGAAAAAGCCAGAAGTAGTGCGGTGGCTCAAATGGTAGAGTGCTAGAGCGTTAGCCTTGAGTAATGCCCAGGTACAGTGCTCAGGCCCTGAGTCCAAGTCCCAGAACTGGCAAAAAAAAAAAAAAGGAAAAAAGAAATTCCTAAAGCCTATTATCTAAATTGGGGCTGGGATGTGGCTCAGTCATAGGTGTTTGCCTGGCATGGCCAAAGCCTTTCGTTTGATTCCTAGCATTGCCAAAAACAAACAACCCACTACAAAATGAGTAGCCTTTCACTGAAAATTATGAGATATGCAAGGAAATGTAAAATTATGATTCCAGCTGAGCATAGTCAGTTAGCTCATTCCTATAATTTCAGCTACTTGAAAGGCTAAGGCAGGAGAATCAGACATTTAAAGCCAGCCTGGGTAACATAAGCCAGACTTTACCTCTATACAAAATAAAAGAGCAAACTGCTGCCCACAGATGGAAGCACATGGAGAAAGAAGGGAAGGAAAAGAGGAGACTGCAGGATTATATAGGGAAAGGCAGTAGGCAGGACCACAGTGTATGTGGAAGTGACCTCAGAGTCTTGTCTGAGGGCTGAGGGCAGTATGGCCAGGGTGGTCCGGGATGTGACCTCAGCAGATGAGGATGTGATCTCAGAGTCTGAGAGTCTAGGGTCCTTTGTTGACTCACAGTCAAGTGTCTATTGAGCTAAGGCAGATGAGGAAAGAGGAAGGGGGAGGGCTGTTTTCCAGGGCAGACCTAATACCCATCACACACAAGAAAGAAAGAAAGAAAAAAAGAGAGAGAACGGAAAGAAAGAGAAAGGAAGGAAGGAAGACAAGAAAGGAAGGGAAGGAAACGGAAAAGCAGCTCTGTGAGTGCTGCGTTTTAGCAGAAGCAGAGTATCTGGCTACAGAACATCAAGTATCCAAGCAGGCAGAACTTAACATGGTAAGCAGTGTTAGGAAACACAGCCACATAAAGAAAGAGCAACCAGGTACCAGTGGCTCACCAGTGGCCTGTACTCCTCACTACTCAGGACTCTGTGATCTGAGGATTGTGGCTCAAAGCCAGCCTGGTCACAAAAGGCTGTGAAACTCTAATCTCCAATTAACCAACAGAAAACTGGAGATGGCACTGTGACCCTACATGGTAGAGCGCTAGCCTTGAGCTGAAAAGCTTAGGGACAACACCCAGGCTCTGAATTCAAGCCCCACAACTGACAAAAGGTATTTAAATAAATAGAATAAAGAGAAGATGGCTGGGAATGTGGTTTAGTGGTAGAGTGCTTGCCTAGCATGCATAAAGGTCTGGGTTCAGTTCCTCGGTACCACATGAACACAGAAAGTCAGAAGAGGTGCTATGGCTCCAGAGGTAAAACACTATCCTTGAGCACTGAGAAGCTCAGGGACAGAGCCCAGGCCCTGAGTTCAAGCCCCAGGACTGGGCTAACTAACTAAATAAATAAATAGAAAGTTGAAGAATGATTCTATGATAGCGAAGAAGATTCAGCAGATACAAGGCAAAATGGGGGTAAAGGTGGAGGGATTTCAAATAAGGTGATGGGGGGATAAGGTCGCCGGTAGCTGGAGAGTTCCCAGAGTCTTGGGACTTGCCTAGAGAGTTTGTGGTTAAGTCCTAAAAGGGCCTGGTTCCAGGAACCTATTGTGCAAACCCACAGTGCAAATTAACCATTCAGCCCCTTGTGGTTAGCTTCCAGAACTCATCTAGGGTAGCAGAGGTAGGGGAGTGGGTTTTGACATTTAGATTAAGATTGCAGGCTGGAGAAGTTTAGGGAGATGGGGGGTGAGAAGGAGTAGGTGGGCCAAGCCTTAACAACATGGAGTTATAAGAACAAAGCAGATTCCTTTCAAGTAGTCAGGAAGGGTGGGCCCAAGAAGAAACAACAACAACAAAAAGCAAAACAAACACACAAAAAAATTAAATGTAACAATTTCTTGAATCTGTAGTGTTAGGAAATGGAGGAGAAAGGAAAAAGGAGACAGGCCAAACAGGATCTTTCACAAGTGAGGACTGTTTATTGAAGAACAATGAGAGGCAGCAACCTTCCTGTGTGACTGGACATTGTGTGAGGGGGTGGATTTGGGATTGGGTTTATGTGGATCTCAACTGAGAAGCTGAAAAGAAAAAAAAATAGGCCTTGGGGCTGGGAGTTTGGCCTAGTGATTAAAGTGCTTGCCTAGCATGCGCGAAGACCCGGGTTTGATTCCTTGGTACCACATACATACAAAAAAGCTGGAAGTGGTGCTGAGGCTCAAGTGGTAGAGCTCTAGCCTTGAGAAAGTCCAAGGACAGTGCTCAGGCCCTGAGCTCAAGCCCAGGACTGGCAAAAAAAAAATAGGCCTTGGTCTCTTGGGGGCACTGCCCTTAGATAGGCCCTGAATGGAATGCTCTGTCTGGGTAGGGAAGTTTCAGCTAAATCAAGGTTGGAATGACCACTTGCAGTCCAGCACATGAGGTCAGCACCTGGTGTTTTGCTTGACCTGGGGGAATAAGGCAGGAGTCAATCCTTCATGTAGGATTTTTTTCTCTTTTTTAGATATTTGTATCTATAAGGCCTCCAATGTATTTGCCACTTCTTGTTCTTTTGGTCTAATTAACATGATGCCATATATTTATGACCAGTATGATGTTCTTCAAAATGTCTGGGCTGGGCTTGGTGGCTCACAACTATAATTCTAGCTACTCAGGAGGCTGAGATCTGAGGATCAAGGTTCAAAGACAGCCTGGGCACAAAAGGACCTGAGACTCTTATCTCCAATTAACCTCTAAAAAAAAGGGAAATGGGGCTTGGCTCAAAGGTTGGGTGGTAGCCTTGAGCTAAAGAGCTCAGAGACAACACTCAGGCCCTGGAGAAGGGCGGGTAGCCTTGAGCTGAAGAGCTCAGATACAGTGCCCGGGCCCAGAATTCAAGCCGCATGACCCACATACACAAAAAAAATCTAGATAGAAAAAAATCTAGATAGGTCTAGGCATGGTGGTACATACCTACAAACTCAGCTGCTGTGGAGGGTAGTGTGACAAAACCTTTTTCTTTTTCTTCTCTCTCTCTCTCTCTCTCCCTTTTGGCCAGCCCTTGTGCTTGTATGCAAGGCCTGAGCATTGGCCTTGGGCTTGTTCTTCAAGGCTAGCGCTCTACCACTTGAGCCACAAAATTACATCTGGCTTTTTTTTTTTTGCCAGTCCTGGGCTTGAGCTCAGGGCCTGAACATTGTCCTTGGACTTTCTCAAGGCTAGAGCTCTACCACTTGAGCCTCAGCACCACTTCTGGCTTTTTTCTATGTATATGGTACCAAGGAATCGAACCTGGGTCTTCGTGCATGCTGGGCAAGCACTCAACCACTAGGCCAAACTCCCGGCCCTACATCTGGATTTTCTATGTAAGTGGTACAGAGGAATGGAATCCGGGTCTTCGTGCCTGCTAGGCAAGCACACTCTACAAGTAGGCCAAACTCACGGCCCCTCTTTTCTTTCTTTTCTTCTTGTTTTTGCCAGTCCTGGGGCTTGATCTGAGGGCTTGGGTGCTCTTCCTGAGCTGCTTTTGCTCAAGGCTAGCACTCTACTGCTTGAGCCACAGTACCACTTTTGGCTTTTCTGTTTATGTAGTACTGAGGAATCAAACCAGGGCCTCATGTATTCTAGGCAAGCATTCTGCCACTAAGTCATAAAGTCTGTTACTTAAAAGTTCCTGCTTTGGCCTGGAAAATGAAAGATAAGAAAGCATTTTTGAAATATAAGGTTTTGTCTTAACTGGTTTTTCCAAAATGCAGTTAAGACACACCTCAGAAGACATTCCTCAGACTGTTCAAGAAATAACCTAAAGTTGAGTGTGGTGGCTTATGCCTGTGATCCTAGCTACTCAAGTGGCTGAGATATGAAGATCTCGGTTCAAAGCCAGTATGGGCAATAAATGCTGTGAGACTCATCAACCTCTAGAAAATTGGAGGTGGGGCTGTGGCTCCAGGGGTAGGGCAGTAGCTTTGATCTGAAGAGATCAGGGAGAGCACCCCGGCCCAAAGTTCAAGCCCCACAACCTACAAAAAAGAGAGAGGGGCCGGGAGTTTGTCCTAGTGGTAGAGTGCTTGCCTGGCATGTACAAAGACCCAGGTTCAATTCCTCGGTACCACATACGTAGCAAAAAGCCAGAAGCGGGACTGTGGCTCAAGTGGTACAGCCCTAGCCTTGAGAAAAATCCAGGGACAGTGCTCAGGCCCTGAGCCCAAGCTCAGGACTGGCAAAAAAAAAAAAAGAGAGAGGGGAGGGGGAGAGAGAGAGAGAGAAAGAAATAGCCTAGAGGGTCCAGCAAGATACAGAGAAGCCACACTTTTAGGGTTGCTTTGGGATGATTCTGCAAATGGACTTGTCACAAAGACCTTCAGCTCTGTGTATACACTTAACACAGTTAGAAATGAGTCATGAGTCATGAATGAGTCATGCCGGGCACCAATGGCTCATACCTGTAATTCTAGCTACTTAAGAGGATCTGAGGATCACAGTTCAAAGCCAGCCTGGGCACAAAATTCCATGAGATTCTTCTCTCCAACTAACAACCAGAAAACTGGAAGTGACATAGTGGTTCAAAGTGGTAGAGTGCTGGCCTTGAGCTGAAAAGCTCAGGGACATTGCCAAGCCCAGAGTTCAAGTCCCATGGCTGACAAAAAAAGAAAAGACGGAAGGAAGGAAGGAAGGAAGGAAGGAAGGAAGGAAGGAAGGAAGGAAGGAAGGAAGGAAAGAAGGAAGGAAGGAAGGAAGGAAGGAGAAGAGAAGGAGGGAGGGAGGGAGGGAGGGAAGGAGGGAAAAATATGAGTCACGAGAGGAGGAGAGGAAAGGAAAATGTAGCAGAAACACAATACCATCAGATCAGTTCCAATAGAGCGCTGAAGTGAGACGGGAGCTGAAGGAGACAGGACATAGCATGAGGTATGGCATAATGGTGTTTGTGCTGCTCTGACCCTCAGGTCAGGTCCAGGACTTAGGTTCCCACAACTCTAGAGTCTCCCAAGTTCAAGGTTCAGGACTGACAGATCCAGTAACCTAGCATCAGTTCTGACTTCTGCCTCTAGGAATTCAGGCATGTCCACCACCTGGGTTGTGGACTTCCCTGGGGCTAAACAACCTAATACATTAACATATCCTCTCTGCATCTAAACTGCAAGGCACATCAGCAATTCAGAGGATGGCTTGTCTCACCTCTATCCTTGGAAGCTGGGTGGACAGCCCCCACCCCATGCTTAGGTGACAGGATGGCTGTGAAAACTAGGTGGCTTATTAGAACCTAGTCTTTTCCTTACTTCATAACTAGCCAGTCACAAGCAGATTGTGAATCTGAGTTCAACCTATCTGAACAGAAGGGCGGGCCCTCCTAGGTTGATGATAAATAGAAGAGCAACCTGTGTGCTTGCTTGGCAGATTTTTGGGTGATTGTGTATCCTTCTGCAGAAGTAAATTTTGTTTTGCTGAAACAATTGTTTATTTTCATGTCTATCATTGTGACTCCAGAGGTTCTTGGAGAGTATTTTTTTTTTTCCAGTCCTGGGGCTTGAACTCAGGGTCTGAGCCCTGTCCTTGGACTTTTTCTTGAAGGCTAGCACTCTACCACTTGAGCCACAGAACTACTTTTGACTTTTTTCTTTTTTTCTTTTTTGCCAGTCCTGGGCTTGAGTTCAGGGTCTGAGCACTGTCCTTGGACTTTCTCAAGGCTAGAGCTCTACCACTTGAGCCTCAGCACCACTTCCGGCTTTTTTGTATGTATGTGGTACCGAGGAATCGAACCCGGGTCTTAGTGCATGCTAGGCAAACACTTTAACCACTAGGCCAAACTCCAGGCCCCTTCTGACTTTTTTCTATGTATGTGGTCCTGAGGAATTGAACCTGGGTCTTCGAGCATGCTAGGCAATCACTCAACCACTAGGCCAAACTCCAGGCCCAGATTTTTTTTTTTTTTTTTTTTGCCAGTCCTGGGCCTTCAACTCAGGCCCTGAGCACTGTCCCCTGGGCTTTCTCAAGGCTAGAGCTCTACCACTTGAGCCACAGCACCACTTCCAACTTTTTTTTTTCCCCTATGTATATGGTACCAAGGAATTGAACCTGGGTCTTCGTGCATGCTAGGCAAACACTCTACCACTGGGACCAAACCCCCGGCCCTGGAGAGCATGTTTATAACAGTAAAGATAAGAGCATCTTGGTTTGAGGCCAATCTGGGTAAAAAAAAAAAAAAAAGCAAAAGCCAGAAGTGGTGCTGTGGCTCAAGGGGTAGGGTGGTATCCTTGAGCTGAAGAGCTCAGGGACAGTGCCCTGGCCCAGAATTTAAGCCCCATAACTAGAAAAAAAAAATAGCAAGACTATCTCAAAAAAAAAAAGCAACAAAATATCCAGTTACTTGGGAGGCTGAGATAGGAGGATTAGGGTCTAAGGCCAGTCTTGGCAGAAACCTAAGGGCCTATCCGAAACAAAAACAAACTAAAAGTGAAAGCGTTTATGGTATGGCTCATATGATAGAATAATTTGCGCAATAAGCCCAAAGCTCTAAGTGCAAAAAAAATGTCTAGTTTGTCAAAATCTACAAAATGACAGAAGGCTAGGGAGGTGAGTTAACATAATCTTGGGGCCAGCCTATAAATGTGCATTGCAACCTTTCCCTTGCAGATGCAGCTGCTTGGGAGTGTCCTTTCTCATCCAACTGGGATATAAAATAACATTCTCCAGATTAAGAGCTACACTTTATCAGTAAAAAGCTAGATTAAACTGTTTTACAGTAATCATTTGGAACACAAAAATTGGAATGTGAGGTTACTATTTGGTTAAATTCATAGTGGAACACTGTCCTTTGCCACAATCTAGCCTGTTGGTTTGTGTGTGTCTGTTGGTGTGTGTGTGCGCGCGCGCGTGCGCGCTCCAGTGCCAGTACTGGGGTTGAAGTCAGGGATGAACTTGATGGCTTGGCAACCTAAGATTACAGGCAGGAGCCACCGTGCCCAGCTCACTTCAGGCTTTTTGTAGGTTAACTGGAGATGAGACTCATGGACTTTCCTGCCTAAGATAGTTTCTAACCATGATCCTGTTGTACCCAAATTCCTAGAACCCCGAAAAGACCACCAGAGGCCACGGTCAAAGCTAAAAAGCAAGGGTCATTTATTATGAGTTTAAACTCAGACCTCCATGTACCCGTAGCCGGCAACGCTAAGAGGCCCTGAACAAAGCTTTTACACAGCTTTTATAGGGGAGTTCCATAGTTACAATCACCTGATTGGTTGTTTGGTAACTTCGAACCACTGGTCGCTTCAGGATTGGTCAGAGCTCAGGTGTCTAACCACTGAGCATTGGGCTGTTGCCACCTGGGTTCAAGTCCGGTCTAGTTCCGGGAACATGTGTTTTTGATTCCTAGTACATGGGCCCTGAGCAAGGGGGGGGGGTCGTTCCCAGGACATGGGACAATCTTGGCACAACATTCCCCTTTCCCATCATACTTTTAAAGCCAATCTTGGATCTATCTCTGCATAATCACACAAGGGTCCAGCTAAGGCAGAAAACAGGGTTGTCAACCAAGGGGAAAAATTCACTTTGCTCCCTTTCCTGTTTCAACACAATCAGGTAGGAATGCACAATGTGAGTATTTGCCCACACAGAGTCCCTGTCCAGACATTGCCCATACCCGTTGTTCCCACCTACACTAGGAACTATTATGGGTTTTGGCGGCGCAACTTAATTTTTGGTGGGCTGCTTTTGGTCCAATCGATCTTCCAAGTTGTATCGGCTGAGGGTTCTATGAGGTCTGGAAATGGTTCTACTGGCTTGGTGTGGGTGTAATGGATCCAAGAAGCTACTCCGTCTACCTTGAGGGCGGTGGGTGATGTCAAGGTGACATAAAAGGGTCCTTTCCATCATGGCTCCAGATTGCCAGTGGTGTTTCTTGTACAGGTCCCTCAGCTTGGGCCAGATTTCTTGGTGAGCCATTTGCAGGGCTTCGAGACAAATGCAGGTCCATTGTCCAAACCTATCATTACTGGAAAGCCATACCTGGGTAAGATATCCTCAAGTATCTTGGCCACTATCTGTGCAGTTCCCCATTTTGTGGGGAAGGCCTCGACCCATCCTGAGAAAATAGTGCTAAGTCAGTATTGACAGTGGCCCGCCTTGGGAGTTTGTCACCTTGGGTCCGCCTGGCAGGAAGTAAATCTGAGCCCCCAACTTGATTAATAAGTTTCTCAATAAGGGGTAGGGGCTTTCAGGGATGACCAAGAAGGGATGTGACACCTTACCAGCTCCCAGGTCCACTGCACTGTCCTTTGAGCTGTCCAGGGGTATTTCTTTATTCCTGTAGCCCCCTGCACCCATGATGTAGCTGTGGAGACTTTTCCTTGAGGCTCAGTAAGAACCGAATGCTGAGCTCCTGTGTCCACTAAACACTGGACAGGAGTCCCCTCCACCTGCAGAGTTACCCTAGGTTCGGGGAGGGGATCCGAGCCCTGTCTCTCCTAGTCCTCCGCGTCATGAGTGGGCCGCTGGTCCGACCTGTTACTTCAGTTTCCCGAGGCTGAGTTTACTCTGATCGGCACTCATATTTGTCTGTACTCAAAGTTGTCTTTTAAATTTAAGCTTGCATAATCTCATAATGCTGCCAGGACAGTGACAGACCTCAGCCACTTCTTCCCCAACATCTTGTTAGGTTGCTTTCACTAGCACTCTGCTGCCAAATTAGACCCCAGTCTCACAGGGACTCTGCTTTGCCAGGGCTAGCTCAAAAACTGCAGCTTTCAGATCAATGAGCCCTTTATAAGGCCACGTTACTCCAATTAGAAGCAACAAGGTGGTCATAAGGGCCAAAATTACATCTAAATAAGGACCTGCTGTTCTTTTCTGTGGGCCCGCTGGAAACTGTTACAAATTTACAAGGGCAAATTGAAATAGCAATTAAACAATTTTGTTAGTCCTGATTTTCCTTTTTCTTGAAACAAACATTTTCAAATTTTGTTCAGAAACCCATTTCTAATGTTACCGAGTGAAATGGCTCCTCCATCTGTTTTTCCACATAGCCTGAGTTCACCACATCCTCCATATGCTTTATAAGGGCTCAAGAAACTCCTTTGTCTCCAGGCCCCCTAGGGCTCAAGGTGTACTCCCTTTTCTTTTCTGCAGTTTAGATTACTGCCCAGCCAATAACAGTTTCTAAAATACATTCCATTTCAGTCCAGTAGCATAAAACTAAATCATAGGGAGATAAACCATTAAAACCCTTTTTCCCAATTTAATACATTTTAGGGGGCAGTTTAAGACTAATCACATCACCCACATTTTACCATCAGATTTCTATAGCCAAATTCCCTAATACCTCTGGGCTAAACAAGATACAATATTTACAATGTAAACAGCTCTACCCAATTGCGTTTAAAGTGCGCAAAATTAATATCAGCTGTACATTTTCTGGAAGTTTGTTTTTTGCCAATCTTACTCTTGCAGGTGAGAACCAAGTTCAAAACAAAACTTTTTACAAGGTAATTTAGTTTGTTACAACTGCAGCCATGTGGGAGCGGCCATACCAGGCCTGAGACCCAGAAATACCTCACAAAACAAGACAGAAGCAGAAACCCTTAAGTACTCCCAAATTTTGATGGCATGCCTGGCAGCAGTCATGAGGAAGACACGTGGGGCCCTGAAAACTCTCAGGGGGCGCCTCCCATGGAGACTTCCATTCTCTGGCAGCTGGCTAGCTAAGGCCATCCTACCTGCAAAAACTGCTATCAGGGGTGCAAGAGTTTTTCACTCCTGACAAGACTCAGTAACCCCTCAGTCCTGGGGGAACCAAGAATGATGCCTGTGTCTTGCCACCAATTGTCCCCAGATTGCACAGCTGAGTGGGATGAGCCATACCAGGCCTGAGACTTATTCCCCAGGAATGTCCAACTGGATAGTGGCAAAGACACAGAAAACAAGAACCCATTAGGACTGGTACAGATTTCAAGAATGACACAGGACCAGACAAATCATCTCAGGGGACCATAAAACGGGCTGAGAAGCAGAGACCTTTAAGTAAACCCCAAATTTTGTCTTTAAAATGTTGCAAGACCGGGGCCGGGAGTTTGGCCTAGTGGTTAAAGTGCTTGCCTAGCATGCATGAAGACCCGGGTTCGATTCCTCGGCACCACATGCATAGAAAAAAGCCAGAAATGGTGCTGAGGCTCAAGTGGAAGAGCTCTAGCCTTGAGAAAGTCCAAGGATAGTGCTCAGGCCCTGAGCTCAAGCCCAGGACTGGGGAAAAAAAAAAAATTAAAAAAAAAAAATGTTGCAAGACCAAGTCTAGGTTAACAGTAAGGAATTTGACCAGGGTGGCCAGATTGTCCGGGTAAGAAAATTTTCTCCCTAACCTTCCAAATTATGGGGATGCTGAAGGTGCCCTTTGGGGGCCACCCAACTTCAAGGGCTGGCCACCCTGTTTGGCAGAAGTCAATTCCCTTTCTTGGGTTCCACAATGAAGTCAGAGCCTCTGCCCTTGACATCCTTAAAATGTGCCATTAGGAGAGCAAGGGGGGTACTGAGCCTGTGCCCAAACTACAAGAGGCGCTGCTGCTGCCCGCCACACCCTCCCCCTCATGCTCCTGGTGGCAGCGGCCTCCCCGGGGGGAAGGTATGGGGGGGGGGTCTGAAAGGGTGAATAACTCCACTCAAGGGGCCCAGAGTCAGGTATGAGCGGAGTCTCTCCCTCTCGGTCCAGGATTGTTGCAATCTGAAAGTGGAACTGTTAACAGAACATGCAGACACAGACACTGACACAAACACAGATTGCGAGCGTGCTTCAGGCCAATCCCTGCCTGACCAGATGGCTATCATAAATACAGAAGATAGCCCCAGATAGGGTCTGGGGGGACGTCTCCCACCAGCCCCACAGACAGTCTTATAGTGCATCCACCAAGATTCTTTGTCGGCCCAGATACAGAACCTGCAGGCAACCCAGATTAACAGATTACACAGAGACATACAGACAGACAAAGCCGGCCTATTTACCGCGGTCTTTCCACGACCCGTTGACTAGGCATCTGGGTGGCTTGGGGGTTCCCGGCCAATGCACCAAATGTTGTACCCGAATTCCTAGAACCCCGAAAAGACCACCAGAGGCCATGGTCAAAGCTAAAAAGCAAGGGTCGTTTATTACGAGTTTAAACTCAGACCTCCATGTACCCATAGCCAGCAACGCTAAGAGGCCCTGAACAAAGATTTTACATAGCTTTTATAGGGGAATTCCATAGTTACAATCACCTGATTGGTTGTTTGGTAACTTCGAACCACTGGTCGCTTCAGGATTGGTCAGAGCTCAGGTGTCTAACCACTGAGCACTGGGCTGTTGTCACCTGGAGTTCAAGTCCAGGCTAGTTCCGGGAACATATGTTTTTGATTCCTAGTACATGGGCCCTGAGCAAGGTGGGGGGAGAGGGGGTCATTCCCAGAACATGGGACAATCTTGGCACAACAATCCTATGATCTCAGCCTCCTGAGTAGCTAGGATTACAGGCATGAGCCAAGTGTCTGGCTAAATATGGTGCTTTTTTTTTTAAGTTGTTACATTGTTTCCACATAAGCTAGGAGGGCAAAAGCTATAACAAGTATTACAGTATCCTCAGTGTTTAGAATTTGACTCACTTGAATGAATTGAAGACTTGAAAAAGAATCAAGAAATAGGATCTGGGCCAGGAGTTTAGCCTAGTGGTAGAGTGCTTGCCTAGCATGCATGAAGACCCGGGTTCAATTCCTCGGTACCACATATGTAGCAAAAAGCCAGAAGTGGTGCTGTGGCTCAAGTGGTAGAGCTCTCGCCTTGAGAAAATCCAAGGACAGTGCTCAGGCCCTGAGCTCAAAAACAGAAAAGAAATAGAATCTGTTTCTGTGTTATGCATAGTAAGAGTGGCAGGCAGCAGAGGACAGTCACGTAACATCCTCATCTCATGTCATGCAGGAGGCACCTGGCCTACTTGAAGCAAATGCAAGCATTCCACATGTAACTAGCTAGCTTGCTTTCCTCTCCTTCTCTCTCTCTTTCCTCACAGAAAGGCATCAATCACATCTCAGATGAGAAGTATTGTGGAGTCAGAAGTCCTGGATTTGAATTCACTTAGGGGAATTTTTTCTCTCTGTGTCACTCTCCCTACAGAATGTTTCTCTCTTTCTCTTTCTCCTTTTCTTTTCTTTTCTTTCTGTCATGGGGCTTGAATTTGGCCTGGGTGCTGTTCCTGAGCTTTTCAGCTCAAGGCTACCACCCTACCTTGGAGCCAAGCCCTACTTCCCATTTCTAGAGGTTAATTGGAGATAAGAGTCTCAGGTCCTTTTGTGCCCGGGCTGGCTTTGAACCTTGATCCTCAGATCTCAGCCTTCTGAGTAGCTAGGATTACAGGCGTGAGCCACCACGCCAGGAGGCTGAGATCTGACGATCCCAGTTCAAAGCCAGCCCGGGCATTAAAGCCCATGAAACTCTTATCTCCTCCTTTCTTTTGGCTAGTTCTGGGGACTGGGCCATGCCCGGGCACTGTCCCTGAACTTCTTTTGCTCAAGCCTAGCACTTCACCACTTGAGCCAGGATACCACTTCTGGCTTTTTTTCTGGTACTGAGGAATCAAACCCAGGGCTTCATGCATGATAGGCAGGCATTCTACCACTAAGCTACCTTCCCAACCCTCTTAGGGGAATTTCTAAGGTTCAGTATCTTCATTCCAGAGAGTGGGATTCATAGTAATACAGTTGTCTTAGGACAAGGAGAACCAACAGACATGAAGGAGGGCACTTCCCCTGCCTCCAAAACCATCGGTATAGGGGGAGGCTAGGGGAGGTGGGGATGAAGGACTGAAGACACAGGGCCTGGGCAAACTTCCTATGTTTGGGCTTCCACTAACATTGACAGCTATACTGTCTAGTCATCACATGTGCACAGATAGTAGCTGAGTTGTGGTAACTGGTTTTAAAGTCTCCTTTCTTATCTTCTCTTCTGGCAGATAGTAGTTATGTGGCAGCTGCTGCCAGTGCAAAGAAAAGAAGTAGTAAACAGTGGTGGTAGGGTATCCTTACCATGGCAGGTGCGCAGCCCCTGGCTCAAATTAAGGAACACCTTCGGATCCGCAACCTCTTGGTCCGACAATGCCTGGCAGAGTTCCTGGGAGTATTTGTATTGTTGGTAGGCCTGGGAACTGATGGGAAGAAAAGGGAGGTGGGCTTCCTTACTATCCTTTCTTCCTCTGGGAGCCCCCTCAGCCTCTTCTTTTTTCTTCCCTCTTGTCTCTCCTAACCTTATTTATTTATTCTGGTCCTGGGCTTGCACTCAGGGTCTGAGTGCTGTTCATGAGCTTCTTTTGCTTAAGGCTAGGGCCCTTGAGAAACAGATCCAC
Source organism: Megascapheus bottae (assembly GCF_031878675.1). Classification (NCBI taxonomy): domain Eukaryota; kingdom Metazoa; phylum Chordata; class Mammalia; order Rodentia; family Geomyidae; genus Megascapheus; species Megascapheus bottae. Next base: position 39,303,546 of record NC_143518.1, on the reverse strand, counting down.
TTCTGGCTTTTTATGCTAGTTTAGTAGCGGTAAGAAACTCACAGACTTGGGGCCAGGAGTTTGGCCTAGTGGTAGAGTGCTTGCCTAGCATGCATTAAGACCTGGGTTCGATTCCTTGGTACCATATACATAGAAAAAGCTAGAAGTGGTGCTGTAACTCAAATGGTAGAGCTCTAGCCTTGAGAAAGCCCAAGGACAGTACTCAGGCCTTGAGCTCAAGCCCAGGACTGGCAAAAAAAAGGAAGTCTCACATACTTTTCTTCTCAGGCTGGCTTGGAACAACAATCATCAGAGCTCCGTCTCTGAATAGCAAAAATTATAGGTGTGAGTCACCAGTACCTGGATCCTAATCCTTCTTTGTTCTGTTGCTTTCTCTTTTGGATTCCTGACTTTCTCTAGCTCCTACTTTTCTTCCCTTTCTTTCTTTCTCCTCCATTTTTCCCATTAAATTAAAAAAATCATTTTAATCTTTAAATAGTTGAACCAAAGGGTTTCGACTCATCATGCTGATCTAGGAGTATAATGTGTCTTGATCAGGGCCACCCCTTTTACTGTCCCTCTCTTTCCCACTTGTTTTTGTGCTGGTTCGGAGTCTCTAACTGTTCCTTTTTTTTTTTTTTTTGCCAATTCTGGGGCTTGAACTTAGAGCCTGGGAACTGTCCTTGAACTTTCTCAAGGCTAGTGCCCTAACACTTGAGCCACCGCACCTCTTTTTTTTTTTTTTTTTTTTTTTTGCCAGTCCTGGGCTTGGGCTCAGGGCTTAAGCACTGACCTTGGACTTTTTCAAGGCTAGAGCTCTACCACTTGAGCCTCAACACCGGCTTTTTTCGATGTATGTGGTACTGAGGAATAGAACCCGGTCTTTGTGCATGCCAGGCAAGCACTCTACCACTAGGCCAAACTCCCGGCCCACTTCTGACTTTTTCTGTGTATGCTATACAGAGGAATCAAACCCAGGGCTTCTTGTGTGCTAGGCAAGCACTTTGCCACTAGGCCACACTCTTGGCTTTGAATTTTCCCTTCTATGCTCTATCACTCCAACCACAGGTCCATTTCTGGCTTTTTTTTTTTTTTTTTTTTTTTGCAGGGGTGGGGGGAGGTTAATTGGAGAAAAGAGTTACACTTTCCTTCCTAGGCTGGCTTTGAACCATGATCCTCAGAACTCAGCCTCTTGAGTTCTACCATTACAGGTATGAGCCATCAGTGCCCAACTTTCCCTTTCTTTTTCCCCTTCCTGTTTTTCTCCTCTCCTTGTTGGTCTTGTGACTATTTCTGGAACCTTCTCTCTCTGTTGTTGGTGTCCTGTATTCTCAGTTCCTCATCTCCCCTTTTCCATTAGCTCCTCACTGAGGGTGCTGTAGCTCAGGCTGTCACCAGCAGAGAAACAAAGGGCAACTTCTTCACCATGTTTCTGGGTGGCTCTCTGTCCGTCACAATAGCTATCTACGTGGCTGGCAATGTCTCAGGTAAGGAGGGCAGGGTCTGGTCATTGAAAATGTACGATGTGCATGTGAATGGGACCTGGTGATAATGAAAAGTCACACCCTCTGGTGACTCATGGACATTATGTCCCTGAGCTTGTCTAGTACTCTGGACTGAGGTAGGCCTTTGGCCTCTCTATTCCTTCCCTGTCCAGTATCAGTCTATTTCCTTCATTACAATAAACATGAACTCACTTAGGCAGAAATTTATAACAGGTGTTAAGGTTACATGATATCCTTTTGTACCTCACACCTTGAAGCCTCTGGAGCTCCCTGGACTCTGTTCAGAACCTCCCCTGCTTTTACCTCAGATACACGCAGTTTCAGTAGGCCTGGCCAGAACCTTGAGATGCAGCATCCTCCAGGTCCAAATCTTGGCTTCATTGCAGGACTTTGCCAAGTCACTTAAACTTTTTGAGTCTTAATTCCTGCAGCATATGGAAGTAATACTGCCTCCCCACTCCCAAGGCTATGGTTTGAATTCAGGGTCTAGGCACTGTCCCTTAGCTTTTTCTCTCAAGGCTGACACTCTACCATTTAGGCCACAGCTCTGCTTCTGGCTTTTTGCTGGTTAACTGGAGATGAGTCTCACAGACTTGGGCTGTGAGTTTGGCCTAGTGGTAGAGTGTTTGCCTAGCATGTACAAAGACCCGTGTTCAATTCCTTGGTACCACATACATAGAAAAAGCTGGAAGTGATGCTATGGCTAGCCTTGAGAAATCCCAAGGACAGTGTTCAGGCCCTGAGTACAAGCCCCAGGACTGGCAAAAAAAAAAAAGCCTCACAGACTTTCTTGCCAGGCTGGCTTTAAAGCTTGATGCTCAGACCTCAGCCTTCTGAATAGCTAGGACTATAGGTATCCAGTAGTAATGCTGTTTTAAAATGCTGTAGGGTTGTATGTTGTATTGGTATTGTTTGGTGACAGTATTTGGCAGTGATATTTATAGATGCTGACTGGTTTTCTTTCCTTGATGCTTCAAGGAGCCCACCTGAATCCAGCCTTCTCCCTGGCCTTGTGCCTCGTGGGACGCTTCCCCTGGTCCAAGTTCCCAATTTACTGTGTTGTGCAGCTGCTGGCAGCTTTCTGTGCCTCAGGAGTCACCTATGTTCTCTACTATGGTAACAGAGGGTCTAGGGCTGGGGCCATCTATGTGTGGGCAGGGGTACCTGGGTATAGGTTTGGATGAGCAAAGATGGGAAACTTTAGGTGTTCTCTCCTGAAGATGCCCTACAGAATTATACAGGTGGGGATCTGACTGTGACTGGACCCACCGAGACAGCCTCCATCTTTGCCACCTACCCTGCACCCTATCTATCCCTGAACAATGGCTTCCTGGATCAGGTAGGTATGAGAAAAAGACTTGGAAAAGTCCTAACCTTTGCCTTTCCCTTTGGTACATTCTGGCCTACTGTGGAGGTTTGGTGTGAAAATTCAGAACTGGTTCTACACTGGCACTCCACCCCCAAACCAGCTGCCTATGTTAGATAGGACGTGTGATAATAAGGGGTGGTGGTGAGAAGTGTCTGGGTGAGGAAGGGCAGATGGAGGACTAGCTGGCAGCTAACAAGGACCCTTTTCTCATCTTCTATCTACTCTGAGGTTTTGGGCACTGGGATGCTGATTGTGGGGCTCTTAGCCATCCTGGACAGACGAAACAAGGGCGTGCCTGCTGGTCTGGAGCCTGTGGTGGTGGGGCTGCTGGTCCTGACCATTGGACTATCCATGGGTGTCAACTGTGGGTTTCCACTCAACCCTGCTCGGGATTTGGGTCCACGGCTCTTCACCTACTTGGCTGGATGGGGCCCTGAGGTCTTCAGGTGGGAGTCAGCCTTCTCTGGTTTGGTCCTGCACTTACTCCCTCTGATAAGGGCCATTTCACCAGCTCTCTTTTAGATAGTTCTCTCCACCTCTTAGGACAGTGTTCTCCAAACCTCACACTCTCCCTCCCCACCTTTTCACTGAAATAGTAAGATTTAAGGGTTGTGTTCTGAGCACATGAGTTTCTTCTTCTGGCAAAATCTGTACACTGAGATGATTCTTTATGGCCAGAGGACAGGGCAAGCTCTGCTGGGGTTCTCTCTGCTCCAACTGCTATGCATTGCTGTGAAAACATCTTGTCTGTCATTCCAGGGACTATTTGAAGGAGCTCCCAGTCCCTGGGAGGAGGGAAAGCTAAAACAGACAACTCTTGATGTCATCTCCTTTTTTTCTTTTTGGTGGGTCTGGGCCCGGGTCTGTCCCTGAGCTCTTCAGCTCAAGGTTACTGCCCTACCCCTGGACCTGGGCGTTGTCCCTGAGCTCTTCAGCTCAAGGCTATCACCCTACCCCTTGAGCCACAGCCCCATTTCCCCTTTTCTAGTGAGCAATTGGAGATAAGAGTCTCACAGTCTTTAGTGCCGAGGCTGGCTTTGAACCTTGATCTTCAGATGTCAGCCTCCTGAGTAGCTAGGATTACAGGTGTGAGCCACCTCTCACGGCCTTGATATCTCCTTTTTCTTCTTTCCTTACAGTGCTGGTAATGGCTGGTGGTGGGTGCCTGTAGTGGCTCCTCTGGTGGGGGTCACGCTTGGCACAGCCACGTACCAGCTGATGGTGGCTCTGCACCACCCTGAGGACTCAGAATCAGCTCCAGAAACGTCAGATTTGGAAACTCCTGCCTCAGCCAAGCCATTGGAGAGTAAACTGTGATTCTCACAGGCCCTGGCTTCACTCCAGGATGAGAAGGCAGCCACGCCAATGCTAGCTTACACACGCATTCCTTACCTTAATAATCTAGACCCAGAAAACAATCTCTGTTTGCACACTTCTTCCTAACCCGGGGAAGGACCACTGCTGGCACAGGTGGAGAAAGGGAGCTGCTGGCAGGATGGGATTGTTCCACCTTGACCCGCGGGACCTCTAGGGACGCAGGTGCTCAGAGCAGCCGCCAGGGGGCGCGCGCGCCGACCGTAGGCTTGCGAGGCCGTGGGAACTTGAGGGACGGAGGGAGGATGCTGGCCGCCGACTCCGAGGGCGGGAGGGGTGTCCCCGCCCAAGCTGGGCCCCCGAGGCCCGGCTCCCGCTCCGACGACCGGCCGGCCTCGGCCCTCGTAGGATCACTTCCCCTTGGACTCTGCCGCCCCCAGGTGGAAAAAAAAACCACCCCCCTCCCCCAAATCACCAAACCTGTCCCCACCCAGGGGGAGTGGAAGGAAGCAGAGAGGGGGGCGGCCGAGCGCCGCCCCTGCCGTCCCAGGAGGAGAAACTGAGGCAGCACAGCCACCCTGGGGCGGCGCCCCACTCGGGGTCGGAGCGGAGGGCCGCGGCCCGGCCGCGCAGGAGACGCCTCGCCCTCCCAGGAGATGCTCTGGGTGCGGAGAGGCCGGCCGGGCCCCCGCGCGTCCCCAGCCCCGCGTTCTCGCGCGCTCAGGGCTCCGGGCGGAAGCGCGGGGTGGGCCTCAGACCCCGACCCTCCCCCTGCCCCGCACAAAGATGGCGGCGCGCCCGCCCGCCGCCTCCCCAGAGCCCCTCCCGCCCCCCGCCTCCAGCCGCCGCCGCCGCCGTCACTTCCGCCCCGTGGTGGCCGAAACTGACACAAAGTAGCGGGCCGAGGCCCCCGGGGGGAGCGGGGCCGCAGCTGGGGGGGGCGGGAGCCCGCGGGGAGTCGAGCCCAGCGCCCCCCGCCCCAGCCCCCGGCATGGGCCGGACGGGGCGGCCGCGGCGGGCGCCGAGCGCCGAGCGCTGAGGTGAGGCGAGGCGGCGGGGGCCAGCGCGCTGGGGAGAGGCGGCCGCGGCGGGCCGAGGGGAGCGGGGCCGGGCGACTCCCCGCCGGATGGGAGGACGGGGTGCCGGCTGGGGCGCCCCACCCCGAGAGGTGTAAGGGTGAGGGGGATCCCCGGCCCCCGACTTGGGGTGCCCCGGAGAGCGGGGCTTTGTCTCGGGAAGGTGGTGGTAGCTTGGGGGGCGCAGAGCCGGGCAGGGTCCTGGCTGGGTCTCGTCCTGGGCGCCGGAAGGTGTCCTGGGGTGGCGTTGGGGGCCCGGGGCGCCCCGCCGGGCTTGCTCGGAGGGGAATCTCGGTGGAGCTGGGGCACTGCCTCCTTCCCAGGGCCGGCTAGTTTTATCCGAGATGGGGCTCTGTGGAGGGGGCTGGGGTGCGGTGGTGGGGCAGGGCGACGTGGCTGATGGGCCTGACCTGCTCAGAGAACCCAGGACGGAGCACCGGGTCCCGGCCGCCAGCTCTTCTCCCTGTCCCTGTTTTCACTCTCCCCAGGGTCTCTTAGGTAAAACAACTTTGCTGCTCAGTGTCCAGATGCCTGGCTCCCCCACGAACTCTTTCAATCTTTTGGATTGGCCCATGCTTCTTGGTACCTCTCCCCAGAGTGGGTCTAGCTAATGGATTTGCTGTATGCCCACCATGCATTTTCTCTTTCAATCTCTCCCTCCACACCCCACCCTCCCATGACTCATGCTCTAGACTGGGTGGAGACCCTGGCTGGGGCCCCTGGAGGAGGGCTTGGCATCTCTAAAATGTGCATGAGGTTTTTCCATACTGAGCCAGGCACCCTTGCCTGCCATAGCTGGGGAGCATCAGGGATGAAAAGGACTTATTACTCTGAGGACTTTAGGTCAGGGAAGGAGGCTGTGTTAGTGAATTGGTGTTGGTGACTGGGTCGTGGGCCCGGTCTCTGTAATTATATACCTTGAGCAGACAGGCAATTAGTATCTCTTGGGGCTAACAGGCTGGTGGGGTGAGCCCAGTAAGGCTGGAGAGAGGGGAACCAAGGAGGAGGTGGAGAAAGCCTTTCCACCCAAAGGAAGAAGAGGTGACCTACTGGCAGTTTCCTTTGGCCAGGCTGGGAAATAGGATACTCAGGCTTGCTTCCTAGGCCAGACTAATTAGCACTTCCCCTCCTTTTTATTTTTTTTTCTTTTTTAAAGAAAGAAGGGATATTGGGAAAGGAGGTAGAGAGAAGCAGAGCCCCCTTTGATGTGAGTGGTGTCTGATCCTATATCCAGTGCCATATTGACTTGCCTAGGCTTAATGTGGGAGAGAGAAGGGGTGCCTCCCAGGCAGAGTCAGGAAGACCCCTCTCTCCTGACTCACAAAGGGCGCCTGCCCAGATTGAGAGGAAGTGGTTTGGGGACTGCCTGTGCAGGAAGTGAAGGCCGGTACCATCTAATATGATGGGCTTCTCTGTGGAGGAGGTGATCATGGGAGCTCTAGGAAGGGGGAAGGGGAATTAGGAGCATTTTTAGACGGGTGGAGCCTGCCCACCCCATTTCCTGATGCCCTGCCAGGTGTTTCCTACATTATGTTTCCTCCACCCTGCCCGTGGGGTACTTCGCTTTCTAGTACATGCAGCAGCAGTCTTGGTCAGGAATAGCAGGAAGGCAGATGGGACAGTGGTTGTTTCTCCAATAGATACCTTGAGAGCTGTGTCCCTCTTGTCAATAGCAACTTTTTCTCTGCTGGACTTGATCTCTCTCTTTTTTTTTTGGTGGGGGGGTCAGTTGTGGGGCTTGAACTCTGGACCTGGGCCTTGTCCCTGAGCTCTTCAGCTCAAGGCTACCTACCCTACACCTTGAGCCACAGCACCTCTTCCACTTCCTGTTTTCTAGCGGTTAATTGGAGATATGAGTCTTACGGACTTTTTGTGCCCAGGCTGGCTTTGAACCTTGATCCTCAGATCTCAGCCTCCTGAATAGCTAGGATTACAGGTGTGACACACAGTGCCCGGCATCTTTTGAACTCTTAACTCCCCTCCCATGTTCTCTAAGGCAGGAGGGGAAAGAAAGCCCCTTTTCTTGGTAGGGTTCAGAGCCAGAGAAGAGAGTCTTCAGGAGGGAGTTGATGAGGAGATTGGAAGGGTTATCTACCCTTAGCCTTCTGACCACTGGCTTCTGTCGCCTTCTTGCAGGGTCTCCCATGGGATTGCTGGGACTTTGCTGGGTGAGATGGCACTGTGTGCAAAAAAGCGCCCCCCAGGTAAGAAGGGCCAGGACTGTGGGTCCTTGAGACTATGGAAAGTGGATGTCATTATGGGTTTGGGATTCAAGGGAAAAGGGGCAACAATAGGGGTCTGGTAAAAGTGTATGTACAAAACCCTTACACATCCTAGCTAGGAAACTGACTTTTTCCGCGGATTCCTTTAGTGGGTTTATCTTCAGAAATGGTGCTGCGCACCGGCGCCCCGCCGAGGCACACCTGTGATCTTGTTGGGGGCAGCCTTGCGTTTCTTAGCCCCTGCTCTCCCCTCATTTTCCCATCTTGGGACCTCCTAGTTTTCCTGCAGGTAGGGGTGGAGGTGGGAGATGAGAGTGGTTGTCCGGGACAACGCGGGCCATGAGCTCGCCCGCATAGGCCGGGGTGGGGAGCGGGAGAGGCGGGGCCCTAGTGCTGGCTTTCGCCTACGCGGCGCTGGCAGGCTGCTGCCCCTGCAGTGGGGGGAGCCGACGGAGGCGGAGCCCGGGGCGTGGGCACCGAGGCCTGGGCCACTCAGCGCACGCTGGCCCGGGAGGGGGGGGGCGCTCCGGAGCGTTGGCGGTGGCGCAGCTGAGCCGGGGACGAAGCGGTCCCGGCTCGCCGGGCGCTGTGAGGATGGCCTGGGCTGCGGGCAGTGCGCGCACTGGGTGTCCGGGGCACCCCTCCGAGCTGCCGCAGCTCTTGCACCTCCCCGGGGGGCCACCCTGTTGGCACTTCTGAAGCCAAGGACAGACAGTGCGCCTTCCCCAACTTAAACCGGGATCATGACGGTCCCCAAGGAGATGCCCGAGAAGTGGGCCCGGGCTGGGGCACCTCCGACTTGGAGCCGAAAGAAGCCCTCTTGGGGGACAGGTAATAGGAGGCAATGCCTGGTAGCTCTCCTGCACCGAGAATCTGCCCCCTTCTTCCCTGTAGTCCCCACATTCTCTTGTCCCCAGCCTCCCCCAATGTCCCCTCCCCCCTTTTCCAGACCCGAAGATCCTGCCTCTCTGCAGATGGAGTACCTACTTTTTTGTGTGTGCGTGTTCTGTAGTGATGTTGCTAAGTCTCAGCAGGAGGGGACCCCTCTGGGGGAAGCTTCTGGGAGTAGAGTGGCTCTGTTGTCTGGGGACTCCAGCTTAGAGTTTTGTTGCTGCAGTATGCTCTGCAGGCTCTGCTGGGATTTTAGGGGAAGAGGTTTGGAACCTCCCAGGCAGGTTTGAGGCTTTAGGTTTACTGCCTAACCAAGTTACTTGTTTTGTAGTCTGAAATCATATTGACCCCGGGAGATGAGATGGTAACTCTTCATGGGAACCTGCCATAGAATGGCAACTCTGCTTATTCTGAACTTGGTGCCTGCAGTCTGGAACCTGCAGAGGTTCAGGATAGGTAGAGCTAGCCAGGTGTTGCTAACCTAGTGATGATTAAGTGAGAGCATTTCAGTTGCTTCTCCTTCTCCCTTTCCCCCATGTCTGTACCAGTCTGCAAGTCCCATATCCCTGGCACCACCCCACCCCCACCTTCTACTTGAAGATAAGCTTTGCTGTAAGGTGATGTCATTGCTGGCCAGTCAGAAGCTGCTGCTGGCTACATGTGACAAGCAGAGACTCCTGTGGAGGGACTGCACGTGGGGCTGGGATGCTGCCGCAGAGCGGCTCCAGGGCACCATGACCCTGTCTTACCACTGACTCTACTCCTGCCCAGATTAGGGGGCATGCATTGGTTCCCAGGAGCAAGGGTGCTTTGTATCTTCAGCTACTATCCTGATAATGATGGATACATTGATAATAGTAGCAAAGGGTCTGGGAATTCCCATAACTGCTGTTGGCTACAGAGTGGTTGGAGAAGTCACTGAGTGTCCTGTGGAAGACCTTAACAGTTAGTAGTGGGGAAAAGAGAACATAGCCTTGTCAATGAATGTAACCTGCACAGTGGCATGTGTGTATGCTCGTGATCTCAGCACTCGAGGTTGAGGCAGGAGGCTAGCCGGGGCTATATGGTGAATTCCTGTCTTGTTAAAAAAAAAAAATGGAGAAAAGAACAAAGCATGTTTAGAGTTCTTTAGAGCCACCTGCACAGGCCATCAATGAGAGAAGGACTAGGGGGAAGAATTAATGACATCCAAGGTGACATCCAAGGTGTGGAGCTAATTCCAGGAAGCTGTATTCTGTGGAAAGAAGTAGGGGCCCTTAATGTAACTCATACAAAAGTTGGATAGTCCTAGCAAGGTGTGAATATTGGCTGGTTCTCTCCTCCTGACTACAGCATCATTTCTATTACAGAAGAAGAAAGGAGGGCACGGGCTAATGACCGAGAATATAATGAGAAATTCCAGTATGCGGTAAGTGACACTAGTGAACTGGTTTCCTCTTCCTGAATAGGAGAGGGGAAGCAGTACAGGAACTTCTGAGGCTGAGAGGGAAGGGTGTGTCTGGAGACAAAGGCAACTGCTATTGTGCTGATTTTCCAGGCCTTCCGCTGGTGAAGTGAAATGCCTCCATTTTCTCTCCTCCTCTGTCCCTGTTTCACACTTATGGTTGCTGGCTTTTGAGGCAAGGGTTTGGGAAGTAGAAAAATGGAGAGGGTAGCCTCGGTCTGGTTCTATTGTGGCTGATCACTTTTCTTCTGTGGCCACAGAGTAACTGCATCAAGACCTCCAAGTACAACATTGTCACCTTCCTGCCTGTCAACCTCTTTGAGCAGTTTCAGGAAGTTGCCAACACTTACTTCCTGTTCCTTCTCATTCTACAGGTGAGTGATCCATAGTGATCCTTTTGGGATTCATAAAGCCAAAAAAGAGGAAGGTTTCAGAGCAAAAGAAGACTGGCTGGAGCCTCTGAAGCATGTTTCTCTTTTCTCTTTTCAGTTGATCCCGCAGATCTCTTCCCTGTCCTGGTTCACCACCATTGTGCCTTTGGTTCTTGTCCTTACCATTACAGCTGTTAAAGATGCCACTGATGACTATGTAAGTTTTTATTCTCCTGCTGGTCCCCATTCACCCCCTTTCCTACCCTCTCCTGGGTCATAGGCCACCTTCGTGTAGCACAATTCCATGGAGACCTTGACCTTCCTTCTCTGATCCAGCTAGAAGTGTATCTGAGGTAGGAAGGAGGAGTCAAGGCAAGAGTTGTTGGTGAACAAATGTACAAGTATATGTAAGATTTACCCAGCATGCTCTGTGTTCCACTGATGCTCCATTCCTCTAAGAGCAAGAAAAGATACCTTACCTTTCTCATTCTTTTCCTTCAGTTCCGCCACAAGAGTGATAACCAGGTGAATAACCGTCAGTCTCAGGTGCTGATCAATGGAATGTGAGTACCAGTGGGAAATGAGGGCTCTAGGGAGGACGGAGACCTTCTGGGAACTTGTATAGCTACTGTCAGCCTCTTCACTGTCTTCTTATTGTCACAGACTCCAGCAAGAGCAGTGGATGAATGTCTGTGTTGGTGATATCATCAAGCTAGAAAATAACCAGTTTGTAGCGGTAAGGGACAAGGGCCTCTTGAGTCTGCTGGGTTTTTTCTTTTTTTGGTGGGTCATGGGGCTTGAACTCTGGGCTTGTGTGTTGTCCCTGAGCTCTTCAGCTCAAGGCTACTGCCCTACCCCTAATCCACAGCTCCACTTCCATTTTCTAGTGATTAATTGGAGGTAAGATTCTCGGGCTGGCTTTGATCCGTGATCCTCAGATCTCAGCCTCCTTCATAGCTAGGATTGTAGGCGTGAGCCACTGCGCCTGGCTTGCTGGGTTCTTTTGGGGTCTGAAATAATGAGTCCTTCCTGACTTCCTGTTGCCTCTTAAACACCTATACAAGGAGGTTTTCTTGGATGGAGAGTCTTATGTTATGTTAAAATTCCTGAGACCAACCTTCCATGTACTTGGAACTAAACAGTCTATGCTTACTGGAGGAATAGTCATTACAGAGTCCACTGAGGCTGGAGGTTTGGATATTTGTATTTCTCATTAGATTTTCTCTCTTAGGCGGATCTTCTCCTTCTTTCCAGTAGTGAGCCCCATGGGCTGTGTTACATAGAAACAGCAGAACTCGATGGGTAAGTGTCTGCCCTCTTTGCTTTCTGACAGTAAATGAAGTTTTTTGTTTTGTTTTGTTTTGTTTTTTAGAAAATTTAAGGGTAGGGGCCGGGAGTTTGGCCTAGTGGTTAAAGTGCTTGCCTAGCATGCATGAAAACCCGGGTTCGATTCCTTGGTACCACATACATAGAAAAAAGCTGGAAGTGGTGCTGAGGCTCAAGTGGTAGAGCTCTTGCCTTGAGAAAGTCCAAAGACAGTGCTCAGGTGCTGAGCTCAAGCCCAGGACTGGCAAAAAAGAAAAGGAAAATTTAAGGGTAAGAAAGGCTTTGGGTTCATGGGTTCATGGAAGTATTTGCTGGGTTAATAGTGGTGATCAGGTACCTCACCACCTCCCCAGATAGAATCTAGAGGACTGGCAAGGAGCCAGAACTCAGGAGATCTTTTCTTCCAGAGAGACCAACATGAAAGTACGCCAGGCAATTCCCATCACCTCAGAACTGGGAGATATCAGTAAGCTTGCCAAGTTTGATGGTGAGTAATCTTGGAGAAGCATGATTCAGGTAGAGGGAGGAGGTGGGTTGAGTTTTAGCATTCACATTGGACACTTGCCTTTTGACTTTTGATTGCTGTGATTATACAATTCTCTGCATTCTTTTGGGAGGGACATATTGGGAATGCCAGGGGGCTACCACTCACTTTTGAGCTGACAGTCATTCAACAGTCAGGAGCTTTGTGGCTGACAGCTCCCTGCTTGCTGGATATGTTGAGAGAAACTCAGCTTATTCTTTTTTGCTTGTTAGCAAAAAAGAATAATGATATGTTCTTTATAATAACACTATACAGAGTGTAGAAGAAAGATTAACAGTCCCCTCGGTGCTCTAATTCTACCCTCAGTATGTTAGCCACATTAAACAATTCACAGTATATTAAACAATTTACAGTATATTATTTTTCTTTTTTTTTTTTTTTTTTTTTTTGCCAGTCCTGGGCTTGAGCTCAGGGCCTGAGCACTGTCCTTGGATTTTCTCAAGGCTAGAGCTCTACCACTTGAGCCTCAGCACCACTTCCGGCTTTTTTCTATGTATGTGGTACCGAGGAATCAAACCCGGGTCTTCATGCATGCTAGGCAAGCACTTTAACCACTAGGCCAAACTCCCGGCCCCGATCTTTTCTTCTTTTTTTTTGGCCAGTCCTGGGGCTTGAACTCAGGGCCTGAGCACTGTCCTTGGCCTTCTCAAGGCTAGAACTCTACCACTTGAGCCACAATACCACTTCCAGCTTTTTCCTTTTTCTCTGTATGCAGTACTGAGCAATTGAATCCGGGTCTTAATGCATGCTAGGCAAGCACTCCACCACTAGGCCAAACTCCTGGACCCCAGCATATTCTTATGTCTGAACATAAGTAAATGTGACTCTGTTTGATCAGTGTCTCTCTAGCTTGTACCTCCCCCCGCACCCCTTTACCTATTAAATATGTCTTAAGTGCTGGGTGCAGTGGCTCTTACCTGTAATCCTAGCTACTCAGGAGGCTGAGATCTGAGGTTCACCATTCAAAGCCAGTTTGTGCACTAAAGTCTATGAGACTCTTATCTCCAAGTAATCACCAGAAAATGGTAGCTCAAGGGGTAGGATGGTAGCCTTGAACTGAAGAGCTCAGGGACAGCACCTAGGCCCAGAGTACAAGTCGCATGACCGACCAAAAAAAAAAAGTGTTCTTTTTTTTTTTCTGGTGCCAGTCCTGGAGCTTGATCTATGGGCTTGGAGGCACTGTATCTGAGCTTTTGTGCTCAAGGGTAGTGAGTGCTCTAACATTTGAGCCACAGCTCCCCTTCTCCACTTCTGGCTTTTTTTTTCTTTCTTGGCTAGTCCTAGAACTTGAACTCAGGGCCTGGGCAATGTCCTTTAGCTTTTTCAAATCTAGATCTCTATCACTTAAGCCACAGCACCACTTCTGGCTTTTTCTATGTATGTGTTACCGAGGAATTGAACTGGGTCTTTGTGCATGCTAGGCAAGTACTATACTACTAGCCCAAACTCCTGGCCCCACTTTTAGCTTTTTTTTTTCTCCAGTCCTGGGGCTTGTACTCAGGGCATGAGTAATGTCCTTGGGCTTTCTCAGAGCTACTGCTTTACCACTTGAGCCACAGCACCACTTCCAGCTTTTCTATAAGTATGTAGTACCAAGGAATTGAACCTGGGTCTTCATACATGCTAGGCAAGCACTCTACCACTAGGCAAAACCCCCAGCCCACACTTTTGGCTTTTTTTTTTTTTTTCAGAGCTGAGGACCAAACCAGGGCCTTGCACTTGCCAGGCAAGGGCTCCTTCCTCTGAGCTAAGTCCCAAACCCCACACTTTTGGCTTTTTGATGGTTAGTTGAAGATAGGAATCTCAGTGACTTTCTTCCCTGGGCTGGCTTTGAAATATGATTTTCATATCTCAGCTTCTTGAGTAGCTAAGATGATAAGTGTGAGCCATCTGGTCTGGGTTTTTTTTTTGTTTGTTTTTTGTTTTTTTTTTTGCCAGTCCTGGGGCTTGAACTCAGGGCTTGGGCACTGTCCTTGGACACTTACTTTGCGCAAGAGTAGCTCTCTGTCACTTGAGCCATAGCACCACTTCTGGCTTTTTCTGAGTATGTGGTGCTGAGGAATCAAACCCATGGCTTTGTGCATGCTGGGGGAGTACTCTGCCACTAGGCTACGCTCCTTGCCCCTGTTTAGTTTTTTGATATAAGATCTGTTTGTGTAGCCCATCCTGGCCTCAAAACCCATTATTCTCATACCTTAGCCTCTGAGTGCTGAGATTAGAGCTATGTACCTGTATACTTAGCCTACTGTTTTATCTTTTAACTGAACAGTTATCCTGCTTCCTATACACTGCTTCCACAGTGTATAGATGTGCTCATAGTCCTTATTTCCCGCCCCCCTCAGCTGCTGCTTCTGTTTTATTATCTTATGTCAGTCAACTGTTGAGCTGAAGATTAGATTTTGAGACCTTAAGCAGTGGTACTCCATTTCCCATTCAGGTGAAGTAATCTGTGAACCACCCAACAACAAGCTAGACAAATTCAGTGGAACCCTCTACTGGAAAGACAACAAATTTCCCCTGAGTAACCAGAACATGCTCCTGCGGGGTTGTGTGTTGCGAAACACCGAGTGGTGCTTCGGACTAGTCATCTTTGCAGGTGAGCTTCTGAGCATCCAGTGAAAGAAGAGTAATAGACATGTGGGGAGTTAAGAGTTCAAAAGATGCTGGGCACAGTGGCTCACTCCTGTAATCCTAACTACACAGGAGGCTGAGATCTGAGGATCATGGTTCAAAGCCAGCTAGGGCACATAAGACTGTGAGACTCTTTATCTCCAATTAATCACTAGAAAAGGAAGTGGGGCTGTGACTCTAGGGGTAGGGCGGTAGCTTTGAGCTGAAGAGCTCAGGGATGGTGCCTAGGCCCAGAGTTCAAGCCCCATGACCCACCAAAAAAAAAAAACAGTATGGGGCAAAGTTGGTTGGGCTGGTAGGCAAGGTCAGGTGAAAAATCTTCAGCCTGGAATGCAGCCTCTTGTCCACTGACTGTTTTCATTCTACACTGGGATGAGAGCAGAAGACAACAGGCAGATTTGCTATTTGACTTCCCAATCTTTTCTAGGTCCTGACACCAAGCTGATGCAGAACAGTGGCAGGACAAAGTTCAAGAGGACAAGTATTGATCGCCTGATGAATACACTGGTGCTCTGGGTAAGTTTCCCGTGTCTTTTTCCTTGGCCCTTCCCTGAGTGATTCCCTTTGCTTGCATTGCTCTCTCCTGCTCAATAATGAGGCTTCAGGTTTGTCTTTTAAACTACTGGTTATTCAAGGAAGCTTCTCAAAGGCCGCATTTATTTCAGGCTCCTTATAGACTTGGAAGATGTTATTTAAACACACATACAGACACACACCTACCTTATGAATGTGCATAAAATCAACAACTCAAAGAAAGCTGAAACAAATCATCCTTTCTCCTGGTTCCTGTTAAGATGATGACTTAGTACATCACATGACCTTCTGTTTGCCTTTGCCAGGGACAAGGAGGCCTTCATAGAGATGGAAAGGGAATTCAAAGAAAAATTTCCATTTGGAAGATAGTTAGCAGGGTCTTTCCCCCCAACTTCCAAGGATGAAGGTTCCCAAAGGAGAAGTTTCAGTTTACAGTTTGGCAGTTCCTGAATCCTTCTCTTGTTTGGCTAGAAATTGGAGCTCCTTGTTAGACTTTCCCTCCCATTTCTGCTCCCCTTCTGCCTACTGTTTGCCCCTCTACATGCCAGCTTACTAAGGCTGGGGCCAGCTACTGCTGAGACAGTTTCCGCTTTGGCTTTAAAGAATTCTCAGAAACGTAGCTTGAGGGAGCAATAGCAGTTAGGTCTGTCTTGTAAGGGCTCGTCCTGCCCCCTGGTGGTCATTGGGTATCCTGCTGGCTCCTGATTTATTTGAAGTTCAACAGCAAAGGCAACTTCATTCATTTGTTTTAATTTTATTGTTTTTTTTGTTGGACATGGGGCTTGACCTTGTTTTTTGTTTTTGTTTTTTGACAGTCCTGGGCTTGGGCTCAGGGCCTGAACACTGTCCTTGGGCTTTCTCAAGGCTCGAGCTCTACCACTTGAGCCTCAGCACCACTTTTGGCTTTTTTCTATGTATGTGGTACTGAGGAATCCAACCTGGGTCTTCATGCATGCATGCTAGGCAAGCACTCTACAAACTCCCAGCCCATGGGGCTTGACCTTGGAGCCTGGGTGCTGTTTCTGAGGTCTTTTTTTTTTGGCAGTCCTGGACTTGAGCTCAGGGCCTGAGCACTGTCCTTGGACTTTCCTAAGGCTAGAACTCTACTACTTGAGCCTCAGCACCGTTTCTGACTTTTTTTTTTTTTTCTATGTATGTGGTACTGAGGAATCGAACCGGTCTTCATGCAAGCTAGGCAAGCACTCTACCACTAGGCCAAACTCCCAGCCCTCTGAGCTCTTTTTGCTCGAGACTATCACTCTATTATTTCGAGCCACAGCGCCACTTCTCATTTTCATTTTCTCTCTCTCTCTCTCTCTCTCTCTCTCTCTCTCTCTCTCTCTCTCTCTCTCTCTCTCTCTCTCTCTCTCTCTCTCTCTGCTGTTCTGGGACTTGAACTCAGGGTCTAGACACTATCCCTGAGCTTCTTTTGCTCAAGGCTAGCACTATATCACTTGAGCCACAGTGCTACTTCATGCTTTTTCGTGTATGTGGTACTGAGGAATCGAACCTAGAACTTCATGCAAGCACTCTACCACTAGGCCACATTCCCAGCCCTCTGATGGTTAATTGGAGGGAAGAGTGTTACAGACTTCCCTGCCTAGGATGGCTTTGATCTTTAGATCTTAGCCTCCTTTGTGGCTAGGATTACAGGCATGAGCCACTGGTGCCCAGTTTAAAAGCAACTTTAGGGGGCCGGGAGTTTGGCCTAGTGGTTAAAGTGCTTGCCTAGCATGCACGAAGACCCAGGTTCGATTCCTCGGTACCACATACATAGAAAAAAGCCGGAAGTGGTGCTGAGGCTCAAGTGGTAGAGCTCTAGCCTTGAGAAAGTCCAAGGACAGTGCTCAGGCCCTGAGCTCAAGCCCAGGACTGGCAAAAAAAAAAAAAAAAAAAAAAGCAACTTTAGAATAGATGTCTGAACCTAGACAGTGGTCTCAGTTGTTTTCTTTTTCTTTGTTTTGCAGTAGAGTCTTGCTATGCTATGTCCATAGGCATTTGAGCTGGCCTATAACTTGAGCTCTGCCTGTCTCAGCCTCCTAAATTCTGAGATTACAGGCAAGTGCCACCACACCTGGCCCCCCCCCCCTTTTTTTTTTCTTGACTAACCAAGAAATTTGTATTTATAGCAAATTTCTAGGCAAACAAATATAGTAAGTTTCCCTGGTTAAAAAAAATGACAATCTGGGGGCCAGGAGTTTGGCCTAGTGGTAGAGTGCTTGCCTAGCATGCATGAAGACCTGGGTTCGATTCCTTGGTACCACATACATAGCAAAAAGCCAGAAGTGGTGCTGTGGCTCAAGTGGTAGAGCCCTAGCCTTGAGAAAATCTAGGGACAGTGCTCAGGCCCTAAGCCCAAGCCCAGGATTGGCAAAAAAAAAAGACAATCTGGCCAGGTGCCAGTGGCTCATGTCTGTAATACTCAGTAGGCTGAGATCTGAGGATCATGGTTTAAAGCCATCCTGAAAGAAGTCCCTGTGAGATGCTTACCCCCCAATTAAGTACTTAAAAAACAGAAGTAGAACCATGGCTCAAAGTGATGGAGGACTAATCTGGAACAAAAGAGCTTAAGAGACAGTGCCTATGTCTTGAGTTCAAGCCCCACAACTGACAAAAAGGCAAGCTGAATAAAGACATTCCAGTATGATGGCCTATTTTTGTTGGCTTCTAGATGCTTTGTCTATGTAAAAGCACAAGGTTTTCTGATATGTGGAAAGTAATCCCTCTCTTACCATCTTTGAAGACTGTTGAGGGTTCTAGGTTGAAAGACAGCTCTTTCAAATTCCCCATTCTACAGATGAGAAAATTAGTGAGAGTCATTGGCACATGAAGAGAAGCTGTCACCAGTTCTGATCACTTCCTAATAGAGCAAACTGCCAAGTTCATGGATGCCTGAGCTTTTAAAGATTTCTGATCCCAGTAGTACTTGCCTTCGGTGACGAGCTTGGTTTTGAAGGCTTCCTTAGCCTCTGCCTAGCTCTGCTTGTTCTTCTTCCTCAGATTTTTGGATTCCTGGTCTGTATGGGGGTGATCCTGGCCATTGGCAATGCCATTTGGGAACACGAGGTTGGGACGCGCTTCCAGGTCTACCTGCCCTGGGATGAGGCGGTGGACAGTGCCTTTTTTTCTGGCTTCCTCTCCTTCTGGTCCTATATCATCATCCTCAACACCGTCGTGCCCATTTCACTGTATGTCAGGTATGTGCTTTTTCTGTCTGGGAGTCTTCTTAGCAGATGTTTCTGTAAAGGTGAAATCCTTGAGAGGGAATGTGTAGTCTTCTTGTTATACTGTGAACTTTCTGTTTTTTTGTTTTTGTTTTTGTTTTGCTACAGTGGACTGGTACTTTGGGCCTGTATTAGAGCAAAAACCATATTGATTTACTCATCACATTTTTTTTTTTTTGCCAGTCCTGGGGCTTGAACTCAGGGTTGAGCGCTGTCCTTGGGCTTTCCTCAAGTCTAGTGCTCTACCACTGGAGCCACAGCACCACTTCCGGCTCTTTTCTGAGTATGTGGTACCGAGGAATCAAACCCAGGGCTTCATGTATGCCCTAGGCAGGCACTCTACCACTAGGCCATGCTCCTGGCCCCACTCAGCACATTTATTACATGCTTGTTCTGTGCAAAGTATTGTAGTAGGTCCTCTGGAATATAAAAGATGAATTAGGAATGGTTCTCCTTCCTATTAGGAGCGTAAGTCTAATAGAGGAAGAAAAATCTAAGCACATTATAAAGCAAAATGGGTCTGGATGGGGGGGCGAAGGGAAGGAAAGAGAGAGAAAGAAGAGAAAGAGGGAAAGAAAACAAAATGGGAACAAATACTTTAGAACTGGTTCTACCAGCTGGGTGTCTTAGTCCTGTCAGTTGAGATCTGAGAATCATGGTTTAGAGTCAGTCTGGGCAGACAAATCTTTTTTTTGTCTTTGTCAGCTATTTATTTGATAAGAAAATAATACCCATAAAATATAAACAGCTCAAAAATTAATAAATGATTAGATCAGATTAAAAATAGAACACATGAGTAGATTGTTGTCAGAAGTACAGAAGGTCAATAATTTGCAAATAAATATTCACCATCTCTAGCATTAAAGCCAAGGTACACCAAATCTTCACTGTAATTTCATTTCACCACAGTGGCCATGGCTATCACTGAGGGGAAAAGAGGAGGAAATGAAGGGGAGGGAAGAGCAGGGGAGAGAAGGAAAAGAAGGGAGGAAGAAAGAAGGAAGAGAGGGAGGGAGGGAGGAGGGAAGGATGGAAAAAAAGAAAAATATTGGCTATAAAGTTTAGGAAAACTAAAAAAAACTTATGCAGTGTTGGTGAGAATGTAAAATTAGTATAAGCACTGAGGAAATGAGTATTGAGGAAAAAATTAAGAATAGATCTATTTTTTGGGGGAGGGGTGGGTCATAGGGCTTGAACTTGGCCTGGGTGCTGTCCCTGAGATCTTCAGTTCAAGGCTATCTGGGCAGACAAATCTTAATGACTCTCTAACGAGGAGAAAAAAAAAAAAACTACACTGGCCAGCTCCTAGTGCCTCCCACCTGTAATCCTAGCTACTCCTAGGCTGAGATCTGAGAATCCATATTCAAAGCCTGCCTGGGGGGAAAAAGTCCATATGATTCCAACAAAAAGTCAGAAGTGAAGCTGTGGCTCAAGTCAGTAGATCTCCAGACGCATGCACGCACGCACGCACGCACGCACGCACGCATGCATGTGTGTGTGCGCGCGCGAAAGGCTAATGGCAATTTTAGGAAGTGTTGACTGGCAGTGGTGCATGTGCCAACAGGATATCTAGTGTGTTTGAAGTATAGACAGTGGTAACAATAAAGACATCTAGTTAGTTAGGATGAAGGGACAGGGAGGAGGAAAGTAAGGAAGGAAGAACGTAGAAGAAACTTTCATACATAGTGCCTTGCATGTGAGATAAAAGCTTGTGAAGCCAGGCGCCATGGCTCACGCCTGTAATCCTAGCTACTCAGGAGGCTGAGATCTGAGGATCAAGGTTTAAAGCCAACCTGGGCACTAAAGAATTTGAGACTCTTATCTCCAGTCAACCACTAGAAAACCAGAAGTGGTGCTGTGGCTCAAGGGTAGGATAGTAACTTTGAGCTGAAGAGCTCAGGGACAATGCCTAGGCCCAGAGTTCAAGTCCCACAATCGACCCCCTCACCAAAAAAAAAAAAAAAAAATAAGCCTGTGACTTTAAAAAATTATTATTATTTTGCCAGTCTTGGGACTTGAACTCGGGGCTTGGGCACTGTCCTTGGACACTTTTTTGCTCAAGGCTAGTGCTCTACCACTTGATCCACTGTGCTACTTCTGCCTTTTTCTATGTATGTGGTACTGAGGAATCAAATCCAGCGCTTCATGCATTCTAGGCAAGCACTCTACCATTAGGCTATGCTTGAATTCAAGCCTCACTATTCTTCCCTTAGCTTTTTTTTTTTTTTTTTTCTCCAGTCCTGGGGCTTGAAATCAGGGCCTGAGCACTGTCGTTAGGCTTTTTCCTCAAGGCTAGCATTCTGCCACTTGAGCCATATCACCATTTCTGGCTTTTTCTATGTATGTGGTACTGAGGAATCAAACCCAGGGCTTCATGCATGCTAGGCAAGCACTCTACCACTAGGCCAAACTCCCAGCCCTCCTTAGCCTTTTCACTCAAGGTTGGAACCCTTTCATTTGAGACATACTTCTACTTCTGGCTTTTTAGTAATTAATTGGAGATAAGAGTTTCATGGATTTTCTTACCCAGGCTGGCTTTGGACGTTAGAGCTCAGCTTCTTGGGAAGTTAGGATTGCAGGCAAGAACCACCCACACCTTGTTTCAACGTTTATTTTGCTTTAGTTGTTTTTCATGGGTCTTACATTATTTTGCTCATAGCCATCCTGGACCTTGATCATCTTCAGCTTTTTTTTTTTTTTGCCAGTCCTGGGGCTTGAATTCAGGGCCTGGGCACTGTCCTTGGACACTTTATGTTCCAGGCTAGTGTTCTGTCACTTGAGCCACAGCACCACTTCTGGCTTTTTCTGTGTATGTGCTTCTGAGGAATCGAACCCAAGTCTTTGTGCATGGTAGGCAAGCACTCTACCACTAGGCCAAACTCCCGGTCCTCCTTGATCTTCTTTACCTGTGATGTCCCTTGTAGCTAGGGTAGCAGATGCAAACTACCATACCTACCTTGTTAGCTGAGATAGTATCTTGATAACTTGTTCAAGCTGAATTCAGCTCATGATCTTTACCTCCTGTGTAGTCAGAATTATAGGTGTACTACAGCACACCTGCTCAACCTATAATGTTCTTCAAGAAGTGCTTTATGAATATATGAAGAAAAAACAATCACAGACATTGGGAGGTAGCAGTATTTGTAATTGGTTCAACATTATTTACATTTTTCTTGCTTACAGCTATTTTTCCCAGTTTAGGGCTTTGCTGTCCTTGTTTTGTATCTAAGTTCCTAAGTTCACTGGAAGTCTTTGGTAGCAGCCTAAGAAAGTTATCTTTGAGCCTCATCAGGTTACAGTGTGTGTGCGTGTACGTGTGCGTGTGTGTGTGTGTGTGTGTGTGTGTGTGTGTGTGTGTGTAGGAGGTTGAGAGAAGGGTTGATAAGTTGCATAGGGAAATGCCATGATGACTTTTCCAGTTGTGGTGTGTTTTGCCTCATTGTAGGATTCTGGCAAGAGCCTCAGCCCCATCAGAAGCAGGTTAGCAGATAAGGCCAATTGCTTGACTGTTCTGGACCAAATTACAGAGCCCTTACTGGGAACACTAACGTCCATATCTAAAAGGGATGATTAGCAAAGAAGCAAAGAAAGCACCATTTCCTTGCCTTTCTCCTTTTTGGAGTCAGCACCACCACTTTGCTGTAGTCAGGGTTATGAAGTCCCAGCACAGAGAGGAAGGAGTGTGCTCAGCCTGAGTTGGCATTAGGAGAGGGGATGCCAGGCATTTTTTTTTGGGGGTGGGTGGGTGGGTCATGGGGCTTGAACTCTGGCCTGGGCATTGTCCCTGAGCTCTATAGCTCAAGGCTGCTGCCCTACCCTTGAGTCAAGCCCCACTTCCCATTTTCTAGAGATTAATTGGAGATAAGAGTCTCAGGTCCTTTTTATTCCCGGGCTGGCTTTAAACCTTGATCCTCATATCTCAGCCTCCTGAGTAGCCAGGATTATAGGCGGGAGCCACAGCATCCGGCCTTCTTGATTTTATCCCACAGCATGTCCCTTTTGAGGTGGCATCTGTGTGGTTGCAGTGCACACAGCACCCTTACTATTTCTCTCTCTCTCTCTGTCTTTTTCTTTTTCCCCTCTCACTTTGTACTTTCTCTTGTTTTTCTCTGCATGGTTTCTGTATTTAGTCCTGAGGTAAGAGCTGGTTGAGTGCCTTGTCTACAGTTCCTTTTCTCCTCTGCCTGTGTTGTCTGTCCCGCCTGCCCAGGCCCTGTGCACCTTTTTGCCTGGAGAGTATTAGGTGGGTTGGGTTGGGAGTTCATTTGCTCGCTGTCCACAGCGCTGCACCTGCAGGCTCTCCTTGCTTGTACCCACCCAGGTTCCTGTGCCCAGGTGTCTTCTCCATTTTTGTTTCTCCCCAGGTGGAGGGCCTGCAGTCAAGGTCCATGTGGGTGGGGCCTATCCTCCCCTCATATCCTAAGCCTCCCCTCCTGTCCCGTGTAGTGTGGAAGTCATCCGGCTGGGCCACAGCTACTTCATCAACTGGGACAAGAAAATGTTCTGCATGAAGAAGCGGACACCCGCAGAGGCCCGTACCACCACGCTCAATGAGGAGCTGGGCCAGGTGGAGTACATCTTCTCCGACAAAACAGGCACCCTCACCCAGAACATCATGGTCTTCAACAAATGCTCCATCAATGGCCGCAGCTACGGTACAGCAGTGTCACAGGGGGCTGGGGCTCCCATCTGTCTACTGGAAGGACAGTTGTCTTGACTTTTTTTTTCTTTTCCTGGTGTCAATACTGGGGCTTGAACTTCAGGGCTATGGGCACTGTGCCTATCTTTTTTTTTTTTTTGGCTAGCCTCCTTGGCTTCTCAAGGCTAGAGCTCTACCACTTGAGACACAGCATCACTTCCTGCCTTTTCTATGTATGTGGTACCAAGGAATTGAACCTTAGTGTATGCTAGGCAAGCACTCTACTATTAGACCAAACTCCCGGCCCAGTGTGCCCATCATTTTTTTAGCTCTAGGCTACCACTCTACCACTTGAGCCATAGCTCCATTTGTGGCTTTTGGTGGTTAATTGGAGGTAAGAGTCTCAAGGACTTTCCTGCCTGGTCTGGCTTTGAACCTATATTCTCATATCTCAGCCTCATAAGTAGTTAGGAGTATAGGTGTGAGCCACCATTGCCCACCTTTTTTTTGCTCCTGCCTTTGAAGAAAGGCTTTTACTATGTAGCCCAGGTTAGCCACGAATTAACAATCTTGCCTCAGCTACCCAAATGCTGGCATTGTAGGTGTGTACCACTATGCCCAGCTTGACATTGGGTATTATTTCTTTCCTACTTAGGTCTGAGGGACCTTGAAGGGGTCTTGAGTATCCTGGGCCTGAAAGCTGTCCTCACTTTGTCCTCCCCTCATCCTCCCTCATGCCCTTGCCCTGGTCTCAGCTCCAGCACCAAGGGCACTCCTTGGCTCTTTGAAGTGAACCCCAAGACACTGGCCTCGGGCATCCTTGGCTGCCCCATGGAGTGCCAGACTCTCCTCTTGTTGCTGCTCGGGGTCTTTGTGAGTCTCTGGAATGTGCCCATGGTCTTGCCAGTGTGGCCCTGCTGCAGTGGCCTGTGGCTGAGCTGTAGGGGTAGCTCGGGGCACAGCGTGTGTGGGCTGGCTTTTGTGCAGGTGTGAGCCCCTCTCTTAACTGCTTTCTGCACTAACCTGGACGGCATGGCCATGACATGAGGCTATGTTGACAGCTAGGCCCAGAGGAAGGCTGAGAGCTCTGACAGGGAGGTAAAGGATT
This sequence comes from Megascapheus bottae, assembly GCF_031878675.1. Taxonomy (NCBI): domain Eukaryota; kingdom Metazoa; phylum Chordata; class Mammalia; order Rodentia; family Geomyidae; genus Megascapheus; species Megascapheus bottae. Next base: position 39,279,369 of record NC_143518.1, on the reverse strand, counting down.
GGAGTTGCCCTGAGGGAGAGCTGCTGAGAGGGGGTGGGGTGGCAGTAGGGAGCAGTGGCGCCCTGACTTTTTGGTGGCTAGAGACTTGGGTTCTGGGATCTAGGGGCTGGCAGTGTGAGTGTAGGTGATGTCCAGTTGACAGGCCTCGGGGTTCTAAATGCCTGTAAGGTGTGTGTGTTGGAGGCTTTCCTCACATTCTGGAGTTATCTGACTCTGATGTTGCTTCTCCTTCTGTCTTGACTGTGTGTAGGTGACGTGTTTGATGTCTTGGGACACAAAGCTGAATTGGGAACGGTAAGATCTAGTGTTCTTAATTACTCCATGTGCCAGTCAAACATAGGGTGCCTGACCAGTAACAGTTGATGTTAGAGTTCCTACCTGGGCAGGAAATGGCAGCTGCTTGTTAGAAAGATGGATACTTGGGGCCGGGAGTTTGGCCTAGTGGTAGAGTGCTTGCCTAGCATGTACGAAGACCCGGGTTTAATTCCTTGGTACCCCACATACATAGCAAAAAGCCGGAACTGGTGCTGAGGCTCAAGTGGTAGAGTGCTAGCCTTGAGAAAGTCCAAGGACAGTGCTCAAGCCCTGAGCCTAAGCCCAGGACTGGAAAAAAAAGAAAAAAGAAAGATGGATACTTTAAGGATAAACAAAAGTGGGAAGTTTTGCAAGTTGCCAGTGGCTCTATGCCTGTAATTCTAGCTACAAAACAGGCTGAGATCTGAGGGTTGCAGTTTGAAGCCAACCTGGGCAGAAAGTTCTATGAAACTCTTACCTCCAATTAACCACCAAAGAGTAGGAAATGGAGGTGTGGCTTAAGTGGTAGAGTGCTAGCCTCGACTGACAAAGTTAAGGGACAGCATCCAGGCTCTGAGTTCAAGTCTTAAGATCAGCACTAAAAAAAAAAAAAAAAAAAAGAACTAGGAAGTTTTTTGTTGTTGTTGATGGTCATGGAGCTTAGACTCTGGGCCTGGGTGCTATCACTGAGCTCTTTAGCCACAGTGCTACTTCTGGTTTTCTGGCTGGCTTTGAGCTGGCTTTGAATCTCAATCCTCAGATCTCAGCCTCTGGAGTAGCTAAGATTATAGGCGTGAGCCACCTCACCCAGCAGAACTAGAAAGTTTTGTTGGGCTACCATGGTATTTTTTGCTGAGCATGGTAGCACATATTTGTAATCCTAGTACTTCTGAGACAGGCTAGCCTGGGCTATATAGCCATTTTCAGACTTACCTGAATTACATAACAATACCCTGTCTTCAAAAGAAAAATAAAAGAATATGATATTTTGAGGCTCACAGTTGTCAGAATCTTGGACAGGGATAGCTTCCACTGAGTGGAAGGAGGGACGGGATAACCCCTTTCCTAGGATATAGCCTGACAGCCTAACTTTTTCTTCTTACCCATTCCAGAGGCCTGAACCCGTTGACTTCTCTTTTAATCCTCTGGCTGACAAGAAGTTCTTATTTTGGGACCCAAATCTCTTGGAGGCTGTCAAGATGGGCGATCCACACACACATGAGTTCTTCCGCCTTCTTTCCCTTTGTCATACTGTCATGTCAGAAGAAAAGAACGAAGGTGAGCTGAGGAGCTAGTTTGCGCTCTGTCTCAGCCTAATTTGTGCTCTTGAGTCTGCTTAGCCGGACTTCCTGGGTGAAATGTGTGGCCACTCACACCACACGTGATCTTCCCCCCAGGAGAGCTGTATTACAAGGCCCAGTCCCCCGATGAGGGGGCCCTGGTCACTGCAGCCAGGAACTTTGGCTTTGTGTTTCGCTCTCGTACCCCCAAAACCATCACGGTCCATGAGATGGGCACAGCCATCACCTACCAGCTCCTGGCCATCCTGGACTTCAACAATATCCGCAAGCGCATGTCAGTCATAGGTGAGGCCAAGGTGGTGAGCGGAGGGGGGGGTGGGGATGCATAGGCCTGCAGGGTGAGCTATCCGAAAGCTCTTGTTGATGGGTTTCATTTTGGAATCTTCCTGCCTGAATAGTTCTGCACTTTTCTTCCCCTGTCCCATTCATAGTGCGGAATCCAGAGGGGAAGATCCGTCTCTACTGCAAAGGTGCCGACACTATCCTACTTGACCGACTCCATCACTCCACCCAGGCGCTACTCACCAGCACAACTGACCACCTTAATGTAGGTGTGGGGAAAGGAGGGCTGGCCTAGTGCTGTTGTGGCTTATAGTAGTGGGAATAAAGATAAGCTTTACTTAGTGTTTATGTGCATGTGCCAGTACCAGTCCTAGGACTTGAACTTGAACTTAGAGCCTGGGTGCTGGCCATGGGCCTTTTTTTTTTCTAATTTTATTTTTCTTTTATTTTTTATTCTTGGGATAATATATAGAGAGATTACAGTTACATTCGCCAGGTAGTAGGTGTATTACTTTTCACACATTGATACCCTTTCTCATGTTTTTGTCCCCTTATCCCTCCCCTTACCCCCTCCCAGTCATCTTGTTTTCCCTCCTTCCCTTTCCTATTTCAAATAAACAACTAACCTTGTAAACAATATACCAGGTAACAGAGTCTGATAAAGAAACAATATGAGATTAACCAAAGGGGCAAAAAAAGAGAAGAGAAATAACAGTACATTAAGAACAACAGTCACACAAGATAAAGCTCTTGTTTCCGTGTTCTAGAGATCCTTTCATTTAGTCTCATCCTAGATGACCTTATATACCTAGGTTTTTTTTGTTTGTTTGTTTTTTGCCAGTCCTGGGCTTGAGCTCAGGGCCTGAGCACTGTCCTTGGACTTTCTCAAGGCTAGAGCTCTACCACTTGAGCCTCAGCACCACTTCCAGCTTTTTCCTATGTATGTGGTACCGAGGAATCGAACCTGGGTCTTCATGCATGCTAGGCAAGCACTCTACCACTAGGCCAAACTCCTGGCCCCTATACCTAGGTTTTGAGCTATTGTAATCCTCTGCTAGGAAAGTCCTAGATGTGTAGTAATTATTATAAATGAGGGAAACCATTGAGCCTATGTTCCTTTGGGTCTGGCTTACTTCACTTAATATGATTTTTTCCAAGTCTTTCTATTTCCTTACAAATGAGGCAATGTCATTCTTTCTGATGGCTGCATAGAATTCCATTGTGTATAAGTACCACATCTTCTTGATCTACTGAGGGGTATCTGAGTTGGTTGGTTCCATATTTTTTTCTGTGGTAAATAGTGCTGCAATTAACATTGTTGTGCTAGTGGCATGAACCTCTTTTTTTTTTGTCAGTTCTGGGGACTAAACTCCGGTCCTGAGCACTGTCCTTGGGATTTCTCAAGGCTAGAGCTCTACCACTTGAGCCATAGCACCATTTCCAGCTTTTTCTATATATGTGGTACTGAGGAATCAAACTCCAGTCTTTGTGCATGCTAGGCCAGCACTTTACCACTAGGCTAAACTCTTAGCCCCATGAATGAGCCTTTTTTTTTGCTCAAGGTTGGTGCTCTGCTATTGGGGCCACTGCTCTATTTCTGGCTTTTTAGTGGTTGATTGGAGATAAAGTCTCACAGACTTCCTGCCTAGGCTGGCTTCTGTGATCCTTAGATCTCAGCCTCCTGAGTATCCCAGATTACAAGCATGAGCCACTGATATCCTGCTTTTTTTTTTTTTAAAGCAACTTAAAAGTTTTTTTTCATTTATTTTTTACTGTAATTAATAGAAGGGTTACATTATATTCACCAGATAGATGGTGCATTACTTCACATACATTGATACCTGTTCTCGTGACTTGATCCTCATTTCCCTCCCCCCACCCCAGCCCCTCATCTTTTTTTAATAACCAAATACGCATATATACAACTTTTAATTATGGTCCTCATGTTATACATCGTTAGCTCTCTGGACTTACTCATGTATGGCTTTCTCTGCTCTGCCCCCAGGAATATGCAGGTGAAGGTCTGAGGACCCTGGTGCTGGCCTATAAGGATCTAGATGAAGAGTACTATGAGGAATGGGCTGAGAGACGGCTGCAAGCCAGCCTGGCCCAGGACAGCCGGGAAGACCGGTTGGCTAGCATCTATGAGGAGGTTGAGAATGACATGATGGTGAGGGCACCGATAGGCTAAGGGTGGGCAAGAAGGGCCAGTGCCTGCCACTCTGGTTCCATGAGCATTTATGGTCGTTTCAGCTGCTGGGTGCAACAGCTATTGAGGACAAGCTTCAGCAGGGGGTTCCAGAGACCATCGCCCTGCTGACACTGGCTAATATCAAGATTTGGGTGTTAACTGGAGACAAGCAAGGTGAGCGCTTAGCAGGGCAGAGGAAATGGCATGTGTGCAGTAGTCGTGTCGGATTCTTGTGTGGAGCCATGCCACCTGGAGGGAGAGTGCACTGACCTTGTTGGATACCTGCCCGTAGCTCCTGCGTTCTCTCTTGGTAGAGACGGCTGTGAACATTGGCTATTCCTGCAAGATGTTAACAGATGACATGACAGAGGTGTTTGTAGTCACGGGCCACACTGTGCTGGAGGTGCGAGAAGAGCTCAGGTAAACGAGGGGGAGGAAGAAGCTGTTCGCTGCACCCAGAGCCTGTTCAGAGGTTTCTGGACCCTGCCAAGGCTCCAGTCTTACCTCATTGCTCCTGTTTTTGAGACCCTGACAATTTCATTCCCCTTCATAGGAAAGCCCGGGAGAAGATGGTGGACTCATCTCGCACTGTGGGCAATGGCTTTACCTATCAGGAGAAGCTTTCTTCTTCCAAGCTCACTTCTGTCCTGGAGGCTGTTGCTGGGGAGTATGCCCTGGTCATCAATGGTCACAGCCTGGTAAGGGTGCCATCCTTAACTTGGACAGTCTCCTCCCCCTCCACAGTGTTTCTTTCAGAATGGCTTTTTTTTTGGTGAGTCATGGGGCTTGAACTCAGCCTGGGCCCTGTCCCTGAGCTCTTCAACTCAAGACTACTGCCTGAGTAGCTAGGATTACAGGCATGAGCCACCGTGCCTGGCTAACTCTTCCATCTTATAGCTGTGATCCTCAAGAGAACAGAGGTAGCTGGTTGCTACTCAGGAGGCTGAGATCTGAGGATCAAGGTTCAAAGCCAGCCCAGACACAAAAGGACCTGAGATTCTTATCTCTGATTAACCTCTAAAAAAGGGAAGTGGGACTTGGCTTTAGGGTAGAGTGGTAGCCTTGACCTAAAGAGCTCAGAGATAACGCCCAGGCCTAGGGGTAGGGAAGGTAGCCTTGAGTTGAAGAGCTCAGGGACAGTGCCCAGACCTCGTTCAAGCCCCATGACCCACAAAAAACAAACAAACAAACCCCAAAAGAACAGAGGTGCCAAGTCTCTCATGTCTCTGTGTTCTAGGCCCATGCACTGGAAGCAGACATGGAGCTGGAGTTTCTAGAGACAGCGTGTGCCTGCAAAGCTGTTATCTGCTGTCGGGTGACCCCCTTGCAGAAGGCACAAGTGGTGGAACTGGTTAAGAAGTATAAAAAGGCTGTGACCCTTGCTATTGGGGATGGGGCAAATGATGTCAGCATGATCAAAAGTGAGTGTTCACTTACAGGTGTGTAGGTTGGGTAGGAGCAACAGCACTGCCACTGTAGTCTCTGGACCAGGGGAAGGGGACTGTAATTCGGAGGAGGGGCAACTCTGAAGTATGTGGACCATCTTCACCTTCTTATCATCTCTGTCTCTGCAGCAGCTCACATTGGTGTGGGCATCAGTGGGCAGGAAGGGATCCAGGCTGTCCTGGCCTCGGATTACTCCTTCTCTCAGTTCAAGTTCCTGCAGCGCCTCCTGTTGGTGCATGGTCGCTGGTCCTACCTGCGCATGTGCAAGTTCCTCTGCTATTTCTTCTATAAGAACTTCGCTTTTACCATGGTCCACTTTTGGTTTGGATTCTTCTGCGGCTTCTCAGCCCAGGTAGCAAATGTTCTTGTACCTTTGTAAGCTCTGTCTCTCTCTGTCTCTCTCTCTCTCTCTTTTTTTTTTTTTTTGGCCAGACCTTGGGCTTGAACTCAGGGCCTGAGCATTGTCCTTGGGCTTTCTCAAGGCTAGTGCTCTACCACTTCTGGCTTTTTCTGTGTCTGTGGTATCAAGGAATCAAACCCAGCTCTTCATGCAGCTAGGCAAGCATCTACCACTAGGCCAAACTCCCGGCCCCTTTATAAGCTCTTTAAGGGTGGAGGTCATACTGCCTGTTCATTACCCCGTTCTTTAGTGCATTTATTTTTAGATGTTCGTTGATAATAGAGAGGGAACTCAAGAAAATTATTTGCTGGTGTGGTGATGTAAGCCTGTCACCCCAGTTCTTGGAGAGGCTGAAGCAGGAGGAGGTTCACCGAGTCCATCCTGAGTTCTACCTCAGCCAAGGATACATAGGAGACCTTGTCTCAAAAAAAAAAAAAAAAGAAAGGAAAAAGGAAAGCCCTGAAATGCTGGGTGGCTTATGCCTCTAATTCTACCTATGCATGAGGCTAAAATTGGGATGATCAAAGTTCACAGTCAGCCTATACAGAAAAGTCTGTGAGACTGTCTCCAAAATCACCAGCAAAAAGTAGGGCTGGAGATGTGGCTCAAGTGTTTGAATGCTGGCTGAACATTAAGGCCCTGAGTTCAAACCAAAACAAACAAAACAAAAATGAAAAAAATGCTAGGACCAGAAGGGGAAAGAAATAATCCTTAGATGTTATATCTGTGTTCCCCTGTGACTAATTTGTGGTTGCACGTTCATTCTTCCCTTGTCCTCTGTTCTCTTCTAGACTGTGTATGACCAGTATTTCATCACTCTCTATAACATCGTGTATACCTCCCTCCCGGTTCTGGCCATGGGAGTCTTTGATCAGGTATGGGGGAGCTAGAAGACAAGGCAGGAAGGGGAGAACATTGTTGAAAAAGTGTGTCAGACTGATGCAGTGGGTGCATGGCACTTGTGCCAGTGCTCATGGTCCCCAACATTGTAGTTCATTTAGAGGAGGGGTGGGAAGGCTCTTATGTCAGCTGCAGAACCCATAAGTCCTGGGGTAATGAACATAGATTGACTGGGAGAAGCTGCTTTAGGCTAGTTCTCACTGTTAAAGACTTTGGGAAAGAGGATCAATTCCTAAGGCCTCTTCTGTCCTGCTCTTCACAGGATGTTCCAGAGCAGCGGAGCATGGAGTACCCTAAGCTGTATGAACCAGGCCAGCTGAACCTCCTTTTCAACAAACGAGAGTTCTTCATTTGCATTGCCCAGGGCATCTATACCTCTGTGCTCATGTTCTTCATCCCCTACGGCGTATTTGCTGAGGCCACACGGGATGATGGCACACAGCTGGCCGACTACCAGTCCTTTGCAGTTACAGTGGCCACCTCACTGGTTATTGTGGTCAGTGTGCAGGTATGAGGCTGCTAGGAGCCACCTTTTCCTCTGGAAAGAGGGAACCCTTTATCTGTAGGGCTGCCCGAAGCTTTGTAGGTCTGTTTCTGGAGGAGGGACACTGTCTCTCTGGGGTGCTTTTACTGTTGACCATTACTTTTGCAGATTGGGCTGGATACAGGCTATTGGACTGCTATCAACCACTTCTTCATCTGGGGCAGCCTTGCTGTTTATTTTGCCATCCTCTTTGCCATGCACAGCAACGGGCTCTTTGACATGTTTCCAAACCAGTTCCGGTTTGTGGGTAAGTCCCTGTGTTCTAGGGCTAGCATGGTAGTCAGCCAGCGTGCATATCACAAGCATTTATCAATATGTGCCAGGCACTCTGCAAGGTGTTGGGGGGATGTCAAGGCGTAACTGACTCAGATACTGCCACCAAAGAACTTTCACTTCCGTGAAAGGGATGAATGGTCCTGCCAGGTCTTGGGTGGTCAGGGCTGTCAGGCTTCGTGGTTATCAAGATACTGCCAGTGGGGTGGGCAGCGATAGTCTGTCGAGGAGGCTGCTGTGAATGGAGTCAGAAGTGTGGAAAGGCCATTTTCTGGGGAAATGGAGAATGCTCCATCAAGAACCACCCTGAGGAAGTGGAGAGAGGCCAGGAAGGTGAGCCTTCAAAATTTCTGCTAGGCTACCAGCTTTATTTTGCTTTGCCAGGGGTCTTCATTTATTTAGAGAAGGAAGGCTGCAAAAGATTGCTTGCTTGCTTTCTCTTCCTTCCTTCCTTCCTTCCTTCCTTCCTTCCTTCCTTCCTTTTTCCCTCCCTCCCTCCCTCCCTCTCTCCCTCTCTTTCTTTCTTCCTTCCTTCCTTCCCTTTTTTCCTTCTTTCTTCCCTTCCTTTCTTCCTTCCTTCCTTCCTTCCTTCCTCCCTCCCTCCCTCTCTCCCTCCCTCTCTCCCTCTCTTTCTTTCTCTCTTTCTCTCTCTCTCTCTTTCTTCTTTCTTGCCAGTCCTGGGCTTGAGCTCAGGGCCTGAGCACTGTCCTTGGACTTTCTCAAGGCTAGTGCTCTACCACTTGAGCCTCAGCACCACTTCTGGCTTTTTTCTATGTATGTGGTACCAAGGAATCGAACCCGGGTCTTCATGCATGCTAGGCAAGCACTTTAACCACTAGGCCAAACTCCCGGCCCCTCTTTCCTTCTTTCTTGTACCAAGGAATCAAACCCAGGTCTTCATGCATGCTAGGTAAGCACTCTACTATTAGGGCAAACTCCTGGCCTGCAAAAGATTTCTTTTTTTCTTGGTGGTCATGGGGCTTGGACTCTGTGTCTGGGCATTGTCCCTGAGCTCTTCAGTCAAGACTACTGCCCTGCCTCTGGAGCCACAGAGCCACTTCTGGTTTTCTAGTGGTTAATTGGAGATAAGAGTCTCATGGACTTTAGTGCCTGCGCTGGCTTTGAACCAATAGCCTCAGATCTCAGCCTCTTGAGTAGCTAGGACTACAGGTGTGAGCCAACATACCTGGCTGCAAAAGATTTCTTTAGGGGCTGGGATCATAGCCTAGGGGTAGCTTGCCTAGCATGCACAAAGCTCCAGGTTTGATTCCGAGGTACCACATACTCAGAAAAAGCCAGGAGTGGTGCTGTGGCTCAAGTGGCAGAGTACTGGCCTTGAGCAAAAGTGTCCAAGGACAGTGCCCAGTCTCTGAGCTCAAGCCCTATAACTGACAAAAAAAAAAGATTTCTTTAGAAAGATGAAGTGAAGCTGATAAGTAGTTAGTGAGGAAGCTATTGCAGGGATTGAGAGGCTATTCTGAACTGATCCCAGGGTGGCCGGGGCATGGAAGAGAGGGATTGATTGTAATGATCTGCCTCACAGGCCTTGGCATTTGCTTCAGATCTGCTGGTTCATTCATCCAGTGGGCATCCTCTGAGCACGTAGTGTATGTCACCCATTATTCTAGTAGCTAGGGATACAATAATTAATGTAACGGGAAAAATGCTTTCCTTCTGGATTTTATGAGAGAGACAAGGAATTTGTAAGGTCTGATGTAAAGATGAAGTTAAAATGTGTGAGATATAATAGAACTATTTGTTCTATGAAAAACATCATAGGCTGGGTGCTGGTAACTCATGTCTGTAATCTTAGCTACTTCAGAGGCTGATATTATCTGAGGATTTAAGCTCGAAGCCAGCCTGAGCAAGAAAGTCCATGAGACTTTTTACCTCCAATTCATCACCCAAAAACCAGGAGTGGAGCTATGTTTCAAGTGGTAGAACACTAACATTGAGCAAAAAAGCTAAGAAACGGGGCTGGAAAAGTAGCTTAGTGTAGAATGCTTGCTTAGCATGCATGAAGCCCTGGGTTCATTAGTACCACATAAACAGAAAAAGCTGCAAGTGTCACTGTGGTTCCACAGTGCCCAGACCCTGAGTTCAAGCCCTAGGACTGGCAAAAAGACAAAAATCAGCAAAAAGAAAACAGGGCTAGAGGCCAAGCATGTTCTGGCCACGATTATCCCCTCCCTACTCCTCTGCCAGGTTTCCTATTGGAATTTGAAATCTGTAGGAAAGGAAGCAGAAGTGTAGGGAGGGGGTAGAGTAATCAGCAAAGTTCTCTGGGAAAGAAGAATCCACCAGAAGAAAAAGCAATGCAAGGCCTTAGGCCAAGGCTTTCAGAGAGGCCTTTGTACCAGAAGCTGGTAGAAGGGGAAGGACAACAGAGGATGAAAATTTACCCTAGACTAAGCCTTTATAACTGAGATTAAGAACTTTGAATTCAGGCTGGGAGTTTGACCTAGTGGTAGACAGCACAAAGACCCCGGTTTGATTCCTTTGTACCACATACATGTCAAAAGCTGAAAGTGGTTCTGGCTTAAGTGGTAGAGCTCTAGTGTTGAGAAAGCCCAAGAATAGTGCTCAGGCCCTGAGTTCAAGCCCCAGGACCGGCAAACAAACAAACAACAAAAAAAACCCAAAACTGAATTCTACTGTTTTTTTCTTGGTTTGGGTTTGGAGATTGAACCCAGGATCTTATATATGTTTTGCACTTAAGCTCCCCTCCCCCATATTTTGAATTTCATCTAAATGTATTAGGAACTCATTGGAAAGCTTTGAGAAAGAATGTGTTCGGTCCTGGGGCTAGAACTCAGGGCCTGAGTGCTATTCCTGGGCCTGTTTGTGCCCAAGGATAGTGCTCTACCACTTGAGCCACAGTGCCACTTCTGGCTTTTTCTGAATAGTTTATTGGGGGTAAGAGTCTCACAGACTTTCCTGCCCCAGTTGGCTTCAAAACAGGATCCTCAGATCTCAACCTTCTGAGTAGCTAGGGTTACAGGTGTGAACCACTAGCACCTGGCAATTTGTTTTTGATGTATCACTTCCACTGTTTTGTGGAATAAAGTATAGGCGTCCATAGCTGTGATCAAGTGAGAATGATGGAGTTTCCCAGGTAGACTGAAAGTGAGCCAACAGAGGAGGAAAGAGGAGTGGAGAATGACGTCAGAGCAACTTGGTGTGGTAGCACTCCTGAGCTGGGAAAGTCACAGCAGATTTGAGGTGGAGATGTGAAGTGCATGTTGGATGTTGAGCAGAGATGTCACCTAAGGAGTGTGGGGGACTATTTAGGGCCAGGGCTGAGTTTGAAGATAGACATTTGGGGAAGGGGTGGGCGGAGAAAATAAGGAAGGCAGAAATGACTTAGGTTTTGAGGTTGGGGAGGTGGAATTGTCAGAAGTAGGAATGGGGAAGTCAGGGGCTAGCCTCCAGTCACTTCATGACTCCTGCTACATCCTCCCCGCCAGGGAATGCCCAGAACACCTTGGCCCAGCCCACCGTCTGGCTCACCATCATGCTCACCACTGTGGTCTGCATCATGCCTGTGGTTGCTTTTCGGTTCCTCAGGCTCAACTTGAAGCCGGACCTCTCTGACACGGTAAGAAGCTTGGCTGTTCCTCTTGGGACAGTGACTGTCAAGCAAGCCTGTCTGGCTTGAACACTGAGCGGCTGTTTCTGGGTTGTGTTATAACTGCTCAGGGTGTTGATGTTCTTCCGAGGCATGCCATGCCTTGGGGCTGCCTGTCCTGGTGCTCAGGGTCCCTTCTCCACGGTGATGTCTGACACTGCCATGCTGACAAAGCTCCCCCCATTCCCCAGGTTCGATACACTCAGCTGGTGAAGAAGAAGCAGAAAGCACAGCACCGCTGCATGCGGAGGGTGGGCCGTACTGGCTCCCGGCGCTCGGGCTACGCCTTCTCGCACCAGGAGGGCTTCGGGGAGCTCATTATGTCGGGCAAGAACATGCGGCTCAGTTCCCTGGCTCTCTCCAGCTTCACCACCCGCTCCAGCAGCAGCTGGATCGAGAGCCTGCGAAGAAAGAAAAGTGACAGTGCGAGCAGCCCCAGTGGTGGGGCTGACAAGCCCCTCAAAGGGTGAAGACGTGCACTGGGTGCCCTGTGCCCATGACCAGAGCACAGGGCCCTGGCAGGTTGCCAAGGGAACAGCACTTTGGGACTGCTGGTCCTCATTCCTTGCCGCCTGTCTCCCTGGTGGACTCTGTCCCGCTGGTCCCACCAGCCTGGGGAAGTGGGGAGTGCACCTCAGGGGCCCGGCAGGGGCTCAGGCAGTGGGCAGTAGCCCCAGTGGGGGATCAGATGTGGAACCAAAACCAAAAACAACCTGAAGTTGGGTCTGCCCCTGCCCTGTCCTGTTGGTAGCCCACAGGGAGATGATGATAATCTCTATATTTTTTTACTCTTGTTCCCTAGAGGGGATTTAGTGCCCCTTTCCCGAATTCTGAAAGAATGTATCATGCCAGGAAGCCAGAGACCTGCTGGGGCCTCTGAGCCCCTCACCTTGTGTGCGTCTCCTTGTGTTTGTGTCCAGTTCGGTTTTGTCCTTTTTTTTTTTTTTTTCTTTTTTAAATTTGGCAAGTGGAGGAGGCATGTATGTGACTTTTATGTTGTGATTGGTGTCTTAACTCTCCTGGGTAGAGGAGAGCACACACTGGGATGCCCCTTCCTGCTGGAGTGGTTTGGGAGGAGCTACTTCCCTCCAGCCACTAGTGCCCCCTTGGGACTGACCAGAGGGGGAGGAATGGTCAGCTAGAGGGATTTGGAGAATACAGAGGTCTTAATGCCTTTCTCACCTTGAGAGTAGAGCGGGGCCCCTCCCCAAGGTACACAGAGCAATTCTCAGACTCCAGAAGCTCTGCTTGTATTGGCTGGAAAAGTATCCACATCATTCTCAGTGAGCTAAGCTGAGTCTGAAATTAAGTTCTACTTGAGCAAAAAAAAAAAGAAGTCGTTTTCTTACATTTTAGTCCTAAATTCATTAGCAGACTTCCTCCCTACTACTTCCCTTCCCCTTCCTTATCTGGTACCTTCATGCACCTATACCCCAGGACCCTGAGATGGGAACTGAAGGGGAAGGAAACACTGGCCTCTGCTCCTTTTCCCAGTGATCAGGGCCCTGTACCCCTTCTCCCCTGGGCCCAGCCCCTGGGAGGAAGGCAAAACCAGGCTTAGGTCAAGAGTGCCCAGCTTGATCTGCACAGGACTCCACTGGAGCCTGGGCACAGCTTGTCCTTTTTCTCCATCTGCCACACTGCTGTGGAGCTGTCTGTGCCCTGCGTCAGGCACTTCTCAAGTTACCTAATTAGCCTTTGGAAGAGTCCTTTTCTGGTATTTGGGGTGGAGTAGGAGAGGAGTGGAAGCTGGAGCCAGGCTGCAGTGGGGTGGGTGTGGAGTGGGGGATGAGGGTGTAGTCAGGGAAATCCCTTTTGGCCACACAGTTTACAAACCCAATATCATGTATGTTTGTGTGTCTCTCAAGGTGAGAGTCTGATTTTTATACCAAAGAGGAAATGATTTTTTTTCATATTTGGTTTGTCTATATTATATAAATATATAAATATATATATACAGCTATATATATATATATTATTTTTTTGGTTCTCTCTCATTTTTTAGGGAGGGAAGAAAGTACCAAGTTGCATTGAGCTGTAATTAAGGAACATTCTGTATAATTTATGACACATTTCTATACTTGCAAAAATTATATCATTTTATGGATATAAAAGAAAAATGCCTTTTTATAAAATTCCAATTTCTGAGAAGTGTGTAAAGTGTCTCTTTTCTGATGTTTAGCCTAGACTAATGTTAAAGGTTGACAGAAACGAGCTCATGATGGGATTGAATGGGTGGGTGTGGGAGAGGTGGAGGGAGTCTGGAGGGGCTGCACGTCCTCCTTTGGCATACCTGCGTCCCGTCTGTCAGGCTGTGTATGTCAGCCATACTGATTTTGGGTGCTTAGGATTTTGAACCAGCTCATCTTCCAAACACAGATCTACTCGTGCTGGGAAACATGGGAATATGAAGGGAAAATACCAAATGAGTGTTTTAGGGTGTTTTTCCTCAAATCTTCCTTTTCTTTTGTTGCCAGTACTAGGGTTTGAACTCAGGGCCTTGTGCTCTCTTGTTGTGCTCTCTTGTTGGGATTTTTGTCCTCAAGGATGTCACACACTTGAGCCACAGCTCTATTTCTGCCTTGTTTACGCTTAGTTGGTGATAAAAGTCTCAAAAGATTTTTCTTCCTGGGCTGGCTTCAAACCTTGACCTTCAGATCTTATCCTCCCGAGTAGCTAGAATTCCAGGTCTGACTCATCAGCTCTTTGCCCCACTTCCCTTTTGATGACAGCAGCCTCCTGGCGTCAAAGCTTCCTGCAGACTGCAGAAGGTTGAAGTAGACCAGGGGATGGAAGACCCTAGTCTCAGAGCTGGGCCCCGCCGTGGTGATGGACGGGAGAAGAAGCACAGCTGTGGCAATAACATCAACCTACCCCAGGCTGGTTTCTTACTCAGTCCCTACCTACCTGTTCTGACATGGGATAAGCCTGCCTTTTTTCTTTTTTTTCTCAGAAATAGAAGATTACAAGCAGATGATAAACTCTGGGGTAAGGCCAAAGGATAAGATCAGTGGTGTGTGTGTGTGTGTGTGTGTGTTTCGGCTCAAACTGTGATCCTCAGATCTCAGCCTCCTGAGTAACTAGAGTTACGGGCATGAGCCACCAATGTCAGAACGTTCTCAGCTGGAGCCATCTGATCCTATTATAGATACTGAGAAGCAGGGCCAGCATTATGTTTGCTGTCACGGCTACTTCCAGCAATGGTTTCTTTCCTCTTTGGATAAACATTCCTCCTGAGTCATCTTCTAGTCAGCTCACTTTTCCCCTCCTTGCCACAGGTATTCCCTCGACCTGATTCCTTCCCTGTATGAACTCAAGGTAGACCGATGGGCCTTGTTCTGAGCATCTTCTTCATCTTAGTATCTTAATATGCGTAGGTCCCGCCACAGTCCCGGTGTCTCTTCTCTAACTGTGGGTTCCAAGTTCATCTGAGGTCCTTGCTTTCTTCCTCTGCTGCCTTGATTCTTGGGGTATTCACCTTCAATGAGGGATGAGGGAATGCCTGTCCATGGTACCACCATGGAGTAGCTCTGTCTCTGACATTGTGTCATCCAAGATCTGACTGTTCAGTCCTTCTATTCTCCTACCTTTTGTGCTCCCAGCACACTAGCCTCCTCCTTTTTCCTTCTTCCTTCCTTTCCTTCCTTTCCTTCCTTCCTTCCTTCCTTCCTTCCTTCCTTCCTTCCTTCCTTCCTTTCTCCTTCCTTCCCTCCCTCCCTCTTTCTTTCTTTGCGTGCTTGCTTGCTTGCGTGCTTGCTTTTTGTAGGTCATGGGGCTTGAATTCTGGGCCTGGCACTATCTCTGAGCTCTTCAGCTCAAGGCCTCCCCCTGGGCCAGGCATTGTCCCTGAGCTCTTCAGTGCAAAACTACCATCTTACCCCTTGAGACACAATGCCACTTCTGGTTTTATAGTGGTTAATTGGAGATAAGAGTCTCACAGTCTCTAGTACTAGGCTGGCTTTGAACCGTTATCCTCAGATCTCAGCATCCTGAGTAGCTAGGATCTGAAGTGTGAGCCACCATGTCTGGCCTCCTCCCTTTTCTCTATGCCACTTCCTGCCCTTTCTTTTTCAGATGGGGAGTCTCATGATGTTTCCTTTAATTCATGAGCTTAAATGATCTTCCTGTATCTACCTCCATCTAGAGTGCTGGGACTACAGGTATACTACACAGTCTACAGCTCACCCCTTCCTCCGAGCCCTTATTCTCCAGTTCGACTGAAAGTCTATGGCTTGATATTTTCACTTTGCTCAGAAACGCTCCAGTACTGGACCAGACTACCCACCTGCTCTCACCAACTCATGGAAGGTAGATTCTGTGTGTTTCTGGTCTCCCCTCTCATAGGTAGTCAGCACAGCAAGGCTCTACTTTTATTTTCTTAGGAGTAAAAGTCTTAAACTCCAGTCCTCAAGCTCAGTAGATGCTTTACCACTTGGTTCTTACCTCCACTGCAGTTGTTTTTTTTTTCTGGAGACCAGTGGATTTTCTACCTGGGCTAACTTTGAACCTAGATCTTCCTGGCCTCAGCCTTCTGTGGCCATGTCAGCCACTGTACCCAGAGTACATTTTTTTACTCTCCTCTTCCCTTACTTTTTCCTCTTCTTCCTCTTTCTCCTGCTCCTTTTTCTTCTGTAGTACTAGGGACTTGCAAGGTTTACAAGATAGGGAGCTTTCCCCCTTGAACCACACTTTTAGCCTTCTTTTATTCTTTTCCTCTTCTTTCCTCAACCCCTTCCTAATATCTTCCATAGTACCCAGAAATGATTAAAGAGCTTTGTCTGGCACAATTGTTTCACAGTGACTGAAACCCAGGCAGGGGCACAAAAGTCCTACTTCTGGTCCCAAAGAGGGGCCATTATTTAGGCTGAGACTCCCATTCTCCAAACAACAAGACATAGTACAGGACTTGGGAGGCGGCTCTGTGGTAGAACACTGGCCATCACTACAAACCAAACAAACAAAATTAGTCCCCCTAAACTTTGTTTCCACCCGCACTGGTCTTGTGATAGAGAGCAGAGTGCTCCGACGAGTGAGGCAGGCCCCAGTCCGTCTCACTATAGTCATCTCCTAGGACACAAGGAGAGTTGTTGATAAAGCCTAGGACTATGGTCGACACTCTAGGGGGCAGGGGCAGCCATTAGGAGATTCCTGGCAAAAACCACTGAGGCTTCTGAGCTGAGGGAGGAGCTGCATCCACCCTCTTATCTCTGTTCTGAGGGCAAAGTCGGGAAGGCTGCACCCAGGATTTTACCATTGTGTGGGAGATTTTTTGCCAATTGTTGATTTGGCTCTATCTGATGTGGGAGCAGCCCTAGTGTGGCCAGCAGGATTAAAGGCGGTTTGTAGTGGGTTTTCAGGTGAGTGATTTTAATGGCCTATTTTCTAGAACTTTGCTCTGATCCCAGAGGGTAACATTGGCCTGCTGATCAAACTTTGCAGTTTTCAATGAGTTGTCAGGAGCTGCCCATCCCACAGAGCTGGAGAGCTGGCAGGCAGCCATTCTCTCCCTGCACTCAGAGAGAGCCTAGCCGTCCTCAGAAAACAGATTCCAGCTGGGTGCTGGTGACTCATGCCTCTAGTCTTAACTACTAAACATCTAAAGATCAAGATGCCAGGTCAGCTTGGGCAGATAAATCCATGAGATTCTTATCACCATATAGCCAGCTAAAAGCCAAAAGTGGAGGCATGGTTCAAGTGATAGCACTAGCCTTAAATGAAAAAAAAAGGGCTAAGGTACAATACTTGGGTCCTGAGTTCAGGCCTTAGTATACACACACACACACACACACACACACACACACTCACACCACACCACATGCAAACTTTTTAGACAGACAACAAGAGTCCTTGTCAAGCTCAGCCCGCCTGATCTGATGTTTGCCTGTGAGCTGGAGTTTCTCTACTAAAACGTCCCTGTCTGCTACTGCAGCAGGCCTGCAGACTTCCATGTACTGGGACAAGGACCTGTGGGAGGTGAGGAAGGGTGACAGGTGGAAGGAAAGCACCATATCTCTTACGTATAAGTCATCCTGCTCATGGCCTGCCATATGCCACAAAGAGCCAAGATCTCTCTTCTTGGTCCTCTGTTGCTTACTGTGCACATGGAACTTCTGCTCCAGACTCTGGACCACTGGGCACCAACTTGAGGTCGGGCACCCACTCTTGGCACTAGGTCACCTGTGGGGGTACAAGGTTGGTTGGCTTTACAGGGTACCTGGGTCTGGGGTGGGTTTAGGCACTGGAGAACATTAAACAGCTTCCACTGAACATTCAGAGCTGACCCAGTGGAGAAAAGTGGCAGAGGTTGGGTTTGGGGGATTGGGTCTTCATTTGAGAAGGAGGAAGACCAAAGAAAGAGGAAAAGATGACTTTTTTTTTTGGTCATGGGACTTGAACTCTGGGCCTGGGAGTTGTTCCTGAGTTCTTTAGCTCAAGACTATCACCCTTCCCCTTGAGTCACAGGGACACTTGTGGTAAATTACAGATAAGAGTCTCACAGACTTTTTAGTGCCTGGGCTGGCTTTGATCCGTAATCCTCAGATCTCAGCCTCCGGAGTAGCTAGCATTACAGGGATGAGCCACTGTACCCAGCCCAGAAGAGATGACCTTTTAGACTAGTGCGGTGAAGTGGGGCAGTACATCTCTGAGGCAGTGGTTATTGACTGCTCTGGCTCTTGGTTTTCCTTTGAAAAACTAGAGAATGCTGTGCAATAAAATATGCTTGGGTTTATATATATATATTTTTTGAGGGGGGCAGTCCTGGGGCATCAACTCAGGGTCTGAGCACTGTCTTTGGGCTTTCCTCAAGACTAGAGCTCTACCACTTGAGCCCCAGCACCTCTTCCGGCTTTTTCTGTGACACTGAGGAATGGAACCTGGGTCTTTGTGTATGCCAGGTAAGCACTGTTACCACTAGGCCAAATTCCCTGCCCTGCCTGTGTATTATAGAGGTCACAGTTTAATAGGCTTCTGTTCTGGGATGCCAGATAGATAGATCTGTCTAGAATGTTCCTGGGCCTCTGGGCAAGTAATTTAAAAAGTCCCACACATCCAATGGCTAGGCATAGAGGAAGTATGACTAAGTATGTCAGGCTAACAGTTTAGATTTCTTTTGACTCCTACCATCACAGATCTGTCTTCATAAGAACTTGGAAGTCCAGCTTTGGAGCCATGCGCCAGTGTTTCACACTTGTAATCCTAACTACTCAGGAGACTGAGATCTGAGGATGCTGGTTCAAAACCAGTCAGGGCAGAAAAGTCTACGAGACTCTTATTTCTAATCAACAATCAAAAAGCTAGAATGGAGCTGTGACTCAAGTAGTAGACTGCTAATTTGAGCAAAATAGTGGAAGGTGTGTGTGTGTGTGTATGTGTGTGTGTGTGAGAGAGAGAGAGAGAGAGAGAGAGAGAGAGAGAGAGAGACATGAGAATAAAATTTCTAATCTATGATGGACTTAATGGACATCCTGCCTAAAAAGTATAAACTAGAGTTCAAATCCAGGACAACACATACACACACACACACACACACACACACACACACACACACACACACACACTCACACACACACTCACTGAAGTCTACATAGGTAGACATACCTATTGGGAAGAAAAAGACATTGTAGGTGGAGAGAGAAGCTAACAGACATGAACGTTATTTCCCAAAGAAAGCCATTTTCACCTCCAGAAATAACAGAAAGACTTCTGAATTGGCTTTGAATTGTGATCCTCAGATCTCAGCCTCCTGAGTAGCTAGGATTACAGTCACCAGTACAGGTGAGAAGCTTCTGTTTTGATTTATAGGAACTAGTAAGCACTTCCGTGAATCCAAAAATAGTAGAACTCAAGAAATCCTAAAACATTTTTTTTTTTTCCAGTCCTGGGGCTTGAACTCAGGGCCCAGGGCACTGTCCTTGGGCTTTCCTAACACTCTGCCACTTGAGCCACAGCACCACTTCCGGGTTTTCTGTGTATGTGGTACTAAGGAATTGAACCCAGGGCTTCATGTGTGCTAGGAAGCACTCCACCACTAGGCCATGCTCCTGGCCCCAACAAATAATTTTTTTTTTTTTTTTGTCAGTCATGGGGCTTGAACTCTGGGCCTGGGCATTGTTCCTGAGCTCTTCAGCACAAGGCTACCACCCTATTCCTCGAAACACAGCACACTTCTGGTTTTCTAGTGGTTAACTGGAGTAAGAGTCTCATGAACTTTAGTACCCAGGCTGGCTTTGAACCTCAATCATCAGATCTCAGCCTCCTTAGTAGGTAATATTACAGACATGAGCCACCATGCCCAGCTAACAATTTTTTTAAACATGTGTTGGCCTCAGGAATATTTTAGATGTTTGTTGAAAGGAAAATGGTTTAGGTGGGTTTTTCTTTGTGTCAGTTGTGGGGCTTGAATGCTGGGCCTGTGTACTGTCTGATTTCAGTCTCCTGTGTAGCTAGGATTACTGCGTGAGCCACTGACACCTGGTTGGTTTAGTTTTTTGTTTGTTTGCTTAGTTTTGAATCAGTGACTGGCTAGCTTGTTGCTAGATGCTAAGAAGTAAAAAAAAAAAAAAATCAGATTGATGCCAGGTTAGCAGATAGCAGGGAAAATACAAGAAAACTTCATCACTAAAACCTTTATATATATTGCTTTCACTTTTCACTTTTGAAGTTGAATTCAAGTGAGATGTGTCAAAGTAAACCCTTAGTAACCCATTGTTCACATATTTTAAGCCCTGAACGCCCCCCCCCCCTCCAACCCACTGTGTGCTGAAGGAAGCAAATAGAGGCTAAGATCACATGTGTAGATCCTGATCTGAAAGGATTTGTGTCTTTTTTTTTTGGTTGATTGTGAAGCTTGAACTTAAGGCCCTGAGTGTTTTTTTTGTTTTTGTTTTTGTTTTTTTTTTTCCAGTCCTGGGCTTAAGTTCAGAGCCTGAGCACTGTCCTTGGACTTTCTCAAGGCTAGAGCTCTACCACTTGAGCCTCAGCACCACTTCTGGCTTTTTCTAAGTATGTGGTACCAAGGAATCGAACCCGGGTCTTCGTGCATGCTAGGCAAGCACTCTACCACTAGGCCAAACTCCCAGCCTGTTAATTATTTATTTATTTATTTATTTATTTATTTTTGCCAGTCCTGGGCTTGAGCTCAGGGCTTGAGGACTGTCCTTGGGTTTTCTCAAGGCTAGAGCTCTACCACTTGAGCCTCAGCACCATTTCCAGCTTTTTTCTATATATGTGGTACCAAGGAATCGAACCCTAGTCTTCGTGCATGCTAGGCAAGCACTCTACCACTAGGTCAAACTCCCGGCCCTTGCTTTGTTTTTTGCTCAAGGCTAGTGCTATACCACTTTGAGCCCAAGTGCTACTTTCAGCTTTCGGATAGTTCATTGGAGAAAAGGCTCTCACAGACTTTCCTGTCTAGGTTGGTTTTGAATGGTGATCCTCAGATCTCAGCCTCTTGAGTAGTTAGGATTATAGGAGACTTTGTGTCCTTTTAAGAAGAGACACCAGAGATCTTTCTCTCCTCATGTGCCTAGGGGAGAGGGCCATTCAAGGACAAAGTAAATGTCTGCAGACTGGAAAGTGGACTGTGCCTAGAACTGGGGCTGAGTCCTGCAGCCCTGCAGCCTCAGAATGGAGAAGTACATGTCTGTAGTGTTTAAGCCACTCAACTTATGGTATGGCTGCTGGAGCAAAAGAATAGTTTTAGTTTGCCTTCCAAAACAGTGCTATCATCTCCTAATTTTATTATACCATGGAAAATATTATTAACATAATATCATTTATCTAAAACCTTGGGTTCATTTTCTCAAAGAAAACCTAATTAATCTGAGCTTCCCAAATTTCCCTTACTGGCTTTCAGCTCAGATAATCTACTTTACTAAATCTACTTTACTAAATGTTTAGGAGGATGGGTAAACAATTGCATTTACCTAAATTGGATGACAAGAACAAATACATGTCTCTATTATAAGACATTATAACATTGCCAGACAGCATAATCTACCAGTCTAAATGATTTGGAATGGTCCTGATAGAACTTGCTTCTGTCCAGTCATGCAAGTCTGAGAGCCCTTGTAGAAAGCAAAGGGCTAATGGGTCTGTGTATGTTGTGTGTGTGTGTGTGTGTGTGTGTGTGTGGTGTGTGCTCAACTATGCATACACACCAGTCTGGGGCTTGATCTCAGGGCTTGAGCACTGTCTCATAGCTTTTTTTTCCCCAAGGCTCTACCACTAGAACCACAGCTCCATTTCCAGCTTTTTGCTGTTTTTTGTTGTTGTTGTTGTTGTTGATGTTGTTTGGTTTGTCAGTTGGTTGTGGGGCTTGAACTGTGGAGCTGGGCGCTGTCCCTGAGCTCTTCAGCTCGAGGCTACCACCCTACCCCTTGAGCCATAGCCCCACTTCCTGTTTTATTTTTAAGAGATTAATTAGAGATAAGAGCCTCTTTAGTGCCCAGGCTGGCTTTGAATCGCACTCCTCAGATCCCAGTCTCCTGAGTAGCTAGGATTACAGGTGTGAACCACTGAGCTCAGCTTAGGCTATTCTTAAATATGTGATCCTTCTGTCTCAGACTCCCAAATGCTAGAATTACAGACAGGTGCTACCACAACCGACCTTTATTTCTGATTTGAATTTTTCTTTTTTAAAATTTTTTATTGTAATTAATAAAAGGGTTACATGATATTTGCCAGATAAAAGGTGCATTAATTCACATACATTGATACCCTTTCACATATCTTGGTACCCGTTACCCTCTCCCCCACCCCCCACCCATCTGATTTGAATTTTTCTTTTGGAAGTAGTGGGATTTGAACTCGAGGCCTAAGAACTGTCCCTGAGCAATTTTGTTCAAGACTAGTGCTTTGCCACTTTGACCTTCAGCACTTGAGCTACTTTAGGTTTTCTGGTGGTTAATTGGAGATGAGTCTTATGGACTTCCCTGCCTGGGCTGGTTTTGAGCCACAATCCTTAGATCTCAGTGTCCTGGGTAGCTAGGATTATGGGTATGAACCACTAGTGCCTGTCTTCATTTTTTTTTTTTTTTTAGTGGATCAGGGCAGGTGTTCTGGCACACACTGAAAATCTCAGTACATTGGAGATCGAGGCAGGAAGACCACTAATTTGAGGCCAACTTAGGCTATCTGTAAGAAAAAGCAATCTTTTCTGTCAACTAAAAATGTCTATCTTGTATCTAGTCAGTATTCTGTACTGATATTTCCTGGTATTGAACTTTCCTGGAATTATTAGCTTCTTGACTTCAACTATAACTATCATCTGTGTTGTTTGTAATAAGCCGTCCATAATAAGAGTATGAGTCCTTACCAATGGAATAAAAAATAGACCCCCCAACATTTTGAGTGGAACTTCCCACTGACTTTACCAACCCCCTCCAACCGTAACCTTTCCCAGCCAGCTTTGAGGAGAAGAATGTGCACCTCTGTCTCCAAAACAACAGTCCCCCATCCCTCATCAGAAGGGGCCTTTCACGGACAAAGTGCTTTCTAACTTCCTGGTATTACGCCATCATCCTGGTAGCCAGTTGTAAAGAAATTAGGAGCCTGACTCCTTAGCAACAAGAAGGAACGTCACCCCTTGAATTAGGATAGAAACTGAGGAGCCCACCCTACCCAGTGTGCCTGCCCAGCTCTAAGAGAGTAAGACAGTGCACCCGTCTGTACAGAAGTACAATGCCTTGACAAAGTCCCCTAGAGCCCTGAGTGTCTTTCCATTTTCTGGCACTGGAGGTTATGTGTTTCTAACCTACGTAATGGGACTTGCCTCAAAACAAAAATTGAGGAGCTGGGAATGTGGCTTAGTGGTAAAGTGCTTGCCTAGCATGCACAAAGCCCTGTGTTTGATTCCTCAGTATCACATACACAGAAAAAGCTGAAGGTGGCCCTTTGGCTCAAGTGGTAGAGTGCTGGTCTTGAACAAAAGAAGCTCAGGGACAGTGATCATGCCCTGAGTTCAAGCCCCAGGGCTGGGAAGAAAGAGAAAGAAAGAAAAAAAAAGAAAAAGAAAGAAATAAAGCAAGGAAGGAAGGAAGGAAGGAAGGAAGGAAGGAAGAAAGAAAGAAAGAAAAAGAAAGAAAGAAAGAAAAAGAAAGAAAGAAAGAAAGAAAGAAAGAAAGAAAGAAAGAAAGAAAGAAAGAAAAAGAAAGAGAGAAGGAAGCTGGGTGGGGTGGCTCATGCCTGTAGCTACTAAGGAGGCTGAGATCTAAGGATCATGGTTCAAAGCCAGCCCAGGCACTAAAGTCCATGAGACTCTTATCTCCAATTAACCACCAGAAAACCAGAAGAGGACCTGTGACTCAAGGGATAGGGTGGTAGCCTTGAGCTGAAGAGCTCAGAGACAACTCCCAGGTCCAGAGTTCAAATCCCATGTCCCCTCCAAAAAAAGAGTCTCAGGGACTTTTTTGCTTAGGCTGGCTTTGAACCATGTTCTTCAGATCTCAGCCTTCTGAAGAGCTGGGATTACAGGTGTGAACCACTGGTGACTAAGATTTTGAAATTGTGCTAAAATAGGTATCCTAGCTGGGGGTGGACATTAGCAGGAGAGCATGTGTCTAGCATGCGCACAGCCTGAGGGGACTGATGATGCCGCCAGTGGAGGTGCTTGCCTTTTGTGCACAAGACTTAGTCCCCAGTACACCATCAATGATAATAAAAGGAAAAAAAAGGTTAAACGTAACGGGAAGCACAGGGCAAAGAGTAGCTCATGCTTGTAATCCTAGCTCCTCAGGAGGCTGAGATCTGAGGATCATAGCTCCAAACCAGCCCAGGCAGGCACACTTTGAGTCTCTTATCTCCAATGAAGTACCAGAAAACTGGAAGTGGCACTGTGCCTCATGTGGTAGACCACTAGCCTTGAGCACAAAGTGGTTCAGGGACAGCGCTCAGACCCCCCCCCCCCCAAAAAAAAAAAAAAAGACCTGGGAGCATGACCTAGTGGTAGAGTGCTCATCTAGCATGCACGAAGACCCGTGTCCCATTCCTCAGTACCACATACATAGAAAAAGCTGGAAGTGGTGCTGTGGCTCAGGGACAGTGATCATGCCTGACTTCAAGTCCCCAGGGCTGGCAAGAGAGAGAGAGAGAGAGAGAGAGAGAGAGAGAGAGAGAGAGAGAGAGAGAGAGAGAGAGAGAGAGAGAGAGAGGGAGGGAGGGAGGGAAGGAGGGAGGGGAAGAAGAAGAAGAAGAAGAAGAAGAAGAAGAAGAAGAAGAAGAAGAAGAAGAAGAAGAAGAAGAAGAAGAAGAAGAAGAAGAAGGCCGGGAGTTTGGCCTAGTGGTTAAAGTGCTTGCCTAGCATGCACAAAGACCAGGTTCGATTCCTCGGTACCACATACATAGAAAAAAGCTGGAAGTGGTGCTGAGGCTCAAGTGGTAGAGCTCTAGCCTTGAGAAAGTCCAAGGACAGTGCTCAGGCCCTGAGCTCAAGCCCAGGACTGGCAAAAAAAAAAAAAAAAAAAAAAAAAAAAAAAAAGAAGAAGAAGAAGAAGAGGAGGAGGAGGCAGAGCTATAAAAGTTTCAATGGCTGGGGCCGGGAGTTTGGCCTAGTGGTTAAAGTGCTTGCCTAGCATGCATGAAGACCCGGGTTTGATTCCTCGGTACCACATACATAGAAAAAAGCCGGAAGTGGTGCTGAGGCTCAAGTGGTAGAGCTCTAGCCTTGAGAAAGTCCAAGGACAGTGATCAGGCCCTGAGCCCAAGCCCAGGACTGGCAAAAAAAAAAGTTTCAATGGCATCAAGTACCTAACTGTAACAGATAGACAGGATCTGCTTCTGCTGAAAACACTTTTCTTGGGGCCCATGAGTTAACTAAAACCAGAAAGCAAAACTTGACATCCCTGTCTTCATTTTCACATTTTTCTGCCAGTTGCTCTGCAATCATCCTTAGAATCCTGGAAGGGCTGCTTGATCGATAGATATCTTCATGAGGAGGAATGACACAGGAAACTGCTTCAAAAACAAAGACCAGCACAGCCTCCACTGTCCAGGTAGCAATGATTTGCTTAAGGAGAGCAACTTCTCCAGAGCCCCCAAATGATCAATAGGCTATGCTTTAACCAGGATTGTATGCATGCATGCACGTATGTATGCTTGTATGTATGCTTGTGTGTATGCATGTATGCATGTATGCATGCATGTATGCACACACGTATGTACGCACACATGCATGTACGCATGCATGTACGCATGCATGTACACATATATGTACGCATGCATGTATGTATACATGCGTGTGTATGTATGTATGTACGCATGCGTGTATGCATGCATGTGTGTGCATGTATGTATGCATGCATGCAGGTATGTATGTATGCATGCACATATGCATGTATGTATGCATGCATGTATGCATGTGTGTACACATGCATGTGTGCATGCATGTATGTATGCATGCATGTATGTATGCATGCATGTGTGTATGCATGTATGTATGCTTGTATGTATGCTTGTATGTATGCTTGTATGTATGTATTTATTTTGTTGGTCATGAGGCTTGAATTCTGAGCCTGGGTCCTGTCCCTGAGTTCTTCAGCTCAAGGCTAGTGCTCTACCACTTTAAGCCACAGGGATTAATTGGAAATAAGAGTCTCACAGACTTCTGCGTGTAGGCTGGCTTTGAACCACAACAGGATCATTTTTTTTTTTTTTGCCAGTCCTGGGCTTGAGCTCAGGGCCCGAGCACTGTCCTTGGGCTTTCTCAAGGCTAGAGCTCTACCACTTGAGACTCAGCACCACTTCTGGCTTTTTTCTATGTATGTGGTACCATGGAATTGAACCCGGGCCTTCATGCATGCTAGGCAAGCACTCTACCACTAGGGCAAACTCCTGGCCCAACAGGATGATTTTTTTTTTGCCAGTCCTGGGCTTGGGCTCAGGGCCTGAGCACTGTCCTTGAACTTTCTCAAGGCTAGAGCTCTACCACTTGAGCCTCAGCACCACTTCCAGCTTTTTGCTATGTATGTGGTACTGAGGAATCGAACCCGGGTCTTCATGCATGCGAGGCAAGCACTCTACCACTAGGCCAAACTCCCGGCCCCACAACAGGATCATTTTTTAATAATCATTCCTTTGCCCAATTTTTTTCTTTTTAAATTTACAGCATGACTGTAACCCAAAGGCAGTGCATTTACTCCTTGTCTCTTCCTCTAGCGTGCCCTCTCTGCATCATAACTTTTCCTGCCCTATACATCTCTGTTGTCTTTATTTG
This sequence comes from Megascapheus bottae, assembly GCF_031878675.1. Classification (NCBI taxonomy): domain Eukaryota; kingdom Metazoa; phylum Chordata; class Mammalia; order Rodentia; family Geomyidae; genus Megascapheus; species Megascapheus bottae. Next base: position 39,252,899 of record NC_143518.1, on the reverse strand, counting down.
GTATATTGTGGGCAAGTGACTAACTAGTATGTAGAAGCCCTGGAGTGTGGTTTTGGGGCCTACAACTCTGGTTTTATAATGAGGTCCTGTAGCCCTATTCTGACACCAATCCCATCTCTCCAAAGGTAGCTTCTACTTTGACCTCCCCTCACAGTAGATACAGATAGAACCATGTAATATGCAATCATTTATGTCTTAATTCTTCACTTTCTTAAAAATACTTCTTGTTTTAAATTTTTGTTATCTTTAAGTAGTTGTACAAGTGAGTTGCCATGTAACAAAGCAGTTTATGAACACAATGTATCTCGATCACTGTCACCCCTTTTAACATTCGTACCCATCTCTCCCCTACCTACCCCTTCCCTCACTCTTCTTTTTCTTTCTTGGCAGGGTGGGGGGAAAACAATTCTTTTTTTTTTTTTGTCGGTCATGGAACTTGAACTCTGGGCCTGGGAGCTGTTCCTGAGCTCTTCAGCTCAAGGCTACCACCCTACTCCTTGAACCACAGTGCTACTTCTGGTTTTCTGGTGGTTAATTGGAGTCTCATGGACTTTAGTGCCTGGGCTGGCTTTGAACCATGATCCTCAGATCTCAGCCTCCTGAGTAGGTGTGAGCCACCATAACCCGCTGGTGATCATAATTTGGAGCCAACCCAGATAGAGAAGTCTACTAGATCCATCCTCAAAGTAACCAATAAAAAAATTCAGGGCTGGGGCTGGGAGTTTGGCCTAGTGGTAGAGTGCTTGCCTAGTATGCACAAAGACCAGGGTTCGATTCCTCAGTACCACATACATAGAAAAGAGTTGGAAGTGGTGCCGAGGCTCAAGTAGTATAGCTCTAGCCTTGAGAATCCCAAGGACAATGCTCAGGCTCTGAGCTCAAGCTCAGGACTAGCAAAAAAAAATGCAGGGCTAGAGGCATGCTTTATATGGTAGAACACCAGGCAAGCATGAGGCCTAAATTCAAACTCTATTGCTGAAAAAAAAAAAATCCAGTGTCTGACAGCCTTTGGTCTGCTCCCAAATTTTGTACAGCATGTACTCATGGTCTCGTGAATGTAAAAGAAGCCAGACCTAGGCAAGAGGGTGGAGCTCAGTGGTACAGTACTTGTCCAGCCATTCACCCCATAGGCCAAATAAAGCAACACAGTGCAGGTCAGGGAAGGGACAGCACGTCAGTGTCTCTTCTGCACTGAACTCACACTAAGTAGGGAGAATTGGGGATAGGGCGTGAGAAAGATAAGGCTAGTTTCTAAGTCACTGGTATGCCCTGGTTGAGTCTTTGTGTCCGGAGGGTGATAGCTTTTAGCTGTTCTCTTCCACGATAAGGAAATGGCATACCTTGTCTGAGGAGCAGTTTGCCTTTTGTCACAGAAGCTTATTGGTGATATCTGTTCGATTATAAAGTGGCTGCAGCAGGGAATGGCTCAGATCAGTGACACAGATGCAAAGTGTGCGTGTGGTGGGGGTGTGTCCAGCTTTTAGTGAGTTCACAAATAAATGTTCTCAGTTGTGTCTTACAGAAGGAGCACTGAGCTGGTGAGCAGCTTGGGGACCAGCACTTTGTGAGTATGTAAGGGGTTGTCATGGGTAGGGGCTACCCTAGTGGTAGAGTAGGTGTGTGTAGGTGAGAGAGACAGACAGACAGAGACAGAGAGAGACTTAGCGTACCCTAAGACTGGCGCCAAGGGCAAGAGCTCCACTTATCTGCACACATCCACTCAATGTCTGCGGGACCATTGCAGTGCTTTCTAGATAAGCACTCTTGCCACTGACCCCCGCCGCCAACCCATCCTGGGATTAATTGTGGAGGACTCTCCTGTGGGAAGTTCAGCCTCACGGTGGGTGGGAAGCATACCTCTCAAGGTGTGGAGGGGAGGACAGCCTGTCCTACCCCAACACAATGGTTTTGGGGTTCTTCTTCCCATTCTGTTCTTTCTATGGACCAAAGACCACAACAGGGCCAACCTCCAACGTATTTGTTCCTCAGGTTATTCAGCTCCTCTAGAGTCCCTGCCCCACCCCATTCCACACATGGCACTGTGATTGTTTAACTTGAGGGCACAGAGGATGGCTGGGGAGGGGAAAAGGGAGCTCTGGAAGGTCCCTGAGCTTGGCAGCGCATAAACCACAGCTCCGGAGTCTGGAGGAGAGAGCCTGCCTGAAGGCACAGAGGAAATGACTGGCTGCTCTATGTGCTGTCTGTAGCTGCACACAAGTGGGCAGTGCTGTGCACTGTGGTGGTTCCTTCCACCATCTGGGCTTGTCCCGGTGGGCCTCCGAGTCTCTGTGGCTGCTTTGGTCTTGCCACAAATCCCAAGGCCTGTTCTCTTACTGATATCAATAATGGAATAACAGAACATGTTTATGTTATTTAAAATGCTCTTATTCCACCCCTGTGTTTGGTTCATGAATACTGCAATCCAGGTTGGAAATACTTTCACTATATATATATATATATATATATATATATATATATATTATTCTTTTTTATTTTTTTTGGTTAGTGTGAGGCTTGAACTCAGGGCCTGGGCACTGTCCCTGAGCTCTTTGATAGCTCAAGGCTATCATCCTACCACTTTGAGCCACAGCAACACTTCCGGTTTTTGAGTGGCTAATTAGAGGTAAGAGTTTCTTGGGGATTTTGCCCGAGCTGGCTTCAAACTATGATCCTCAGATCTCAGCCTCCTGAGTAGCTAGGGTTACAGACATGAGCCACTGGCGGCCTAGCCCTACAATTTTTTAAAAAAATATTTGAACCCAGTTTGTACCTGACCACTGTAAACATCCCTGCCCACATCACAATAATTTTTTGAGAAAAAAACCAAGGTTGGCCTTGAACTTGGGGGTCCTCTTGCTTCAGCTTCTTGGGTTGCTGGGATTACAGGCACACACCACCATTGAAAGCATTGTTCTAATGTCTTCTTGGCTGTGAAGGCCAAGTTATCCTGACCCTGGCTTGTGTGAGTCTGGGTTCAACAATGCAGTGATTTAAACAGGGAGAGTTAGGATAAAACAGTATTCAGAGGGCCTGGAGTTTGGCCTAGTGGTAGAGTGCTTGCCTAGCATGCACAAAAACCCGGGTTCGATTCTTCAGTATCACATACATAGAAAAAAGCCAAAAGTGGTGCTATGGCTCAAGTGGTAGAGCTCTAACCTTGAGAAAACCCAAGAACAGTGCTCAGGCCCTGATCCCAAGCCCAGGACTGGCAAAACCCCCCAAAAACGGTATTCAGGCTGGGCACAGTGGCTCACACCTGTAATCCTAGCTACTCTGGAGGCTGAGATCTGAGGATCAAGGTTCAAAGCCAGCCCGGGCACTAAAGTCTGTGAAACTCTTATCTCTGATAAACTACCAGAAAACTGAAAGTGGTGCTGTGGCTCAAGGGGCAGGGTGGTAGCCTTGAGCTGAAGAGCTCAGGGACAGTGCCCAGGCCCAGAGTTCAAACCCCACAACCAACCAAAAACAAAAAACAAACAAACCCGTTTTAGCTACAAAAGAATTGTTCTAGGATATAGGATAATTGTTTTTTCTTTTTTTCCTCTTTTTTTTAGCCAGTCCTAGGGCTTGAACTTATGGCCTGGGCACTGTCCCTGCTTCTTTTCCTTAAGGCTAGCGCTCCACCACAGCCACACTGAGCCACAGCACCATTTCCAGCTTTTTCTGTCTATGTGATACTAAGGAATTGAACCAAGGGCTTTGAGCATGCTAGGCAAGCACTCTACCATGAAGCCACATTCCCAGCTCTATAATTCTTGTGTGTGTATGTATGTGTGTGTGTGTGCCCAAATGGTTGGCTGAGAAGTTGGTTAGCTTATTAGGGCAGGGTGTGTCTGTAGCTGCTGAGCAAGAGAGAGAAACCCCTTTGGGGCTCAGGTGAGGCATGGCAGCTAGGTGGCACCTAAGAGAGTGAGTGCTGGCAGGTGGGCCTGGAGTGTACAGTGGTCATGTCAGAAAGACTGAAGCATCGGGAGAGTCCGGGGCACAACCCTGCAAGATGGCTTTTCCCCACCGTGGACTTGTGGTACAGCTGCTGTAACCAGCAGGAACCCCTTTCTTCTTCAGGTCAAATCTTTCCAGAGGCTTCTACTAAAGTGTAAAGAATTCCACTTTTGCTGGGTATGGTGGTGTACACCTGGGATCCCAGCACGTGAAAGGCTGAGGTAGGAAAATTGAATATACAGTGACAACCTATCTCAACAAAACAAACCCCCAAATAATAAACAACTAAATAAGATTTTCAAAAAAGACCTGAAAGTCATAAAAGAATAAGATAATTTCAGGTGGATTTATCTATAAAATGCCATTTACAAAGACAAAGTATATGGACGTTGTGTCCTTTGAAGTGACACAGGCAGCCTTAGTGACCCATAGCAGAAAAACCAGAGTCCTGGCTGTGGGCATGTCACTCTCCTCCCTGCCTGTGCTCCTGGGCTCCTCACAGGCCAGAGACCAACCAGACTTCAAGCATGTGGGTTCTTCCCACGTGTACGCTTACAAGGCACAGGGTCAGGTGGGACAGAACAAACGAAAAATCACTTCCACGGAATTAAGACAGCTCTGGAAGCAGAGTGTGGGAAGTGTTTGTTGGGGCTACTTGTCAGCGGAGTCCCGAGTGTCTGGTCTTTAAGTCTGACCCAGATTTCCAGGAAGGAAAGGATCTGACTTCAGAGTTCTAGTCTATACAAGAGGCAGAGGGTGGTGGGTCTCAGTGTGGAGCTGAGACAAGATCAGCGCTCAAGTTTTTAGGCTAACATGTCTTTGCTCTCAAATACATTTCCTTACCAAGGCTGTCCTCCCATCTCCCCACCCCCACCCCCAGCCCAGAGACCCTCTGCTTCTCCCTACACAGAGAGCAGACCTGCAGACTTCTCTGGGAAGGAGGAAACCAGTTAAGTAGGAGTTAAACAGGGTGAGAACAGATCTGGAGCTGTTTCTTAAACAGCTTGACCAGTTCTTCTTGCTCACACACATACCACCATGTAGCCTCCCCCACCCCAACATTTTCTCACAAATGCTTTCACATATACACATTCTCCCTCATACTCATACTCCCCCCCCCACGCCCCATTGTTGTGAAAGTCCTTGGAGCTGCTCACTTCTGAATCTTTGGGGTACACTGTGGAGTACTAGACTGCTTTTCAGCTTTCAGGGCCCCTGTAGGATTTTGTTTTTGCTAGTCTCTAAGTCAGTTTCTGTGTAAAACCCAGGTAGTTTCCCTCTCCCTACCTAGCAATCTCAAACCTTCCTTGTGTAGAATAAGGAAATGTGGAAAGAGGAAGAAAAGGCACCCTGGGGCCAAAATGTGACATGTCTGAGTAACTGTACTTTACCCTACAAGCCATGGGGCTTAGAGAGAGCAACTGACTTAATAATAAACTTTGGTAAGTTTATTACCTGCCTGGGGGCTTGAACTCTGGGGCTCATGCTCTTGCTCTTGCCTTTTCCCACTTGCAGCTGGTGCTCTACCGTTTGAGTCACATCTCCAGCCTACTTTTCTGCTGGTTAATTGGAGATGGAGTTTTTCTGACTTTGTCTCTCTAGCTAGCTTCAAACTGCCATGGTCAGATATCAGCCTCCTAAATAGCTAAGATTACAGGCTCAATTAATCATTTTACTTTTATTTTTTCAAAACTGTGGCAGGGCTGGGAATGTGTCTTAGTGGTAGAGTGCTTGCCTTACATTCAGGAAGCCCTGGGTGTGAGTCCTCAGTACCACAGAGAAATCTGGAAGTGGCACTATGGCGTAAGTGGTAGAGTGCTAGCCTTGAGCAAAAGAAGCTCAGAGGCAGTGCCTAGGCCCTGAGTTTAAGCCCTAGTTTTGGCAAAATAAATAAATAAATCAAGCCTGTGGATAATTAGATCTTCAGTGATTCCCCAAACAACAAACAATACTGAACCCTATCTGTACAATGTTTCCCTTTCTACAGAGATGCTAAAGCTCAAGAGATTAGTACAAAATACAGTACGACATACTGCAAGGTAAGCTATATGAATGATATCTCTGTAGATTCTCTGGGGTGATATAGGGGTTGAACCTAGATGAGATCCATGAACTGTTCACATAGCCAGAAGGGGGGGGTCTGACTTATATCATAGAGCAAGGCTCTGTGTTAGAAAAAGGAAAGAGGAAGAGGGAGAAAGGGAGGAAGACCTGGAGAGGCTGGGGACTGTGGTGCTGGAATTTGAACAGAGGCTCTGGTACCTAATAGACAAGCACTCAGCCACTGAGCTATACCTGCAGTCTGACTTATAAAAATTAGGCTTATTGAGGCTGGGGTATAGATCTACTCTTGTGGTGCAGCCCTGCTCCTGGTAGGGGCTCAGTCTTCCTACTTCTTTTTTCTTTTGGCTGGACTAGGGTTTGAACTCAGGACCTGTGCTTTCTAGGCAGGTGCTCTAACACTTAGGCTGCATCTCCAGTCCCTTCTATACTTCTCTTTATTTTTTTTTGCCAGTCCTGGAGCTTGAACTCAGGGCCTGGACAATGTTCTTGGACTTTTTCAAGGCTATTGCTCTGGTACTTGGGTCACAGCACCACTTCCAGCTTTTTCTGTGGTACCAAGGAATCAAATCCAGGACTTCGTGAAAGTACTCTACCACTACTAGGCCATGCTCTCAGCCCCTCTACTTCTTTTAGATGGTGAGATTCCACTCTGAAGACACATGGTCAGCCATCTGTCAAGCTGGACTTGGGTGCCTCATCCATGGATACTAGGAATTTTTTTTTCCAGTCCTGGGGCTTGAACTCAGGGCCTAGGCACTGTCAATGAACTTTTTTTTTTTTTTCTTCTCAAGGCTAGTACTCTACCACTTGGGCCACAGCACCACTTCCAGCTATTTCTGTGTATATGGTACCAAGGAATGGAACTCAGGGCTTTGTGTATGCTAGGCAAGCTCTCTATCCTGAAGCCACACTCCGGGCCTCATACTAGGAATTTGTACTCTTCTGTTCTGGAGCCGTAACTTTCCACCATGTAGTTGGAGTTGTCAACCTGAATGTCTCTCCCGTGTGTGGGCTGGATGTGCTTCAGGCTAGGCAAGTGCTCTTCTGCTTAAAATGATTTGTGTGTCAGCTGGGTACTGGAATCCTAGCTACTCAGGAGGCTAAGATCTGAGGATCCTGGTTTGAAGCCAGCCCAAGTAGAAAAGTCTGTGAGACTCTCATCTTCAATTAATCACAGAAAAGGCCAGAAGTGGTACTGTGGCTCAAATGGTAGAGTGCTAGCTTTGAGCAAAAAGAAGCGTAGGCTCAGAGTTCAAGCCTCAGGACAAAACCTCCGTGTGTGTGTGTGTGTGTGTGTGTGTGTGTGTGTGTGTGTTACTGGGAATTAAACTCAGCCTTAAATTTGCTTGATAACTGCTCTACCACTTGGGTCATATTCTCAGTCCCTACATAAGAATATATATATATTTTAAGGTATGCTGGTACTGGGGCTGGAACTCAAAGCCCTGTACTTGTTTAGCTTTTTTGCTCAAGTCTGGCCTTCTATGGCTTGGGCGGCACTTCCACTTCCACTTTTTGCTGGTTAAATAGTCTCTCAGATTTGTCTGTCCAGGTTATCTTCTAACTTGATCCTCAAATCTCAGCCTCCTGAGTAGCTGGGATTACAGGCATGAGCCACTGGCTCTTGGCACTATTTTATAGTATAATATATTTAGGAAAGAGATTCATGAAAGTGGATAATATAAATAGAATTTTTTTCCTTAGAAGGAAATTAAGCTAATGGAAAAAACTAAATTATATGGGGCCGGGAGTTTGGGCTAGTGGTAGAGTGCTTGTCTAACATGCATGAAGACCCAGGTTTGATTCCTTGGTACCACATACATAGAAAAAAAAAGCCAGGACTGGTACTGTGGCTCAAGCAGTAGAGCTCTGGCCTTGAGAATGTCCGAGGACAGTGCTCAGGCCTTGAGCCCAAGTCCAGGACTGGCCAAAAAAAAAAGAACAACTCGAAATTATAATATCCATGTTCTAGTCTCTGGAGTAAGGTTTCCATAAATGTAAATTCTTACCATCAGATTAACATTTATTGAACATTTAATGAGTGCCAGAATGATGCAAAGTCCTTTAGCTTATTTTTTAGTTAATCCTCACAACCTCCCTATGTAGAAAAGCTCTTGTGATTCCTACTTTTCAGATAAGGAAATTGAGGTTTAGAGAGATGTCAGAAGTTGTTTTGAATTATGTAATTTGGCTCTGGTATTTGTATCTACGTGTGTGTTTACACATAAAGAACCACCCAGCCAATGATGGCAAATGGAGCATGTGATCAGCAGTGTGTGTGTGTGTGTGTGTGTGTGTGTGTGTGTGTGTGTGTGTGTGTATGTGTGTATGTGTGTATGTGGGGGGGTGTAATTATTACTCAATCTTTGTTCTGCAGACAATCCAGAGAGCAACACAGCTTCTACTAGGAAATACAAGAACAAACAGCTTATGGGTACTTAGGAAATTCAAGTTTATACTGTTTTCCAGGAAAGATGAGTGGCAGGCAGAGGTAGGAGCTGCCTGGCCTAGGTTCTGTGGACAGCAGAGGCAAACCTAACTAGAAGAGTTCATTCTAGAAGATGGTTTTCTAGTTTGTGATTCCTATCTATGTATGGGTTTCTTTTTCTTTCTTTCTTTCTTTCTTTCTTTCTTTCTTTCTTTCTTTCTTTCTTTCTTTCTTTTTTTTGTGAGTCATGGGGCTTGAACTCAACCTGGGTGCAGTCCCTGAGCTCTTCAGCTCAAGGCTACCACCCCACCCTTGAGCCAAGCCCCACTTCCAGTTTTCTAGTGGTAAACTGGAGCTAAGTCTCAGGTCCTTTTGTGCCTGGGCTGGCTTTGAACCTTGATCCTCAGATCTCAGCCTCCTGAGTAGCTAGGATTACAGGCGTGAGCTACTGCGCATGGCCTGGGGTTTCATTTTTGGGGTGTGTGTGTGTGTGTGTGACAGTCCTGAGATTTGAACTCAGAGTCTAGGCACTTCCTAGCTTTTTTGATTAAGGCTAGCACTATACCATTTGTGGCATAGCTCCACTTTTGGCTTTTTAATCACTATTTGTAGGTAAAAGTCCCATGGACTTTCCTACCTGGGCTGGCTTTGAACCATGATTCTCAGATCTCAGCTTCCTGAGTAGCTAGGATTAGAGATGTGAACCACCATTGCCTGGTCCATGGAGTTTATTGGAAGTCTCAGTCAGCATCTTACGCTAAAGTCATTTCAACTGGTTTATTTTAGACTGCTAAAATGAGCTATATCTGAAAAACCTATTTGGATGGATTCTTCTGTCTAAAAAGAATATGTTTGGGCAATATTTAAGCCAGGTGCTTAAATTAGCTTCTTGCTCAGGGTCTTGTAGTATCATTCAGCTTTCTGGTTCATAGCTGGTGCTTTACCACGTGAGCCATGCCTCCATTCTGATGTTTTGCTGCTTAATTGGAGTCTGGAAGATTTTTCTGCCCTGTCCTTGAACCTTGATCCTCCAGGTCTCAGATTCCTGGTAGCTAGAGTCACAGGCATGAGCCACTGGCACCTAGCCATTTATCTGTACAGAGACATCCCCCCTCCTACCTTTTGGCTGTTATGTGATATGGATGTACATATATTTGAATCCTTGCTTTCTGCTTTTTTGGCATTATCTGTCCAGAAATGGAACTGCTAGTTTATTCAGCAGTTCTATGTTAATCTTACTGGTGACGCTTGTTAGCAGTTACAAAATTATAACAGTCTATACATATTTTAAGAAGGCGGAGAAACTTTGGTAACTTCTTTCTGAGAATGATGCAGTGGATAGTAGATCAGGAAAACACACTGAGCTCTGTTGCAGATGGCGAGGGCATGTGTGTAAGTGTGTGAATGTGAGTGTGTGTGTGTGATCATTATCTTGATAGAGCTAAGAATGTGGCATTTCACTGTGGAAGTAAATGATCTCTCCTGGTGGGCGGCGTGCTGGGGTCTGGCTGGGGCCTGACTGACGGGACTGGCTAGGGATGCTGAATGCTCTTGATCCAAGGGGGTGGAGCTGTCCCCTCCTCCTCATTATAGCTCTGCTATTCACATACCTCCTCCCAAGCTGACAAGAAAAGAGAGAAGTTTCTGAGAATAAGAAGTACTTTGCAATGAAGCTGGGGTCCAGGGGAGGGAGCCATGTGTCTGCCTCCATCCCACTGTATGCACCGAGGCAGCACAAGGCTGTTGCAGACTCTCCAGGTTAACCCCGACAGCCCCAGGGCATGGGGACAGGAAGCTGAAGTTGCTTGAGCAAGCAACCTCACCTTTGGAAGCCTCCATTTCCTTGTTGGTAAAGCAAGATTGAATGATGGCTTTTGGGTTACGGAGGTTTTTGAGGTCACTTATAAGCCCGAGTCTTTGATGAGATCTTCTGGGAATTAAAATCAGGGCTTTGGGAAGCCTAAGTCTTGCTCGTTGTACAGCTTGAACTCAGAACCTGCACACTGACCCTAACTTTTGTGCTCAAGGCTAGTAGTGTTCTACCATTTGAGCTATATATAGTTGCACTTCTGCCTTTTTTGGTACTTAGTTGGAGATAAGAGTTTCATGGGGGAGAGGGAAATGGGGACCAAGACATGGAAAGGGTATCAATGTATGTGAAGTAATGCACCTTCTATCTGGCAAATATAATGTAACCCTTCTATTAATTACAATAAAAAAATATATGAAAAAAGAAATCCTATACAAACTGAAAAACCTGAACTACCTGCAATAAATGTGTGAATGTAAGTAGAAAAAAAAAAAGAGTTTCATGCCTAGGCTGGCTTTGAACCCTGATTTTCAGATCTTAGCTTCCTGAGTGGCTAGGATTTACAGGCATGTGCCACTGGTGACCAGCCTTTATCTTGCTTTATTTTATTTTCAAGTAAAATGTTGACAACCGCCTGACTGATCTACAATTTGGAAACCTCCTGCTTCTGTCTCCAGAGTGCTGCGATTACACATATGTACTACCACACCTGACAGAACATTTTTTTTTTTACAGGCAGGTCTTTGGCAAACTTTAAGAAGTTTTAGCTCCTTAAAAGTGAGAAAGTGTAGAGAAAGGGTGAATGAAGGTAAATATGGCCATATTACTTTATATGCACATATAAAAACAGAAGAACAAAAACTTGAAAGTGTTTCAAGAAGGAGAGTGACAGTGGGTGCCAGTGGCTCACGCCTATAATCCTAGCTACTTAAGTGGCTGAGATCTAAGGATCACAGTTCAAAGCCAGCTCAGGCACAAAAAGTCCATGAGACTCTTATCTCCAATTAACCACCAGAAAATCTTAAGAGGTAGAGTGGTAGCCTTGAGCTGAAGAGCTCAGGGACAGCGCCCAGGCCCAGAGTTCAAGGCCCACAACGAACAAAAAAAAAACAAAAACAACAACAACAACAACAACAAAAAAACAGAAAAAAGGGCAAAAAAAAGTGACAGAGGGGCTGAGGTTGAAGGGGTACACTGTATGCATGTATAGAAATGCACAATGAAATCCCTTTGTATAACTAATGAATACAAAAAGTATTAGAAAGAACTGGCTAGCTGAGTCAGATAAGAGTTGCCCCCTCTAGGGGAGACAGGGCATGACTAAGGCAGAATAACGAAGGGGGACCCATGGAGTTTGAGGCCCAAGAACCTTATGTCCCCAAAACAGGTGCTGCTCCTTCAGCCCCTCCTCTCTCGGGGCCTGCTGCTTCAGCAGTGCAGTAGACAGATGTGGTGTCCTGGGACCTGGACGTGCTGTGCCTGCCCTTAGTGTGAGTTCTGGGCCGGGAGCCAAACCTGCAGCCCAGAGTTGACAGCCTCTGTGAAGTCCCCGTCTACTCACCTGAGAGGACTTCTCAGTTTCCAGGGTTCAGAAGTTCAAAGGTGGCTGTGTGTGTGTGTGCGCGCACACGCGCGTGTATGTGTATGGGTGTGTGTAAGTAAACGAGGGGCTTGGTGGGACTGAACTACACCACTGAGGTTTTCTTTCCTTCCTTATCAGGGTTTTTCATAATAACCTGACACATTTGGCACAAGTGTTTGGAACCTCCATTCAGTGTGGAGCCCAGGTAGGGTTGAAAGAGGTCCCAGCCCTTCTCAGCACGTGCCAGGCCCTGCCAGGAGTGGGGATACTGAGATGTGTTTTGTGCTACGGCAGAAAGGCAAGATGGAAACCAAAAGCAGCATGAGGGCTTCGGGGGAGCACAGAGGACAGCGACCCTTCCACCTTGTGGAGAATGAGATCCTGAGAGAGTAGAGGAGACACCAGTCAGATTCCTAGAAAAGACTGCTAAGCCCAGCCTTCTTTTAAAGTCAGGGTCTCACCATGTAGCCCAACCTGTCCTGAAACTCTGTCTTCTGAGTGCCGGGCTTACAGGTGTGAACCACCATGCCACACACTGAGGTTGAGTAGGCTATTGGACAAAGGCGGGGAACGTTTGGTAGGGAGAATAGCCATGGAGGTAAGAAACCCAAGCAATACTGTAGAAACATGATCATGTGCAAGTCACAGAGATGCCAACAATGAGACTGGAAAAAAAAAAAGATGGGCCACATATTTTAGTGTGAACCATAGCTCTAATAATTTGTATATTGTGCTATCACCTTATAGGTCAATATATGGAGTCTCATGTAGCCCATTGCCTGGGCCATGGGCTGGCCTAGGAGCAGACTGGTCATCTCGCTCTAGAGCACTGGCTGAGGAGGGGAGGGAAGTCTGTTTGATGCAGATGTTGCCAGGCAGAGGCTGAATGGCCTATTCTCACCTGCATTCCTCTTCTTGGTACCTTCTTATCTGAGAGTGGGAGGTATGGCTCAGGTGTGGCTCAAACACTTGCCTAGTAAGATCAGGATCCTGAATCCAAGTCCCAGGATGGCCCAAAGTAAGGCTCTTCTATCTGAGCTAGCTTTCTGCAGCCTTCTGGTTTCACACTGTCCTCTTAAAGTCCCTCTCCAGTTATTTTTGGGTCTGCATGTACCACAGAGAGGAAGGGACAACCACAGTTGGGAAACACTCTCCGGTCTTACTGCAACTTAAAACAATTTTGTTTTTTATTTTATGCTTTGAGATAAGAGTTGTCATATAGCCCAGTCTATAGAAAGATAGAACTTTCTTCTTTTCTCAGCCTCCTGAGTGGCTGGATGTGTCCTTCCACACTCTACCTGTAACCTATTTTAACTATTAAGAGAGAAAAAAAGAAACGCACTCCTTACCTGACTTATGTAACTGTGACCCCGCTATACATCATCTGTATAAGAACATTTTAAAAGCAAACAAGAACAGCAAAAAATCAGGAGAGAGACGGCAAGCTGGTGGCCAAGAGATCTGTTCTCCATTATGCATTTCTTTCTCTGCCTGCTCAAATGACTAAAGCACCCCCCTGCCCCCCAACACTCTTCCGTGGGCCAGCACCTGTTTCTGGTTCTGCCTGGCACTGCTGATGGTAGATTCCCACCGAAAGATTCAGATACCTGGAGTCTGAGGGCTGCATTTCAGAGGCGCTGTCCTTCCAGGCCTATTCATTTGGGGGGATTCCATGGGGCCACAGCAGTTCCAGCTGCCCCTGGACCTCGATCTAGGGTTTGGATGAGCCTGGAGCCCCAAATGGAAAAACACATTAAAACGAGCAACTGCTCATCCGGAAGCTTCTTAGCGTAAACCTTATTTCAGCATTTTCCTTTCCCTCCCCGGTGCTGCAGGCTCCTTGGGGAGTCTCCTGAGGGACGGGCATGAGGTCCCTGTGGTTGTTCCCTAGTCCCAGTGTCTATGTGTGGGGCCGGGGGGGGGGGGCTGCCAGCTCCGGGAGCACCTGTGGCCTGAGTGCTGAGCTATCCTCTCCGAAATCCTCTTTCTAACCCAGTCCAGTCAGGGCAGGCTTCTTATCTCCGTGGCACAGGTGAAGAAACCGAGATGGGGACCCGGAGTGATCGACTCCACCGAGGGTAAGGCGACACTCTCAGTCAGGCTTCCAAGCCTCACGTTCTCCCCTTGCTGCCCCCGATGGGGACGATCGGGGGGGGGGGCAGCGAGAACCGAACTTTCGGGCAGTGTCACCTCAACACTCACGGCACTCCCCAGGGGCGGGTGCAGACTGCGGTGTCTTTCAGGGGCTCGAGTGAGGCTGGCGCCGCGCCTCGCGGGCTCTCCAGGTGCGCCTGGTCCTGAGTCATCAATTCTGCCTACGAAGGCAAAGCTCACAGCTCAGCCAGAGCCGGCCAGGCCCCCTTCCCTCCTCATCCCAGCCGCAGGCGGAGGGGCCCCAGGCAGAGTCCCGGGCCTGGGCGCTCAGGTGCGGCCCGCGGCAGGAAGCCTCCCCCGCCCCCCCTGGGCCGCCGGGTGCGCGGGGTGGTTGCGCCATCCGCCCTGGCTTTCTTTCGTAACCGCACCCGGGGACGGCCAAGAGACGCTCCAGCGCGAGTTCCTCAAATGTTTTCCTGCGTTGTCAGGCCGGCCGGCCGCTCTGAGTCATGTGCGCGGGGGAAACTGCACTGACCTAGCGCCGGGCCACGGGGAGCCGGGCTGAGCGCGGCGCCGGGGGCCGGGGGATGGCGACGGCCCTGGGGGCCTGAGCCCGCCCGCCCCACCGGTCCTCCCCCCCGGCCGTCCGTCCTCCCCCCCGCCAGCTCCCCGCTTGGAGATCCCCGCGCCGCCGCGCCTCCGGGACGTCCAGCGGGGGAGGAAGCATGCCGGCCCGGCTGGGCGCGCTGCTCGCCGCGCTGCTCGCCGCGGCGGGGGCGGCGGGGCCCCCGTGGAACTGCCGCGCGCTTGGTAAGGGACTCACGCGCCCGCGCGCCCGCGCCCGGGGAGGGGGATTAGCGCAGCCGGTGGGTGGGGGAAACCGCGAGGGGCTGGAAGGGGGAGTCTGGGAAGGAGGTGTGACTGCACCCCTTTCCCGCCGCGGTTAGCTTGGGGCTCCTCGGGCACAGACAGGGTGTCAGCCCAGCTGTGCGATCGCGGTCCGCCGCTGGGGGAAGAATCCGGGGTGCGGGCATCGGACTCTGGGCATTTTTTTTGGCAAGCCGACTGTGGGTACATGTGCTTCCCAGGGTCCCGGCAGTCTTCCAGCTGTATCCCGGGTGGCTCTCAGGGGGCGATGCCCGAGGGCGCGCCCTAGCGGCCTGGCGCTTGCTCCCTCCTGGGGTGGCGTTCGTGGGGTCACCTCGCCGGGCTCTCCCCGTGCTCGTGGGCCCACGCGGGGATGCCACTGGCCTGTCTGGAGGGTCTGTGCCATGGGCGCGGAGTCCCAGCACGCAGCACCAGCTCTGGGGAGCCCCGAGCTGCCCTGTGCTGGGAATCTGAGTGGACAGGGAGAGGGACTGGGCCCTCCTGGCGCCGGCCTCTTGGACAGGGGTGCAGGGGACAGGGCAGGGCGCTGTGCTGTCGGGGTCCGCTCTCTTCCTGTGGCTGCAGCTCATCACCTCTCTTCTAGGGGAATTGGACAGCGGCTTCTCCAGAGGCTTATTGTAGGGCAGAGGACGGACTCGGTGGAAAACAAACTGGGAGAGAGTCAGCTTCTGGAGCAGATGGCTTGATGGGGGGTGGACGGGTGTGTGGGGAGGGAGCAGCGGTTTTCACTGTTTACACCATACATAGCACTGTTGGATCAGCCCCTGTCTGGGAGGTTAATGGGCCATGGGTAGAAGCTGTGTTGGGGTGTTTGCCCGCTGCTTTCTGAATGGTTATGGTTCTTGAACTTGGGAGAGAAAAGGCCCTGCCAGTAGGTGCAATTGCTGATAGAAACCTGTGCCCTCTCTTCCCCTCCCCTTCTCTCTCTCTCTCCCTCCCTCTCTCTCTCTCTCTCTCTCTCTCTCTCTCTCTCTCTCTCTCTCTCTCTCTCTCTCTCTCTCTCTCTCTCCCTTTCTTTTCCCTCCCTCCCTCCATTCTTCCCTTCCTTCATTCTTACCTACCTATCTACCTACCTACTTACCTCCCTACCTTACCTTTCTCTTTTGCTCAGGCTTGCTTTGAACTCATGATCCTCCTGCCTTATTTCTAGAAGGCTAAGACTGCAGGTCTGGGTCACCAAACCTGGCTCTTTCCTCATTTTTCTTTTCCTTCTTTTGTTCATTTGTTTGTGCCTTCCTTTTTCTTTTTGTTTGAACTCAGGGTCTGGACACTATCACTTAGCATTTTTTTTTCTTTTTTAACTCATGGCTAATGCTCTACTACTTGAGCCACAGTTCTACTTCTGGCTTTTTGGTTGTTGTTCTAAGCCAGGCCAGGCCAAAAAATTTCCTGTGAGACTTATCTCCAATTAACCACTAAAAAACTGGAAGTAGAGCTGTAGCTCAAAGTGCCAAAGCTCTAGGTGAGAGCGTGGTCTAGGGGTAGAGTACTTGCTTAGCTTGCATGAAGCCCTGGATTCCATTTCTTGGTACAACATACACAGAAAAAGCCACAAATGGTACTGTGGCTCAAGTGGTAGAGCCTTGAGAAAGCTCAAGGACAATGCCTAGGCCCTGAGTTCAAGCCCCTGGACTGGCAAAATGAAAAAAGAGCTAGAGCGCTAGCCTTGAGCAAAAGAGCTCAGTGACAACAACTATGCTCTGAGTTTAAGCACCAAAACTAAAAAAACACCAAAAAAACTTCTTGCCCGTGACAGCTCTGAACTGGTATCCTCAGATCTCAGCCTCTTGAGTAGCGAGGCTTCCAGGTGTGAGCACCAGTACCCAGCTTATTTTATCTAATTCTCCATTTGTTGTCTATAAGAGTTTGAAAGAGGAGACTGAGGCTCAGAGATTGAGGCAGGAGGTTGTCAGGTCCAGTTGGAAATCTGCCCCTTCCATAGCTCTGTTCCTGTGTGGGAGATCTTTAAGAAGTAGGCCAATGTGCAGAGTGGAGAGTCAGTCTTATGGCTAAATTCTGGGGCCAAAGAAGCTGAGGGAAAGTGGAGGGCCTCACTTAGCCATGATGGAGTTGAGGGTGCAAGGCCCTCTTCTCCTCAGGAGAGAGGCTATGGAGTTCCTCTGCCTGCCTCATGTTGCTCCTTACACCACACTTCTAGGTACCTGCCTGAGGAAGTAGCCACTGTAGCTTCTGTGGCCACACACTGAGGAGAGCAGCCAGCCAGTACTGTTTCCCGGGTGGTCAGAATGGTTGATGGGGATAGAAGGGTGTGAGTGTGGAGCGTCTCATGAACTGGACAGCCTGTAAAAGACAGAACTAAGAATGTGGGGAGGAAGTGAAAGCCCTCCCAGCTCAGAAGGAAAATGCACAGAAGTAGAAATACCCAGCTCCTCTTCCACACCCACAGACTCAGCTCACAAACAGAGAGTAAAAATAGAGAGGGTACAGGAAGCTTGGAGCAAATGATTGCGTTGCCTCCTTTAGAGAAGTGAGGGGCTGGGGTGGGTACACAGAGATCTGAGCTGGCTTCCAGGGAAACCCATTGTCCACTGGGAATAGGGATATACTTAGAGCTTAAAGCATCAGGCTGCTTTCTCTGGGATCAAGTTGTAGCTCAGCCAGGCAGCTGTTGCTTTTAGGGGTCTCTGATTCGTGGCATTCAGTCTTCATCCAGCTCCAGCATTCTAGGTATTGGATATACAAGATGAGCCAGAATGACTCAAGTTCCTTCTCCCCCCTCCTTTTTTTTTTTTTCCAGGCAAGAAAATCACAAAACAAGCAAGCATATACACCTCTAAATACCAAGGAGTCCTGCCTTGACTTTGAATTTCCCTTTAGGGCAGCCCCTTTCTGGCCCCAATGCCTACCTACATTCCTAGCCTCACCCCAAACTGCTGCTTCTCAGAAGGGTAGTTCTGGTTAGGGTGAGTAGGGGTGTTGGTAAAAATGACAGTTCTTGGCCCTCCCCCCAAGGTTTATTAAATATGAACACTAGAGAGTGAGTTTTGGACTTTATCAATCACCTACCCCCTTGGGATTCTTTGGAACTGTCAGGTCTGAGGCTATCAGCCCTAGGCAGTATAACTGAGGACCTGAGTCCCGGCCTTCTCTCCGCTTCCTGCTAGAGGCTCTCCCAGCACTGGCTCTGCCCCTTGTTTATTCATTGCAACAAACATTTACGGGGAGTCTCTATAAAACCCAGGAGGCCTGTGTGTGGGATCAGCCAGGCACACCCCACCCTCAAAGGAGCCTGAAACGAGCCAAGTATAAAATCTTGAGAGGGAAGGAGAGGAATCCAGTGTCTACTTAAGTCTGGTACTCTATGAATTGACCACTGAGAAAATGCACAAGTGTTTCTACTGCTGGATGGCTGCATTGTGGAGGCAGTGCCTCTAATTGTGGACCAAGACCCCAAGGTAACAGGAGCATGGCCTCAGGTCCATTACTTCTACTAAATCCTTGACAAATTGAGTCAACAAATGCTGAGTGCCCACTGCTGCTGCAGGAGTCTCCCCTGCCATGTCTGCCTGATACAGACCCAGCATCCACAGCACCCCCAGGTACCAGGTGTGAACTGTAGCTGTGTCCATGGCCAGCGAGCCTTTGTGACTCATTTATAGGAAGGAAAATTAAGTAGAATGCATACCTTAGTTCCATGGTTGTACTAGTCACTTCTTAAATGCGCACTAGCTGTCTGTAGCTCATGCTGCTGTTCAGGACAGAATTTTCCACCATTTGCTCCTGATCTCCTGGGTAGAGCTGGCCCAGAGTACTAAGCAGTTTTGATTTTGTTTCCCCCCACCCCCCCTTTTTTTTGGCCAGTCCTAGGGCTTGAACTCAGGACCTGAGCACTGTCCCTGAGCTTCTTTTTGCCCAAGATTAGCACTCTACCACCTGAGCCACAGAGCCACTTCTGGCTTTTTCTGTTTATGTGGTACTGAGGAGTGGAACCTGGGGCTTCATGCATGCTAGGCAAGCACTCTACCATTAAGCCACATTCCCAGCCCATGCTGAGCAGTTTCTTCCAGAGCTTTCTGCCGTTCTTTGCATGACCTCACCCTTCTCTTTTTTCCCTGAGCACAGATCATGCTGCACAGGCAATGATTGAGGCTTTGGAACCAGGCAGAGGATGCTCTACTTGCCGTGTAGAGATGGCGTAACTGAGGACAGTGATTTAATCACGCTGTCTGTGGTTCAGGGTCCTCATTTAAAGATATAAATTGTATGCATACCAGTACTAGGGCTGGAACTAAGGGCCTTACCCTCTTGTTTGGCACTTTACCATTTGAGATATACCTCCACTTCTGACTTTTTGGTGGTCCATTGGAGATCTCATGAACTTTTTACCTGGGCTGGCTTAGAACTGGGATCCTCAGGTCTCAGTTGCTTGAGTAACAAGAATTACAGGTATGAGCAGGTAATTGTGGTTGATAAGCACCTGGCGTTCTGCAGATTATCTAGGGACTAACAAGACACAGATTTAAGGTGCTGGGGAAGACAACTGTGTCTGTACTGAAAGTGTACAGCCACTGTTCTCCAAATAATCAACTGAAGTAAAAGGCATTTACATTTACATTGTGTTAGGTATTGCAGGTAATCTAGAGATAACCTTTTTTTATTTTTATTTTTGCCAGTCCTGGGGTGTGAACTCAGGGCCTGGGCAGTCCTTGGACACTTTTTGCTCAAGGATAGTTCTTTGCCATTTGAGCCATATCACCACTTCTGGCTTTTTCTGTGTATGTGGTCCAGGGAATCGAACCCAGGGCTTCCTGGGTTGTAATTTTTATGGAAGGGGCTTAAGCATCCTCTGAATTGGTGTTTGAGAGGGATTCTGGAACCAGGAACTAATGAAGGTACAAGATTTTCAAAGAGTGATTTTTCTTTAAATTATTTATTTATTTTAGTGGTTCTAGGGATCAGATCCAGGCTGTAGCACACACTAGGTCTGCAGGCGCTCTAGCTTTGAACCACAGGCCAGCTTCCAAGAGCTCCAAAGGCCTTTTTTGCCATTGTCCTGGACACGGGCTTGACTTTTAGTGAAGCTCAGCAGCATTTCCCCATTCCTCTTGTCCTTTGCCAAGCTCTGGCCTGCCCAGTGACACCTGTCCCCAGGTGTGTGTTCCCTGCACCTGTTCTCTGCCTCAGTTTTCTCTCTATAATTCACTCTTCTTCTGGAAAAGTGTTGTTTGGGTTTGCCTGACTACGTGATGCTTCCAGTAACTAGGACACTGAATGCCAGCTGTGTTCAGGGAACAGTGCCAGGCCTTCGCTCTGTGCTCTAATTTCCTTTTTCCAGTGGCTTTAGGTGGGTAGAAGGCCAGTGCCCTTGCTAGGTGAGGTGGCCTATGGACAGCAGGTGGTATTGGAGGGGGGATCAGATTCCTATAGAACAGATGGAACCTGAGATGTATGTCTACTAGAAAACCGAGAGACCATGCTGAGAGCTGGCAGCAGGAGCCAGGAATTTGGGAAGGAGGACAGAGCTTGAGATATGAACTCGAAAGCCTTCACAGGCAGATGTTATTTTAAGCTTAGAGACTGGCTGGGTTCATCTTGGGTAAGAATGTAGACAGCAGCGATGAAATGAGGTCCTTGGCCTGAGCCCTGGGCATACCAATGTTTTTTACCTCCTTGTCCTGGGGCTTGAACTCAGGGCCTGGGCACTTTCCCCGGGCTTCTTTTGGTCAAGGCTAGCATTGTACCAGTTGAGTCACAGCACCACTTCTGGCGTTTACTATTTATGTGTTACTGAGGAATTGGATCTAGGGCTTCATGCACACTAGGCAAGCACTCTACAGCATCACGTCTGGTTTTTCTGGTGGTTAATTGGAGGTGTGAGTCTCATGGCCTTTGTGCCTGGGCTGGCTTTAAATTGTGGTCCTCAGATCTCAGCCTCTTGAGTAGCTAGAATTCTGAGATAGGCTTATAGGTGCCTAGACTCTTGCTTTGATTTTGAGTCAGGTTCTCACTGTGTCTCAACCTGTGTTTCAGGTTGGTGTTGAATTCATGATCTTACCACCTCAGTCTCCTGGGATTACAGATGCACCTATCATGCCAGGCCAGATTTTTTTTTTTAAACTGTAGTTGAATTTATGACTTCTAGGTTTTGTGTCATACTCAATAGTAAGATCTTCATGTAATTATTATTATGATTATTTTTCTAGTCCTGGGGCTTGATCTCAGGGCTTGGGCACTGTCCATAAGCTTTCTCAAGGCTAGCACTCTACCACTTGAGCCATAGCACCACTTCTAGCTTTTTTGTGTATGTGGTACTGAGGAATCGAACCCAGGGCTTCATGCATGCTAGGCAGGCATTCTACCAGTAGGCCCCAACTATATTATTTTTTTTAAGTTTCTCTTTTTTCTGATACTTTTATGAGTTTTAAGAATTTCAATATTTGATCCATTTTGAGTTGATCAAAAATAAAGTATAAAATTTACCTCTTATTCTTTTCTTAGTGCTGACAGTTTATTTGATAATCTACCTTAATGATTTGAATAGATCACCTTTTATAACTATCAAGGTCCTAAATACTTGGGTTTATATTTCCTCTTACCAGAACGAGTAGTTAAAAGTACAAATTCTGAGGCCCAATTCCCTGAGTTTGAGTCCAGGCTGAGCCCTAATTTGCTGCATAGCCTCTTTGATCAAATATACTACTGAGAATATCAATGGTATAGTTATAGTTATTTAATCCATTTAGCACAGTTGGAATGGCGCCTGTTTGTAGTGAATACTCAAATTAAACTTATGTTTTTCTTTTCTTTTTGTGCTCTACTACTTGAACCACACCTCTACTTCTGGTTATTGGAGGTAGGAGTATCAAAGATGTGTTTGCCTGAGCTGGCTTCAAAGCATGACCCTTAGCGCTCAGCTTCCTGAGTAGCTATGATTATGTGCCTGAGCCACCAGTGATCTGCTCTTTTCAACTTGTGGCAAATATGCACAATGTGAGCTCTGCTCTGTCATTTTAATCTTTTTTTTTTTTTTTTTTTTTTGCCAGTCCTGGGGCTTGAACTCAGAAACTGGGTGCTGTTCCTGTGCCTCAAGGCTAGGCTCTATCACTCGAGCTACAGCACCATTTCCAGCTTTTCCTGGGTCATTTATTTATTTAATTTTTGGTCGGTCGTGGGACTTGAACTCTGGGCCTGGGCACTGTCCCTGAGCTCTTCAGCTCAAGGCTATAGCCCTACCCCTTGAGCCACAGTGCCACTTATGTGTAGTTCATTGGAGATAAGAGTCTTATAGACTTTCCTACCTGAGTTGGCTTCAAACTACGATCCTCAGATCTGAGCCTCCTGGGTAGCTAGGATTACAGGCGTAAGCCACCGATGTGCAGCTTATCTTAACCATTTTTCGGTGTACAGTTTAGTAGTTCAGACGAAGCTGGTTCTTTTTTTTTTAACTATGCAGTTTTTTGAGAGAAGGGTACTGGGGATCAAACCCTGTGCCTTGTGAGTGCTAGACAAGTGCTTTAGCCCAAACTCTGTTCTCAGTCCCTGATTTTTACTTCTGAACTTTCTAGTCCCTTCCATAGTTTTCTCTCCATTTATATGTCAGTACCAAAGTGTTGCAGCTTTATAATATATGCTCTGAGTTTGGCAGAGCTTATTCCCCCCTCATTTCTCTGCTTCTTTTTTCCCCAGAATTTTCCTGGCTGTCTTTCCTATTTTCTTTTCCACTTGAACTTTAGAATCAACTTGCCTAGATTATAAAAAGGTTGTATTGGTATTTTATTTGAGATTAGGTTAGGGCGCATTGGCGTCTTCCTATCTGGGAGCAGAGCCTGGAGCTCTGTCATGAGGAGAATGAGCTGGCCAGGAGATCTGGACACCCAAGGCTCACAGAGGAAGGATGTGCCCACTACAACTTCCATCTGCTTCCTTTGTGATGTAGTAGAGTGAGCTGCGTGTGTGTGTGTGTGTGTGTGTGTGTGTGTGTGTAGGGTTTTTGGCAGTGTGTCATGTCCCCAAACAAAATGGGCAGCTCCGGGACTCTTCACCAACTCAGCATCTACATGGAACCACATCTCAGAGTAAGCACTTCAGCTCAGGGGTAGAGGAGGAGAAGGAGGAGGAGGAAGAGTAGGAGGAGGAAGAGAAAGGAGAGTACGGGGAGGTGGGGAGAAGATGCCTCCTCTAGTGACTTTTGAAGTCTGGAGCTTTTCTTCCTGCTATCTAAAGAGATAGGTGTGGAACAGAGGAGGTTGGTGACTGGTAGATATGGCTAGGAAGGGGGATATACATAAGTCCCTTTTTCTTTTCTTTTTGCTAATCCTGGAGCTTGAACTCAAGGCCTGGCTCTGTCCCTGCACCTCTTTGTGCTCAAGGCTAGTGCTCTGTCACTGGAGCCACAGCACCCCTTCTAGCTTTTTCTGTGTATGTGGTACTGAGGAATCAAATCCAGGGTTTCATGCATGTTAGGCAAGCACTCTACCACTAAACCACATTCCCAGCCTAAAGTCCTTTTTTCTTGTTACTCTTCTCTTCCTTCCACAAACCCACAAAGATGGGCCAGCCACTAGTTAGACATCAAGGTCACAGTCAGAGATGAGAAGAGGGCTGAGAATGTCAGAGGGTCTAGGCCCAGGGGTACAGTCCCAATCTCATGGCATATTGACAGCCCAAATTTCTGGGCCTGGTCCCCACATAGCCTTCCACAAAGGTCTTTGGGTCTTCAAGTAGTGGCCTTATCTCAGCACCCACTCCTTGTCACAGGGCCTCCTCTTAGTGGCTTTTTAGACCAAGGTCCCAGGAGCGGCCCTCAGGTCCACCCCTAATCTCTTCTGATTTTAAGAGAGACCAAGTGGGGGCTGAGGTAGGGTAGGATTGTGCCCCCCTTTGAATACCTTTCCCTCTAATTAGTTTATAATCTCTGAGCAGTGACCCCTGCCAGTCTTCTTGGTTCTAAGCCATGCAGTGATCTCTGCTGCTGCCAGGGGAAGGCCAAGTGTTCCCTGGAGGGGCTGGTCTGACACATGGGTTCTTTTCAGTCAGCACCCAGCCTTACCTTTCCAGGGGCCCAAAGGACTCCCCTCGGGTTCCCCCAACCCTGGCCTTTTTCCCAGTGGTTTATGGTCCTTTGTGTGATGTGGATGGAGAGGAAAGCTGAGCCAAGGCAAATACTGACTCTGCCAAACATGAGGCAAATACAAGCAGGTACAAGAAGTACAAACACATTTGTGGGTGGGGTGGGGGTGGAGCAGTGGTTAATCTGAGACGTGGGTTTGGAAGAGGGTTAGAGGAGACAGTGGGGGCCACAGTTCAGAGCCTAATCTTGACCTGCCATGCTCTTTGCCTGGGCAGATTAAAACTACAGGTCATCACACAAATACTGTTGGTTTGGAGCAGGGGAGAAAGCTCAAGAATGTGACACCAGACTCCCCAGAGAGATCCCCAGAGTCCCACTAGATGTGGCAGGCTGTGAGGAAGAGGCTCCCTCCTCTGCTAGATATTCCCCTCAAGACTCAGAGTACCTCCCTAGTGGGGGAGCTGGGAAGGGTCCCAGAGAGTTACCTGGCCAGGTGTAAGAGAGCCTCCAGTCATCCACAAGGAGGCCCAGCAGAACCCTTGCTCCTCCCCCTAGCTGTGTGAACTCAGGCAGGTTCCTTCATCTCTCTGAGCTCTGATACTTCAACAGTGGCATGGGTTCAAGCGCCCCTCCCTGGCAGGTTGCTGCAAGGAGCAGACAGTTCTGGGGTAAAGCACCCCAGTATAGAGGCAGCACCCCATAATGACAGTTTATGGTTCTTATTAGTCAGGAGGCTGCCTTCCTATGTGACTTTATCATATTCACCAGTCCTTAGATGCAAGGAAAGGTGACTGAGTTCCCAGGGACCAAGGTCTGTATTTGTTTCCCCTTGAACAGAGGGTGCCCAACTCTCCTGGCAACCTTCTAATACCCATCTTCTTTCACATCAAGGGCTTCAGTGCTGAGAAGTGCTTTGGCTCCTCTGTGACCCCTTCTAAAATCCTGTGTTCCGGCAACCTGAGAGGCTGGGACCGTCCTGGTGGTCAGCTGGTCCCCAGGTCTCCACTAAGAAATGGGGCAGTGGATGGGATTAGCAGACACAAATGAAGCCAGGCAGCTGGCACCCTGCTTACATAAATGGGGCTGGAAGCTGAACTTGTTTTTGCTGGCAAGAGCAGCAGTAAGCTGTAAGAGAATTGAGAAATGTGTGTCTTGGTCCGTGTGTTTTTCTCTTGTTATTGGCATTTACAAGTTTATGTGAAAAGGGGGAAAAATAGAGCAACAACAAAATTATTTGGTTTTTTGGCACCCAACCTGAAATGTTAGAGTGGTGGGATGGGAATTCTAGAGCTATGTTGAAAAGTCCCAATGGGAAAGGTACATGGGCTATGAGGGGGTCCAGTGCTTTAGGAAGAGAGGTTTTATCAGCTGCTGGAGTTGTAAATTGTGGGCTGGGATTTACCAGGACTCAAAGGCTCTTCCTTCTGAGAAGTGGAAGGCTAGGGAGAGAAGAATTTGTCTCCCCTCGAGCCATCTCCTATTAAAAATAATAAATCAAGTTGGGTGTCAGTGGCTCACGCCTGCAATCCTAGATACTCAAGGGGCTGAGATCTGAGGATTGTGATTCAAAGCCACTTGGGGCAGAAAAGTTCCCCTTGAGTCTTTTATCATCAATTAATCCCTCTAAAACTGTATATGGCACTGTGGCTTAAAGTGGTAGAGCACTAGCCTTGAGCAAAAGAGCTCAGGTACAG
Organism: Megascapheus bottae; assembly: GCF_031878675.1. Taxonomy (NCBI): domain Eukaryota; kingdom Metazoa; phylum Chordata; class Mammalia; order Rodentia; family Geomyidae; genus Megascapheus; species Megascapheus bottae. Next base: position 39,227,366 of record NC_143518.1, on the reverse strand, counting down.
TGGCCCAGCCCGATGACTGGCCAAAAAAGAAGAAATCATAATGGGAAGGGGGAAAAGCAATCGGGGTGTGTTTTCAGCTGGAAATTCATTGTCTGAGGTAAACAGATGTGTTTCTTGTCCTCTGAGAGGTGATGAGAATAGATGGTATGCTAGACCACAGAGGTCAGATCGAGATCTGAACCTTTATTTTCACATGAGCGGATCCTGCCTCGGCAGATGTGCCCATGGCTGCTGCAAGTCAGAGGCAAGAGCCATTTCCTCTACACCACACGCAGAGGATATTTCCTCCATGCCACATGGCCTCTTGTTCTCAGAGATGTGATTTATATTCAACAACAACACAAGGCAAAACTTCTGTGGAAATCTAACTCCACCCAACTAGTCCAGCTAGAACAGACATCAAATTTATCTGAGGAGTACAAAGATGTAGTGGCAATTCAGTCTCCTTTCCTGGTGAGGTACTATTGACAAATCTATGATGTTTCAGCAGTTAGTTCCTCCCTCCCTGTGACACTGGCCTTGGCAGAAAACAAGAAGCCTCAGTCCCTGGCTGTTCCATTCTCCCTCCTTCCCTGCTTGGTGATGCTTCAGGGTACACTAGGAGTGAGGGGCAGAGTTAGTTCATTCTCAAGATGCTGGGAGAAGGAAACAAAAGCAGCTGCTGGCCAAAAGACTGAGATGGGGAATGGAATGAACACTGAGCCTGTGTCTACCTTGCTTACACAGGTCTGCATCTGCCTGCAGAGCTAAGACTGATTCTCCCTCACCTTGTCCCTTCCTTACCCAGTTTCAGACTCTGTAGACCCCAGTGCTGTCAAGAACACCCTCTTTTGGATGCCTTTCCCTATCAGTTCTTCCTCCTCCTCCTTTTTTGGGTCTGTCCTGGGGCTTGAACACAGGGCCTGGGTGCTGTCCCTGAGCTTTTGTGCTCAAGGCTAGCACTCTGTTACTTTGAGACACAGTACCATTTTTGGTTTTCTGGTGTTCAAATGAAGATTAAAGTCTCACAGACTTTCTTGCCCAAGGCGGCTTGGAACCATGATCTTCAGGTCTTAGCCTCCTGAGCAGGATTACAGGCGTGAGCCACCAGTGTCTGGCCAAGTTCCTTCTTTCTGAAATGCCATCTCCTACAGCTCTGCTTATTAAATTCCGACTCACTTCTCTAGGATAATTTGCCCCTTTTTTCTTGCTCCTTTAATAATATTAGGGATTTATTTGTCTATTTCTTTTGGTGTGTGTGTGTGTGTGTGTGTGTGTGTGTGTGTGTGTGTGTGTGTGTGTGTGTATACTGATGGGGACTTGAACTTGGCCTGAGTGCTCTCCTTTAGCTTTTTCTCTCAAGGCTGGCACTGGATCACTTGAGCCATCCTTCTGCTTCCTGGCTTGGAACTTCAATCCTCAGATCGTAAGGCTTCAGAGTGGCTAGGATTACAGGCACGAGCCACCATTGCTTGTGTTGGGAATATCTATTTTAGATGTACGGTAGCTGCTACTTTTTCTTCTTGGATTAGGAATTTCTGGCCCTGCATAAGATGATGTGCAAACATTCTTGAATTTTTCAGGAGGGGACAGGCCCAGGCTGGCAACCTCGGTGCCAAAAGGCTGAGCAATCACTCAAGGGCAGATGCCATGTGCTCTTGGCTGAATCGCAGCACATGTAGTGCCTGCCATTCCCTATGCTGGGCACCCATGCCAGGCTCTGGTTGGAGTGCATGGTTGCTACGGAGGCCTGACTTGCCTCCAGAAGCACCCCCTCACCTGGTTCCTGCCAGGTCTCCTCCCGTGGGCCCTTCTTTTCCTATGGGGCTGACTCAAGGGACAGATGGGAGGAACTGAGGATAAGCTATGGATGGGACCTTGTGCCCACAGGGAGGCAGATGTGAGCTGAGGGTGTGGAGTCCAGCAAGCAACGAGGATGGAGAGCTTTGCGAGGCAAGATGGGAACACTCTAGCCTGAAGGTATTTTGGAAGTGGCTTATCTTGAGAAATCCACTTTTATGTCCAGTGCTCCCTTTCCTCCTCAAGTAATAAATGGGACAAGTCCAGGCTACCTAGTGTATTCATTGTAAGATAAGCAACTGGTAGAGAATATAAGAACCGGCTGGGCCCGGGTGGCTCACACCTGTAATCCCAGCTACTCGGGAAGCTGAGATCTGAGGATCACAGTTTGAAGCCACCTGGGCACAAAGGTCTGTAAGACTCTTATCTCTAATTAATCACCAGAAAACAGGAAGTGGTGCTGTGGCTCAAGTAGTAGGGCATTAGCCTTGGGCTGAAGAACTCAGGGTCAGTGCCAAGGCCCAGAATTTAAGCCCCATGACTGGCAAAAAAACAAACAAACAAAAAAAAACGAAAAAAAAAAAACCAAACATCACCACCACCACCACCACCAATAACAACAAAAAACCCCAAAGAATTTAAAAAAATAAAATAATGGAAGAAATAAAAATAAAAACCACAAAAAATCCAGATGTGGTAACACATGTCTGTAGCTAATTAAACAGTACATCCCAGCTAATTGGAACCCCTTGAGCCCAGGGGTTCAAGGCCTATCTGGACAACATAAACTCTGTCTCAGAAAACAAAGATAAAAGATTTAAAAAAAATGCTTCGAGTCTCATCTTCGGGGACGCAGAGGTCCTGGGAGGGCATTTTTATGACCAGTACTTCCTCCTTTTCAAGGATCCACTCAGTTCTGAGATTCACCCAGTGTTACCCAGTATCACTGCTCAGAGTGGGTCAGGAGCCCCAGGGGTGCTGTGATGATACTGGGATTTGAACCTGGGGTCTCCGGCTTGCTAGTCAGATCCAGAATGGCTGAGCCACACCCCAGCCCTTAGACAACCTTCTTATTCTCCTTTTCCTCTAGAAGCACTCTGGGAACCATTTGATGTACAATGCTTTTAAGAGCAAAGTTAACACAGCATTGTTTCTAGGGCTCAGAAAAAATATGTTTTGAAGCAAGGCTATCACTGGTGATCTTTGCCAATGGGTGGTTTATAATTAATCGCTCCCTATTAAGAAGAAAAAGAAAAAAAAATAGTGACTCAGTTCCAAAGATTCAGAAAGCATTACTCAAGTTCCTTGGCAAAGGAAGTGGCCATTATGTTCCTCCGAGAAGCTCTGATTTTGTGGAAGGGAAAAGAAAGTCTTTTTATTTGATGTTTTTCTGAACCCTCCCCCCTCCTCCCCACCAAGGACTCCCGCTGTTAGAGAGCGCGGTGACAGAACAGCCCCTGCCATTGTCCATCTGGTCACTAAGTCACCACACACGAAAGGGCCTGCATCTGGAGAGGAAGGGTTAGGAAAATGACGTTTTTTTCCCTTTCTTCCTGGAAATGGCTGAGGCAAAAGCAGGAGAAAGGCCCCCCTCTGGCTCCAGGCTTCTTTTCCTGCCTCAGCATCTCCCTGTGGTGAAAAGCTGGCTTTGCTAGTCCTCGGAGCAAGGTCTGCCAACTGCACAATGCGAGGGACAATATATTGGGCCACTGTGTCCCTGTCATGGTGCTCCTGGGAGTTGTGGGGGTGCAGACGCTGTCCCTGGAGGCAGTGTCCTACATCATGCAAGTAAGGGCAAAGTGTTTACCGGATTCTCCAGTGCATGGCAGAATGGGGACCTGTACACAACCATGCATCACTTCATGATGGGGACATGCTCTGAGAGGTGTGGCACAATGTGATTGTGTGGCTACCATAGAGTTGCTCAGACTGAGATGGCCTAAGTCAGTCACTTGAAGTGGCTCTCAATTTCAGTGGCTGGTACTTGTAATCCTAGCCACTCAGGGAGCTGAGATCTGAGGATCAAGGTTCAAAGACAGCCTGGGCAGAAAAGTCTGTGAGATTCTTATCTCCAGCAAAAAGCCAGAAGTAGAGATGTGGCTCAAGTGGTAGGGAGTGAAAAAGCCCCAGTAAACATATGTACACACACACACACACACACACACACACACACACACACACACACACACACAACCTCCCCAAACAAAACAAAACAAAACCAGAAAAAAGTAGGTAAGACTACATTCTAAAATATGGTGAACACATAACTACTACTGAACCCCACTCTGCCCCCCAACTCCCCGGCCTGTGTCATTCCTTCTCTCATATGACTGGAAGCTAGTAGATTGGGCATCACCACAGAGAGGTGAGCCGTGTGTTGGGGTTCAACCTTACAATGGCTCTAACTGCACTGGATGGTAGCTTTGTTGTGGTTATGGGTGGGCCATCACGGGACCTGGGGTCTGTGGTTGATGGAAACAGCCTTCGGAGGCCTATCACTCTGCCTATGAAGTGTCCAAGACGCAGTGAGCTGTCCGTGGTCCTTGGACTTTGAAGCAAATTGGTTTCGTGTCTTTGGGTTTGCCAAACTGCCTTGTTTGTTTGTGCTGGTGCTAGGGCTTGAACTCAAGGCTTGGAGGCTGCCCTCTTCCATGCAGCCTTTTTCCCTCTAGGCTGGCATCCTACCACTTGTACTTCACCTCTACTTCTGGCTTTTTTTGCGGGTTCATTGGAGTTAAGAATCTCATGGGCTTTCCTGCTGACTTTGAAATTGTGATCCTTAGATTTCAGCCTCCTGTAGCTAGGCTACTCAGGCAGGAACCACAAACGTCCAGCCTGAAATTAGGGATTTCCCTGTGGGCATGGAAGTCCTCCCTGTACTGCCCATGTGTCTTGTACAGTCAGGAACATGCTGATACTTCTTTGGTGTCCTCATTGTGTTGGCTGCTGGGGCCTCTTCAAATATTTGCTTGCTTGTAGAACAGAGGGAGGGCCTTCCCTGTCCACTGCTGGGAAAGGGACACCAGAGGGGTCTAAGAAATCTCCCCAAATTCTGGCTGCTTGACGACATTCAACTTTTTTTCTGGGGTGGGGTATCAGTTGTGGAGCCTGAACTCAGGGTCAGGACGCTGTCCCTGAGCTCTTTCATTCAAGGATAGCACTCTGTCACTTTGAACCATAGCAACTTCTGGTTTTCTGGTAGTCAATTGGAGGTAAGAGTCTCATGGATTTTCCTACCCAGGCTGGTTTTGAACCACGGCTTTGATCCTCAGCCTCCTGAGTAGCTAGGATTACAGGCATGAGCTACTGTATCTGGCTGTTTTTGTTTTTCTTTTACCTCCAAGTCGAGGGCTCTGTTGGGGAAGAGAACACGTTAACTAAGTAGATGTCATCCTGGCCCTGCATCTACCCTTTTCTGCCAGCCTCAAATAAAATATGCCTGGGTAGAGGACTCTCACCAAATGTGGTAGAGATAAAAGGATGTTTGAAGGATGTTTGTGCAACCAGACCAGGACTGATGCCACATAGTAGCTGTCTCTGCTTCCTCCAGGCTCATCCTGGAGGGGCTGGTGTCTGCTGGCAGTAGCCAGGCTACGTTAGGTTGAATCTGGTCCACCTGAAAGTTATGGATCCTTACTCCCTCTTCTGGGATAGAGAGGGAGGGGGACAGGCTGCATGAGGTAAAAACGCCTCCCAAGCAAGAAGACTTAGCTCAAGGAGATTCACTTAATATTTGTCCTCCATCCCAGGAACACGGTGGGGGAGGTCAGGCATTTAGACAACTAACTGTCTGCTTTTCTAAAATCATTGTTCAGATTTATTGTTCCTACCTGCTAATATGAAGTATCTGTTTAGTTTGAAGGACCAAAATGTACTTAGTGTGTTCTCTAGCCTCCATTTTCTCATGTGTGTGTGTGTTGTGTGTTGTATATGTGTGTATGTATGTATGTATATATATGTGCTATCCCTTCGCTTTTTTATCCAAGACTGGTACTCTATCACTTGAGCCAGGGCTCTACTTCTGGCTTTCTTGGCAATAATTTATTGGAGGGAAGCGTGTCACAGACTGCCCTGCCTGCTCTGGCTCTGAACTCCTACGCTCAGATCTCAGCCTCCTGAGTAGCTACCATTACAGGCATGAGCCAACAGCACCAAGCCAATCATAATGTAGCTTGATATTTTTATTAGCTATCATTCGCATCATCTCTCCCTCCCTCCTTGTCCTCCCAAAGGGTGCCATAGTTACCATCAAGTTCTATGTGTGTAAGTCTTTAAAGACTAGATTCCTCAGATGAGCAATAATGTGCAGTATTTGGCTTATCTCCTTTAACATGATGATCTTCAGTTCCATCTACTTCCTTGGGAATGACATGATTTTCTTTTTCTTTATGGCTGAGTAATAGCCCATGGCATATATGTACCATTAAAATAAAAATCCATCCACCCCTTCTTGGATACCTTGGCTGATTTTACCTCTTAGCTTTGAACAAGGCTATCATGAACATGAATATGAAGGTGTATTTCTTGACTATTGATTTAGATTCCTTCAGATATATGCCCAAGAATAGCATAGAGGGCTCATGAAGTGGATCTATTTTGAGCTGTGTGCGTGTTGTGTGCGTGTGTGCGCGTGTGCGTGCACGTGCAAGGGCCTGTGCATGTGCACATGTTGTGTTAATTTGTATTCCCACCAACCGTGTATAAGGGCTCCCTATCCTGCTCTTCCCTTTGTGTTCACCAGCGTGTGTGTGTGTGTGTATGTGTGCACACCAGTTCTGGGGTTCAAACTAAGGGCTTGGCACTGAGTATGCCATCTCTGAGATTTTTGCTCAAAGCTAGTGCTCTACACTTGAGCCACAGCTCCAACCCCCACCCCACTTTTTTTTGGTTGTTAATTAGAAATAAGAATCTCAAAGATTTCCCTGCCTAGGCTGGATTTGAATTGTAATCCTCAGATCTCAGCCTCCTGAGTAGGATTATAGATATGAGCCACTGGCATTTATTTGGCTGTTGCTTGTTTTCTTGATGATTGCCATTCTGACTGAAGAAATCTTAGTGTATTTTTTATTTTCATTTCCTAAGAATGGTGGGCATTTTCCATGTATTTATAAGGCATGTATGTTTCTTTTTTGAGAATTGATTAATTTACTTGCTGATTTATTCTTTTGTTGTTTAATATTTTGAGCTGTCTGTATATTTTGGATATTAATCCTTTATCTATTGAATAGCTGGTGGAGATTTTTCCCCATTGTGTGGGTCGGTCAAAGTGTGGCTAATTTTTATCTTAGATTCTGTGAATCTGTAACCACAAAAACAGTATGTTTGTTTCTCTAATCTTTAATCTTTTTGTTCTTCCTAGAGTAGGAGCAAGGGGGTGGGGAATGAGGAATATATATATATATATATGTGTGTGTGTATATATATATATATAAATAATTTTTCTCCAAATGAGGAAGGTTTTTCTTTTCCTTTCCTATTTTTCTGTAGGACAAAAACAATACTAACCTTAGTATAGATTGGGTAGGTGTTGGGTACTGGAAGAAGTCTGGAACAGAGAATCAGGAGACGTGGTTCACCTGTTAGCTGGGTAGCTGCACAGCTGTACAGCTGTTGGTGACCCTGCACTCAACTCCTGATTCTTCTATATCTGTGGACATCTCTAAAATGGATCCATAAAGACTTGCTGACTTCTTGTGTAGTCCAGGAGCCCTCCTTGGTTACCTGGCATTCATTTCTTGGTGCATTCATTCATTCACTCATGAAATTGGTCAGCGGCTTAGTGGGTTCCTGCCATATGCAAGGCAATATTTGAGGTACTAAATAAAATATGGTGCCAATTCTTGTGGTGCTTGGAGTCCTGAGGGGAAGATAAACTTGGACATGGTAATTGTGTAGCAGCATGTGATAGGTGAAATGGCCGAGGAAGGTGTCTAATCCAGCTAGGGAACAAGGAAGGCCTCTGGAGAAAGGATTAGAGGCTGAGATCTCAAATAGAAGCCCCTGTCCTGGGGAGTGGGGAAGAGGAGTGGAAGGGCACAGTAGAGCCTGACAGCAGGACTGGATCTTTTAAAGGGGTGGCAAGAGATGAGGCCTGTGAGATCAGCATGGGCTGGAGGCATGTCCCCGGGCTATGTGGAATATCTTGGACTTCATTCTGTGGACTGAGCCCTTTCCTCCTCTCTTCCGTTTCCCCTCCCATCCCCTTTCCTCTATCTTTCTTGGAAGCACTGAGGTTTGAATTCGTGGTCTCCTGCTTGCTAAGCAGGTGCTCTACCACTTGAGTCGCTCTGCCAGCGCCTTTCTGTGTCTGTTGGTTTTTGACATAGTGTCTGTATGTCTGGATGGTCCTGTCCTGTGATCCTCCTATTTGTGCTTCCTTTGGTTGCTGGGATGATAGGTACAAACACTGTGCCTACCCAATTGTGCTTGGAATGACAAGCCTATGCCATTGAATCAATCACTGGTTCAGATGGTATCTTAATGAGCTTTTATGCCTGGACTGGCTTGGAAATGCAATCCTCTTGATTTCTACCTCCCAGCAAGCTAGAATTATTTATCTTGAGTCACTGTGTTATCTAATCAGGAGAAGGGGTGGGGAGATTATGGCTTGAGAGTACACACTGGGGCAGTTGGGTGGTTTGGGGAAGAATCCTGGTGCCATTGTCTTTATCCAGGCAGAGGTGATGTGAGCTGGGTCTCATGTGGAATTGGAAAGTATAATACAGAGGCCTCCACAGCCTCTTCAAGTCAGCAACAGGCGTATTTTCAGGCGGCTATGGCTCACCGAATGTTTTCTCTTCTCAGAGGTGTCAAGTGACGTGTTGACCAGCCTGCCAGGGGCCAGTGTCACCCTGACCTGCCCAGTGGAAGAACTTTCAGACAATACAACTGTTCACTGGCTGTTTGCTGGCTCACCACACAAGAGGTGGGCTGGTGTGGGCAAGAGTTTGCTTCTGAGGTCAGTGGAGCTGAGTGACACTGGGAACTATTCGTGCTACCTGGACAACCACCTGGCAGGGACTGTGCGCTTATTGGTGGATGGTGAGTTGTGTTCTCAGAGCTCTAGGACACCTCCAAGGTCCATAAGAAATGTGGTGTAAGCCAGGTGCGGTGGCTCACACCTATAATCCTAGCTACTCAGGAAGCTGAGATCTGGGGGTCAAGGTTCCAAGCCAGCACAGGCACAAAAGACCTTGAGAATCTTATCTCCAATTAACCTCTGGAAAATGGGAAGTGGGACTTTTGGCTCCTGGGGTAGGGTGGAAGCCTTGAGCTGAAGAGCTCAGGGACAACGCCCAGGTCCAGGGGTAGAGTGGTAGCTTGGAGCTGAAGAGCTCAGGGACAGCGCCCCAAGAATTTTAGAGGAAAAGGTACACTGATGCTTGCTAGTGAGGTACTAAAGGAAGTTCCTGCTGGGTAGGGCCTTAGGGCTGGTGAATACTGTCTTTTTGGCCTAATGGTTGATTAGCTTGGAGCCTGGCGGCCTGGGTTTGAATCCTGGTCCTTTCCATACAACTAAACTTCTCTGCCTCCAATTCTTCTGGAAAAATGAAGGTAATTCTATTACCTTATCTTTTTTTTAACTGGATAACAATTTTTTAATTGTAATTAATAGGAGGGTTACATTATATTTGCCAGATAGAAGGTGCATTACTTAACAATCATTGCTACCCCTTCTCTATTACTTTATCTCTAATGTTATAAAGATTAAATAAATTTACAAACACAGTGCATAGCACTTAGTGAGTTCTCAAATTATTCTTTTTTGGGCCATTATTGGGGCTTGAACTCAGGGGCTGGGCACTGTCCTCGGGCTTTCTCAAGGCTAGCACTCTACCATTTGAACAACAGCACCACTTCTGGCTTTTTCTACGTATGTGGTATCGAGGAATCAAACCTAGGGCTTTGTGCATGCTAGGCAAGCACTCTACCACTAGGCTATGCTTCCAGACTTTAGCTTTTTCTACTCAAAGCTAACACTCTATTACTTGAGTTACAGCTCCACTTCCTTTTTATTTTTTTTTTTTTACTTTCTTGCCCTGGCTGGTTATAAACCATGATCCTCAGATCCCAACCTTCTGAGTAGCTAGGATTACAGTGTCCAACTTAAATGAGTTGTTCTGACTTGTAGAATTAGCAGATGTTTAGCTTCTTCTCCCATGCCCTAGCTACAAGCCGTACGCCAATGCACTTGCTTACTTGCCTGCCATGTAATCCTGCCTGTAACCTGGGGAGGTTATTACAATAGTATCCGTTTGTTTTAGAGGTCAAGAAAGTGAAAGGCTGCTGGGACTAGCCACACAGCCACTTCGTGTGACTCCACCTCCCCACCCCCACATTTCCTTTGCTTTGAGTGTGTGGGTATGTGTACATACACACGTGTGCACGTATGTGTGCTAGTTCTGGAGCTTAAACTCAGGGACGGGATGCTGTCTCTGAGTTTTTGTGCTCGAGGGAAGGGCTCTACCACTTGAGCTACAGCTCCACTTCCAGCTTTTCTGGTAGTAAATTGGAGATAAAAGTCTCTTGGACTTCCCTGCCCAAGGCTGGCTTCAATCCTCGATCCTCGCATCTCAGCCTCCCGAGTAGCTAGTATTATAGCAGTGAGCCACTAGCACCTGGCTTTCCTTTGCTTTGGTATGGGTCCTCTCTCTCCTTTAGACAGGAGGCCTGAAGGTGTTACCTCACCTCCCACACCCACCATCTTCTTGCCAGCCTGACAGGGACACTTGTATATCTTCATGTCCCAGCCCCCAGCAGGTCTAGCGGGGGCTTAGCTTGGCTGGGATATCCTGGGCCAGGGCTGGCTCCTCTGTGCAGCTGTAGTGCATGCCCCTGGGAAGCTTTGTGTATCCTCAGCTTGCTGTGTTCTCCTTTCAGTTCCTCCCAGCAGACCCCAGCTCTCCTGCTTCCGGAAGAGCTTCAACCAAAACGTAATTTGTGAGTGGAGTCCTCAGAGTGCCCCTTCCCCAACGACTGAGGCTGTACTATTCGTGGAAAAGTTGTAAGTAAGCCCCCGCTGAGCCGTGTTGTGTCTGCTCTGTGTAGACTGTGGGCACACAGAGGTGTGGGGCTCTCACAGAAACCCTCTACACTAGGACAGTTGGACTGGATAGGTAGTCAACATTTTATCAGCAGAACAGAATTGCCTAAAGAGAAAAGAAGTGATTCCTTTGGATAGGGGGAGTGAAAGGGAAATGAGTTTTCCCCCCCGTGGGCTGTGGCACTGTGCTGGGAACTGAGAACTCCAGCTGCCTCACACCTACGGGGTTTCCCTGTTAACAGAGAAACTGAGGTTCAGAGAGATGGACTGCTTTGTTTAAGACTGTCTAGATAGGGCAGTGGTTCACTCAATGAAGTCTCTAGCTCTGAAGATGTGAATGTGAATGGCCCTGGGAGTGGGAGGCCTTTATCAGCACCTTTTTTTTGGGGGGGGGGGAATCATAGGGCTTGAACTCAGCCTGGACATTGTCCTTGAGCTCTTTAGTTCTTGGCTACGGCCCTACCCTTGAGCCAAGCCCCACTTCCCATTTTGTAGAGGTTAACTGGAGATAAGAGTCTCAGGTCCTTTTGTGCTGGCTTTGAACCTTGATCCTCAGATCTCAGCCTCTAGCTAGGATTACAGGCTTGTCAGCATCTTGATTCTGTGAGCACAGCAGGCTTTTTGCATTAGAAAGGTAATGCAGCAGGAAGTAGTCACAGATGGGTAGTTGGGGCCTGGGGCAGTGAGGACAGATGTCAGGCCTGCATGGAGCCCCTGACCTGCCACTAGAAGAGGGAACAAAGCTGGAGACCTGGGATAAGATTAGCCAAGGACAGAGTGGAGGGGGTGGTCATGTCACCTTTAGGCAGTTTTGCCTGATTTCACTCCCAAATCAGCCTTCTTAGTTTACAAGTTTATGCTTTGCTTTTGTATTCTTCCTTTTCTTTTTCCTTCTGTCATCCTTCCTTCCTCTCCTCTCCTTCCCTCCCTCCCGGCTCCCTCTCTTTCTTTCTCTTTTTGCCAGTCCTGGGGCTTGAACTTGGCTTGAGCACTGTCCTTGGACTTTCTTAAGGCTAGAGCTCTACCACTTGAGCCACAGCACCACTTCCAGCTTTTTCCTATGTATGTGGTACTGAGGAATCAAACCCGGTAGAGGCAAGCACTCTACCACTAGGCCAAACTCCTGGCCCTCTTTAAAAAAAAAAAAAAAAAATTGGGGGGGTTGGTCATGGGTCTTGAACTCAGGACCTGGGCACTGTCACTGAGCTTTTTTGCTCAAGGCTAGAGCTCTACCACTTTGACCAAAGCTGTATTACGCCCCCTCCCCCGCCCCAGGTTAATTGTAGACTTTTGTGCCCTGGATGGTTTTGAATCATGACCCAGAGAGCTCAGCCTCCTGAGTAGCTAGGATTACTGGTGTGAGCCACCAGTGCCTGGCTTTCTTTCTTTTCTTTTTCTTTTTTTTTCCCCCCTTTTTTCTTTTTGTACTGAGATTTGAATTAAGGGATTCAAGCTTCTAGACAGCTCTACTGTTTGACACATCTGTAGCCTCGTGTGTGTGTGTGTGTGTGTGTGTGTGTGTGTATGTGATAGAATCTTACTTTTTACCTGGGCCTGTCATGATCTTTGCCTTTCTTGCCATAGCTTAGATGACAGGCTCATGCCACCATGCTGAGCTGAGCTTTTTCTGTTGGTTTGGTAGTCCTGTGAATTTTTTTTCCAGTTCTGGGCTTTGAGCTCAGGGCCTGAGCACTGTCCTTGGACTTTCTCAAGGCTTGAGCTCTACCACTTGAACCTCAGCACCACTTCCGGCTTTTTTCTACGTATGTGGTACCGAGGAATCGAACCCAGGTCTTCATGCATGCTAGGCAAGCACTTTAACCACTAGGCCAAACTCCCGGCCCCTGAGCTTCTTCTTTTTGTTCAAGGCTAGTACTGCCACTTGAACCATAGTGCCATTCTGGCTTTTCTGTTTATGCAGTACTGAGGAACCCAGGGCTTGCTAAGCCACGTTTTCAGCCCTTGTGTACTTTTTTCGCTTGGGGCAACCTGGCAGTGTATCCTTCCAATCTCAGCCACCCTTGTAGCTAGAGTGACAGGCACAGATGTTTAGAATCAAGTCTGAGTTCAGTCATCAGACTGCAGTGGCTTCTAGTAGCTAGAGGTTTTTTTTTTTTTTTTTTCATATTCTTCAATTTCCTTGGTGGCAGTCACCCTCAGTCAACTACGGTCCAAAAAATATTAAGTGGAAAATTCTAGAAATAAGCAACTCTTAAGCTTGAAATTGTGCAATTCCGAGTAGTCTGATGACATTTTATGTCATCCTTCCCAGGTAGTGAATCATCCTTTAGTCCTCCTCCATGCTGTATACACTAACCCTTAATCACTTAATTATTTCAGTTACCACTGCTCTGTGTTTGACTAGACCTGCATTACTTAGTAATACCTACTCCCCAAAGATCATAAGCAGTGATGTGGATGGAAGTCATGAGAGTACAAACAAAATGGGGGAGGAATATCCATGGTTATCCAGGAATAACCAGCTCAAAAGCAGTCTGGAGGCGTGGCTCAAGTGGTATAGCTCTAGCTTTGATTTAAAAAAAACAAAATCAGGGCAGTGATTCAACACAGTTGGACTTCCATTTGTGTCTGTCTCCAAAGAATTGCCTCAGGACTGGCATCACTGTGCAGAAAAGTGCCAGTCACCCATCTGCAAATATGGTAGCTGCCTGCAGAACTGTTAGCACATGCCCCCACAGTTGAGGTCAGAACGCCTCATAGCCTGGCTGGGTCTGGACACAATGTTTGGGACCAGAGCTCATCCAATGAGGCTGACAGCTCCCAGATCAGCTCTGGAAGCTTACACCCTTTGCCCAGCTCACCTAGAGACCTTGTTGACGGAAATGGGAGGCAGTAGGTGTTTAGCTCCCTCTCTCCTCCGGCCTTAGGTGCTGTGAGATCTGCTCTGGAATCTAAAAGACTAGGAGAAACTTGAGGGGTGTGAGGGAGGATGATGCCCGCCCACGGTCCCGACCTCATCCTATCACATTCTACAAAGTGTAGAAAGTCAAGCATCTGCCTTGGGCTAGGATTCCTGCTGGGAGGCTTGGGAGAGAGAGAGAGAGAGAAAGAGAGAGAGAGAGAGAGAGAGAGAGAGAGAGAGAGAGAGAGAGAAGAACAGAACTGGGCTCTGCCTTCCAATGCCAACAGGCCTTCTAGGTTAGGTGGGATAGGAGCCCTAATGCAGGAAGGGTGAAGGAATCCTTTCTAGAAGGCTGATTGCCTCAGGTACTGGACTCATCTTGGGCCCAGAGCTCAAACCCACTGCAGAGATGGTGGCTTGACCCAAGGGCAGGGCAAGTGGCTGCCTGCACACACCACTGTGGCCTCTAATACCAGTGTGCGTCGGAAGTGAGCAAGGCTTCAGGCTTCCAGGTCAGGTGAGATGGCATCTGACTCACTGCCTGGCCTTTTGAACCCATTTCACATGTAGTACTTGGTAACTGAAGAGCATTTCAGGACACCTACTACTCTGAGGGCAAGTCTTTTAACAAGAGCCAGGAGGTAGGGCCAAGAGAGTGGTCTAGTGATAGAGTGCTTGCCTAGTATGCATGAAGCCCTAGGTTTGATTCTCCAGTACTGCATACACAGAAAAAGCTGGAAATGGTGTGGTGGCTCAAGTGGTAGAGCACTAGCCTTGAGAAAGTCTAATGACAGTGTCCAGACCTTGAGTTCAAGCCTCAGGACTGGAAAAAAAAAAAGAAAAGAGCCAGGAGGCAGGCTCTTCTGAATCATTTCTGCATCTCCCCGTGCTCCTACAGTATAGGCTCTGGCACGAAGTCTCAGCTTACCACATCCTAATTTAGTGCCTAAGTGATAGAGTTTCTCCTACAGCGCCCATTTCCTATATTCCTCCCCTCCCCTACCATTGTGCTAGAGATTTTATACCTTCTTCCTCCTCCTCCTCCTCCTCCTCCTCCTCCTTTTTTGTTGCTTGTGGTACTTGAACTTAGGGCCTCGGCACTGTCTCTGAGCTTTTATGCTCAAGGCTAGTGCTCTGCCACTTGAGCCACAGCACCACTTCTGGTTTTCTGGTGGTTACTTGGAGATAAGAATCTCACAGACTTTCCTGCCCTGACTGGCTTCAAACCATGATCCTTAGATCTCAGCCTCTTGAGTAGCTAGGATTACAGGCCTGAGCCACCAGCACCAGGATCTTTCTTTTTCTCCTCCTCCTCCTTTTTTTTTTTGCCAGTCTTGGCTTTGAACTCAGGACCTGGACACTGTCCCTGAGCCTTTGTGTTCAAGGCTAGTGCTCTACTACTTGAGCCACAGTGCTACCTCTGGCTTTCTCTGTTTATGTGGTCATGAGGAATTGAACCCAAGGCCTTATGCATACTAGGCAAGTACTCTACCATCAAGCCACATTCCCAACCTTTGGCTACTTCTTCGTGTTCTTTTTTCTTTTTGAGGCAAGGTCTCACTCTGTAGCCCAAGGTAGCCTTGAACTCACAATTCCCCTATCTCAGTCATCCTTTTGGTTCAGTGAACCTTAATAGAACCCCTATCTGAGAGGTACTCATCACATTCCTATTTTCAAATGGGAAGACAGAGATTCCGAGGGTGAATAATTTGCTTGAAGTCACAAAAGCTATGTGGTGGGGGTGACGAAAACGAACCATGAGAAGTGTATAGTCCAGTGCTGAGATTTAAACTTCAGAGATTTAGACTTCAGAGCTTGAGCTTTTAACCCTTGGGCCTGGTCTTCTTCCCTATCTTGGGAAAAAGAAAAAGGGAGAAAGTGATGGAGCACTGACTTTCTGTTGTGTCCACAGCCAGAACGGCCCAGTGTACTCCCAGGAGCCCTGCCAGTATTCTCAGGAGTCCCTGAAGTTCTCCTGCCAGTTGGTGATTCCACTTGGGGACAGGTCTTTACATTCAGTGACCCTGTGTGTTGCCAACAGTGTGGGCAGCAAGTTGAGTGGCAATAAGGCCTTCGATGGTTATTCAGTCCGTAAGTAGCTCTCCCTCTCTGCAGCTGCTAATTTTTCTTTGCACTTAATATCTCCCCTCTCCCTTTTGGGGGTACTGAGGGCCTCATGCACGTCCTTAACATTTTTTTCAAGGTTGGTGCTCTACCACCTGAGCTATCCCCTCTTCCAGCATTTTTTTTTTTTTGTGTCAGTCCTGGGCTTGGGCTCAGGTCCTGAGCACTGTCCCTGGATTTTTTTCTCAAGACTAGAGCTCTACCACTTGAGCCACAGCACCATTTCTGGCTTTTTGCTACATATGTGATATGGAGGAATCAAACCTGGGTCTTCGTGCATGCTAGGCAAGCACTCTACTACTAGGCCAAACTCCCGGCCCTCTTCCAGCATTTTTCTGATTCACTGGAGATGAGAGTCTCTCAGACTTTCCTGCCTGGGCTGGTTTCGAGCTGTGATCCCCAGGCCTCAGTTTTCTGGGTAGCTAGGATTACAGGCATGAGCCATCAGTGTTTCCTAAGGACATGGCTTAGCTATGCATGGAGAAGACGCTAAGGCTGGGGTTCTGACTGGAGAATTGTCAAGCTTTTTCTTTGTGCCCTGCTTGATGCTTCATAGACACCCACTTTTCCCACAGTGAAGCCAGACCCGCCCACCAATGTCAAAGTCACTGCCATGACTGGAAACCCCCACTGGCTCAATGTCACTTGGCAAGACCCACCCTCCTGGAACTCAGATTTCTACAGGCTACATTTCGAACTCCGATACCGGGCTGAATGGTCAAAGTCATTCATCACGTGGATGGTAAATTCATTTTCTACTTCCAAGCAGAAAAGCACCCAGGACACTTGGGGACAGCAGATTTCCAAGCCATGCTTTGTACTTTCCTTCCCTAAACGACAGTTAACCTTGAGCCTTGGCTTGTCTCATTTACCAAATGGGAATAATTCATGCCAGTCAGATCTTCTCTTGGCAGGCCTATTTGAAAGGACAAGGAGGAGAGTTGGGATATAAGCATGCTAAGGGCTGTGACTCTCAGCATGATCTGGTGGATGAGGTTTGGTGTGGTGGCTTACAGCTTCCGGTTGTGTGGCTCCGGGCAAGACTGTCTTTCTTTTATCCTCCTGGATGGTGTGAGGACTGGGTGGCTGAGGGGACATTGGCCGGCTCATCAGGGCCCACCCGGAGTCACTATGTCTTCCTCTGTTAGGTCAGAAATTCTCGGTACCACTGCATCATCCGTGATGCTTTACGAGGCTCAAGACATGTGGTGCAACTCCGAGCCCAGGAGGAGTTTGAGCTGGGCCAGTGGAGCAACTGGAGCCAGGAGGCCATTGGCACTCCTTGGACAGGTACCTTGGTGTGGAGGGAGGATGGGTGCTTTTCAACTTTGCTATGTGACAAGTCACCCCTGAGCAAGTGCTTAAAACAGTGACTATTTAGCTGGGTGCCAGGTGGCTTATGTCTGTAATCCTAAGTACTCAGGAGGCTGAGATCTGAGGGTGTGGGCAGAATAGTCCCCACGAGACTCTTATCTCCAATAAACTAAGCTGGGAGTGGCTCTGTGGCTCAAGTGGTAGAGTGCTAGCCTTAATCACAAAGAAGCCCAGGGATAGCACCCAGTCTCTGAGTTCAAGTCTCAGGACTGGCTCACATTTCTGAAACTATGCAAGCTAGAGTATTTGCCAGCTTAGTCTTGGCTGAATCCATAATGCAGTTGCCATGAGGCCTTGAGCGTCAAGGGTGGCCTCACTTGAGTGCCGACAGTTGGTAAGGTTGGTGACTGAGCCTTGGTTCCCTGCATGCTTTTCACTTGTGATAGGCCAGTCCAGACTGGGGTGGGGGCAGACAGCAGGAAGGAGAAGTAAGGATAGGACCACTTATAGTGGATGGGAGGAGCCATTGAAAGATTATAGACCTATTATAATGACTCACATCTGGAATCCTAGTTACTCAGGAGGCTGAGATCTGAGAATCAGCATGAAGTCAGCCCAGGCAGAAGACTCTGTGAGACTTTATTATTGTTGTTATTATTGTTATGGGGCTTGAACTCAGAGCCTGGGCACTGTCCTTGAGCTGTTTTACTCAAGGCTAGTATGCTACTACTTTAAGCCACAGTGCTACTGGCTGGCTTTGCACTACAATCCTTAGATCTCAGCCTCCTTAGTAGCTAGGATTGCAGGCATGAGCTTCTGTGAGACTCGTATCTCCAATTAATGAGCAAAAAGCCAGAGGTGGAGGTGTGGCTCAAGTAGTAGAGTGTTATCCTTGAGTTAAAAAATCTAAGGCACAATGACCAGACCAGATCTTGAGTTTAAGCCCTAATACCAGCACATGCATGTACAAACACACACACACACACACACACACACACACACACACGCCTGTAAGTTAAGTCCTTACACTGTTGTTCCGTCATCACCATCCATGCCCACTACCTTTTTCATATTGCAAAATTGGAGTTCCCAATTGTTGAAACAAATAGGTAATCACCAGCCCTTCCTCCAGCCCCTGGATGAAGTCACCACGCTAATTTGTTTCTGAATTTGTTCTAGATGCTTCAGTTAAGTGGGATTGTATGGATTTGTCCTCTGTGTCTGGTTTAACATGTCTTCAAGGTTCATTCATACCATGCCACATGTGCAAAGTGTCTTCCTTTTTCACACTGAATAATATTCTGTTGTACAGAAGTGGCATATGTTGTGTATCCACAAATCAGTGGGTAGACACTTGTTCTCTCGGGTCCTTGCTGTGTTCTCTGGGGTGGACCTGGCATGTCTCTGAGTTCTCCTGGAGTTCTAGGAAGACCTGCCTCTTGGGCTCCCCTTTGCAGGATGTGTGCTAGGTGGTTTGTGGGGTTTTCACTTTCTAGCTCATCCTAAGCCCAGTGATTTTGTTCCCCCCATCTTCCCTCTGGTGGAAGGTGTAGAGGGCCTGGCAGGGGCTGGCTGCCAGCTCTGGGAACAATCTCGGGTTTCTAGCCTTGGGAGCTGGGACTGGCGTGACTGGGTAAGCAAAGCAGAACACTGGATTTCTTCTCCACAGCAGCAGCTCCTCATCCTACACTGATTGCTTTTGGGCACAGCATTAAACTCAGTATAAAGATAGTCCATTGGGAAACGTGTTCCTTCCTTCTCCACTGAGGAGCAGGGCAAGAGGAACTTGGGTGATTCTGAGGCCAGAGGGGCTTAGAAGTTGGGGAGCAGCTGTGGAATGTGGGAGGGCAGGAGGGGGGGGTGAGTAGTGACTTGCCAACAGCGGTGTGTGGCCGGTAGCTCAGGCGTGTTGATGCACTTTGCTATGCTGTCCATGGACTTTCTGACCCTAAGCATTCTCAACTCTCAAATCTCTGACCAAAAGATGCCCCTGGGTTCCAGCTTAGGTGTGGGGGTGGTGACCTTTGGGGACAGAGGTCATAGGAAGAACATTAGACTTAGAACCAGGTTGGATGACATCAGCAAAGTTCATTCATCTCCCAGAACCTCAGCCTTGTCGTCTATCAAGTGAGAATCCTGCCTGTTAAAGATTTGTTTTTTGAGTCTACTGGGAAAAAATATTCTTTAAAAATGGTATGCTGTAGCTGAGAGCAGTGGCTCACACCTGTAATCTTGGCGACTCAGTGAGGTGGATGAGAAGGATGGCAGTTTGAGGCCAGCCCAGGCGTGGGAGGCTGGACTGCAGCAGGTGCTGCCCCCTTGAGGTTAGGCCTGGCCAGCACACACAGCTTCTGTGTCTAAGTGCAGAAATGAGGGCCTGGGGGATGGATGGCGTCTGAGTCATAACTCTTGAGGCCTCTCTGCTTTGGACAGGGTGAAGATTGAAGCATACACAGGTGGTTGCCCAGCTCTGAAGAGCTCGCCCTGCTTCCAGCTCTGCATGCTTCCCCCTTTTCCCTTCCTCTGTCTATTTCACAAGGTGCCGAGGCCGCTCTCACTTGCCATCTGGGACTCAGCTCTGGGCTGGAGGAGACAGACTTGGGTCTCTTGGGGTGACCTTGGGGAAACACCTTCCTGAACCCCAGTATGGTTATTTGTCAAAGGGAAATAATAACACCTGCCTCCGAAAAAACCCCAACCCCAAGCTTGCCTAGCGGGGTTATGAGGCTTCACAATGACAATGGAAAGCAGCTGGTCCGGAGCCTGGCGCATGGAAAAACAATAGATGCTAGCATTGCAGTGTTGGCACCTGTGTCTCCTGCCAGTCGCCTTCCCCAGTCTCCATTCTGTCTCATATCTGCCCAGCAGATATGAGGCCCTGGATTCAAACCTCCACTCCTCCCAACATGAGCTATAACAGCGCCGGGGTGTATCTCTGTGGTAGAGCACATGTTTAGTCAATGAGTCTCGTAGACTTTCTTGTCTGCTATCCTCAGAGAGCTGTCCTCTTACCACTATCCTCAGATCTCAGCCTCCTGAGTTGTTAGGATTATAAGCATGATCAACTTGTACCTGATCCATAGTATTTTCTTGGCACACTATATGATTCATCTGGGTCACTTCCCTCTAGATCTTGGTTTCCTCATCTGTGAAGTGGGAATAATTGTCATTACTAATCATGCCAGAGCTGACATCTGTCTCACATAAGACAAAATGATCTCGGTTCTCAGAGTCATCTTGGGAGCTTTAAAAAAGTGCTCCTGTTGTTTGAAAACTTTATTCACTTTCATATTAGAAACGTTTTATTGCTTCTGGTCACATTTTAAGTTAGTCAGGCTAATGCCAAAAATAAGTTTCCCACTTTATCCCCAGAGACAGAAACTACCAAAGGGAGGTTAAATATCACAGTACCATGTGCTATGTGAGGTCCGTCTCCCCTTCTCCCTGACAAGTCTCTGGGCTTTGAGAATTTTGAAGAACCCGATGGCTGGGTCTCACAGTCAAAGCTCTAAGGCCGTAGGTGTAGGGTGGGGTCTAAAAGCTTCCAGATGTTGCCATGTGCTGGGATCTGGGAAATAGCTGCTCTATGACCATCTGTTCTCAGCTGTATTTGCTGTTTAGCTCTGTTAATCTCCTGGTTTTAACTTTATTCTAGCAGCCCCATCACTATGTTCTGCTCATCCTTCTTTCACTCTTGCCAGGTGTTCACTGTTCTCTGTGAGCCTGCTACAGGAAAGCACAAAGACATAAGGAATTGGGTCCCAGCTGGGTGCCAGTGACTCACACCTGTAATCCTAGTTACTCAGGAGGCTATGGTCTGAGGACTGCAGTTCATATAAACTGAGTAGTCTATATGTTTCTTATCTCCACCTAACTAACAAAAAGCCACAAATAGAGGTATCCAAGTAGTAGGATATCAATCTTAAGTGAAAAAATTAAAAGAGAGTGCAAGGCCCTGAGTTCAAGCCCTAATACTGACAAAAGAAGGAAGGAAGGAAGAAAGAAAGGAAGGGAGAAAAAAGCAACAAGTTCCCTCATAAATTTGAGGTTTGATTCTAGGATAAACTTGCTATGTGATTTTAGACTACTTGTTTTCCCTCTCTGGGCCTGTTTGAGTTCTTTCTACCCTTCCAGTGTCACTAATGTGTAGTTTTCTCCCCATTTCTAGTTGGGTGACAAACTCCCATGGGAAATTCTCTCCCTGGAGCAGCAGGGGCACCTTACCACCTGCTTAGGCTTGTTATTCTACTCCTGGTTCAGGGAGTGGACCTTGGTGTAAACCATTTTAGTGGTATTTTTAACTTATTTTTTTTTTCTTGATGGAAAACGATGGCTGACAAGAAATTATTTGGAAAACTCTGCATTCCAGCCACTGCCTGTCATGGTTCAGTGTCCGATCCCTTGGGCTCATATTTACTGGACACATTCCCATGCTGGGCTGCTGGCTTTGATTCTTGGCCTCTTTTTTCAGCAATTTCTGCAGAATTCCCGTTCTGAGAGCAGGGGAGTGGCCATGAGAGAAAGCCCGGTCCACATCCCTGTTCCTGTAGGGGTGTGAAACCATCCCTGTAGGCGAGGAGTCACTCTTATTGCTATATATTTTTGTTGCACATGGCTAAGGGAAGGAAATGAAAATGGTGATTAACAGTGCTTATATCTGGTGATGTGGATCCTTCTATCTTCTCTCCCGTGTATGATTGCATATCATAAGCTATGTAATAGATAATAAATAATATAGTGCTATATGCCTATAGCCCTAGCTATATGGGAATGGAGAGAGGAAGATCAGTCTGACTTAGGCAAAAGTATAAGGCCTAACCTGAAAAATAATCTCCTAGAGGTGTGGCCAGGGGTAGAGTGCCTTCCTAGCACACACAGGGCCTTGAATCCAAACCTTTGTACTATCAAATGAATAACTAAATAAAATAAATGCTTCTTTAGAAATATATATATTTTTGCCAGTTCTGGGGCTTGAATTTTCAGGGCCTGGGCACTGTCCCTGAGCCTCTTTGTGCTCAAGGCTAGTGCTCTACCACTTGAGCCACAGTGCCACTTCTAGCTTGAATAGTTTATTGGAGATAAGAGTGTCATAGACTTTCCTGCCTGAGCTCACTTTGAACCACAATCCTCAGATCTCAGCCTCTTGAGTAGCTAGGATTAAAGGCATGGGCCACCAGAACCCAGCTTTATTTTGTACTTCTTTTTGGTCAGTGGTGAAACTTGAACTTGGGATCTGGACACAGTCTCTAAGCTCTTTTGCTCAAGACTAGTGATCTACCACTTTGAACCAGAGAACTACTTCTGGTTTTCTGGTAGTTAACTGGGGATAAGAGCCTCATGGACTTTAGTATAAGGGCTGGCTTTGAACCGTGATCTTCAGATCTCAACCTCCCGAGTAGCTAGGATTACAGGTGTGAGCCACCGCACCTGGCTCATTGTGATCTTTATACTGCTCTGGAGCCTATCTGATAGGACTCCAGAGCCCATGACTTAATCATGCTGACTTCTCTTTCTATCTGCAGAATCTAGGAGTACTCCAGCCACGACCCTGTTCCCTGCCATGCAGGTGAGCCATGTTCTTGTAAAAGGGTCAGGGTAGCCATGCTTGGTCGTTAAACATGTGGGTGTCCATCCCAGTTCTGCTGATGGGCGTATCTCCTGTCCTCCCCCAGGCTCGGTGCAGGGGTATAGCTGTACTGTGCTGGGGACTGGAGAGCAAGAGCAGTCCTGCCTGGCTCACTGAATTGCCCTGTGTCTAGCTTCAGCTGCATCTGTCTAGTCCTTTTGGACAGGATTTAATGCCTTTGCTTTCAGCAGATGCACTTTATCGAGTCCTTCCCTTGCTGGATGCCTGGTATCATTTGCTGGAAAGAGGATTAGCTCAGAAGCTGTTTAACCAATTCCTTGAGTAATCCAATTTTACATCCAACTATATCTCCTCCCATGGCCATTGATTTCCTCAATGCTAAGCCTCTCTGGAAGCTGGGCAGCACAGAGAAAGAAGCCTGGGCTCCTAAATGTGAAACCCATGCCCTCAGCCACAGACCTCTACCTTGACTGAGGGCTGGCCCACCTGTTAAACTCTGAGCTAGGCATCTTATTCAGTCTTCTGCCTCCTCTTCTTTCCCTTCTTCTGATGCTGGGGATGGAACTCAGGGCCTTGCACTGGATAAGCAAGCATTTTTTAGTGGGCTCTATTTCCAACCCTTCTCATTCGGTCCTCAAGCGGAGCTGGGGTCCCTGTAGGCTCAGTCTGCCCAAGGTCACAGAGGTTGGATGCCAGGATACTGGAAAGTGTTGGTACCTGCATCAAGAACCCACCTGAAAGACAATTGCTGAACACCCAGCGAGTGTGGGGCGAGGAGGGTGGTTGTACCTTCTAGCTTTTGGCATAGCTTCTCTCTGAAGCTACCTCCAGCATGATAAGTGAGGATATAAACATTACAAATAGCAGTGAGAGTTTTGTGAGGAATGCTCTGGGAAGCTCGGAGGAGAAAGTTACGGCAGGCTGGGCCCGAATGATGGACAGCTATGTAGAGCCAGGCCTGGGATGAGAAGATTCTCTCTGACTCCCCCCCCCCCCCCCCCCCTCTCTCTCTCTCTCTCTCTCTCTCAGACTATTGGTAATGAAGAGGAAGAAAAAGAGGGAGATGCCCACAGGAGTTCACCAAAAGCAACAAGCCTCCCAGGTAAGGACTAGAAATTCTTGGAATCCTGTAGAAAATCATTCTAGAGTCTGCAGAAAAATCTCTGATTTGGACAGTTAGCAGAGGATCATTTCTTTATATGCCATATATATATGTATATATATATTAGAGAGAGCTTGAAGTGCACTGTTCTTTAGTGGTAGGCTCCTGCTTTACCACGAGCCACAGCTCCACTTTTGGCTGGGTGGGGGTGGGGTGGGGTGGGTTGGGGTGGCGTGGCTAGTTAGTTGGAAATAACAGTCTCATGGATTTTCCTGCCCAGACTGGCTTCAAACCACAATGCTCAGGTTTCAGCCTCCTGAGTATTTAGGATTACAGGCGTGAGCCATCAGTGTCCTATTTAAGCATGGTATTGTTGCTAAGATATAGTGAGGGGCCAATGAGATAAATCAGTGAAGTTATTTGGCAATTGGCCTACAGAACTGATGAATGGAACGCACAGTTTTAGGAGTCTGAACTGGAATATCATTGAGGGAACTTTCTGACTTTGGGGCCTTCAGTTTTAATGCTCCTCATTCCTCATAACCAGCAAATCCAGGAAAGTTTACCACCATTGATTTAAGAATGGTCCTAGGGGCTGGGAATGTGGCTACTTGCCTAGCATGCATGAAGGCCTGGGTTTGATTCCTCAATGCCACGTAAACAGAAAAAGCCAGAAGTGGTGCTGTGGTAAAGTGCTACCCTTGAGCAAAAGGAGCTCAGGGACGGTGCCTAGGTCTTGAGTTCAAGCCTCATGGGGTCCTGGCTTTAGAATTGTGAAGCTGAGCAGCTGCAGGCGATGACCAGAGCTTTCTGAGGAAGCCCCAGCTTCACAATCCTTCAGATTCCTGCTCATTCCTGGACCTTTCACCTGCACTGCCTTCTGGGCACTGCACATCTACAAAGCACCCACTGAATACCCAGGGCTGAGCTTGGCACCGCTGGGGAGTCAGAGTGTCCAGTCCATGCCTGCTCTTCATAAGTATGCTGTGCAGCGGCCAGCCTTGGGCGCAGTAGAGCACCATAGACTAGTAGCCACAACAAAAAGCAGATAAAGCAAGGTGGGTTGGGAGGGCACAGCCGGCTGGTGTCATTTGGAATGGGCCTTGAATGACAGGTGACAGGAAATTGCATTTAAGGAAGATGCTTGCGTTGCCCTGCCATCCTTTTTTCTCTTTCCTTTCTCTCTCTGTCTCTCTCCCCTTCTTTCTTTTTTTCTTTCTTTCATCATTGAGACTTCAAACAAAGTCTGACATATGATGAACACTCAATAAAATATTTACTGAATAAAGGGATAGGTATAAAAGAGAATGAAATATTGACAAATATTGACAAATCCAATAAACATCCTGCTGTTTCCATCAGGATGTGGGACACTCTGGGAGAGATTTGGCTCTGTGGCCCACAGTCACTTGCCAGCTCTGGGTTCATGCATTCAGTGAGGGCTTGTGGCATCCACAATCACAGTGGCTTCCTTTAGGCAGAGGGGAGTGAATTCTGGTCCACTGTGACTTCCATCTCCTAAGCCAGCAAGAAAGATGGTTTTGCTTACATGTCCCCTGTGCCTGGGTTGTCAGGGGCACAAAGGGTTTTGCCACGAAAGACTTAGCTGCTAGGGAAGTGAGATTGTTCTTCTTTCTGTTCAGTGAAATGTTTTGGAGGGCCAGCTTTGTTCAAGGCCCTCTGGGAGCAGCTGGGAGTATAATAGTGAGAAAGGCCCACGTGGCTGCTGCTTTCCAAGAGCTTAGACTAGAGGAAGACCTGGAGGAACAGCCAGGAGGAACATTTCCCCAGCTTAGAGTACGTGGCCTCACCTCATCAGAGACAAAAAAAAAAAAGTAAAAAAGGCAGAGTCAGAAGTGGACAGCAAGGTGGGAAGGTCATTTCAGGAGAGAAGGGGGACAGTGGGGGGGAGCTCTGAAGGAAAGGACCAAGGCTCATCCAATAACTAAGAGAAGGTCAATGGCTGGGGCTTGAGTACCAAGCTGGAGGTGGTGGGAGACAGGCAAGAGGTGACATTCCAATGGGCCCACAGTGGACTGAAAGTTTCTGAGCCTCTTTGGTATAGCCCTCAATCAAGGAGTCTCCAGAACCTTCTGTTTCTGGTGTCACTCCCCACCACCACCTATGAAGCTCACTAGAAGTCACCAGGAAAGCCATGCTGAAAGGGAGTGGGTGCCCGTGGCTTGCCACAGACACTCAGAAACAGAGCTTGCGGTATATGTCTTTCCAAGTAGTGGAGTCCTGGGCTCTGTCAGATTATGCTGGGGTGATCCTACAGCTGGTCTGGCCAGAAAAGAGGCAGCTGGGCTACTTAGTTGAGCTGTTTTCTGTTGGGGTGTGGGCAGGGCTTCTGTGATTCCACAGCCAGCTGAGTGCCTGTCTCTCCCTCTCCTTCTCCCTTCCTCTCCCTTTCCTCCTCCTCCCCTCCTTTCTTTCCTAGTACAAGATTCTTCTTCCACATCACTGCCCACATTCCTGGCAGCTGGAGGCAGCCTGGCATTTGGATCCCTCCTCTGCATTGGCGTTATCATGAGGTGAGATGGGCTGGGGGTGGGTGGGGTCTCTGTTCTGTTCTTTATTTCTTTCCTTTCCTTCTTGTTCTTTTTTTTTGCCAGTCTAGGAGACTGAACTCAGGGCCTGAACCCTGTCCTTGGGCCTTCTCAAGGCTAGAGCTTTACCACTTGAGCCACAGCACAATTTCTAGCTTTTTTCTGAGGAATGGAACCTGGGTCTTCGTGCATGTTAGGCAAGCACTCTACCACTAGGCCAAACTCCTGGCTCCTCTGTTCTTAGTTAGCCTTCTTTTGCCCATTTTGTCATCAACATTTGCACAGTATTTGTTCATTTATTTCTTTACTGAGCAAAAGAATATACATACCACACGTGACACAGCACCTGCTTCCATACTTGGCCCTGTAGGGAACAGTACCATCTAGAGAGGAAGCCTGATGTGGAGAGGTTGTTTGATGCTGGGGCCAAGTTTCAACGGAGCAGTGTGAGTGATGGGAAGAATAGCTCGAAGTTTAGGAGGAAGTCAGCTGATCTGATGAGGAGAGAGATTGGTAAGCTACTTTTTGAGGCACCTCTCTACTTCTGGCTTTTTATAATTGGCGATTTGACTCTTAGGTTTTCTGGGCTGGGAATATGGCTTAGTAGTAGAGTGCTAGCTTTGGACAAAAGAAACTCATACACAGAGCCCAGGCCCTGAGTTCAAGCCCCAGGATGAGGGAAAGGGAGAGGGGAAGGGAGAGAGAGAGGGAGAGAGAGAGGGGGAGAGAGAGAGAGAGAGAGAGAGAGAGAGAGAGAGAGAGAGAGAGAGAGGGGGGGGGGGAGAGAGAGAGAGAGAGAAAGAAAGAGACAGACAGAGAGACAGAGAGACAGAGAGACAGAGACAGACAGACAGACAGAAAGAGAGCATCTTAGATTTTGTACCCCACATTGGCATCAAATTGTGGTCCTCAGATCTTAATCTCCTGAGTAGCTAGGATCATAGATATGAGCCTTAGCTTCCAGCCTGCTTTTCGTCTTCTCCTTCCTCCTCCTTCCTTCTTTCTTCTCCTCCTTTTCCAGTCCTGGGACTTGAACTTAGGGCCTGGGCACTGTTCCTGAACTTCTTTTGCTCAAGGCTAGCACTCTACCACTTGAGCTACAGTGCCACATCCAGCCTTTTCTGTTTATATAGTTCAGTGGACTATAATCCAGAGCTTCATGCATGCTAGGCAAGCATTCTACGGCTAAGTCACATTCTCAGCCCAGCCTGCTTTGCAATGAAGTAATAAAGGAGCTGTTTCCTGCCTGGGAGGGCACACAGTTGAATATTTTGCTTCTATTTCTGCATTATATTTTTTTTAACAGGCCTTGCTTGTAATCTCTAGAAGTAAATATCAGATGGTTTCTGTTTGTCAGATGAAGAAAGTGAAACTTGAAGGAGTTGATGTCTAGAAAGAGCAAAGCCAAGATTCAGCCCCAAAGCTTACACTCTGTGATGGGATGGATGGAGTCTTATAGATCATGTAATCAAAAACATTTTTTTCCTTGCCAGTCACCGGTGCTCGAACTCAGGGCCTGAGCATTGTCCTTGGACTGTCTCAAAACTAGAGCTCTACCACTTGAGCCATGGCACCACTTCCAACTTTTTCTATGTGTGTAGTACCAAGGAATCGAACCCGTGGTTTTGTGCATGCCAGGCAAGCACTCTACCACTAGGTCAAACTCCTGGCCCCTGTAATCAAATTCTTTAACTGTCAAATGAGGAAACAGCCCAGGTAAAATGGCTTGCCCAAATACAACTAAGATCCAGGCTGGAGCACATCCATGAGAGCCTTGCCAGGATGCTAGGCTAATATTAGCCTGGCTAAGAGAGGGCCCACCATGGTCTCTTCGCTAGCAGTACCATCGTGGTGGGCTATTAGCTACTAACAAAGAAGCATCAAAGCCAATATTGTTTACCTGCTAATGATGCTTGAACACTGGCTGGTTGCTAAACAACCTGAGTCCCTGTGGCACAGCCAGGGCAAATACCCTGTCCCCCTCAAAAAAATGTATCAGCGGGGCCGGGAGTTTGGCTTAGCGGTAGAGGGCTTGCCTAGCATGCACGAAGACCCGGGTTCGATTCCTCAGTACCCCACATACATAGCAAAAAGCCAGAAGTGGTACTGAGGCTCAGTGGTAGAGTGCTAGCCTTGAGAAAGTCCAAGGACAGTGCTTAAGCCCTGAGCCCAAGCCCAGGACTGACAAAAAAATAAAAAAAACAAAAAAACAAAAAAAATGTATCAGCAATTTATTTCTTAGCCTGGTGGGTTTCCATTTACTTGTGCATTTGGCAAAATTATTTAGAGAGACTCACTTCAAATGAAAAGCTCCACTAGTCCTCAAATCCCTCCCGTCAAGACAAGAGAGCCAGGCTTGGGGGCATGCACCTGTAATCCCAGCTACTCAGGAATTATAGATAGGAGAATCATGATCTGAGGCCTGCCCAGGTTTGAAAAATAGATAAAGCAGGAGACCCTATTGGAAAAATATCTAAAAGCAAAGACGGGTTGGAGAGGTGAGTAAGTGCAGAGCTCTCCCTTAGCAAGCTTGAGGCCCTGAGTTTAAACCCTGGTATTACCTTCTCATATCCACCTGTTCCATGAGTAAATGAATGTGGCCCCTGGCTGGTTTCAAGGGTGTCTTTCAACTTGGGATTTTCAGAAGGGGATCTCTTCTCAAAATATCTCGAGGCTGGGCTGGGAGTTTGGCCTAGTGATAGAGTGCTTGCCTAGCACGCATGAAGACCCAGGTTCCATCCCTTGGTACCACATACATAGAAAAAGCTGGAAATGGTGCTGTGGCTCAAGTGGTAGAGCACTGGCCTTGAGAAAGTCCAAGGACAGTGCTCAGGCCCTGAGTTCAAGGCCCAGGACTGGCAAACAGAAAATATCTTGGGGAAAGCTCACCTTTCTCCATCACATATCCAATTGCTAAAAAAACAACAAAAAATGAGGGCAAAGATAGTTTTCATTTTGGTTAAAAATGTCAGTAAAGATTATGGTGTGTGTGTGTGTGTACATCTGCATGTGATAATTATAGATAATTTGCCAAATACTGACAAAAAGGAAAGTCTTATTAAAAGAAGCCCCCTATAAATTTTTTTAAGTGTAAACAAGGATTTTTTTTGGTATAACAAAGTTAAAGTAGGGATAAATAGGAGAAGAAACATTTCCTGTTTCTCATTCAGAAAATGAGAGTTAGAGACTCCCACCATTAATTCTTAAAATGTAAGTGTGGTTAGAGTTTAGCGAACATACTGAAAAGGTCACATGCGTAAAAGTAAATACGTGTATTTCCACAAAATGAACTTATCAGGATCAAGGACAATATTTAGGTGTTTCTTTTCCTGCCTAAATTTTGTTTTCTTTCTTTCTTCCTTCCTTCCTTTCTTTCTTGAACATACCAGGATCAAGGACAATATTTAGGTGTTTTTTTTTTTTCTTGCCTAAATTTTGTTTTCCTTCCTTCCTTCCTTCCTTCCTTCCTTCCTTCCTTCCTTCCTTCCTTCCTTCCTTCTCTTTTTCTTTCCTTCTTCCTTTCTTTTCTTTTTTTGCCAGTCCTGAGGCTTGAAATTAGGGCCTGAGCATTGTCCTTGGACTTTCTCAAGGCTAGCACCCTACCATGTGAGCCATAGCCCTGTTTGAGCTTTTTCTATATATGTGGCACCAAGGAATCAAACCCAGAGCTTTGTGTATGGTAGGCAAGCACTCTACCATTAGGCCAAGTTCCTGGCCCTCAATTATTTGCTTGGTTTGCCTTAGCTGTGATTATTCAGAACTCTGAATCCTACTGTTTAAATTTAGCATTCTCACATAAGCACTTTTTTCCCCACAGAATTTATAAACCTCACTTTTATTAGCAACAGCCTCCTTTAGTAGGGACAAGTACCCAAGTTCACTTTACCAAATTCCTCGTATTTGGGCATTTGGGTATTTTGCATTTATCAACAACAATAATGCATTGAACATCTTTTTGCCCAAAGCTTTTACCTTGCTCTTATTTAGAATGTATTCCTAGGAATTCCTGAGTCAGAGTGAGAATATTTTGCAATCCTTAGTGTAGCCTGTCCTTGGTCTTTTTACAGAGGAGAGCTTCTCTCCAGGGCTGGGCTGGTGGGGAGGAGGGCTCCAGTAAGCGCCCCTGTGGGGACTCCTTTCCTGTGAGGGTTCCAAATGGCCAGGCACGAAGAAACACTCCCCAGATTGTTTATTCCATTGGATAATAGGCTAAGAGCCAATGGCAGGCTTGGAGCCAGCTATCAATTATTTATTGTAACAAGGACAGGAATAGCCTGCTAATATAAAAAGAAGCTCAAGGAAAATGCCCAACTCTTGTGTTTTTTTTTTTGGTCCTGGGGACCTCTGGACTTGGTCTTGATCTCTGAGCTTCTTTTGCTCAAGGCTAGCATTCTACCTTTTGAGCCACAGTGCCACTTTTGGCCTTTTCTGAGTATGTTTTTTTGGAGATAAGAGTCTTAAGAACTTTCCTGTTGGGTCTGGTTTCGAATGGTGATCCTCCTGTGTAGCTAGGATTACAGGTATGAGCCACTGGCACCAGCAAGTACCTGGGGTTTGAGGGGATGGAGGAGGCAGGAGGGGCCACCATGCTCACTCTTTTTTTTTTTTTTTTTTTTGCCAGTCCTGGGCTTGAGCTCAGGGCCTGAGCACTGTCCTTGGACTTTCTCAAGGCTAGAGCTCTACCACTTGAGCCTCAGCACCACTTCCGGCTTTTTTCTATGTATGTGGTTCCAAGGAATCGAACCTGGGTCTTCATGCATGCTAGGCAAGCACTTTAACCACTAAGCCAAACTCCCGGCCTCACCATGCTTACTCTTGTTCTGGGTTAGTAGGCAGCAAGCTGGGCACCACAGGGAAACACAAAGGAGCTGAGGAGGCCCTGCTGCCTCTCAGAACACTGTGTCCAAGCCCCGCCACCCTTCAGGAAGGAGACCTGACTGTACGTTTGAAGATGGCTATCACCATCTCATCTTTCTTTGAGCTGTCAAGTGACTTCTCAGTGACTGAGCCCTGGCTTTGGGCCCAGAGTAGAGCACAAGGAGAGATGTCTATCTCCTTCCTGTTTAACCTTGCCTTTCCTGCCAGCCAAGTCAATGTGTGCCCACGTTTGAGTATGAGCACTTTGCCTGCTGGGTGGCTTCCTGGGCTGGGACAGATAGAGACCTGAGGAGGAGGGGGACTGAGAGAAGCAAACACGAGTGAGGTGGAGGGAGGGTGGCGGGACTGTCCTTGCCATTAAGGGTTGGTGGTGGATGATCTGCCTCCTGCCAGCCCTCACTTGACTTGAGAGGCCCATTTTCTATCCTGGCTACAAGAACAAGATTGTCTCTCTCTTTTTGAAGTAAATGGCGACATTTCCCCTCCCCATCCCCTTCCCTCTTACACATCAGTCCAACAGTAGATGGTCAGTTTCCCCGGTGTGTTTTTGAAACTCACCAGCCCTCCAGAGGACTGTGCACCTCTGCTGATTGGATCAACCGTCCCCACTCCTTGGGGCTGAGTTGTGAGTGCCAGGCCACCAGAGCTACCAGCTACCAGCTAGCTGTTGGTGTTTTTCATTATGAGTTCATCTCAAAGGGAACTTAACCTCTTTCTGGTTTGTCTGTGTGTGCGCACGCTTTGTGCAAAGGCTCAGGAGGACATGGAAATCACAGGCTCTGAAAGAAGGCAAGACAAGCATTCAGCCACCATGTTCCTTGGAAGAACCCAAGCCCACCGCTGTGCTTGTTCCTCTGCTCCCCACGCCAGTGTCCACCAGCAGTCCTGGGTCCATCAGCACTTTGAACCACAGCCAACCAGATGCCAGGAGCCCACAGAACATGAATGGCATCAGCAACAGAGACTGCTTCTTCCCCAGATAGCTGTTGGGGTGACAGCACCAGCTGGTTCAGCTCAGGGCATATCTCATTGCCATTCCCACTTATCTCAGGGCGAAGGCTGTCGGCCTCACTGTCACAGAAGAGCCTTGTGGAGACGCTTGAGTTTTCAAACCTCCCTTCCCAAATACTCTGCTTCAGGGGGTCACAGGAACAAAGGCGCTGTATGGAGTCTCCAATGGACACGGGGTATGGAGGAGCTGAGAGTTACTCACGAGCTACACCCTCAAGGGGAGGGTGGTGTTCCAGCCCAAAGGCCATCCATTTGCTCATTCCTTGGTCCACTGAGTAGCCGAATCTTCTAGCTTGAACTCAACACGCAAGTGCCTTTGCCATTTTGATTTTGAAGGCCTGAGGATGGCTTTGTAGCAATCTCAGAGGCTGGAGAGGAAGCTCTTTCCTGCTTTTCTTCTCTACACTTGAAAAAACATGCAGCAGACAGGGTGGGGAAAGTTCCATGAATAATATCTCAGGGCCTGATGGTTTTATGTGGAATCATAATTAGTTCCTCATTAGCATTTTGCTAAATGTAAATGATAATTCTAGGCATTTTTGTTTATAGAAGCAACTATACTAGCTTAATTTCCCTCTGTAGATCTCAGGACTTTGGGAGGAGAAAGTTGGGGAGCTAGGATTGTGGTTCCTTGCTGTAGCAGCTCTGTGGGGGAGCAGAGCCTTGAAAAAACAATGTTCTCAGTCTCCCCAAGAAAGCTCAAGGTGGGTGGTTGGAGGGAGGCCTCTGCCATCGTTCAACCCCAGCAGTTGTTGATTCTGTTTTCAACTGGACCTGAGCAACTAGGAGAGATGATATTCATGTGAAAGGAAAAATGAACTGAGCAAGGATATACTTTAATTAAAAAACAAACAAACCTGTTGTTTTCTTTTGAGATGCTAGAAGGCCCATATCCACTCACTGCAGAGGAGGAACACAGTAATTTCCTTTAGTACAAAACCAAGTCAAGTGAAAAAGGAGAAACAAATATGCCTGTAATCCTAGCTGCTTCAGGAGGCTGAGATTTGAGAAGCCAGGTTCAAAGCCAGCTGGTCCTAAAGATGGTGAGCCTCTCCAATTAACCACCAGAAAACCAGAAGTGGTGCTGTGGCTCAAGGGGTAGGGTGGTAGCCTTGAGCTGTATTGCTCAGGAACAACCCCCAGGTCCAGAGTTCAAGTCCCATAACTGACAAAAAAAAAAGTTTCACTATGAGAGAAAAGATTCTGGATTCTGTTTTTTCATTTGTTTGTTTGTTTTGTTTTTGGTGCCAGTCCTAGAGGGCTTGATTTCAGGGCCTGGGCCCTGTTCCTGACCTTCTTTTGCTCTTCCACTTGAGCCACAACTCTACTTTGGCTTTTTAGGGGGGCGGGGGGAGTAGTTTATTAGAGGTAAGAGTCTCCCTGGCCTGGCTGGCTTTGAATCATGATCCTAAGAGCTCAGCCTCTTGAGTGGCTAGGATTATAGGCATGAGTCACTGGCATCCAGTTTCTGGTTTCTTGTATTTTGTTTTAAAAGTGCAGAAATAAGCTGCTTTTTTTCTGCTTTAGAAAAATATCAACTGTAACTGCCTCCCCCCAACTCTCCCTGGGGTAGTTAGGAAGGAAAGGATGTCCTGCTTCCTGTCCTCATGCCTCCCGCTGGTACTGGGTAGGCTCTTAGAAATTCCCCACCCTTTGGCCTACAAGCTCTGCTATCAGAGGGAAAGTTTATTAGAAAATCCCCTACCTTCGTGCCTTTGTCTTTTTACATAGTCCCTCGAGTTGTATACTTTTACACAGTCTCTTGAGTTATGCTCTTTTACGTAGTCCCTGAAGAACTCATCAAGTGACTGACCCCCTCACCCGACTTCTCTGCTGGGGCTTTGAGGACTTCTGAGGTTCGTGGTCACTCAGACAGGTACTTGGAGAGCGGAGCTGTGATTAGAATGAACAATGCAGCCACAGACTCCAACTCCACCAGACCACAAAGCTTTTCTAGTCCTTTGCCCTTTCAGCAAAACACCATTACCACTACCACCAGACAGGTGCAGAGGTTGAGAGCCACCACAGTTTGTTTGCTGTTTGCCACCTTCAAGGCATTTCTATCTTAAGCAAGTACTGAGTTTCATTGCTGGTTCTGTACATTTTAGGTTCCTCTTACTCTTAGGTAATGCATTGTTAAGTTGTTGAAAGTGAAGCAAGGCTGGGTGCCAGTAGCTCAGGCCTATAATCCTAGCTATTTAGAGGCAGAGATTGGAATCATTGTGGTAGGCCAGCCTGGGAAAAAAAGTTTTAAGAGACTTCCATCTCAACAGAAAAGTCTTGGGGGCGGGTGGGGTATGCCCCTGTCATTCTAGCTACTCGGAAAGCATTAATCACAGTCTAGGTCAGGGAGGGATCGGGCAAATCAAAGATCCTATTTCAAAAGTTATCAGAGCAGAACGAGACTGGGTATATGCCTCAGTTACTAGAGCACCTGCTTAGTAAATATGAAGCCTTGAGTTCAAACCCCAGTAACAACAACAACAAGCCAAGCAGATGCTCATGTTTTCCCTCTGTCGTTTCTTGAGAATAGCACAAATGCTGTGAAAGGGAAATATTAGAAGTGAGGAATCTGGGTGGGTAAAGAAGGTCCTGGGCCCACAGATCTCTTAATTCCTAATGTGGTTTTACCCACATCTTAGTACCAAAGCTAGGCAGAGTCTTGCTGAGTGGTAGAAGATGTGAAAACTGATAGTTCATGATGTCTGAGAACTAGGCAGCTTTGATCTCCAAATTATGACTGCTTTCATTATTATTGTAACAAAACTGCCTTTAATATGTACACACACACACACACACACACACACACACACACACACACATAGAGAAAGAGGTTTTTTTTCCCCCTTTCTTTTTTTTTTTTTTTTGCCAGTCCTGGGCTTGAGCTCAGGGCCTGAGCACTGTCCTTGGACTTTCTCAAGGCTAGAGCTCTACCACCTGAACCTCAGCACCACTTCCAGCTTTTTTCTATATATGTGGTACTGAGGAATCGAACCCAGGTCTTTGTGCATTCTAGGCAAGCACTGTACCACTAGGCCAAACTCCTGGCCCCTCCCCTTTATTTCTTATAAGCTAGTGTCAATGAAGTAAAAGTCCCTTGTCTTTACTGGGCTCAGGCCTGGAACAGGTATATGCTCTAAGCTTTCTCTGCCCTGAAATCTAAAGTGACTGAACTTACATCTCATTTCTACCTGAATTTCGGTAGCCCACGGTAGCCTCATATCTTCCACAGTGTTCCTCACTAACACCTCCACAGGACCTGATGTGAGATGTTGGAGCAGAGTTTAGATTAAACATGATGACCTGTACTGTCAGGTGGGTAAAACAGAAAAGTATGTGCTGATCAAGGTCTGAAGGGGTGGTTAACTCTTGTAGCATTAATGGAATATTTTAAGAGCATTTGAAACCCTTGCATGCATGGGGCTTGCATGCAAGGCCCTGGGTAAGAGTGCTTTGTTCTGCTGAGGTAGTGTCAGGCATTTTGTTGGCAGGGCTGTGATCTTGCCATGAGTCTCTACCACTTTCCTGCTGTCTCAGGAGATAGAAAACAGATCATCAAGGCAAGGTGTGGAATCCGCTGCGATGACTGGGTGCGGAGCCAGGTGGGGGAGACCAGAAGGCAGGCTGCAACTGGTCATAGATTGTGGGTTTCTTGGAGGCCTTCAGGAATGTCTTGCCTGGCTGCTTCTAGGCTGGGCTGCATCGTCATCTCATCACAGGGCCTGACCCACTTGTGGAGATTCCTCCACTGGCCTTCCAGGAGAGATGGTGAGAAATGGATTGTCGTGTGGACAGGGAGAGCAAGCCATGCTCCTTTCCCTTGCCATAGTCTGCAAAGGGGCTCTTGATAGAGGAGTTGAGTCAGCTGGATCAAGTGCCCAGCCAGGGTCCCCTACTGAGAGTCCTCAGGCTTGTGTCCCCAATGTGATGAGGCACTAGTTCTAGTGATAACCATTATGAAAGAATACTGTCGTGTTTATGGCCATATGTTCAGACATAGATCTCCTTCGGAAGGAAGGACAGGAACAGCATGTAGCAAGCTGGTAATTAACAGAGACCTCACTGCATCGAGATCACATCTGTTAAATAGGGTGCCGCAACTCGACCTCGTTTTGTCAGTGACAGGCTCGGGGCCTGAGCACTGTCTTTGGACTTTCTCAAGGCTAGAGCTCTACCACTTGAACCTCAGCACCACTTCTGTTTTTTTTCTATGTATGTGGTACTGAGGAATCAAACCCAGGTCTTCATGCATGCTAGGCAAGCATCTACCACTAGGCCAAATGCCCCA
This sequence comes from Megascapheus bottae, assembly GCF_031878675.1. Taxonomy (NCBI): domain Eukaryota; kingdom Metazoa; phylum Chordata; class Mammalia; order Rodentia; family Geomyidae; genus Megascapheus; species Megascapheus bottae. The sequence continues at coordinate 39,190,828 of NC_143518.1, read as the reverse complement.
CAAATCATATTTTTAAGGTTCCCCTTCTTTCCCCAATTATCTGAAAGCAAATAGCAAAGGATTATGTCTGTACTATTGTTGGTGTTCTTGCTGTGCTTTTCTTGTTTGCTACTGATTTTACATTTTAAGTGAAAGTTGTAAATGTTTGAAATAAATAATTTCTAAAAAAAAAACCCGCTTCATATGTAGTCTTGATTTGAGTCTCTGGGTCATGTAAAGGAAAGCTTGTATGATTAAGGAGGAAAAAGGAGTGAGGAAGAATGAATAATAGAACGGTTCCCCCCCCCCCTCTCTCCCTTTCCCTCTCCTTCTCCCTCCCTCTCTGGTGCTCATACTGGCTTTTTTGTCAAATGCTGGTTGATGGTCTCCCACTTGAGTCACAGCACCATTTCCACCTTTTTCTGTGTATGTGGTACCAAGGAATTGAACCTAGGGATTTGTGCACTCTAGATAAGCACTCTACAGCTAATTCACATTCCTGGCCCCAGATCTTAGCTGAGTAAATAAGATTGCAGGTGGAAGCCGTTGGCACCCAGTTACATAGGACATTTTCTTTTTTTGGCCAGTTCTGGGCCTTGAATGCAGGACCTGAGCACTACTCTTGGACTTTCTCGAGGCTAAAGCTCTATTACCTGAGCCACAGCACCCCTTTGGCCTTTTCTATATATGTGGTACCGAGGAATTGAACCTGGGTCTTTGTGCATGTTAGGTAAACACTTTACCAATAGGCCAAACTCCCAGCCCCTCACAGGACAATTTTTAGAGGTTTCCCTCACTATAAGATTAAAATACATTGCTTTTTTTTGGGGGGGGGGAGGATAAAATCTGGTGAGTTTAACAAAGAAATAACTTGTTCAAAATGGCTGTAATTAAGAAAGTATTTCCTAGACTGAGTTGTGGCATTTTTGGAAGGGGTGTGTGTATGTGGGTCTGCCATATCATCATTGCCATAACCAGATGATGGATGTGGGGAAGGGAAAGGAAGAGCCGTTATTCCTCTGCAGACTGTTTATGGGGCTGGGTGTGGGGGGCTAATGGCATCTCGAAGACTGCTCTAAACTCTTGACCATCAAATAGCCAGAATCCATCCTCTATTTTAAGTAGGTAAAACTTGGGACAGAGCCATCTGCATCATCATGAGAATGCTCTGTGAGTAGGAGCTGCTGTGCCAATACTTTAGGGTTGGGGAGGAGGGAACTGCGGAAAGCCTGGGAACTCTGTAACTCAGACGGAAAGTGAAAGTTAATTGTGATCCCTCTGGACATCACCTTTACAATAACAATCAAATGCATGGTTGTGTTTTTTTAAAGTTGGGGCACCTGCTGTTCAGTCCTGAACAATCAGGAAAGCCAGAGGCCTGACTACCTCACAGGACGCACATTTTCCCTCAGCATGGCACATTCTCCCCTTGAGATTGGTCCATGACTTGCAGAAAGTGATGATGCTGGCTGGGAGTTTGGCCTAGTGGTTAAAGTGCTTGCCTAGCATGCATGAAGACCCGGGTTTGATTCCTCGGTACCACATACATAGAAGAAAGCCGGAAGTGGTGCTGAGGCTCAAGTGGTAGAGCTCTAGCCTTGAGAAAGTCCAAGGACAGTGCTCAGGCCCTGAGCTCAAGCCCAGGACTGGCAAAAAAAAAAAAAAAAAGTGATGATGCTGCAGCCCGGATGTCCCCTGGATGGCTAGGTTGTGTGGAGGTGGGAGGGAGGGCAGGGAAGCGGGATGTGGAGCCAGCAAACGGAAGGAGCAGCTTCTCCCATCCCAAGCAGCCCTGTTGGCATGGCATGGTTACCATGCTCTTTCCAGCAGAAGCGGGGAGAGCAGATGGTGACGGTGGTAAAGGACGTCAAGGAACACTCAGTTATTGGAACTGTCTCGTTGGAAAGCAGTTTCTTATGTATGGAGGCACCAGGGAACCGGCGGTGCCTGCTGCAGATCTGTGAGAAGTTTAGGTCAGGAGCCAGAAACAGCGTGTGCGGTGTGCTGCGGTAGCAGAGGTGTGCTGTGGAAAGTTCCAGCTCAGCATCCGGTGAGGTGAGGGCTGGGCTGGGGCTCAGAGCCAGGCCAGGTGCTGACACACCAAGCATGACTAAAATTAAGTTTTGCAGTGAGATTGTGAAATGCTCACACTATAGGTGTGTGCGTCTTTTGCATAAATTAAGGCTGTTCCTTCCAAAATAACTTCAAAAAAGTTTGAAGCTTCAAATTAATCTTCAAAAAAACTCTCCCTCTCTCTCTTGCCAAATCCTGGGGCTTGAACTCAGGGCCTGGGCACTGTTCTTGAGCTTCTTTTGCTCAAGGCTAGCACTCCACCACTTGAGCCACAGTGCCACTTCTGGTTTTTTTCTGTTTATGTGGTACTGTTTATGCATGGGAGGCAAGCACTCTACCACGAAGCCATATTCCCAGCCTCTCTTTTTATTTCTTTCATTTATTTTTTGTTTATGTGGTTCTGAGGAATTGAACCCAGGGCTTCATTTGTGCAAGGAAAGCACCCTGCCACTAAGCCACATTCCCACAATCCTATTTGGGATTTTTAATTGCTGTGTTGTTCAATAAAGAGGGATGTGTGTGTGTGTGTGTGTGTGTGTGTGTGTGTGTGTGTGTGTGTGTGTGTTTTATTAGGGATTGAGCCCAGGGACTCAGTTGTAGGTAAGTACTCTACCATTGAGCTATATTGTCATCCCTTCAAAACATTTATTTTTGTGTGCTGGTCCTGTGGCTTGAACTGAGAGTCTGAATGCTGTTCTGAGCTGTTTTGCTCAAGACTAGTGCTTTACCATTTGAGTCATAGCTTCACCTCTGGCTTTTTGATGATTAATTAAAGATAAGAGTCTCACAGACTTTCCTGTCTGGGCTGGGTTTGAACTTCAATCTTCAGATCTCAGGTTACAGGTGGGAGCAGGTGGCATCTGCTACAATATTTTTTTTTTGAGGGGGTCAGTTGTGGAGCTTGAACTCTGGGCCTGGGCACTGTCCCTGAGCTCTTGAACTCAAAACTCACCCTCTACCCCTTGAGCACCACTTCCAGTTTTCTGATGATTAATTGGAGATAAGAGTCTCACGGACTTTTGTGCCTGGGCTGGCTTTGAACCTCAATCCTCAGATCTCAACCTCCTGAGTAGCTAGGATTACAGGCGTGAGCCACTGGTGCCCGGCTTGGCTTCAGTACATTTTTGGGGGGGAGGGGCTAGTCCCAGGGCTTGAACTCAGGACCTGAGCACTGTCCTTGGACTTTCTCAAGGCTAGATCTCTACCACTTGAGACCCAGCACCATTTCCAGCTTTTTCTATGTATGTGGTACTGAGGAATCAAACCTGGGTCTTTGTGCATGCTGGGCAAGCACTCTACCACTAGGCCAAACTCCTAACCCTCATAAAGATTTTAAGAGTGTTTTTGTAGTGATGGGAGTAGAACCCATGATTTAGGCCATGCTAGACAATTGCTCTGTCTCTGAGCTATGTCTATAGCCATGTTTTTCTCTATGAATAAGGGATCTCACCATGTTGTTCAAATTGGCCTCAAACTCCTAGGCTCAAGCTTTCCTCTTGCCCGAGTCTCCCAAACACTGGGATTACAGGTATTTGACATTGTACTCAGCTTCTTTTCACTTTTTTTTTTTTTTTGCCAGTCCTGGGCTTTAGCTCAGGGCCTGAGCACTGGCCTTGGACTTTCTCAAGGCTAGAGCTCTACCACTTGAGCCTCAGCACCACTTCTGGCTTTTTTCTATGTATGTGGTACCAAGGAATCGAACCCGGGTCTTCATGCATGCTAGGCAAGCACTTTAACCACTAGGCCAAACTCCCGGCCACTTTTTTTTTTTTTTTTGCCAGTTGTGGGGCTTGAATCCAGGGCCTGAGCACTGTCTTTGGAGTTTCTCAAGGCTAGAGCTCTACCACTTGAGCCACAACAAGACTTCCAGCTTTTTCTATTTATGTGGTACTGAGGAATAGAACCCAGGTCTTCGTGCACACTAGGCAAGCACTCTACCACTAGGCCAAACTCTGTGCCCCATTAGTACATTTTTTTTTTTTTTTGCCAGTCCTGGGCTTGAGCTCAGGGCTTGAGCACTGTCCTTGGACTTTCTCAAGGCTAGAGCTCTACCACTTGAGCCTCAGCACCACTTCCAGCTTTATTTTATGTATGTGGTACCGAGGAATCGAACTTGGGTCTTTATGCATGCTAGGCAAGCACTCTACCACTAGGCCAAACTCCCGGCCCCCCATTAGTACATTTTTAAATGATGGAGACTTGGACGTGGACATACTGGGGTCTAGGAGACATAGATCTGGAGGAAGACACAGTCTCTAGCACCGCTTGGCATGTGGCCATTGGGTGTACACTGAGGATGTCTGCAGAGTCCCATTCTGGCTCCACCCACAGAGAAGCCATTTCAGCAGGTCTCCTTTGAGCCCCAGAAAGTTCCACAAGGCCGTAGGTGGCTCTGATTGAGATAATAATGAACTGGGGGGGGGGTGTGCAGTGAGCCCCTGGTTTCCATGGAGGGATGGGCACTGTGGGTGCTCCCAGTGTCAGGGCTTGGGGTGCCTCAGTGGGTGGCTGCCATGGGGAGGGTCTGGATAGTGTGTGTGAAAGAATTCCGCAGGTGTTTCTGCTGTGCAGCCCTGCTGGTTATCTGACTTCACAGCTCTTTTTTGGTAAAGTTGACCTATTAAAGTTAGCTAATAAGGGCCAGAGGTATAGCTCAGAGGTAGAGAGCTTGCCCAGCATGTGCAAGGCCCTGTTTCCATCCCCAGCACTTTAAGATAAATGTAATTAGCTAATAGTAGTAGTGGCAACTATATATACACCGCCCCCCCCACCTGCTGCCATGTGCTTTACAAACAGGATATTTTTACTCAACCAAAGCATGCTTCAGTGTGTTTTCAACTGCTTACAGATGAGGTGGCTAGCTCACAGGAATGAAGAAGGGTCCCAGGCTAGTCAAGAGACTGAGCTAGACTCCAAACAAGGGCCTGACTAACTCCAAGGCTAGTGCTTACTTAGCCCAGGCCACTCTGGCCAGCTACTGGTGACTGTGGCCCTTCCGGCTGAAGGCTAGCATCCACTGCTTGAAACACAGCTCCACTTTGAGCTTTTTGGTAGTTAATTGGAGATAAGTCTTTGATTTGTTTACTCAACCTGGCTTCCAACCACAATCCTCAGAACTCAGCTACCTGAGTAGTTACGATTTCACGTGCTAATGGGGGAGGGGGGATTTTAACAGAATGTTTCAAGTGCAGAGTTACTGCTTTTTTTTTTTTTTGGAATCGATCCAGGGGCTTGAACTCAGGGCCTTGGTGCTTTTAGTGTTGTCCCTGAGCTCTTTTTGCTCAAGGCTAGTGCTCTACCACTTAGAGCCACAGTGTTATTTCTGGTTTTATAATCTAAAACGAGTTCGAATGTCTTTCCTATCTCTTTAAAGTAAAACATGCTCTTTACTTGTCAACAGAAAAACAGGTTGATACCTTGATAAGTGAACTTTTTTTATATATATACATCAAGTAATCTTATTTTTAATATAATTTATCCAAATTAGTAATCTCATTTATTTATGTACACAAGTCAGAAGGCAAAATGAATCATGAAAGAAATGTCATGTAGGAGGCATTTTGAGTTAAGATAATTCAGTGCAGATAATTCCTACTCTGTGATTCACAGCACAGGAGAAGTTCTGCAGTTACTTATGGAGTTTGGAAAAAAGGCTTCAGTCTCAGAGCGTTCTTGCTAGTATAACAGAACCACTGTTCGCTCCTAGACAATAATCCTTTGGATTCTCAGCCTATGGCAACTGCTGTTCTCTCTCCTTTCTATGAAATCGACATTTACTTTGGGCATCTCATAAAAGTGGAATTATACAGTATGTTTTTGCTTATTTCACTGAATACTTGTTTCTTCTAGGCAGCAATATGGGCCAGAATTATCCTTTTTAAGGAAGAACAATATTCCATTATATATACATATTACCGATTGCTTATCCAGATGGCTCAGATAGCTTCTACTTCTTGGTCATCGCCAATCTGCTTTTTATTCTTCACATGCTAACTAAAACTAAGTGACTGATTTATTGCCTCTTGATCTTCTAGTTTAATGATGTCCAAAGAGTTCTTGAGACCATGTATAACCTTCTCATGGGAAGGAAGTAGTGTGCCCTCAAGTTAAGAGTTGGACCTTGCCGGGTATGATGATGCATGCCTGTCATTCTAGCACAAAGGAATCGGAGGCAGGAGGATTATGAGGTTGAGGCTAGCCTGGAATACACAATTAACAACAAACGCTAGGCTCCACAACGAGACCTGTGCTGCCATCTGGGTTCTACTTCTTACTATGTGACTGACCCACTGCAAATTCCCAGGATTGTCCCAAAGACTGGGTTCTTATCTGGAACAAAAATATCATCATCATCATCAACAACAACAAAAACCCAAAATTAAAACCCAAAACAAAACTCAACCACTCACCCAATCAACCAAAACACAAGGCTTCTAGCTCCCTCATTTGTGGAAGATTCAGAGCAGGTCCCTTGGAATGAAATGCATTTGTTATTCAGTAGGGCCCCTCATGTCTGTTCTCATTACTTGTCTTGACCTTTGACAGGTTCCAAATCCAACAGCAACCCCAAAACCCCAAGTTCCTACAGACAAGAGTTCAACTGGGATTCTAAAAAGTAGGGTTCCTGACAGATATTGATGGCCCTAGAGGAGGTGGAGGTGGAGGAAGAGGGAACATTTCTTAACACGTGTCCAACAATAGCTGCGTGTACCACCTGGTGGCAACTTATATAAACTTTCAATGAAAATGTAAAATGTTTTCCTGGGACTGGAACGTGAACTCAGAGCCAGATACTTTTGCTGGAAAGGCTGATGCTGTGCCATTTGAACCTTACCATTCACTCCAGGAATTAAACATTTGATAGGAGCTGAACAATATCCTCTCCTGGGATCTCAAAGGACTTCATTTGCAGGCTTCTGAGCAGTAGCTGTCACTCAGCCATGCTGTGTATCCATATCACCTGGCAGAATTTTTGTAATATAGTTTTTTTTCTAGCTTCAGGACACTTGGGATGGGGGCAGTGGTGCCAGGCACAAACAATGATAAGGAATACAGAGTTCCACTCAGATGCAGAGATGTGGGGGGGGGGGGGGTGGAGAGGCTGAGGGAGAAGGAACAGAACAAAGGCACTCACTGTCTACTTAGGAAGATGGGCCAAGGAAACAGTAGAATTGCACTGTTACATTGTTTTCTAGATGGAAGACATCACTAAGGAGCTCAAGCTCAACTGGGAAAACCCAAATCCCAGGTATGGTCAGCTGGGCGTTCATCTGTGGTTTGTATGTTTCATCAATAGTAGCTGCAAATACAGCTCTGCTATAACATAGCACAGGAAGGACTTTTTAATGAAGGAATATGATTTTCAAAACTAACAAAATTGGCCTCAAGGTGTAGAGTTCAGGGCCAAAACCCTTGTCTAGCAGGGACAAGGCCTTGGATTTGATACCCAATGCCCTGCCCCACCCCTGCCCCCACAAGCCCAAATCCACACCCAAACTCAAACCCAGCTGAATTAAACCAAACCACATGTATTTTCTTGGCATAATGTTTATTTAAAGTTATTTCAGGGTAAATAAATCATCATGAGGAGAGAATTCAGCCTATACTGGGCTACTGAAATACATCCAGGAATTTTATAAAATATTTCCCATACAATATAAATTACTAACAAACTACTACAGTTGGCACTTGTATGACATAAAATTTCCAAGTGTTTAAAAAAGTTAGAAGTTAGTTGATACTTAAAATATTAAATCCCCACCCCCATGGTTAAAATAACTGACTGGCTGAGAAAACACTGGTCTTGATACATAGGCAGGTGAATTCCTTAAGCATAACTTTATAATTTTGAACCCATCTGGAGTTCAGAGAGCACCTGATAGCTGTTATATTGGGTTTCAAACCACTGTTTCTGCAGGAAAGGTCATACTTCAAAAAGGCAACTGTTGTATCATCATTTCTCCAGGAAATTCTTTTTAGAAAATCTTAACTAGAGAGTTTTGGTTTCCTAACTGCAATTTTCATTTCTTCCATTAGATGGCAGTATCACACCATCTTTCCTTTTAATGGGTCACAATGAAGGAGGCCCAGGGAAAGCACTGGTTTCTTTAGGTCCAAGTTAGTAAGGTACAAAAATTGAAAATGCAAATAATGAACAATTCTGAACTGACCATAAGGACAAACTTGTGCTGGTAATGGGAAATAAGGGATAACAAATGAATGAGAGCTACCTGGGAGGAATGCATCAATAAAATCCTGTTAAATGTCAAAAGTATGCAAAGGAGAATGAAGTATGGGCACTGTTGGGTTCCTTCCTATTAGAGTGAAAGGAGAACAGGTAGTAACTTTTGATTAAAAAAGGGCTGTGTGTGTGTGTGTGTGTATATGTGTGAGAGAAAGAAAAAGAGAGAGAGAGAGAGAGAGAGAGAGAGAGAGAGAGAGAGAGAGAGAGGGAAAGAGAGAGAGAGGGACGGAGCAAGGCCTGAATTCAAGGCCTTGACTCTTGCTTGGCTTTCTTGCTCACAACTGAGGCTCTACTACTTGAGCCATGCTTCCAGCTTTTTGCTGGCTAATTGGGAATAAGAGTCTTCTCAACTGTTTTGCTCTAGCTGGTTTAAAACCATGGTCCTCTAGATCTTATCCTCCTGAGTTGTTTGGATTACAGGCACGTACCACCATCCCAGGCCAAAAAGGACACGTTAATAGAAATAACACCCCCATTTAAAATGTAACTGATAAATGTCTTATAGTTATTCTTCTGAATTAGCTATTAAGACATATCCAGGGGCTGGGAGTTTGGCCTAGTGGTAGAGTGCTTGCCTAGCATGCATGAAGACCTGGGTTCAATTCCTCAGTACACCATATACATAGCAAAAAGCCAGAAGTGGTGCTGAGGCTCAAGTGGTAAAGTGCTAACCTTAAGAAAGTCCAAGGACAGTGCTCATACCCTGAGCCCAAGCCCAGGACTGGCAAAAAAAAAAAAAAAAAAAGACATATCCAACAGCAAAAGCTAGTGACAGTAATATGCATTTAACAAGTTAGGACTGTTTCCCACCTGATTTTCTTTAAAGAATCTCCGATCACTCTCCCATCCTGTGGTAGCAGCAATTCAGCAAAGCACAGATTTATATATATATATATATATATATATATATATATATATTTTTTTTTTTTTTTTTTTTTTTTTTTTTTTTTTGGTCAGTCATGAGACTTCAACTCTTGGGCCTGGGTGCTGTTTCTGAGCTCTTCAGCTCAAGGCTACTGTCCTACCCCTTGAGCCACAGCGCCATTTCGGATTTTCTGATGGTTAATTGGAGATAAGAGTCTCCTAGACTTTAGTGCCCAGGCTGGCTTTGAACCACAATCCTCAGATCTCAACCTCTTGAGTAGCTAGGATTACAGGTGTGAGCCACTAGCCAGGCTTAAAGCACAGATTTTAAATAGCATAGAATAAAATCTCTTCCTTTTTATGCTTTTATGAAAGCACCTTGAATAATGTAAAAAGGACAATTCTGTCCTCAATAGAGAGTAGGTATATTAGTACTTCTTGTATATATATCAAAAGCTCTCCCCCATTTTATCCCTAATTTCCATATATAGTTTCAATCATTGAAATCTATCCTGATAGAAACAGCTATGATATCAAGGGAAAAGGAAATGTCTGTTGCATCTTTTTAAAAACAGTGTCTTTTTTCTTTTGCTCAGGCTGACCTTGAATACCAGGGCTTGGGTGATCCTCTGATCTCAGACTCCTGAATAGTTAGCCAGAATTTCAGGCTCTCTTGGGATCAGACACACTACTATTGCTCCATGAAGCCTCCCACCCACTGTCCTTACAGACCTGAAACTAACCAACTCAGTACCCTGAAACAATTGTTACAAAGGAGGAAAAAAAAAAAACAACTGATATAGCACTGTGGATGCAAAATTCAAAGCAACATAGTAAGAATCCACCAAAAGACATTATTCTTTCCAGAAAATATGCTGGGAGACAGAATTAACTCTAAAGAATGAAGACCATAGGCAAATACTTTCATCATGATAAAAATGACAAAAAAGCTAACACATTCTGAGCTGAGAGAACTTGTCACAGAGCTTCTGGATCCGCTGGCCCTGAAGCTTAACAAGGAAGCCATTAGGGACACCCTGCTGGGCCTAATTGTTTTAGAACATATGGTACTTGATGCCACCACCCAGCTGTGAATTCTCTGGCTTTTGTCAGCTTGTGTCACATACTAAGAAAAACACAGTTCTTCAACATCTCCTCACTGCCTTCCCCCAGGTTACTACATTTCTGTCAATTACAAACTTCTATACAATTGTAAAGTAACTGGACTAAATATAGACTCTGAGTCTCTTCCGCTTGTAATTATATGAAAAAAGTAGCATGCTTTCCACAGAAAAACTTATAGAAGCATAGTCCTGGATATATGACAGAAACTCAATAAATAATTAGTGTAGGCTTGCTTTCAAATGTCATTTTCATTATACATTCACTACAGTTGCTGGTTATTGGCCAACAATCATTTAATGCACAAAAAAAAAGTTTATAAAGCTTATTGCATTTGTTAAATAAAGCTAAGTAAAAAGGGTTTCATGATCAGAATGATAAAATAAAAATAAATTTAACACAAAAGATAACTTGTATATAGACCATAATAAATATTTGTTGAATGGAATTGGAATGCTTGTTGAAAATTAGGGGGGGAACCCCTCCCATACTAAAGACATAGTACATGAGCCAATATATAATATACAGTTAAAAATTCTATCAATACTTTAAAAACAAAACATTTTTTATTAATAGATATCTTTGAAAGGTCCTTTTTGATCTTTTCAAAATCAAAGGTGATACAACCTCTTGGCTAAGATCTGAACTGCAAAAGCAGCAAGGAAATTCAGTAACCTCTAAAGCACAAGTGAAAAATAATAATTAATAATCAGGAGAACATAATTTCCTAAAACTCCATTCAATCCATGTTTTGTGTGTGTGTGTGTGTGTGTGTGTACAGACATGAACTCTGCATCACTATCAGGCAGCACATTTTCATCTGGACCAGTGTTGAGAAGATTACAAACCCTAGAGCTAGAAAAAGTTGTTTGGTTTTGTGAGCTACTTGCCATAGATGCCACCTCATAGTATGCCATTCCCACAGGATTGTCCCAGTAAATAGACTGGTGGTAAGAGTTCACAATAACTCAGAGACAAAACAGTATGACAACTATTAATACCGTAAGGAATAGCAGAGACAAGTTCTAAGTAGACCAGTGTAATCTGGTCTACTGTGTTCAGAGGAGAGAATTATTGCCAATTCTACTGACCTAGTTCATAGGATCAGATGCCAAGGCTGTATTTTTTTTTTAAATTTACTAAAAATACAGAACCAATCTTATTTTAGAGAAAAAACTTAAAGATGATCCATGACAACTAAAATGCTCAAAGGGAAAACAAAAAGAGAACCTGAAATTCTACACAATTACCCAGTAAGAAAATAGCCATGGAGTTTTGGAATTTTAAATTTTTTGTAAAATTAAAAATGAAGTCTCTGTGGGTATTTTACCCTACAATACAGAATTACCATAAGGCTATCAATGCTAATGACATCAGCAATTCTTAAATCTGGTGCGTCTTAGATTAGTTATCATTGAAGAACAACGAGAAAGTCTATAGAGGTTGAAAAGTCTGACCAACCAAATAATCCTTTTGCCAGACCTTGACGTTGTGAATCTGCACGAAGGCCAGAGCTGAGTTAGGACAGGAGGAAGACATTCTCTTGCTCATGGTTCACATTTTCTACCATCTACCCACTTACCCTAAGGGGTCATTACTACACACTCTTCAGATCACATGACCATGGAAGCAGTCTTTTGTTGGTTTAAGGCCCAGGTATTCCAGGGAACAGCTCAATATTCCCAACTTACTTTTCCTGAGGGTCATGTGGCACGTGGAATTCCTGCTCCAGAGAAGACAACAGTTACATTGAGCTTTCTGATAGTGTAGCTACTTAGCAAAGCAAAAAAGAATGGGAAAGAAATCAAGTGCCCAGGAAGGGAGTCAAGGTCAGAGACTTCCTGACTCAAGCTGATGACTCCCACTCTGCAGGAGGTGTAAGGTGTTGCCTGGTCCACTGAGATGCAGGTTGTGTGCCGTTGATCTCTTCTGTGCCAGAGGCTCGGGGCTCTTGCCAGCTGAACCTTAGTGGAGTTTGCTGTGCACAGGGTAGAGGAGGGTCATATGTTCTGCCCCTTTGAAAGGCAACTTTTCATTGGAATAGTAGTGTACCACTTCGGGGATGCTGTCAAACACAGCACTTGTCTGATTCAGTGTATATTTGTTGTCTTTTGTCTGTGCCACTATGATGTGGACACATCCTTGACTGGTCCTGGAATTAAACAAAAATTAAGGAGGAGACATGATTAAGTGAACAGATCCCTCCCCACAGAAAACAATCACATGGATCCACAGTAGATGGACAGGTCCTCTTCCACTCTTAGAATTGGTTTAGACCAACAGAAATGCCTTTGGACATTCTAGCCGCACTCCAGCTGAGCTCTTGGAAGTTTTGTAGCCTAATTGCATGGCATCCTTGAGTTGTTTACTCTTTTTACACCTGAGTCATCAGGTACAGAGCCAAAAGAGAAGCCAAGTCATTTCTAGCCCCCAAATGGCAAAACTAATGTGTCTGTAGCTGTCAAAGTAGTTTACATTCAATCTCCTTGCCACTGCTAAAAGGATATATGTGAAGTTTCTTCCTTATCCCCCCCCAGTGAAGCACAATAATATTAATAATAATCTATTTCCTCCCTTCCCTCCCCAGCATCCATGTGGACAGACCATTTCTGGTTGTGTGTAATGACAACTGTCACTGAAGGCTCACAGATTTAATCCACAAGCGCCAGTTTCAGGAACACAGTGGAGCTATTCCTGGTATTATGTATCTGGTAGCCTATCCCATTTTCTGAGCCATGTTGCCCGCGGCACCCCCCCCCCCCTTTCCCCTCCAGTCTGATTGTTTCAGCTGCAGGGGCTAAGCTTCCTCAGGAAGGAAATGCTGCTAGGCTCTTGACAATGATCCGCCAATATAGTGCCACAGAATTCACAGAGCAGCGAGAATTTCCATGATACACAATCCACCAGGCCTACTAGGCAAAAGTGAATTCTCTGCACAATTAGACAGAGGGAGCCACAGGCAAGTCAGCATTTCCTTCCTCACCAGAAGAAGAGGCTGGCATCAAAGTGCAGTGGTTATTTGACAATCAAGGGATCTGATTCATTGAAGTTCCTAATACCAAGGAAGAAGAGTAATGAACTAACCTGTAAGAAATGATCCCTTTTACTAGGAATGAGAGGCCCTCTTAAACCAGAGACTAGAAGGGAAAAGTGGACTGATATACAGTGATAAATGAAACAGGACCCTCATTTTCACATTAGATATTGGAAACTTTACCCAATACCATTCTGATCACAATGTTCCATGCTCAAATGCATCTTATTTTCTGGTGATTCACCTGCTTCAGAACCACCTTCAAATTCTAAGTTTTGACTGGTCATCTGCTCCTGGGAGGAAAGGTTGCCACAGTGTATCCTTTCTTTGAGATAAGGCAGGGAGGGAAGTCATAGTACTTACTTCAGAGCAATCAAGTACCTGCTGTTCCCTGACTCACTATTTCGAACCAGGTAACCAGCTTCTTTGCAGGGTTGGAGTCGACTCTCAGCCTCAGCCCGGGTAATGGTGCCATGATACCAGCTAAGCAGTGGGGGGATTAAGAGACAGAGAGGGTGCCATGAGTATCAAATGCAAATCTGGAGTCCACTTCATTCTGTGAAATGTTGTTTGAAATGAGCCCCTGGGAGAAGCTCAGGAGTCTGACCTAGAACCTGCTTCACATTTGGAATAGACCAAGTTTGGATTTGGCTGATCCTGGATCACAAAGCCCATGGGTTGTGTGAGAAGGAGTCAAGAGGGCTAGTGCCACTTGAAGAATCTTCACTCTGTTCTAGAGAATGAGATTTAACACAAGGTTCTTGGGATGCAGTACCCTTTCCATTTCTCACTAATGCCCTGGGCTTGGAAGATGAGGTTTCCTGACTAAATCGCACTCAGAGTATTCTTGAACAAAATCAGTAAGCTCACAGGGCTCACACCTCTAATCCTAGCTATTCAGGAGGCTGAGATCTAAGAATCAAGATTCAGAGACAGCACAGATAGATAAAACCATGAGACCCTTATCTCCAGTTAACTACCAAAGTCCAGAAGTGGAGCTGTGGCTCAAGTGATCGAGTGTTAGCCTTGAGCAGAAAAGCTCAGTGATAGCACCCAGGCCCTGAGTTCAACCCCAGAACTTCCCGCCCCTCCCCTGACCCCTCCAAAAAGGTCAGGGTGAGTAGAAGACACTCACGGCTGCTTCTCCAGGGGTAGGCCTGGGTCCACTTTCTCGCCCTCACTGTGGTCTGATAAGGTTGGCTTCAAGATCTTTTGGGTCCAGCTCTTCTGCCGGTGGTGCTGCTGCCTCACTGTCTCCTCCCTGCTGGAAGCTCGCTCAGATCCTTCAAACTGGACTGGAAGGGAGACTCTATTTAATATCAGAGACCAACGGACCTTCAAAGGGAAAAAAAGCCTCCTTGCCTGCCTTAGCCCCTTCAGGGAGGAAGAATTTTCCCTTTCAATGTGAGCTCCATACTGCTACAGAAAAAAACCCTGTGCAGCTGAGTTCCTGCCCTCCTTGACCGCACTGCTAGCATCCCATGTACAGGCACGTATCTGTGAGACGCCTGTCAGCAAAGACAGCGTCATAACACCAGAGGAAGCTATTTGAATAGCTTCAGTGCTGACTTCCAAAGTATGATTTAGAAAAAAAAGACTAAAAGTAGTTATATTTAGTGACTTCTTGCAAGAGTGATATATTATACTACAAAATCAAGTCAAGTTTTTACTACGAAATCATAATTAAAAAAATGAACTCAGGCTGGGCGTGATGGCTCACGCCTATAATCCTGCCTACTCAGGAGGCTGAGATCTGAGGATCTAGGTTCAAAGCCAGCCTGGGCACTAAAGTCCAGGAGACTCTTATCTCCAATTAACCATCAGAAAATCAGAAGTGGTGCTGTGGCTCAAGTGGTAGGGCAGTAGCCTTGAGCTGAAGAACTCAGGGACAGCACCCAGACTCAGAGTTCAAGCCCTACGACTGGAAAAAAAAATTAACCCAGAAACAGTAGGAAATCATGAAATAATACCTTCAAGATATCATGGTATAGAGGGTTGGATGAAAAAGTAGAGACTTAGTCAGGCACCAGTAGTACATGCCTATAAGTCTAGCTATTCTAGAGGCTGAAATCTGAGGACTGCAGTTCAAAGCCAGCCCTGGCAGAAAAGTCTGTGAAACTGTTACCGCCAAATAACCACCAAAAAGCTGGAGGCGGAGCTGTGACTTAAATAGTAGAGCACTAGCTGTGAGCAAAGAACAGCTGTGAGCTCAGGAATAGCACTAGGCCCTGAGTTTAACCCCACAAAATTAGAGACCCAATGGTAGCACCTAAGACTAAAATCACACTAAAACAGACTCAGATGTTTTCGACTCATCCTTTACATCGGCTCTACTTAATTGCAAACCAGGCTTTATTATTAAATCTAAGGTAAAAGAAATAAGTAGCAGCCACATGGAAAAGTATATCCTGGAAAAAGCGTAGCGATAAAGGATAAACTACCTCTAATATTTGTTAACAAGTTATCAATTTTCTCTGAAATCAGTTAAATATCCACACCAAAGCTTGGCACGGTGGCTCATGCCCACATGCCTAACTACCTGGGAGACTGAGTGCAGAAAAGTAAGACCAGCCTGAGTAAGGGATACACACCCCACTCCTGCAAAACAAACACCAAAAAAAAAAAAAAAAAAAAAAAAAAACCAAACCAATCAAACAACAACAACAACAACAACAACAAAAGACCCAGTCCAGACACATTTGAAGACACCAACTCTTAATATTCCTATCTCAGCCTCTCTTAGTGCTGGAATTACAGCCATGCATTACCATATGTCTGGTTGTGAAATTATTCGTTGTAGGAAAATTTTTTCTTTTTTTAAACAAAAGAAAATAATGTTTCAAAAATACAGGCATGGGTGGCATGTCTGTAATCCCAGTGCTAGGAAAGCTGAGGCGTGAGGATGGAGAACTCAAAGCCAGCCTGGGCTACAAAAGTGAGAGATTCTGTCTCAAAAAATTAAGAGCCAACAAAACAAAATGAAACAAAAAGCAGAGCTAGATGGCACTGCCTCACGTCTATAATCCTAACTACTCAGAAGGCTGAGATCTGAGGAAGAGGATTTGAAGCTAGCTTGGTTAGAAAAATCTGAGAAACTCTGATCTCCGATTAACCAGCAAAAAAGCCAGAAGTGGAAGTGTAAACAGAACAAGAAAAAAAAAAACCAACCTAAACAACAAGATAAACAATAAACTAAACTCTAGTTTCATCTAGCTTGCCAACCATATTCATCTATAATCTATTTTAGCCAGCTCTGATATTTTATTTGAACTATTGTTATTTGAGATAGTGGGATTTAGAGATCTGGGAGCTTCAAGATTACCACGTGGGTGCTTTACTACTTAAACCACTGCCCCATACCTTATTTTTAAGATATTGTGAGCAGAGTGTGGGTGGCTCACACCTCTAATCCTAATTACTCAGAAGAGTGAGATCTGAGGATCGTGGTTCAAAGTCAGTCTGGGTAGAAGAGTTCCCATGAGACTCCTACCTCCAATTAACCACTCAAAAACTGGAAGTGGTGCTGTGGCTCAAGTGATAGAGCACTATCCGTAAGCACAAAAAGGCTCAGGAACAGTGCCAAGGCCCTAAGTTCAAATCTCATAACTGACATACACAAAAATGTATCTATTTTGAGATAGAATCTCACTGTGTAACTCAGGCTGGCCAAGACTTGATAGGTAATCCAGACTGGTGTGAATATCTCAACTTCTAGAATGCTGGGATTATAGGCATGAGCTACCACAACCTGATGGGCATCTTAAGTGCATCAGCCTGCCTACCTCTCATTTATTTATTTATTTATTTATTTATTTATTTATTTATTTATTTATTGGTCATTCATGGGACTTGAACTCTGGGCCTGGGTATTGTCCCTGAGCTCTTCAGTTCAAGGCTACTGCCCTAGCCCTTGAGCCACAGTGCCACTTATTTATTTATTTATTTATTTATTTATTTTTGTCAGTCCTGGGGCTTAAACTCCGGACCTGGGCACTGTCCTTGGGCTTTCTTAAGGCTAAAGCTCTACCACTTGAGTCATAGCACCACTTCCAGCTTTTCTATGTATGTGGTACTGAGGAATGGAACCAGGGCTTCATGCATGCTAGACAAGCACTCTACCACTGGGCCACACTTCTGGACTTGCTCCTGTCATTTTTATAATAAAGGACTTTACAGGTTTGATGAGTAACACAAAGAGTTAGAAAAAGCTGTCACCGGGGCTGGAGGTGTGGTTCACATGACAGAGCACTGCCGCTTGCTTAACAAGAGCAAGTCCTCAGTACCCCGGGGGCGGGGGGGGGGGGGAAGGCTGCCCCCAAGTTGATGAATTTGGTGGTGAGAAAATAACTATATAGTAAGCAAATTCTTTGCAGCCATTGGTAAATCAGTTGTATACTATGAAAGAAAGGAAAATAAAGCTAGCTATGAGGATTAAAAAAAACATGCAGGGGCCGGGAGTTTGGCCTAGTGGTTAAAGTGCTTGCCTAGCATGCATGAAGACCCGGGTTCGATTCCTCGGTACCACATACATAGAAAAAAGCCGGAAGTGGTGCTGAGGCTCAAGTGGTAGAGCTCTAGCCTTGAGAAAGTCCAAGGCCAGTGCTCAGGCCCTGAGCTCAAGCCCAGGACTGGCAAAAACAAAAACAAAAACAAAAACAAAACATGCAATACTAAAGGTATAACTTTACTCCTGGTCTTTTGATCAGCGCTAAGTTCTTGTTTCCCTATTTCTCACATTCCTTGAGGAAAAGAGCTGTGGTAAAGAACAAACAAAATGGACTTAATGCAACATTCAAAATCCTTTCTAGCTATTTTGAAATGAACATTATCATTAGCCTAGTAACTCTACCATGGAGTATACCAGAAGTAATGCCCCTATCTAATGTAACTTCTTAGTCTGACCAATCTCTCCCCTTCCCTCCTCCCTACATCCTCTGCTACCTCTGTGACCAGTGCTCTATTTTAGATTTTTGAAATCAGTTTTTTGAGAATGCCCAAGGGAGTACTTCTGCTGGGATAACTGTTTGAGATGATAGATATGTTAATTACCCTGACTGGATCACCACACAAGGAATCCATGTATTGAAGTATCATTCCCCAAAAGTCTGTACACTCACTTTGGGTCGATTCAGAATGATTAGTTTAAGTGGAAGATACTCACCTGACAGTGCACGCACAATCTGCTCCCTCTTCCACTCCCATGGCTGCTCATACTCGGCTGCTGGCCTCTCATCATCCTCGGGTAGCCGGCTGTCTGAGGGCCGGGCCTTAACTTCCACCTGTGAGCCCCCCTCGGCCGGCTCGTAGGGGGTATCATAGAGCTGGGGTGACTTTCCCAGGAGGTCCTTGGAACTTGGTCTCTTCGCCAGCGTCTCTGACTTGGTGCTGCCATTCTCCCCAGGCTCACAGGGGCTGTCAAGCATCTGCAGAGCCTTCACCAGGGGGTCTTTGGAACCTCTGCGCCTGATTTCTGGAAGAAACATCACACAGGTCACACAGAATGCCTTCAAAGAAGTGTAGGAGGCTCTCTTACCTTAGTCAGGTCTGTGTGGTGGAAGGCAATAGACAAGATTGTTTCTTAGGAGGCCATACAGAAAGGCTAGGGAGCTATATAGGGGTTGACTCATAGGAGGTAGGTTTACATCTGAAGTTATATGCCCCTGTGGTGAGTTGGTAAGACATGGTCTTAAGGTTACCTGTTTTATTGCCAGCTCCTGGTGTCTTACTCTAAGTTCACTTTTAGTTTTTACATGGTAGGAAGCCTAGATCAAAGTATTTAGATTAAAAAAAAACTCAGTGGGGTTTTTGATAGAACACTGTTTTATGATAGAACACTGCCCCAAATATACTTGGGAAGCTATTATGTGCATTATTTAGAGTTCTTGATTTAGTTTCAATATAGTGGGAAGCCAGGTAACATTCACAGATACTTTACCGGCCTAATAAGGGAAAGGGAACTTCAAGCAAAAGGTGTTATGGAAAAACAACTACTCTATACCTACCACTGTAACTTTCACAATCACTCTGAGATGTATAGACACTACTATTTCCTCAATCCTAAAGAAGAGAAAACTGAAGCACAAAGAGGATACAGGAATGGTCTGAACCAGGAAGTGGCGCACCTAGAGTCAAAAGCAGGAAGTTGGACATTAGAAGTCATACTCTGAGCCACTACACTTGGATTGGTTCCAAGTGGACGAGAAATGGAAGAGGGTTGACTTTGCTAGAGAAGGTCACTTCCAGTGGGAGAAGCTGTGTGAGTGAAGATACAGAGGTGGGAAATGTAAAGGGCTTGTTTCCATACAGAGGAGAGAAAAATGTAAAGGGCAGAAGACTAGCAAATAGAAATGTAGTGGAAAAAGCAGCAGAAAAAAGTAGGAGAGCCAGGAAAAATGTAGATGTTTTAAAAGGGGAAAAAAAGTTTGGATTGTACTATATGCAATGCAAAATCACTGGATTTTTTGTTGTTGTTGTTTTTGTTTTTTCTTTTGGTCAGTCGTGGAGCTTGAACTCTGATTCTGGGAACTATCCCCAAGCTCTTCAGCTCAAGGCTAGTGTTCTACCACTTTGAACTGTAGAGCCACTTCTGGTTTTCTGGTGGTTAACTGGAGATAAGAATCTCACAGGAACTTTTCTGCTTGGGCTGCCTTTTAACTCTGATCCTCAGATCTCAGCCTCCTGAGTAGCTAGGATTACAGAGGTATACGCCAGTAGTGTTTAGCCTAAATAGTTGTTTTTATTTAAAAAAAACAACAAGGAATAAAAATTATATTTGTGGTTCACTGGAAGATAACATGAACCATAGTAAATAGAATGGAGCTTAAATCAGGAAAGTATGAGTTGAACTGTGGATAAATCCTGGAATAAACCAACTACTTCCCAGTTAATAGCCGCCATGGTGAACTAGAAAAAGTGTCTAGGATTGCAGATTAGGGCCCATGCCAGGAGGAGTTGTAGATAACTATGTTGTAGGTAAACCACAATTGACAATATAAAGCAACAGAAGCATCATGTGTGAGGCTCTTCTAAATGTGCACCAGGGAGCCTTCAATCTATCCTCTACCTGGATTCTAAAGTGTAAACAGCTCTGTATGGCATACAAGACCTTCTCTGACCAGACTATTTTTTTCTTCCTCCAATTTCTTCTCTATCTTTCATTTGGATGAATCGTTTTTCTCTACTGAACTTCTAAAGTTCCTATACTGTCTTATATCGACAGTGACTGGTAATCTTCTAGTTCTCTGAAATCTAACTCCACATCACCTGCTCCATGCCCAATTTCCTCCGCAATGGCACACAGAGCTGATCAGGTACCATGGCAATGTCCACAACTCTCACATTGTACCTTTCCCAGTGTGACAGATCTAGGTCTCCAGTTTGGAGGAAAAGGCCAGGTATGAGACCATTATCCTTGTTTATGTTGGTGGGATGCACAGTTGTATTATGTAATGACTGAATAAACAGATGAATCTGAGATCACTAGAGCTTCTCTGGGCAGGCAACATGAATCTGCAGGTGTATGTCAAGGACTTTCTCACAATGCCTAGTTATTAATCAGTGGAAATAAAAGCAAGTGCTGGAGAAAGTAGGGCAGACTGAGAAGGCAGAACCTAGGATTCTTGTAAAGGGTGACAGGAAGAAGCAGAGAGCTGAGAGTGGTGAGGTAAGCCGGAAGAGGGTCAAAGGACCACAGGACTGGATGAACAAAAGATGAAAGGACTTTTTCCTTGCAAATTAAAAACAAGCATAGCATGGATGTTCTTTGGAGGAGAATCATTGACTCAGTATGACTTTACAACAAGGAAAAGGACAACAGATAAGAGGGTTATTCAAATCAGGACACTAACTCAAATGGCAAACTATTTCTAGTGCAAGGTCACAATTCTATAGGATTAGGGCCCTAGACAGCAACTGTCTCCAAATTCTCATGTTTCTTGCAGTCAACTGAATGAGCTTTATTACTCTGTGCTGGCTGGGGTGGGTCTCATCCTCAGAGATCTTGCTATCCCAGGTTGGGATTCAACCTGGGAGTCACAGGGTAGGAATTCCCTTAGGCAAGCCTAAGGAGTAATTAAGTTTGGAGATCATTTCTACACCTCCTCCATTCCACATTCTCTACTTCACTCCCTTCTGATCTCTGAGGATTTTTATCTCCTGTTAAGCTCTATCCCCAGAAGAAGGGCAATCCCTGCCTCTACAACCTTCACATCATAACATGCCATGAATGAATGCTGGCAGGACCAACTCTCTCCCCAGGCCAGGTTAAGTCAAGTCAGGTCAGGTCAGGCCAGGGACCAGGTTGTGGGAGCTCAGAGCGGCTTCTCCTGTTCCAGCCTATTGACTTTGAATCCTACATCTTTTCTTCTCCATTACCTATTCTAGATGGAGCCATAGAAAACAAGAAACAAAAACATACTCTGTTCTTGGTTCAATTAAGATAAGGCTGGCATTTAAAAAAATTCTTCTAAAGAATTAAGAAGAAGGAAGCAGAACACACAAAGGAAATTCAAAAGATGAATTTAGAATTTTCAGGTTTCTAATCACTAATCAGAATTTGTTTATCCCCTAGTTAGACCACCTGGCATAGGCTGAGGAAAAATCTTCCCCAAGATCCTGATTTCAATTCTTTCCACTTAAACTCAAAGGAGAAACCAAAGAGATAAAGTTGAGTCCAACTTTTAGACTTATGCCCACAAGGATATTTCAATAAGCCTGCATTCAAATGGGGTACAGTGATTAAATTCTTGAGTTCTAATTCCCTGGGCTTCAACTTTCACATTTGCAATGTGGTGCTGGCAGTCTTTATTTCAGATGGTCTGTGAGCACTTAGAGGAGTCTGGGAGATACACTGGAAAGCATACAGCTGAGAATTCCTTCCCGGCATGGTCTTGGAATCGAACAATATCTGCAAAGTAGTATTACATCTTTTGAAATAATGTTTAATTGGGGGGAAGGGGTTTGAACATCTCCGCTGTTCCAGGAGAGTAACCTTCCAGTCCATTCCAATACCTGGCTGCCCTCAACCTGAGGCGCCATAGAAACAGAAACAATCATGAGGCCTAAAGCCGACCCTTCCTGCAGGGAGAATAGATCCTGACGTGCAGAGCTGGCTCAGAGAGGAAACGAGCCTGAGAAGGAGGAAATGGCAAGAGGAAGCTACACCCTGGCTGCCGATAGAGGCCATTTACTGAGGCAGACAACAGAGAGCAGAGGATAGGCAGCAGATAAACACTGGTTTGCAGACTTGCTGAAAGCCAGAGCTGCCCTATACCAATTGAGATGGCAACTGGTGGCTGTGAAGCCTAACTGGAAAATTTCCCTTCTATTCTCCTGTTCTCATTACAAATAACTATGGCATTCTAAACACATGGCAGAAGACCAAGACTTTCTCTTATTATATTAATTGTAGTTAGCAACTAGTTTCATTCTATATTGTCTAGATATTCTTTGAGAATAAGACTGTCTCTGAGGTATATAATGACTCTAAGTGCTGGATATGTATGGTAGACGTATGTCATACTAAGAATACACTGATGGGTGTTATCTTATTTGCACAGGTGAATGATTTACTTATTAGCCAATTAATTATTCAGACTACAGAGTTTAGACTTTCTCTAATATACTTCGTTCTGAAAAAGATTTTATAAAAAATGTCAATTACAATTTAAAACATGTATTTTTCTCCTAATTCCTTTCTTATTTCCAAAACATTAAACACAGGACCTTATAAGGCATTTTCTTGTTGGAATCAGAAATAGGGCTAATTGGTGTTTCCTCACATCTTTATCAGTACTCAAGCTACTGATTTTAAATTACTTTAATATTTTCTTACTAAATGAATAGAACAAAAGCAGGTAGAGCTCAGAAAAAGTGAAATTTAGCAAGGAATGTGGGGAAAAATAAACAATTAAGACTGGGGTGCAGTTCAGAGGCCATGTACTTCCTGGCAGGTTCTGACTCTGAGCTCCATCCCTAGCACCCAGGAAGGGGTAAGTCTTTATGAGTTATTTATTTTTTGCCAGCCCTGGGGCTGAACTCAGAGCTTGGGGTACTGTCCCTGAGCTTCTTCTGCTCAAGGCTAGAACTCTACCACCAGAGCCACAGAGACACTTTCAGCTTTTTCTGTGTATGTGGTATTGAGGAATTGAACCCAGGGCTCCATACTTGCTAGGTAACCATTGTACTACTAAGCCACATTCCCAGTCTTGGGTTCTTTTTTTTTTTTTTCCCTGTTATAGTTTCTTCAATATATATCTAAATATTTAGCAAACAAACCAACAAAATCATCTGGAGGCAAAAATAAATTGTTAGAATCAACTCTGGAATTCAACAGTCAAAAACCAAAAGTTACTAAGTGTAGCTTCCCTTTCAGTTGTGTAATTTTGTCATGTTCTCTCACTTTCTTTTATTTATGATTTCATTTTTTTTTTAACTGGTGGGTGGTAGGACTTAAAACTCTGGGCCTGGGCACTGTCCCTGAGTTCTTCAGTTCAAGGCTACCGCCCTACCCCTTGAGCCACAGTGCCATTTTGGGTTTTCTGGTGGTTAATTAGAGATAGGAGTCTCACCAACTTTAGGGCCTGGGCTGGCTTTGAACCATGATCCTCAGACCTCAGCCTCCTGAGTAGCTAAGATTGCAGGTGTGAGCCACGGCGCCTGGCAAGTTCTCTCACTTTTCTAAACCCAGGTTTCTTCAACTGTGCACAGTACTGGCTTTACAGGGTTGTTGTAGGATTTGGAAAGAGAGGTATGAGAATTCTCCAGTAATTGTTGGTATCTTATAGCTCAGGGTGGCCCGTTTCATGAGTTCCTTTTGTCTCAGCCCTCTGAATGCTGGGATGACAGGTGTGCATTATCATATCTGGTTTGCTTAAAGAGCTTCTAAAGTGCCTTTGAGACAGTGCCATTTTTTGGTGACTAAAATTCATAGTGTTGAATTATGTAGACTATTTCTATGAATTGCTGAGTGAAACTGTTTCTGCTAATTTAGCAGGACCCCCCCCCCCCGTAAAGTTTATACTACTACTATCCATATCTTTCAATGAATAACCCTTTAGGTAAATCCCAATGAAAATCTCTCCACAAGTTGTTAACTTTTGAAAATTAAGAGCAAAATTTTTTGGGAAGTAACCCAGCTATCCTGGGTCCCACAGTTATTTGTTCACAGGAAAGCCCGAGCTTGTGTTAGCTTCTGTTTCTTCCTTCATTCCTTGACAAAGACAGTGATTCTTGATACCTACTTCATACTTCTTTGCTTTGCTGGTATTAGGTCTGTTTTGAGGTCTAAGGTAAGGATCACATGGCTCATATTCTCCTGTGTGCCTAAAGCAAGAAAAGGGCCCAGTCATGGCAACTAAATGCCAAGAATATCTGTTGGATATTACAGAGTAACATCATGAACATTATCTTTCTTATTTATTTATTTAATTATTTTTGCCAGTCCTTGGCCTTGAAATCAGGGCCTGAACACTATCCTTGGGCTTTCTCAAGGCCAGAGCTCTACCATTTGAGCCACAGCATCATTTCCAGCTTTTTTTTTTTCTTCTATGTATGTGATACCGAGGGATCAAACCTGGGTCTTTGTGCATGCTAGCCAAGCACTTTACCACTAGGCCAAACTCCCATCCCATGAACACTATCTTATATATTGCATGTGTTAAAAACAGACATGTGATCCAGATTTCATTGGTGGAGAAATGCAGCACAGAGGCTGGCAATACAGTTAAGAACTCCACAGTTAAATCATGTCATTAGCATTTGATAATGCTATAGAAATGCCTAGACACAAGCCTATTTTTCTTTCTTTCTTTCTTTTGTCAGTCATGGGACTTGAACTCTGGGCCTGGGCACTGTCCTTCAGCTCTTCAGCTCAAGGCTACTGCCCTACCCCTTGAGCTACAGTGCCATTTCCAGTTTTCTAGTGGTTAATTAGAGATAAGAGTCTCATGGACTTTAGTGCCCCAGCTAGCTTTGAAACTCTATCCTCAGATCTCAGCCTCCTGAGTAGCTAGGATTACTGGTGTGAGCCACAACACCTGGCTTTTTTTTGCCAGTTCGCAACTTGGGCTCAGGGCCTAAGCACTGTTCTTGGGTTTTTTCAGGGCTAGAGCTCTACTACTTGAGCCACAGCACCACTTCCAGATTTTTTTCTATGTATGTGGTGCCGAGGAATTGAACCTGGGTCTTTGTGCATGCTAATCAAGCACTCTACCATTAGGTCAAACTCCCAGCCCCTCTTTTTTCTTTTTCTGTTTTGCTAGTCCTGGCTTGAACTCAGGGCCTGAACACTGTCCTTAGGTTTCTCAAGGACAGCACTCTACCACTTGACCCATAGCATTACTTCTGGTTTTTTTCTATGTATGTGGTACTGATCTCTGCATACTAGGCAAGCACTCTACCACTTGGCTAAACTCCCAGCCCAAAGAACCTACTATTACTTTTTTTTTTTTTTTGTGGGTCATGGGGCTTGAACTCGGCATGGGCACTGTCCCTGAGCTCTTCAGCTCAAGGCTACCACCCTACCCTTGAGCCAAGCCCCTGGAGGTTAACTGGAGATAAGAGTCTCAAGTCCTTTTGTGCCGGGGCTGGCTTTGATCCTTCATCATCAGATCTCAGACTCCTGAGTAGCTAGGATTACAGGCATGAGCCACTCAGTCCGGCTCCAAACCAACTATTTCTTAACAAACATGGGAAATTTCTGATGCTGGAGTTGTGGCTTAGGAGAAGAGTTCTTGCCTAGCATACATGAAGAGCTGGTTCCAACCCCAGAATCACCCGACAGACACATAAATCACAGAAAAGGAAAATCTTGGTTTGACAACCAATCATAAGAGCAAACTGAATTTAAAAAAAGTAAAAGGCATTTGGATGCTGGTAGTTCACACCTGTAATCCTAGCTACTCAGAAGGCTGGAATCTGAGGATTGCAATTTGAAGCCAGTTGGGGCATGAAAATCTACAAGACTTGTATCTCCAATTAAAGATCTAAAAGCTGCAAGTGGTGGGGCTGGGAGTTTGGCCTAGTTGTGGAGTGCTTGCCTAGGATGCACAAAGACCCAGGTACCATATGGAAAAGCTGGAAGTGGTGCTGTGGCTCAAGTGGTAGAGCACTTGTCTTGAGGAAAGCCCAAGGACATTGCTCAGGCTCTGAGGTCAGTCCCCAGGATTGGCAAAAAAAAAAAAAAAAAAGCTGGAATTGGAGCTATGGTTCAAGTAGTAGAGTGCTAGTCATGAGTGAAAAAGCTCAGAGACCGAGACCAGGCTCTGAGTTCAAGCCCCAAGACTGGCACACACAAAGCATACAGCACAAAAACCTCCAAACAGTAAGAAGTTAAAAAAAAAAAAGTAGCAAATCATTTATTTCCAGCTTCCGATAAACTCACTTCCTGTTATTCTGGCCAGCCTGTGTAACCTGGAATAGACGAAGAGATATATCCTCTCTGTTGATTGAGAAGGTACTTCCTAACCTTTATTTTAAATGAGGAAACCTTGAGAGTCATTACTATGATTCACTAAGAGTAAAGTACTTTATGTTTAGATTACTAATTTAGAAAGTTAATAATCTAGATTTTTTGATAAGTTTGTATTTAACAATTTCATGTGTTAATTTTATATTCTTTATTGAACTTATTCACAATTTAAAATAGAACCAAGAACTTAAACACTGAAAAATGTTAGCTGTTAACTTATTTCATGTTGGACAATATGACTTTTTCCTCTCCCTCTCTTTTTTTTCCTTTAAAGACAGGATCTCACTATACAGTCGGGTTGTTCTTGAACTCTTGGTTCTCTTGCTCAGCCTTCTGAATGCTGGGATTACAGGTAGGTGCTACCATGCCAGGCCAAATTTTAATCTTTGAGCATATTATTCTCAGTGAGTCTGACTAGAGTGATGCCTAGCTACAGGTTGAGTTTACAGTGATTTGCATTCATTTCAAGTGTGTACTGAAGGCCAAGTGGCATTGGGGCCAGGCCACTCAATTTGGTCTAGTAATTCTGACTTCTAATTCCTCCCTGTCTCTTATAGTCTTATGAACATAGCTGGGCCCAACCCCTTTCTCATCCTGTAACAAGGGGACAAAATTGTAGTTCTCTAGCTAACAAAGTACTTGAAATACTCTACGTGATTTAACGCTATGAGTTTTAGCCACTCAAAATGGCACTGTCTTGGATGCCCTTTGGAAGCCCTTCAGACAAACTAGATGTGATAATGCAGATTTGTAATTCCAGGGATTAACTTTACAAAAAGCAATATTAATTATTATTTTAAAACAGCACTTTTTTTCTGTTATCAGTGTGGCCCTCCAAATAAACAGGTGACATAGTGTAGATAAACTACCAATACCATTAAAGGGGAAAATTAAAACCAAGAGGTGAAGGAAAGTGAACCAAAAAATTTTCCCCCTATTCTACTCACCCCTACTTGAAAATAGTTTCCTTCATTGCTGGGGATATACAGCTCAGTGTTAGTGTTTACCTAAAATGCTGAAGGTCCTGGTTGTATCCAGGACCAAGGGGGGAAGGGGTAAAAGAAAATCCCTTTCCTCAATTATATGTAAAGTAAATCCTTTCCCCTATTCCTTTTAAGCAGCCTCTGATTTTTTTTTTCACTCTGACTAAGTTCATTTTCACTTCCTTTCATTCACAGATTTCATTAAGGGTCACAGTCCAGTGACCTGCAGGGTCACAGCCTAGCCAGGGTACACCCTCCCCAGAGCCATGCCTTATCTCTGGGAGCAGAGAAGCAGGAAACAGATCCGAGTTTTCCTGTTGCCGCTCAATGTTCATTCTGAGGTCTGTCATAGTCCTTACGCTGCAGCTACTCCTAGGCTCACCTTCTGGACCTGGTTTAGAGAGATGGAACTTGACAGCTTTTCATTCTATCTTAACACAGCAAAGTCTTAATATATGATCAGTTAGTCCTTTCCCAGGCATGAAAACTACTACATTAGAATACGGCTCCCTTGAGCTGGCATTCAGAAACTACATTTCTCAGGGATGGAGAGTTAGCTCAGTGAAAAAGCACTTGCCTAGCACGTGCAAGGCCCCAAGTTTGGTCCTCGGCTCTGAAACAGCAACAGCAATAGCAACAACAACAGTAACAACTCTACAGTTCTCATTGTTGAATGAAGGATGTTTAAAGAAAATAGATGAAAATTAACCTTAAAACCCCGGAATATGGTGACTACATGCCTGCAATTTCAGCATTAAGAAGGTTGAGGCATAAGGATTCGGAGTTTGAGGCTAGCCTTGCCTACAGGGTGAGATACTGTTTCAACAAAATACTCCCCTCCCCACCACAACAACAAAATTCCCAAATAAATCTAAATAACTAGTTTATATTATTCTAAGTATCATTTACACTAACTTTAAGAGAACTATACATAAAAGGGAAAAGTCTGACACTAAAAAACCACAGAGGATTTTATAGCTCACAAATTAAAATTTGTCTGGTTTGAGATGTTATGAGATTAGAGTTCGGTTGAAGAGGTGATTTGTTACAGTGACTGTTATTATATACTTGTAAATTAAGTATTTTGATCCAATATTGTAGAATTTGATAAGAGTCTGTAATATAGACAAGTGTCTCAAATTTGCAGGTTTTTACAAACTTAAAATCTCTTTCAGCTA